>NC_090025.1:17245544-17845544 GCF_037176765.1 Anolis sagrei | reverse complement strand
GATCCAGTCTCTGAAGTTTCAAGTCTGTGCGCTTTCATTTCAGGCACCAGCATCCTGGTACCCATTGTGCACAGATCTTCCAATAGCCAAGCCAAGCAATAATGTAACCCACACGTTCTTGTGAAACGCCGATTATGCTTGAAATTTCTCTCTGAGTGATATGACAATCATCCTGAATAAATCTGTCGACCTTTTGCTTGTGAAACTTGTGGTTGCTGTCACAGGACGTCCAACTCTTTATTTGTCACGCACTTAGATGTTCCCACCTCAACATCTTTAAACTTACTCACCCAACGATGCACAGTACTCACATCAACACAATCACCATAAACAGCTTGCATTCTCTGATGAATCTCCTTTGGGGTGATACCTAGTGTTGTTAAGAATTCAATTACTGCACTTTGCATTGACCGACCATTTGCGCAGGATTCCATACTTAGCACTTTAACAACACAACCATTTGATGCTAAGGCTTTCCACCAAAATGAAACTGTAGAGGAGAGTCTACTGAACAAGCCAGTACCTACTGCATACCAGTACTGCCATCTGTTAAGTTACGAAGGTGGAGGCATTACTTTTCATTCAACCCTCGTATATGTGCAGCTAAAGATGCCAATTTTTAACTAAAGTTGGATCCTTGACTCACCGGGCCTTTGAATTTCTCCTAGAGCCATGAAATAAACTTGAATCCTTGATTCACCTTGTCTTCTGATTTCTCCTGGAGTTATGAGTAGAGGGAAGACCCCTTTCAGTACAACCTCTTCTAATTGTTTCATTTTAATAATCCCATAACTCTACATACCATCACCACTACATTTTAGAACATGATGTGCAGTGTTTTCTTAGTCCATTTAAGGAAAAATATTATCACTCACACACTCAATCTCTCTTTCTCTCTCTTTCTTTCTCTCTCTCCCACATATACACGTCCAGAGAGAAATATTAGGGTACTGCTGTCTGGCTTTGTGAATAACATCCAAAGTAACAAATCTATCTATTGTGCCTATACAATAGACTCATCATCTAGTTTTACAGCTGATTAGCAGAAGCTGTCAGGTGTCATGGGTCACCCAATAGCTTGTCCTGCTAAACTGACGATAAATACCTCCTTCCATTTGTATTCAGTTATCAAAGGCGCCCTGGCTCATGCCTCCTCAATGAACGGGAGGTGTTTTGATTAGTTCCGCAGCAGTGCAAGGGAAAATTGCATTGTGCTTCAGGCTGATACAGAAAGAATTGTTTGCCATATTTGTGTAATAGAAAATGATCCCAGAAGAAAACAGGTCTATCTGGGTATAAACCAAAGGGGTTGGGGGGGGGGGGGGTCAAATTTTATACAGCAAGTTTTTTTTCAAACACACACATATGTATATAAATCACTTTTAAAAGACCAATAGCTGCTTAATGGAAGCAGAAAGTTTCCAGTATTCATTAGAACAAAAACAGTAACGTTGACTACAAAGAGACATATAGAACCTTACAAAATAGAATTCTGTTAGTGACATCCGCATGACCAAGTCAGACTATGTGTGTGGGCCAAATTATTTGCCTGCAGACATATTCTGCCAATAGTGGCAAATGTGGAGTTGCACATACATCTTATGTACTTATGTAGTGTGTGCATTGCAGTTTTTCATTGTGGTTGCTCATTATGAATTGCAGAAAGATATCCAATTATTGACACATATCATGCAATATTGCTTTTTTACCTAGGGATAACATAGTGCTAGTGCTGTGTTACTCGGAGGAGATGTTAGATTGAAGCCATAGTAAAAGTATTGCAATCACAAATATTTCTATCAAGGGATTAGTGGGAGGTGTGCAGATAATGCTTGCACATTATTGATGGCAGAGCAGGTTAAACCACTGAGCTGAACTTACAGACTGAAAGGTTGGCAGTTTGAATACAGGGAGCAGGGCGAGGTCCCACTGTTAGCCCCAGCTTCTGCCAACCTAGCAGTTCGAAAACATGCAAATGTGAGTAGATCAATAGGTATCACTTCTGCGGGAAGGTAAAGACGCTCCATGCAGTCAGCCGGCCACATGACCGTGGAGGTGTCTATGGACATTGCCGACTCTTCAGTTTAGAAATAAAGATGAGCACCACCACCCAGAGACTGACACAACTAGACTTAATGTCAAGGGAAATCTTCACCCTTACTAGATATTTTAAAAGAGAACCTGCAGGAATTATCTGCCTCCTTTCTCCCACTAATGATGTGATATAACCATTAGTTCCTTTCTTTCTTGTACTTCCTTCTGACTTGTTAGAGGTCATTTCTCTCTTCAGCAAGAACTGAGCATCATCTACACCAGGGGTTCCAAACTAAGGTCTGTGTGGCCAATGTGGCCCTTCCAAGGTCATTTATCCAGCCCATTCTCTAAACTTTAGACTCAAGGTTGCCTTAAGTCTGAAACAACTTGAAGGCACACACCACAACAATCCTAATTTACTATCTCATCAGCTAAAAAGCAGGCCCACACTTCCCAGTGAAATACTGGTAAGTTTATGCTGGTTAAAATTGTTCTTCATTTTAAATATCATATTGTTCTTTCATAAGTCTTTTTGCACTACAAATAAGATATATGCAATGTGCATAGGAATTCAATCATGTTTTTAAAAAACTATAATCCAGGAGCCCAACAGTCTGGGGGACTGTGAACCAGTCCTCTGCTTAAAAAGTGTGAGAGCACCCCTGATCTGCACTGTACTCAATTCAGTTTGACATGATTTTAACTGCTATGGCTCAATGCTAGAATCCTGGGAGTGCAGTTTGGTGAAGCACCAACATTATTTAGCAGAGAAGGCTAACAATCTTGTAAAACTACAGCTCCCAGAATTCCATAATATCAAGTTATGGAGTTAAAGTGGTCTCAAACTGCATTAATTTTGCAATTTAGATCAGTGATTTCCAACCTTTTTTTGACCGGGGACCACTTGACTAGGGACAACTCTCCAACTTTAGTACCAAAAGGGTTATGAATCAGTTTTTGGTCAATTTTATATTTGGTTTGATTATTTGGGGTGCTGGTTCAGAAAATTGCACTGGATAGACCACATTAGCTCTAGTTTCTGATACAGAATATATGCCATCCAGCAGTCTCCATTTGCTCACCCACAGAAAGCCATATTTAATAAGCCTCAGCACTATAAGAGGGTTCCATGGGACCAGTCACTCTCATTGCAAAGGTGTAGTAATGGTGAGGCTGCAGACCATATTTTAGTTTTTGCGGACAACTGGTGGTCTACAGACCACAGGTTGGGAACAACTGTTTAGATGCACCCTCAGTCTCATTGTTTCCTTTGTCAGGAAATGGAGCAGCCATGGAGCTCTCCTTTAGGGCTCAATAACAGCCATAAAGGAGACCCAGTTTTTAGGGGCTCCTGAATGGATTTCATGAGACAATAAATATTATATTGTCAAAGGCTTTCATGGCTAGAATCGCTGGGTTGCTATAAGATTTTCAGACTGTATGGCCATGTTCCAGAAGCATCCTCTCCTGACGGCATCCTCACAACCTCTGAGGATGCCTGCCATAGATGCAGGTGAAACATCAGGAGAGAATGCTTCTGGAACATGGCCATACAGCCCAAAAAACTTACAGCAATAAAAAAAATTCCATTCTTGTGTTTACCTTACAAAGCCATCCTGAGTAATGACTCATGTTTCAACCATAAGTTTATATTGAACAAGGTCTCTCTCTAATCTTCTAATTTTGTCTGTCCGCAGAGTGGCATTACTGTCACCTCACTACAGAATTTTGACAGTATTGTAACCTGCACAACTCTCACAATTGGTGCAAAAGATCCTCCTCCTAAATGTGGCTGTTCTCTCAAGGCAGATGGAAAATTTCTCACAGGTGACTTACGCAAAGGTGGTTTCAAATGAGAAGAGCAATTTTCTCCATCCCTCCATTTTCTTCACTTTTGTTTGAATGAAACACTGACATGGTTCTGCTTTGGAATATTTTGCAAAGAGAGGGAAAGCTACCCCTCTTGTTTACTCAGGGGAAACTGCTAGGGTCGCAAAACTGGAAGACTGGGCTGTTGTTGCTCAAGCTGCTGCGACGCAGAGCAGAAGTTTTCATTTAATCAAACGTTCCTCTCATCTCCAAATGCCACGACTCCAGCTGAGGCCCTATAAGAAAAGGCATCTCCTGGGAGTGCTTTCCTGATGTTGTGTACTCCAGTGGAAACATCAGAAATGCATCTGGGGTGTTTGCCAAAGTACGATACCTGAAGTCTTCTCAGGCTGCAGGCATAAACTGGGGGGAATGGGAAAAGGCAGAAAGGGGGAAGGTAGGCTTTGGACTACAAGCCACCAAGGGGTTTCTAGCTGATGCAAATAAATTGAAAACACCCGCTTCCTGCTTAAGAAAAATTAGCAGAAGGCTGTGAAATGAAACAGCAGAGGGAAGAAGCAATGACTACAGCACTGCATAACGATGCAGACTGTGAACCCAATTGCACTATAGAATTAAACAAGTTCCAAATTGGTCTGATACTGATTTCTTTCTCTTTTCTAAAAGGCCCTGAGAATTATAGTTGCATAAAAAGTCCAAATAGGAATCTTAATATTAGAGAGTGTTCAGTGTCCTAACAGGGAAAACCAGCTGTTTCCTAATCTATCTAAAACACAGACATGTGCTTTTCACCTTAAGAACAGACAAGCATCTCGAACTCTGCGGATTACCTGGGGAGGACTCCCACTGGAGCATGGCAGCACACCCCAATACCTGGGAGTTGCCCTGGACCATGACCTACAAGAAGCACTGGTTAAATACCAAACAAAAAGTGAGCGCTATAAACAATATCACATGAAAGCTGACTAGCACAACCTGGGGATCATAACCAGACACAGTGAAGACATCTGCCCTTGTGCTTTGCTACTCTGTTGCTGAGTCCACATGTCCAGTTTGGAACACATCTCATCACGCTAAAACAGTGGATGTGGCTCTTAATGAGACATGCTGCATTATCACAGGATGTCTGTGCCCTACACCACTGGAGAAATTACACTGTTTAGCCAGTATTGTACCACCTGACATCTTTTGGGAAGTAGCAGCCAATAAAGAAAGGTCCAAGGCAATGACATCTCCAGAACATCTGCTATTTGGATAACAGCCAGCATGCCAATGCCTTGAATCAAGAAATAGTTTTCTAAGATCTACAAAGATACTCACAGGAACACATCAGCAAGCGAGAGTCCAAAAGTGGCAGGCTCAATCTATGGCTGATACCAAATGAGAGACTCCCTCCTGGGCACACAGAAGATTGGAAGACGCTGAACAGACTGCGCTCTGGCACCATGAGATGCAGAGCCAACCTTAAGAAATGGGGCCACAAAGTGGAGTCCATGAGATGCAAGTGTGGAGAAGAGCAAACCATAGACCACCTAATACAATCCAGTTTGAACCCTGCCACATGCACAATGGAGGACCCCTTATAGCAACACCAGAGGCACTCCAAGTGGCCAGATACAGGTCAAAGAACATTTAATAGAATGCCAAGTTTCTATATATATATTACCCCCACTGGTGCAGTGGGTTAAAGCGCTGAGTTGCTGAACTTGCTGACTGAAAGGTCACAGGTTCAAATTTGGGGAGCGGGGTGAGTTCCTGCTGTTAACCCCAGCTTCTGTCAACCTAGCAGTTTGAAAACCTGCAAATGTGATTAGATAAATAGGTACCACTCCGGCAGGAAAGAAGCAGTGCTCCATGCAGTTATGCCAGCCACATGACACTATAGGTGTCTATGGACAATGCCGGTTCTTCATCATAAAAATGGAGATGAGCACCAACCCCTACAGTCGGACATGACTGGATTTAATGTCAGGGGAAATCCTTGTAGTGCCCTGTAAGCCACCCTAAGTCCTTTTTGGAAGATGATGGTAGGATATAAATAAAGTTTATTATGATTTATTATCATTACCAGTCTACACTGCCATATAATACCGTTCAAAGCAGATAATCTGGATTTTATATGATAGTTTAGAAGGGGCCTCTGGCAAAAGGAAACTGCTGAAGTTCTCCTAGTGTGTGTGTTCTTTCTTACTTTCACCATTTTGTCCACACTCCTTCCATTGTTCATTTATGAAACGTATGGCTATCCAAACCTACATGGGAAGTTACAGGAGCAAAGGTGTTTGACCAGTTGTAAAGCCAAGGTGTAGTAAAGGTAACCTGTCCAGAGTGGCCAAGAGGGCTTCTATTTGTGTAATCTGTGTCAAAGAACGGCAGACATATGCTTTCTGCATATAATAAGCCCCAATGGGGTATTGTTTGTGTATATTGGGGAAGGGGGAACTGGGGGAGAAGCTTCTGGCATTTCTGACATCTCAACCAGCAGTGGCTTGGCTGTGCTTTCAAAGCCATCCTGGCAAAGGCAGCGGATGGAGTATCCAAGACCCACCGCAGCCGTGGGCTGTACAAATGAACTAATAGAGCAGAGACTGCTGGGCCACAGCAAGGAAGCTGGGGGGAAATAAAATCCCATGGAGACGGGGCTAAGACAGGGGTAGAAAGAATTTGCTTTTCTTAGCAGGTGCTTCAAGGTCCAACATCTGCTGGCTGTATAAATGAAAGCAGCTGCAATGACCATTTACGCAAATGAATGACGAGAACATATAAATACACCACTAAAGGGTCTTCCCCCCCCCCCTTCTTTCTCTCTCTCCTTCTTTTACTATTATTGGCTTGACTGTTGATAGAACATTCAATTAAAAGTAATAATAAAATGCAAAGTAAAAGCTGGGGGAGTCTGCCACTGGAGCTTTTTCTTTAGCCTTGATTGGTTTGTTTGGGTTTTGGTCATTCCAGACATTGATTTCTTAATAGCTGTCTTTTTAAAAAATGTACACTTTGCTTGGCTCTGAAGTTATAAAAACATAGAAACCGCATACCATTCAACTTCAGTTCTGCTTCTGCAGGAGATTAGGCATTTCATCCCATTTCCAACTACGCCTCAACCTATTCATCATTAGTGCTGCAGCTGTAAGGGACCATATCCTATAATCAAAGTTTGTGAAATTTAATCTGTTGGACTAACAACTCCTAGCATCCCCCATCGTCAGTGGGCATTCAGGGATATATAACCCCAAGTGATATATACATCTGGACACATTTTACAGAAATCAGGAAAAAAATGTGCTAAGAATGTGCATTATTTTGCTATAAAATACTATTTTCCATGCTTTGTAGCCTGTACTGTGACATGTTGATAGTTTTGATCTGTACCTAATATTCTAATCCTAGTCAACAATAAATATTCTAATCCTAGTCAACAATGCCAACTAACTCATTATTTAAATGTGGTACCTTTTGGAAATCATGGATAATAATGAGTCTTATATTTTTACAATAGGAAGCATGCCAAGGAAACTCAGTGGAGCAGTGGTTCCCAACCTGTAGTCCATGGACCACCAATGGTCCACAAGAACTAAAATATGGTCTGGTGCCTCACCGTTATCACACCGCTGCTATGAGAGCAACTGGTCTTATAAAATCTTCTTATAGTGCCGAGGCTTATTAAATATGGTTTTCTGTGGGTGAGCAGATGGTGACTACTGGATGGCATATGTTCTGTATCAGAAACCAGAGCTGATGTGGTCTATCGAATGAAATCTTCTGAATCTGCATCCCAAATAACCAAACTCAATCTAAACTTGACCAAAAACTGATTCATAACCTTTTTGGTATTGATGTTGGAGAGTGGTCCTTGGTCAATTGGTCCCTGATTTTTTTTAAAAAAAAGGTTGGGAACCACTGCACTATAGGATGTGGTGAGCACCACAACAGTTTTCCTCTCCCCAAGAAATGGGGAGAGAAAAAACATTTGTCTGCCTCACACGAGGCAGGGAGGAGTTCTGGAGGAACCCTCCAGAACATCCGGGGGCGTGGCCTGCTAACACAGGCCAGGCCCTCCCAGGCTCATTCCGCGCCTGGAAGTTGGGGAGAGAGGTCGCAGAGAAGAGCGAAGACAAGAAGCCTGAAGAGGTTCAGCAAAGAAGAGAAGAAAAGAGGTTAAGGGGATAAGAAGAGCATCTACAGGTCTGTACAGGGGTCCTGGGGGAGGGAGGCTTCACCCACCCCCCACCCCTCCCAGACGAAGGCTGGGTGCTTCAAAGCCCTTCACAGAGGCCTTGGTTATGGCAAACAAAGGCGCACGTGGCCAGGGGCCTGGAGCTGGGCAGCTTGGCATGCGGCTAGCTCGCAGCGTCACTTTTGGGCGCCGTCTAGGCCGTTGATGGAGGCCATTGTGGGAGATGGGGCGGCCGCCATTTTAGGATAGGCCCAATTTCGTTTGCCACATGGGGCAAAATGAAAGTGAAAGTTATTTCAATTACTTTATTTTGGGCCGGATGCGTGTTATATGTAGTAGGTATGATGTTAAATATACACAGGTAATAGGGGAGTTATACCCTTGGCTACAGAGGTTGCTGACCTAAGGTCGATAGTTCTTATTTGGGAGCAGAGCGAGCTCCCGATGTTAGCCACAGCTCCCAAAAAATGGATCAGGGAGAGAGCTCCTGCTGTTAGATCCAGCTTCTGATACCAAAAAAAAATGGATCAGGGAGAGAGCTCCTGCTGCTAGATCCAGCTTCTGATACCAAAAAATTAAAATAAAATAAAATAAAAATTATTAGTTTAAATAGGATCAGAGGGGGAGCTCCTGCTGTTTGATCCAGCTTCTGATACAAAAAAAAATGGATCAGGGAGAGAGCTCCTGCTGTTAGATCCAGCTTTGATACCAAATAAAATAAAATAAAAATTATTATTTTAAATAGGGTCAGAGGGGGAGCTCCTGCTGTTTGATCCAGCTTCTAATACCAAAATAAATAAATAAATAAATAAATATTATTATTTTAAATAGGATCAGAGGGGGAGCTCCTGCTGTTAGATCCAGCTTCTGATACCAAAAAATAAAAATTATTATTTTAAATAGGATCAGAGGGGGAGCTCCTGCTGTTTAATCCAGCTTCTGATACCAAAAAAAAAAAAAGGATCAGGGAGAGAGCTCCTGCTGTTAGATCCAGCAATGAAGTCAAATGGGAAGGGATCAATAAGCCCTGTCGCGGGCCCTGGCCATAAGTATTGCAAGCTCCCGATGGGAGCCTTAACTTATGTGACCTCCCAATGGTACAGTCTTTGCCAGTTGCTACAGGTGAGCTCCCTTGGTTAGCCCCAAATTAGGTTGGCCTTACAGTCGGCCTGTATACTCAAAAAGGAAAATGACTAGAGCAATAAGCCCAGTGGCAGGCCTGGGTTGGTATAGGGGGGCGAGCTCCCGCGGTTAGCCTCTACTTATGTAAAACTTATAGTGGGACTAATTGCAAATGTGAGTAGATCAATAGGCCCCAACGATAGGCTCTGGCTACTGGGGTGCGGGTGAGCTCCGGTTGTCAGCCCCAACTTGTGATAACCTCACAGCAAGACTCAATGCAAATGGGAGTAGATCAATAGGCCCAATGGTAGGCTCCGGCTACTTGGGTGCGGGGCGAGCTCCTGATGTCAGCTCCAACTTGTGATAACCTCACAGCAAGACTCAATGCAAACGTGTTGCCCTATATGTTTAGATATATATAAGGGACAAAGTCTCGTCAATTTGTTATACTGGCGCTATATACTTATTGACACAGTCACTGGTTATTTTTCTTTCAGGATGGCGCCGAAGAAGAATGTGGGCGGCCCTAAAGGATTACAGGGCCAAGGCCTTGTTTAAATATCAAAATATAATATATGGGGCATATGTCAACTACACTGGTCAGGCGTGGCTTGTTTACGATAGCCTCTTTCGTTCTGAGGCTGCCACGATGCCTAACAAGCGATGGGACCTCATCGACAGTCAATTGTGGATGGAGGTAATGAATACAACCAGAGCAGTTTCTGGTGAGAAGGCCGATAGCGGCAATACTATACAAAACACTAAAGAGAGTCAGCCCTTTCGACAGGGAGGCCCAGCACAACAGCTGCAAAGACAAAAGGGTATGTGCTGGGAATACGCGGCCCAGGGGGCTTGCGCCCGCGAGGACTGTAATTATCAGCACGCCTGTGCAATATGCCAGGGTAACCACTCAACCAATAGTTGTTACAAGGGAAAACCCACAGGAAGTGGGCCAAGAGGTGCCCAGTTCAATAGGACGAACCCAGGACAGGTTACTGTTCCAAAAGGGCCCCAGCCCAATCAAGATGGGTCCGCTTAGTGGCTCACTGGAAAGTTAGCCTTACAGAGCTGCAGCAAATTACTTGCTTCGCGGCTTTAGTACACATCAGTTTATGAACAGGTGTTATATCATGCAGCGGCGTTGACTGCATTGTATTGGGACGGTTTGTGTTCCCTTTGTTGTTTGTTGCCAGGAGTGGTTTTCCTCCTGATGTGTTGGTTATCCACCTCGGGGGTAACGATTTAGACCTGCTAGCAGGAAAAGCCCTCTTTCTGCAAGCATGGGTGGACATTTGAAAGATTGGTTGGTCATGGCCCAGGGTGCACGTCGTTTCGTCCGCTATCATACCTCGTCGCAAGTGCAGAGGCGACGTGGGAAGGCTTGAGAAAGCCAGAGAACGAGTGACTCGGGCCATGTGATTGGTCTGATCCACGAGTGGACATTCGAAGGATTTGTTGAATGTTCCAAAAGGGCCCCAGCCCGATCAAAGCAGGTCCACTTAGTTGCTGGCTGGAAAGTTAGCCTTACAGAGCTGCAGCAAATTACTTGCGTTGCGGCTTTAGGAGGATTTTCAGATCCCGGCCCTTGAGCCATGTTCCCCACACATCATATTATGAATAGTTTTTATATCAGGCGGCGGCGTGGAATGCACGTTTTGCAGCTATGCGTGAGTGAATTGGTGACATTAGCCAATAACGATACCTCACACCGCGCATTTTTGGTTTCCGACATCAAAGTTTTTTAAGATAGTGTGGAAATCAGAAGTAGAACTTCCAAAACAGACCAGAAGTTACATACGGTTGGTTTCAGCCTAGTTATCATTACCGTCACAGGCCACGCAGGGCTGGCATATAGAAGAATGGTACTGGTCTGCGGACACAGTTATGTCTTCTGGGCAGTGAGAGAGGCCCACAGGACTGCCTATGGCCAGCACTTGGGTCTCTCTTCCACGGCAACGGTGGAATGGAGAGGCATGAGAAGCCTGCGTTGGGACGGTTTGTGCCCCTTTGTTGTTTGATGCCGGGAGTGGTTTTTCCTCCTGATGTGTTGGTTATCCACCTCGGTGGTAACGATGTGGGCCTGTTAGCAGGCAAAGCCCTCTTTTGGTAAGCACGGGCGGACATTCGAAGGATTTGTTGGTCATGGCCCAGGGTGCACGTCGTTTGGTCTGCTATCATACCTCGTTGCTAGTGGCTGGAAGGAGGCGACGTGGGAAGGCTCGAGAAAGCCAGAAAACGAGTGCACTGGGCCATGCGACTGTTCACGCAGGGCTGGCACATAGAAGAATGGTACTGGTCTGCGGACACAGTTATGTCTTCTGGGCAGTGAGAGAGGCCCACAGGACTGCCTATGGCCAGCACTTGGGTCTCTCTTCCACGGCAACGGTGGAATGGAGAGGCATGAGAAGCCTGCGTTGGGACGGTTTGTGCCCCTTTGTTGTTTGATGCCGGGAGTGGTTTTTCCTCCTGATGTGTTGGTTATCCACCTCGGTGGTAACGATGTGGGCCTGTTAGCAGGCAAAGCGCTCTTTTGTAAGCACGGGCGGACATTCGAAGGATTTGTTGGTCATGGCCCAGGGTGCACGTCGTTTGGTCTGCTATCATACCTCGTTGCTAGTGGCTGGAAGGAGGCGACGTGGGAAGGCTCGAGAAAGCCAGAAAACGAGTGCACTGGGCCATGCGACTGTTCATGATCCAGCGGAGGGGTCATTACATTGAACACCCAAACATCACACGTGACGACGAGAGGTTGTATTGTGGTGATTGAGTACATCTTTCAGAATTGGGCAACCAACGATTTTCATTAGATTTACAGGAAGGTATTAGAGGGGTGTTAGAGGAATTGGTGGGGGATGGGGGCTAAATGGACATTTGCCCCCAATCCGTGGCGTAAATAGATAGGGAAATTCCTTTAGTCGGTGTGCACCTAGGGCACCCCTTTAAGGGGTGAAAGGCCCTTAAGTTAAACACTCACCTACAGTGTAAAGGGTGAGGTGTGTTAATGGCCTTTATTTGGAAGGAGTCTCGATACAAGAGCTCTGGAAGAGACTCCTCATTCCTTTCCCTTGATGGTGATACGGTTTGATTACCGAAAACCAGGTGCTTCGCCCGGAAATTGTTATTGTCGGGTAGTGATGCTACCTGGGTTAGGTTACACCAGTTCCTTACACCCTTGAGTTAAGTTAAGAAATTAAATAGGTAACGTTAAATAAAAGTTGCCCAATTTGAATCCAAAACATTGGTGTTGTGTCTTCTATTCTCGTGCGTTTCTTCGTGGGTTGGCAGACAACAGTTTTCCTCTCCCCAAGAAATGGGGAGAGAAAAAACATTTGTCTGCCTCACACGAGGCAGGGAGGAGTTCTGGAGGAACCCTCCAGAACATCCGGGGGCGTGGCCTGCTAACACAGGCCAGGCCCTCCCAGGCTCATTCCGCGCCTGGAAGTTGGCCCACCACTCCCGCCCATTAACAGTATAATTTGCGGTTGCCTGCGGAGCCGGGTAGGAATTTTTTCCTCTTCTTGTTTTATAGGAGAGGTTTTTTGCCTACCCTATACTGTTTAGGGGCTAGATAGAGGAAGGGGGCTACGCGTTAAATAGGCTAGGCGTAAATAGATAGGGAAATTCCTTTAGTCGGTGTGCACCTAGGGCACCCCTTTAAGGGGTGAAAGGCCCTTAAGTTAAACACTCACCTACAGTGTAAAGGGTGAGGTGTGTTAATGGCCTTTATTTGGAAGGAGTCTCGATACAAGAGCTCTGGAAGAGACTCCTCATTCCTTTCCCTTGATGGTGATACGGTTTGATTACCGAAAACCAGGTGCTTCGCCCGGAAATTATTATTGTCGGGTAGTGATGCTACCTGGGTTAGGTTACACCAGTTCCTTACACCCTTGAGTTAAGTTAAGAAATTAAATAGGTAACGTTAAATAAAAGTTGCCCAATTTGAATCCAAAACATTGGTGTTGTGTCTTCTATTCTCGTGCGTTTCTTCGTGGGTTGGCAGACAAATCCTTCTGGGGGGACTTTTTTTTTTGAAGTGTGAATAAGTGAAACAATGGACATTGAATCTGTATATAAGAAAGTCATACTATAATGGGTGGAAAATCCAACTCTTGATATTTTACATTGTAGAGCCAAGGAAACAGGTCCCCTGCACCTCTCTTTCATGTTTTGAAGTGAAATTGACTTTCTGATAAATTTTATTACAGCACAACCAACAGGACAGTAACCTCAAGGTGATGGGCTAGTTTGGTGGAAACCAAACAAATTGTGTTTCATACATAGTTCTGTCTCCTATCAGAATGGCCTAGGGCAAAGTTTCTCAAACTGTTTGAAACAATTCAAAGCTCTCAGCAAAAAGGTAAGGATTATTATTATTTTTTAAAATAAATGGGGGACACTCAATATAGTGATATTTTTGCATGCTTAAATTGTGAAACTACCTTGTGTCATCAATATTATTGCCAGTTTATTTATCAAATACAGTATGTATCTGCGAGATGAAATTTAGTACTCCACCTTGAATTTCACATTTCAAAGGTGCTTCATGACTGAAAATGTTTCAGATCTCCTGGCCTAGGAAACATGAAAGACTGGCTTTGGGGGTACCATTCCTTTCCTAATGGGTCAGCTTAGGCAGTCAATTGCCTCAGTTCAACAATAAACATTGAAAAGAAAGACAGACATGCAACAGAATATCCGTGGTAATATATTCACTATTTAGTTTGAATCTCAATTATGTATCATCCAGCTTTTTGTCTCACATAATTATTTTTTGCAGTACATTTCTGAGTCCCGGCTATGTACCAATGGTAGACTCCATTTATGAACCTCAAATAGCCTTTCTCGTGCCATGGTTCACAATGAATCTCTTCCCAGTGTTCCTTGGCATCAAAAGCTTGCCAACTTAGAATAGTTGCTCATCCCTGGAATTCAAGGTACCCAAAGTGCCCAGTCCCTAGCCTGAGCCTCAACCTGATATGCGTTGCTCACCAGCAGCTGGAATCCATATTATTATTTTTTTATAATATTGCACTTGTTTGCTTCAGCCATAAGGCTACGATTGACAGCATGCTCCCGACTAAAAGCTACAGTAAGTGGTTCACTCGAGCTTTAGACTGCAGCCAATAATCTCAACTTAGTTCACATGATTCTGGCTCCTTGCTCTTAAGCTATTATGTCCAGCAGAGAGATTGCTTACCCTGTGAACACCAGGCCTTTGTGTCAGATGCCTTTGCCAAAGAAGGTCCTGCTTGTCTAGTTGAAATCTTTACAAGAGAGATGAAATGTCATTTCTTAAACAACAAATTCATTGGGCTGCTTTCAAGGAAACCAGTAGCAAAAAAATGTCAAGGGCCTGAAGCATTTCTGATTAAGGTCCAAATCCTGACAGTATATTTAGTCTAGAGGACGGGATTTTGGAACTCACCATGCAAGAGTCAAGTTCACATCAATAGTTTTGACAAAACATCTAGAATAAAAAAAACATGCACAATTCTGGACTTGAATCCTAATTGGTCTGCTGTCATATCTTGTAGATGACTTGGAGCCTTTTTTCTTCTGAAGAAAGCAGGACTAGATACAGAAAAATTAACCATTTGAGATCAGTAGCCAACAGTTGTTGTCAGACCCTTCTAGAGGATATCAGATGAGTTTTTAGGTGGAAATTACTTGGCTCGACATCTTATTTTACCAATAAAATAGGAACTGTTGTTTTATGAACAATGAAAGAGATCTAAAGGCTACCGAGAGCCAAAACACCCTAAAGCAGTGTTTCTCAACCTGGGGGTTGGGACCCCTGGGGGGAGTCATGAGGGGGTTTCAGAGAGGTCACCAAAAACCATCCAAAACACATATTTCTGATGGTCTTAGGAACCCCTTTGGCAGAGAAGGCTGAAAATCTCTCCACCTGTCCTTTTCTTCCTTTTTGGAAACAGATAGCTTTGAATCCTCTCACAACTCCCAAAATTGTTGGTCAATCTGCTCCAAACCCTGCCAGTATTCAAAGTTCGCTACGTTGGGTCTGTGTACCAAGTTTGGTCCAGATCAGTAATGCTTGGGTTCACAGTGCTCTCTGGATGTAGGTGAACTCCAAAACTCAAGATCAATTCCCACCAAAACCGTTCCAGTATTTCCTGTTCACCATGGGAGTTATGTGTGTCAAGATTGGTTCAATTCCATCGTTGCTGGAGTTCAGAATGCTCTTTGGTTGTAGGTGAACTATAAATCTCAGCAACTATTTATTTACTATTTATTTATTTACTATATTTGTATACTGCCCTTCTCAGCCCTCAGGTGACTCATCTCCCAAATGTCAACTACATCTCCCAAATGTCAAGGTCTATTTTCTCCAAATCCACCAGTATTCACATTTGGGTATATTATTTGTGCCAAGTTTGGTCCAAACTTGGGGGACATGAGAGAAGCCTCCTCGCAGGATTGCAAGACATCCGGGCGTCTCCTGGGCAACGTCTTCGTAGACGGCCGATTCTCTCAACCCAGAAGCAACCAGAGACGACTTGAAGCATGCAAACAAGGAAGCAAAACAACCAACGGTCCTTTTCAGGACCAACCATGACAATAATTGCAATCAACATCGAAGGCATGTCAGCTGCCAAAGAACAACTGCTCTACGAACTGTGCCGAGATAAGAAATGTGACGTGCTGTGTGTCCAAGAAACACACAGGGATGAACGACAGAAACGACCCAAAGTTCCAGGAATGATCCTAGTAGCGGAAAGACCACATGCGCAGTATGGAAGTGCTGTCTTTGTCAAACCAGGCCTCCAAGTCAGCAGTGCCCACAACACTGAAGAAAACAATATCGAGGTTATAACAGTAGAGCTTAATAACATCACCATCACCTCTGTGTACAAGCCCCCAAATGAAGATTTCTGCTTCTCCTCCCCCGAGAACTTTGACAGGCACCAAAGGGCGGTAGTAATTGGTGACTTCAACAGCTATAGCCATGTATGGGGCTATGCCCAAGAGGACAGGAATGGAGAGGCTGTCCTGTCCTGGTCTGAACTGCACAAACTATCACTCATCCATGATAGTAAGATCCCACCATCCTACAACAGCGGGAGATGGCACCGAGGTTATAACCCAGACCTCTTATTTGTGAGCGACAGCATCGTACAGCAATGCACCAAATCAGTGGGACCACCAATCCCCAACACACAGCACCGACCAATAATATGCCAACTGTTCCCAACAATAAGGCCTCAGGAAGTTCGATTTAAACGAAGATACAACTTCAGAAAGGCAGATTGGACTAAATTCTCAGACATGTTAGATGACATGATCACATCGGTCGCGCCAATCCCTGAGGAATACGAACATTTTATTGAAATAGTGAAAACCTGCTCACGGGCCTCTATACCGAGAGGCTGCAGAACCCACTACCTCCAGGGCATTACTCCTGAAACAGCTGCCTTGTTGGAAAACTATTACAGGCTCCACAACGAAGACCCATTCAGTGAGCAGACTCTTCAGGCAGCGCAGAGCATTGTGTCCTCCATCTCTGAAGCCAAGAAAGAACAGTGGATCAAGTTGATCACAGAGGTCGACATGGGCAGGAGCAGCCAGAAGGCGTGGAGGCTGCTGAGACGGCTGAGCAACGATCCCTCACAAACTAATACCCATGCCAACATAAAGGCAGATCAGATAGCACACCAACTCTTGAAGAATGGGAAACCCAACCTTGCCACCAAAGTAGGAAAGAAACCAATAGCCAGACAACCAGAGATTGAGAACAACAACCTCCATGAACCCTTTACATCTACTGAATTGGACATGGCTCTCAACAAATGTAAGAATGGCAAAGCAGCTGGCTTGGATGATCTACGGATGGAACAAATCAAGAACTTTGGTCCAAAAGCAAGGCGCTGGCTGCTGGAGCTGATGAACAACTGCACTGCATCCTGTCAGATCCCCAAAATCTGGAGGAAAGCAAGAGTCATCGCCATCTTGAAGCCAGGCAAAGACCGTAATGACCCAAAAAGCTACAGACCAATCTCCCTGTTGTGCCACCTCTACAAAGTTCTGGAGAGACTTATTTTGCATAGAATTATGGAAAATATAGACCCCTGTCTGATCCCACAGCAGCTGGCTTCAGAAAAGGCAAAAGCTGCACATCGCAAGTGCTGAACCTGACCCAGCACATAGAAGATGGCTTTGAAAGGCAGCAGATCACAGGAGCTGTCTTCATAGACTTGTCAGCAGCCTATGATACTGTGAACCACCGCCTTCTCCTGAGAAAAATGTATAATATCACAAAGGACTACCACCTCACCCGCCTGATAGGAAACCTGCTACAAAACAGGAGCTTTTTTGTTGAGTTCCAGGGCCAGAGAAGCAGATGGCGGAAACAGAAGAACGGCCTGCCTCAGGGGAGCGTGCTTGCTCCATCCATGTTCAACATCTACACAAATGACCAGCCACTGCCAGAAGGGACAGAGAGTTTCATCTATGCTGATGATCGTGCCATTACTGCTCAAGCAGGGAGCTTTGAGATGGTTGAATAGAAGCTCTCCGAAGCTCTAGGTGCTCTTACTGCCTATTACAGGGAAAACCAGCTGATCCCTAATCCATCTAAAACACAGACATGCGCCTTTCACCTTAAGAACAGACAAGCATCCCGAGCTCTGAGGATTACCTGGGAAGGAATCCCACTGGAGCATTGCAGCGCACCCAAATACCTGGGAGTCACTTTGGACCGTGCTCTGACCTACAAGAAGCACTGCCTGAACATCAAACAAAAAGTGGGCGCTAGAAACAACATCATACGAAAGCTGACTGGCACAACCTGGGGATCACAACCAGACACAGTGAAGACATCTGCCCTTGCGCTATGCTACTCTGCTGCTGAGTATGCATGCCCAGTGTGGAACACATCTCATCACACTAAAACAGTGGATGTGGCTCTTAATGAGACATGCCGCATTATCACGGGGTGTCTGCGCCCCACACCACTGGAGAAATTACACTGCTTAGCCGGTATTGCACCACCTGACATCCGCCGGGAAGTAGCAGCCAATAGTGAAAGGACCAAGGCAGAGACATCTCCAGCTCATCCCCTGTTTGGGTATCAGCCAGCACGTCAACGACTTAAATCAAGACATAGTTTTCTTAGATCTACAGAGACACTCGCTGGAACACCCCAGCAAGCGAGAGTCCAAAAGTGGCAGTCCCAAACCCAGCACCTCAATTCATGGGTGATACCAGATGAGAGACTCCCCCCTGGGCACTCAGAAGACTGGGCGACTTGGAAGGCGCTGAACAGATTGCGCTCTGGCACCACGAGATGCAGAGCCAATCTTAAGAAATGGGGCTACAGGGTGGAATCCTCGGCATGCGAGTGCGGAGAAGAACAAACCACTGACCACCTACTGCAATGCACGCTGAGCCCTGCCACATGCACGATGGAGGACCTTCTTGCGGCAACCCCAGAGGCACTCCAAGTGGCCAGATACTGGTCAAAGGACATTTAACCAAATACCAAATTTACAAAATCTGTGTGGTTTTTTTTCTTTCTTTTTTTTCCTTTTTCTTTTTAATCTCTGTGTTTGTTTTGCTCTGTTAGAATTGTAATACAATGGTTGCTGATGACACGATAAATAAATGGTCCAAATCCATCATTGTTTCTCTCCTAAATCACAGTCAATTCCTCCCAAACTCTGTGTGCCAAGTTTGATCCAGGTCTGTCATCCATGGGGGTCTCAGTGATCTGTGTAAGTCAGAGATGAAGTGGTTGAAGGTACTGCAAATACCATCATATGTTGTCCACACTCCCTCAAACATGTTGTTTTTGTGATTAATAATGCTGTAATTATGTTCAATTCATAACAATGAAAATACATCCTGCATATCAGATATTTACATTACGATTCATATCTGTAGCACAATTACAGTTATGAAGTAGCAACAAAAATAATTTTATGGTTGGGGATCACCACAACATGATGAACTGTATTAAAGGGTTGCAGAATTAGGAAGGTTGAGAAACACTGCCCTAAAGGCACCTTAACTCACCTGATCTTGGAAGCTAAACAAGGTCAACCCTGATTAAAATTTGGAAAGGGTACCAGCAACAAATACCAGGTACTGTAGGCTCCATTTCAGAGGAAGGAGCTGTTATTCCTTGCCTAAGAAGATCCTATGTGAAAATCATGGCATTACAATAAATCGACAGGCAACTTGAAGACATGCAGGCAAATTCAGTGGATTTAGTGGGACATATGCCTGAGTATGCTACTCTGCTGCTGAGTACACATGCTCAGTGTGGAACACATCTCACCACAGTAAAACATTAGATGTGGCTCTTAATGAGACATGCCGCATTATCATGGGGTGTCTGTGCCCTACACCACTAGAGAAATTACACTGCTTAGCCGGTATTGCCCCGCCTGACATCCACCGGGAAGTAGCAGCCAATAGTAAAAGGACAAAGGCAGAGCCATCTCCAGCTCATCCCCTGTTTGGGTATCAGCCAGCACGTCAATGACTTAAATCTAGAAATAGTTTTCTAAGATCTACAGAGACACTCACTGGAACACCTCAGCAAGCGAGAGTCCAAAAGTGGCAGGCTCAAACCCAGAACCTCAATCAATGGCTGATACCAAATGAGAGACTCCCTCCTGGGCACACAGAGGACTGGGCGACTTGGAAGGCGCTGAACAGGCTGCGCTCTGGCACCACGAGATGCAGAGCCAACCTCAAGAAATGGGGCCACTAAGTGGAATCCACGACATGCGAGTGTGGAGAGGAGCAAACCACAGACCACCTTCTGCAATGCAACCTGAGCCCTGCCACATGCACAATGGAGGACCTTCTTGCAGCAACACCAGAAGCACTCCAAGTGGCCAGATACTGGTCAAAGGACATTTAATCAACTACCAAACTCACACATTTTGTATTTTTTCTGTTTGTTTGTTTTGTTCTGTTAGAAATGTAATACAATTGACTGGTTGCCCTGACACGACAAATAAATAAATGTCTGAGTACACAAAGAGTGTCCAAAAGGTATTTTTAAAATGAGATCTTCTAAAATCCCCTGGCCAGTATGCTCATCCTGGCTGGGAATTCATAGAGCTGTAGTTTAATATAATTAGTTTTCCAGGTCCTCAGCCTACACACACAGGATTGTACCTTGCAAGATTAGTAAAGGTAAAGGTTTCCCCTGACATTAAGTCTAGTTGTGTCCAACTCTGGAGGATGATGCTCATCTCCATTTCTAAGCCACAGAGTTTATTATAAATAATAATAAACTTTATTTATACCCCCGCCACCATCTACCAAAAGGAACTCAGGGTGGCTTACAAGGCACTACGAGTGTAGTATAGTAAAAGGTAAAGATTTCCCCTGACATTAAGACTAATCATGTCTGACTCTGGGTGTTGGTGCTCATCTCCATTTCTAAGATGCAGAGCTGATGTTGTCCATAGACACATCCTAGTTCATTTGGCCAGTATGACTGTACGGAGTGCTGTTACTTTCCCGCCAAAGCAGTACCTATTGATCTACTCACATTTGTATGTTTTTGAATTGCTAGGTGGGCAGAAGCTGGAGCTAACAGTGGGAGCTCACCCTGCTCCGTAGATTTAAACCACTGACATTTTGGTTGGCAAGTTCAGCAGCTCAGTGGTTTAACCCAGTGGTTCTCCTTGCAAAGTTAAAAATGCTCAAAGCCATTTGGACATTTGACAATCTTTTCCAGTGCTCAGGGAAGGCCTGGGGTGGTCCGTCTGCCTACACAATCAGGACAGTCTCTCTGTCCCAGAGATACTCTGCAACATTTATGAAGACCTGGGGTGCCTACTTTATTCTCCGTGCCCTTGGAGAAACTTGAGCCCTCGTCTAGCTTTGAACCTCTCTCTTTTCCTTTCTCTCCTGGAGGCCTGCAAGGGATCATGTCTGCTAATTCGCAGTTCTTCCTCTTTGAAGTGCCATTGATATCCCAAACTTGTGAAGTCTCCCGAACTGAAACGGAATCCTCAAACGTGAGTCGGGCCACACTACAAATAAACTTGCTCCATTGAACCTGCTAGTTTCCCTTCCATACAGTAACGTCAGCCTCTCTCTGAGAAAGGGCCTGCAGCAGCATAAGCATTGCAAAGGAAAATAAGGTCCCCAGCAGGTTGCCCTGGCAAAGAAAAACAGTGAGCTATTTAAGCCTCCCCTTTTCTTTTTAAATACTTGGGTGTTCTTCCTCCGAGTGGATTTCTCCCTCCTCATCTCCCCAATTGGTAGTGTCCAAAGTGTTACTCATATTGTTTACAGAGCTTTGATGTGCGGCTCTCGGAGTTTTAGTTCAGCATTTAGGAATGCAAAGGTCAGATGATTTTCCCTCCCAGACGAAACCAAGACTATGAATTTAATACCACCGTGGATTCAAAACAAGGAAGTCCAGTCAGCCACTCTCGGCCATTAAGACAAAGCCGCAAAGAGTCAAAATTTACAGTGATTGGGGAGCTGCTTTTTTTTCCTAGTCGGCATGCAACTCGAAGGGGTGCATTTGCTCACTGGGTGGCACATGACTGACTCTAAGCGTCTTTCATTTTCATTTAAGAAGAAATGATTCAAAAACTCTGGCGTGGAATGACCCTCTGACATTGAATGATGTTTTCTTAAGTCAGCGTTAAAACTGTCAGCTGATTAAACAATTTTTACATGATTAATTGTGTGCCTTTTAGTGGCTGAATCAACGAATGAGATTTAAATGAATGCCCATGCTACCAAAAGCTGAAGGCCAATCATCTATAATTCACCTCCAAAACAGTTTTGCTTCTCTAAAAACTGATTTTGAACTTTCAACCTTCCAGAATCCCTGACCATTCTGGCTAAAACTTCAGGGAGTGAAAGTCCAAAACATCTAGCGGACCAAAGGTTTGAAACCACTGTGTCAAAGAATAAGGAATAAATAATGAGGAAATAATGGAGCCTCTGGTGGCTCAGTGGATTAAACAGCTGAGCTGCTGAACTTGCTGACCAAAAGGTCGCAGGTTCAAATCCGGGGAGTGGATAGCTCCAGCTTCTGTGAACCTAGCAGTTCAAAAAATGCAAATATGATTAGATCAATAAGTACCACACTGGCACGAAGGTAATAGTGCTCCATGCAGTCATGCAGGCCACATGACCTTGGAGGTGTCTACGGACAACACCAGCTCTTTGGTTTAGAAATGTAGATGAGTCATATACGAATGGACTTAATGTCAGGGAAAAACCTTTACTTTTTCATGATGAAATATACTGCTTGGAGATTGGACAGTATGGTAGATTAGACCATTAGGCAAAAACTATAGTTAGGCAATAGTATGCTAGATGAACAGATCGTGTGACTTGACTTTGGAAAGTTATGTTTAGAAGAATGAATGCAATGGCCAGGATGGGATTGATGTCTTAACATGCATGAAGCAGTTGGACATCAAAGGTGGAACAGCTGTATTCAACTGAAGTTTGTGGAAGTGCAGTTGTGTATGTGTTGACCTCAATCTTGGATGTGCATGTGCATGTCCACACTATGTGAAGTACCAAATGAGAGTTGTTGTAGGTTTTTCGGGCTATATGGCCATGTTCTAGAAGCATTCTCTCCTGACGTTTCACCTGCATCTATGGCAAGCATCCTCAGAAGTTGTGAGGTCACAACCTCTGAGAATGCTTGCCATAGATACAGGTGAAACATCAAGAGAGAATGCTTCTAGAACATGGCCATATAGCCCGAAAAAACCTATATCTCTGCTCCTCTCATAGGTATACAAACCCTTTCAACACAGTGTCACAGTACAACTTTGTGCAATCATATATCAATCCATGATGATGTCACTTCCCAACAGGTTGTCAGCCAGTACACACACAAAACATAAAATCCATTGGAAAACAAATTAAAATGCAAATAAATTAAAGTCTTAAAACACTTCCATCAAAATAATGATCAATCATAAAACATTTGAAATCAGAGGCTTAAAATGGAATTGACAAAATGGGCAACACAGTGAATAATAATAGGTCTGAACAAAGAGGCAGGGCATTATCAGTAACATAAAGCAAGCAGAATCTGTGGCTCTCAAATACAGCAAAAGTTGGCTGACCCCATGGAGAAGGGCCAAATCTGGGTTGCACCAACTGGAGGCCTGCAGAATTGTAATTGCATTGCCATCAACTTATGAATATCTGCAAGGACTGTGAGCAGTTACTGTTATAGGATCTCCAATAAACATTCAAAAGTCACTCAAAAGTCACGTTTCCCCAGCAGGAAAAGGGACCTTGGCACAAGTGTGTTTGTTGCACAATCTAAACCAAGATCCCAAGTTGGGATGCTGCGAGAGAGTCCCTAGGAAGCCCTTTGAGAACCGTAATATAATAAAGCCTTAAGAAATGATACTGACACCTCAGCACAGAATCCCATATGGAACATGAATTGCCAGTCTTATAAACGCACAACATAAAATCAATTACAATATGTCACAAGCAGTTAGCTTGTTTTTTTCCTCTAGCCAAGCCTCTACATCTTGTGGAAATAAAGGCTTTTCTACTCCAGTTGTAGCCAAATGCAAGTCTAATGGATATTGCTTTTTAAGACACTAAAATCAGTTTATCTCTTGTTCTTTGACAGTACAAGGTAAGCCATCATTAATCTGGCATAGGGCTTTTTCCCCTTAAACTTTTCCTCTCATCAATTGAAATGCCACATCAGCAATTTTAGCCCCTGCTGCCCACATTCCTTTAAGGATTTATAATAGGATATTAATATTAGGGAGGAAGATTGTGGATCCTCTTTCTCCCCAATATTGCATAATGATATTGCATTAAAGCAGTGTTTCCCAATCGTCCTAATGCCACAACCTCTTAATACAGTTCCTCACCACACTCCGGGGTAGAGAATTCCACTGCTGACTGTGAGAGCCGTTCAGCAGTGGAACTCTCTGCCCCAGAGTGTGGTGGAGGCTCCTTCTTTGGAAGCTTTTAAACAGAGGCTGGATGGCCATCTGTCAGGGGTGATTTGAATGCAATATTCCTGCTTCTTGGCAGGGGGTTGGACAGGATGGCCCATGAGGTCTCT
Source organism: Anolis sagrei (assembly GCF_037176765.1). Lineage (NCBI taxonomy): Eukaryota > Metazoa > Chordata > Lepidosauria > Squamata > Anolidae > Anolis > Anolis sagrei. Next base: position 17,821,326 of record NC_090025.1, on the reverse strand, counting down.
TCCAACTCTTTGATTCTATGATTCTATGTTTTGATGACCTCCAACCATAAAATTATTTTCATTGCTACTCCATAACTGTAATTTAGCTACTGTTCTGAATCGTAATGTAAAATCTGATATGCATGATGTATTTTCATTCACTGGACCAAATTTGGCACAAATACCCAATACACCCAAATTTGAATACTGGTAGGGTTGGAAGGGATTTATTTTGTCAGTTGGGAGTTGTCATTGCAAGGATTTATGGTTCACCTACAATCAAAGAGCATTCTGAATCCCACCAACGATAGAACTGGGCCAAATTTCACACACAGAACCTCAAATGACCAACAAAAAATACTGTGTTTTCTGATGGTCTTTGGTGATCCCTCTGACACTCCCTCATGACCCCCACCCAGGGTCCCGACCCCCAGATTGAGAAACGCTACATTAATGCTTCATGTATGTGATGAAGTTCTTTCATTTCTATTATTGCTGGCAGAATCCAAATGATTCTTGGCTAGAATTCCAGACACAGATGTTTTAAAAGGGGGGGGAAATCTATGGAAGTAAAAGCCTCTCTCAACAGGTGCCAACAAACCCAATCTCCATTGGAGAGGATAGAAGAAACAGTAGCCATGCCTCCTCCTTGACTCTCAAAGAGACCCATAAATTTTGGCCTAGGTCACTGCCACATTGGGCATCTCGAGCTTCTTTTTCAACCTTGGAATTTTGGGCACTTGCCAGTAATGAAGATGTATGAATGCTTAATGCAGCTTAATGTAATAGGTGTCATGTTCGTAATTTACAGAAGCTCTTTCTAAAGCATTAAATTCCTTTATACTCCTTAAAAGCTACTCAATCCTGAGGACTAACTTAGTTTGGTTGGAGAAGGGGGAGAGAGGGAGGAAGCCAGAGGAGGAGGAGGAAGAGCAGGGAGTTCTTTTTAGGATCAAAATGATATATAAATTGTTAACATATCCAAACTCATCCATTAGTGCATGTGAAAGCAATAAATGTGCCAAAGCAGCAATAACATGATCGAGGAAAGTCACTGTGGTCATTAGGGCTGAAAGGGTTTCATTTATGGCCCAAGCAAAGAGAATGAAAGCTATTTCTTTAATAAAAAAAAACACCATTCCCCCACCTATACAGTATCTCTGATTTCCTGCCACCACTACAGTTGAAAGACTTGAGCAAATCGTTAAAAAACTTAAACCTAAAGTACATTGGTAATTTCAACTGCAGTGGTTTCACAGTGGGCAGCCCGCTTTAACCCAGAAAAGTTCTGCTGGGAAGTAGACCTCCCTAGGAATAAATGCAGCCACTTGTGGATTGACTTTTTAAATATGTCTTACTAGCTCTCACGGCTCCCAGTTCTAGGCATTTTCAGTGTGCAATGGTTTTATTTCTTTCATCCGGGGAGGCCCTGCTCTCGATCCCACCAGTTTCGCAGGCACAATTGGTGGGGATGAGAGAGAGGGCCTTTTCGGTGGTGGCCCCTCAACTCTGGAACTCCCTCCCTAAAGACATCAGACAGGCCCCAACTTTGGCAGTCTTCAGGAGGAGCTTGAAGACGTGGCTGTTCCAGTGTGCCTTCCCGGAATAATGATCCCATTGCACTTTGTCCTCCAAAGCACTTTACATTCTTTTAGGTCTGCTTGTATGCCCTTCCACAAACTCCATTTACCTTTTCGGCCATGTCCCAGAATTATTTCCAATTTTAAATCTCTACATTTGGCCATCCCACTGTTTTTAATTGTGCGTTGTCTTATGGATAATGTTGTATATTTTATTGTCTATGTTTTTATTTTATTTGCTTGTATTGTTGTTATTATTGCTTGTATTGTTGTGTTTGGGCTCGGCCTCATGTAAGCTGCACCGAGTCCCATGGGGAGATGGTAGCGGGGTACAAATAAAGCATTATTATTATTATTATTATTATTATTATTATTATTTCATGTCAAAAGCATTGTATAATTAAAACAATTATAAAACTGATAAAATAGAGGGAACAAAAGCAACTAAATAATTTTAGACCAAAAACGGGCAACAGCGACCACATTGTCTGTAGCTTTAAACAATTCTTCCTCTGTGCATGAGACAGGGCATTGTGGGAAAGCATACGGAAGATGGGTTGTTTGTTCTGCTCCACAGTCACATAAGGTGGAGGATTCTTCTAAGTAGTGCCAGGTTGTCTTTTGATCTCCCAACTCCACTTCTGAGTCTGTTCGGGGACTTCCAAGTTACTCATTCTTGATTTGCCCCTGGAGGAAGACCCTCATGGGGGGCCATCCAGTTGGGATTTCCTGGTTTAGCTATCCCAAGGAATAATCTTGCTGTGGCTAGAGGAACATTAAGAGGAGTGGGGAAAGAGTTAAAGCAATGTCAAATTTTTGGGACTAATTTTTCGTCTTTGGCAATGTTGGTGTGCCTCCTTCAAGGTCTTCTGGAGACTAATGCAACCTGCTACTGAAGACGGGAGTACAATTTCCCAGTCCACCATAGAAATCCACTGGTGATCTTGAACAAGTCACACCCTCAGTCCCATGATAGAGTGGCCTTAAGGTTACTATAAGCTAAAAATGTCTTGAAGGCACACAAGAACAATCCTACAGTTTTTTTGGCCCCTTTCACAAAGTTGTACAAAATCCATATTGAACTGGATTTTATGGCAGTGTGGACTCAAATAATCCAGTTCAAAGCAGATATTGTGGATTATCTTCCTTGATATTCTGGGTTATATACTAGCTGTGTGGAAGGGCACTTTGTTATTCAGCACCCAGAACTCACTTGGAGCTGTCCAAGGTCCTGCTTTCAACCCTCACTTCAGCTCCTAGGATAAATTGCTTCCTGTGACTTGTAGGTCAGCAAAGTCTGGAAAGAAGCAATTTCTCCATCCATTATATTACTATGCTTGATGGACATTCAGTATGGATTCCACATGCCATAAACATGGAAGTCCCCTCCGGGGTAGAGAAAGGAAGGGTAGAAATGCAACCCTGGTGAAGTTAACTAAGATCCCAAAGTGTGGACGTACGTGTCCATCATGGTTCTTGATGGACACAAATAATAGTTTAACATCTGAGAGTGTTTCATTCATTCAGGTATGAGAAATCTTCTCTTTATGTTGGATGATATGCATGCAGATAATCTTCCCTGACAATGAATTGGATAGATAGCCCTGTTTGAACAAAGCTTGATGTGAATAACAGGCTTTGCTAGCTTGGTCAGTGTCTTCAAAATCATTTCCTCAAATAGCCTATAGAATAATGTTGCTTGACATGTAGGATTATGTGAAATGACTTTCCAATATCTCATTCTCTCACACACATATCTTCTCATATAGAATATAAAAACAGCCACATAGAGTTAGTCAGACCCATGAGGTTATGGACATATTTGGTTGTTTTGCATTTAAGCTGATGCTAACAAAATTCAAGCTGACCTTCATGCTAGGTCAAATGCCCCTTAAAGGATCAGCACGTATGGTGTCTCTGCATGTGTCATGCACATACTTCCAAAATTGCAAGAGCAGTCCCGTTCTGGCCCCATAAGATCAGAGAGTAAGTGTATCTAACAACCTGTAATTAAGTCATGTCATGTAGCCCGATTCAACTTGGAGGATGGAAAGGAAAAAATGCCTACAGTAATTGCATTTAGTTCATCTTGTAGCATGCTCCCAATCATAACCACTAATTCAATTGTGCGCTCGTTCTGCCAGCTCATTGCCATTAAGCACACATTTAATTACTTCAATAAAGGATTAATATGCAGCGCACAAAAGAAAGGACATTGCTCTGTGCCAAAGCACACAGCTGCCCAGCCATTTAGCTCAGAGATAAAGAAAGAATATCATTGGGCAGCAAATCCTGTTACAAATACATCATTATTAGATGAACATTGCAGACTTTTATTTTCCACACTTGTTATTCTCTGCCCAACGTTGCCTATATTTCTCTGGTGGGAGAAAGAGCTGTCCTGAACGACTGACAGCTCTGCCATTGTTATCTCAATAATACCAGTAACCAAGCTGCCCCCCTGTTTCTATCCACCACCCCTCATTACTCCCCTCCATACTTGTAAGGCTGCTCTTATCTTGTCTCCAGGCAAGGGCCCTGCGGCTTGCTACATTACAACATCCTGAGATAAGGAGCCTGTCTTGACATGATTCCAGCTTGTGCCGCAAACCTCTGACAAGCATAGCAAGTGTAAGCTCAAAAAAGAGAGAGAATTAGAGAGAGAGAGGGAGAACACAATAAAGCCATCCCCTTCCACTACCCCCCACCCACCCGCCTCGCTCTATCCTCCAAAGACAGCCCATCAATTCTCCAGGTTGTACACAATCATTATTGTAAGGGAAACAAAGGCCAGTGTCAATTGTGCGGTGTTAGAAAGCAGTCCCTCAAATTAAAACCATGTACCTAACTGCATCTGATGGCAGAAGCTATTTAGCGGTGATATTTTACGGAAAGGCAATAAAAAGCAATAACAGCTTTATTTAATGTATCTGTTCAATCCAGCTGCCTTGCATGGGCCTTAATAGAAGCTGTCGATCAATGTCGGCACCTTTGAAATAACTATGGCAGACTGCAATAAACACAAAGGGAAAGATAACTAAAACTACTGATCAGCCCCTTGTTACTTTTTTGCGCTCCAAGATTTGTCACTTGTTTGCACTGCCTGTAATAGTGACAGGTGATGATTATCATCATGGGAGTGTGTGGAGTCGCAGCTGAGGAAGGGCATAAATGGGTGCCCTGGGCATATAATCTGTGCCAGGAACAAAGTGGAGAAGATCAACCTCAGATATCCAAGGGACTGATCCTACAAATCTTTATTGATACGTATTTTTCCTGTTGGTGACTTTCATAGATGGATAGGATGATCCCATTCTTGTTGCCTACTTTGATAGATTTTATCATTTATTTATTTATTTATTTATTTATTTACTTACTTTGCTTATATACCGCTGTTCTCAGCCCGAAGGCGACTCACAGCGGTTTACACCCAATAAAAACAGCAATAATTCAATGCACATATAACAATTGACCACTTAACACATTATCCACTTAATAAACAACAAGCAATTACACTAAACAATTATTACAATAACCAACCCAATCATCTCATCATCAAAGCGTAGTCCAGGTTCGTCGTCCATTGTTCCATTCCTATGTTCAATTACCAATATTGCACTAGATTACTCAAACGCCTGCACAAACATCCAGGTCTTCAACTTTTTTCAGAATGCCATGAGAGATGGTGCCAGCCTAATGTCTGTAGGAAGGGCGTTCCACAGCCGAGGAGCCACCACCGAGAAGGCCCTATCTCTCGTCCCCGCCAACCGTGCTTGTGAAACTGGCAGGATCGAGAGCAGGGCCTCCCTGGAAGATCTCAAAGTCCTGGTGGGTTCATAGGCCGAGATGCGGTCAGATAGGTCTCTTGGGCCGGAACCGTTTAGGGCTTTATAGGCCAGCGCCAACACCTTGAATTGAGCCCGGTAGCAGATCAGCAGCCAATGAGCTGGCACAACAGGGGGGTTGTATGCTCCCTGCACTCCGCTCCTGTTAGAATCATGGCTGCCGCACGCTGGACTAATTGAAGCTTCCGGGCCGTCTTCAAGGGCAACCCCACGTAGAGAGCGTTGCAGTAGTCTAGGCGGGATGTGACCAGAGCGTGGACTACCGTGGCCAAGTCAGACTACCCAAGGTACGGGCGCAGCTGGCGCATGAGCTTTAGCTGTGCAAATGCTCCCCTCGTCACCGCTGAGACCTGGGGTTCCAGGCTCAGCGATGAGTCCAGGATCACACCCAAACTGCGAAGATTGTTTATGAAAGATGGTTCCTGTATTCTGTACCAACCTATGTATAAGGTCTAGGAACACATATAATGGCCATATATTGCTGGGCCATTGGGCTTTCCAGCTTGGTATGCTCCAATCCACACAAAAAGCAGAGAACTCACGACTTTCCAGACATTGTAGAACAAGTCTCATTAACGTACTGACTGGGATACATGATGTTTACAATTCAGATCCAGGTGGTGTATGAAACTGTTCATATCCTCCACACAGAAAGCTGAGAACTTGTGACTTTCCAGACATTGCAGAACAAGTCCCATTAATATACGGACTGGGACACATGGTGTCTACAATTCAGATCCAAGTGATTTGAAGGTCTGTTTTCTCACTTATGAAACTGCTCATATTTGGAGATCTGCTGTGACGGCCCTTTTCTTTGTCTCACCAATTTCACAAGTCCATCTTGTGGGAAAACCAAAGAAGGCCTTCTCGATGGCTATCATGAAGCAGTGGAACTTTTTTAACTGACTTTAATTTTTTAATATTTTAACCATTTTTTAATTTTTATATCTTATTATATGTGTGTGTGTGTGTGTCGATCAGGAACTTCACCCCGGTGGCGCAGTGGGTTAAACCCCTGTGCCGGCAAGACTGAAGACCAACAGGTCGCAGGTTCAAATCCGGGGAGAGGCAGATGAGCTCCCTCTATCAACTCCAGCTCCTCATGTGGGGACATGAGAGAAGCCTCCCACAAGGATGATATAAACATCAAATCATCCAGGCATCCCCTGGGCAACGTCCTTGCAGACAGCCAATTCTCTCACACCAGAAACGACTTGCAGTTTCTCAAGTCGTTCCTAATATGACAAAAAAACCTTAAAGTGATTTTCTTCTCTGTTGATTTATTTGTGTATATGTATGGGCATTCACATTGCTTGTCAAATTGTTGTGGTCCAATTAATTTCATAGGGTTTCCTTAGACAGAGAATACCCAAATATGTGATTTTTTTTCAAGTTCTTTCCTCTGAAATATAGCCTACGGTAGGTGGTATCAATTGTTGTAGTTGTGATGTGCCTTCAAGTCATTTCCAGCTTATAACTTCCTTAAAACAAATCTATTACTGGGTTTTCTTGTTGATATCTGATCAAAAAGGGATGGGTTGAAGTTGTCAACCTCTGCGGCTGGGAATTTATGTATGTATGTATGTATGCATTTACTGTATTTATATTGCACCCTTCTCAACCCCAAAGAGGACTCAAGGTGGCTTTACACATGGGCAACGATTTGATGCCTTAAAACAATGTACATTTAAATAAACATTTAAATTAAAGTTAAAATACATTTGAAACATTTTAAAACATTACATTCACTATTAAAAACCATGCTATCCGCAATCGTAATCCAGGCCAATCCAGTAGATTCCATATCCATCTATTACACCAGAATTATTCTCAGAAGTTTTGATCCCAAAGCCACATTCTCAGTGTTTTTCTGTAGGTCAGAAGGGAGGCGGCTGATCTAATTTATCTGGGGAGGGAGTTCCACAGCCAAGGGGCCTCCACTGAGAAGGTCCTGTCTCTCATCCCCTGCGAGGGAGGTGGGACCATGAGCAGGGCCTTCCCAGACAATCTTAATTTTAATCTCCAAGATGAGGCATGGTGGAGATATGTTCAGACAGGTACTGTAACTTTCTGTAAACACCCAGTATATTTCCATGGTCAAGCGTGGATTCAAATCCTGATCTCCAACATCGTAGTCCAACACTCAAACCGTTATACTTATTATAAAGGTTTATTTATACATATATGTATAAATATGTGAGGGGAAGGCATAGGGAGGAGGGAGAAATCTTGTTTTCTGCTGCCCTGGAGACTAGGACACAGAACAATGGCTTCAAACTACAGGAAAGGAGATTCCACCTAAACATAAGGAAGAAATTCCTAACTGTGAGAGCTGTTCAGCAGTGGAACTCTCTGCCTTGGAGTGTGGTGGAGGCTCCTTCTTTGAAGGCTTTAAAACAGAGGCTGGATGGCCATCTGTCGTGAGTGCTTTGTATGTGATTTTCCTGCTTCTTGGCAGAAGGGGGTTGGACTGGATGGCCCACAAGGTCTCTTCCAGCTCCATGACTCTATACAGTGAATAGGAGACACCAGCTGTCTGCTATTCACTGTAGAAAGCTTGAATTTCAAGAAGACTTGGCAATCAGTGATCTTTGACTTTCACATTTAGCTTATACATGTGTTTTCAATTTCTAGGAGATGCATAACATAATAGCTAAGCATTTACAAGTTAATCAAGCAGGCCTGTCGCAAATAAGAATAATAATGCGGCTTTCAGTATTTACTCTTTCTCTAGCAGGCTGAACAAGGTCAGTTTATGCTGCAGGGAGAGAGAAGAGTGTTTCTATATTAGAATGCCTAGAAGACTCTTCCATTAATTTGGATGGGATGATCTTCCCCTCCTTGGCCAAGAAAGTGTCAGTTGGTTTCAGAACACAGGAGAAAATATATTTCAAGTTGAGTTGTTGTGAGTTTTCTGGTCTGTATGGCCATGTTCCAGAAGCATGCTCTCCTGACATTTCATCTGCATCTGTGGCAGGCATCCTCAGAGGTTGTGAGGTTTGTTGGAAACTTGGAAAATAGAGTTTATATATCTGTGAAATGTCCAGGGTGGGAGAAAGAACACTTGTCTGTTTGAGGTAGGTGTGAATATTTCATTTGGCAACCTTGATTACCATTTAATCACCTAGCAATTTCAAGGTCTGGCTTCTTACTGCCTGGGGGAATCTTTTGTTGGGAGGTGATTAGCTGCCCCTGATTGTTTCTTGTCTGGAATCCCCCTGTTTTTGAGTGTTGTTCTTTATTTATTGTTATGATTTTAGAGGGTTTTTTTTAATACTGGTAGCCAGATTTTGTTCATTTTCATGTTTGCTTCCTGTTTGTTAGGAATTGTGGGAGTTGAAGTCCAAAAGACCTGGAGGGACAAAGTTTGCCCATGTCTAATCTAGTTCATCACAGGGAACTTGGTAAAATGTAGCTGTAAACTACAGTATTAATTCGACAACCTGCTTAACACTTTAAAGTGTAATCCATAAACCATTGTTTTGGTCCAGAAACCATTATTTTAAAGCACCTGTGACTTTGTCTCATTTTGATAGACAGCTGAGCTTTAGTTGGCCCTGGAACCAGGAGCTTCTCTCTTGGAAATATTTTGTGTTACACTAAAAGCTTCTCTTCTTGACTTTTTTTTCTTCAGGTGGCTTAACTTCTTATGAAGCCTTTTGTAGCAATCTGACATTAGCAGAGATGTCATTACTTATGCTTAGCTGATGGCACAAAATCTACACTTCAGACCAGACATGGCACCAAGTCAGCGTTGATGCCTGTTCCCTACTTGATCCCTTTCGGCAAGCTCTGACTTTTTAATGTTGTAATATTAATTAGTTTTATTATTTTAATTGCACAGAGCAACCTGTGATCAATAAAGGCATGCTTTTATCTTTGTAATTGATCCCTCATTCATAAATATGCAGATTTCTGACCTCATGCTTGTATTTTTTTTCAAATAGAAAGGGAAGAAGGTTAGGTTAATTCCATCTCATGGAAGATGGAGCTAAGATGTGTCATGTTTCTGGTTCTAGAAGTACTTTTGTTCTTATAGATTATGGCTGGGATCTACTGTTTTAACAACACAAAATATAACTGCAGTTACAAGATATATTCCTATTCTTCCCATCTTTAAATTTTCTATTCAAAGAATTCAGTCTCTGGGTTGTTATCATTTTTTTCGGGCTGTATGGCCATACTCCAGAAGCATTCTCTCCTGACGTTTCACCTGCATCTATGGCAAGCATCCTCAGAGGTTGTGAGACCTCACAACCTCTGAGGATGCCTGCCATAGATGCAGGCGAAATCTCAGAAGAGAATGCTTCTGGAACATGGCTATACAGCCCGAAAAACCGATAACAACCCAGTGATTCTGGCCATGAAAGCCTTCAACAATAAATTCAATCTCTAGTAACCTTTGGTTTTCACTCCTGTGGGGTACAGTAATTAACAGCACCCCTTCATTAGTTCTTTATAAAGTGATATATTTTTGTTCTAACAAGATTTGCTTCTGGGGATAAACTTTGGCATCTTTCACCTTGAGTTCCTCTCCTATAAGCGACATTCTGGCTCACTTCAATGTCCATCCTCCTCCTCATTCTTTTGGCCATATTTCCAGCCACATTGCCCCCCTTGGACAAAGTCACAATGGCTGTTTCTGTAGCAGCCAGACCTTTGAGTTGGTCAAGCTCTCTGATGGCCAACCATTTAATTTGCTCTGAAGAAGGCCATTGATTGAGAGTGGGCGGGAGTCTGCTGTGGTCTCCCACACAATGACTTTGCTATTAATTGGAGTCAACTTAACCTGTAATGACCATATGATTGAAAGTTCACCAAGCTCCCTTTCCTCAACAGCCTTCCTCTTGAAGGCCCTGGCAGACTAAGTGTCAATAGATAAATACAAGTAACTAGCTATTCAACTAGCTATTCAACTTGTGAGATGGTGGCAGAAACACAGCTTGGAAAACAAATACTTTTTAAAGAATCCATCATGAACACTGACACCATTGGTTGGTATATTTTAGAACAGTAGTTCTCAACCTTCCTAATGCCATGATGCCTTAATACAGTTCCTCATGTTGTGGTCACTCCCAACCATAAAATTATTTTCATTGCTACTTCATAACAATTTTGCTACTATTATGAATCAGAATGTAAATATCTGATATGCAGGATGTATTTTCATTCACTGGACCAGATTTGGCACAAATACCCAATACACCCTAATTTGAATACTGGTGGGGTTGGGGGGGGTTGATTTTGTCATTAGGGTGTTGTAGTTGCTGGGATTTATCATTCACCTACAATCAAAGAGTATTCTGAACTCCTCCAACAATGGAACTGAGCCAATCTTGGCACACAGAACTCCCACAACCAATGGGAGACAAATACTGGAAGGGTTTAGTGGACATTTACCTTGAGTTTTGGAGTTTTAGTTCACCAACATCCAGAGAGCACTGTAGACTCATACAATGATATGTCTGGACAAAACTTGGCACAAATAGTCAATATGCCTAAATGTGAACACTTGTTGAGTTTGAGGGAAATAGACCTTGACATTTGGGTGTTGTAGTTGCTGGGATTTTGTAGTTCATCTACAATCAAAGAGCATTCTGAACCCCACCAATGACAGAATTGGGCCAAACTTCCCACACAGAACCTCCATGACCAACAGAAAATACTGGAGGGATTTGGGAGGGATTGGCAATGCATTAGAGGAGAGCAAGCTTGGAGTTTCAGCCCTCCTCTTGGCTGAGAGGCTAGCTGAGAGGCTGGCCAATCACAGCAAGAAGAGGGTCTTTGGTGGGTGGATTCGCTGTCTGTTTCCAAAAATGGAAGAGAAGGATATGAAGCAAGATCTTCAGCCTTCTTTGCCAAAGGGGCTCCTAAGACCATTGGAAATATGTGTTTTCTGGTGGTCTTTGATGACCCCTCTGAACCCCTCCCCATGACCCCCCCAGGGGTCCCAACCCCCAGGTTGATAAATACTGTTCTAGAAGCTTGGCATCCTTCAAAGTCACTCTGGAACGAAATCCCTTCCTGCGTCAGCAGTATGGACTTCATTTGCCATGTTTTGTTTTTCCACCTGAGATAAAGGATTCACCATATTGAGGTGTAGAGTAAACCCTATACAAAATGAACTTGCAGGCTTTGCTCATCCCTTGTAGTCTGTTGTTGCAACAACCATCACTCTGAAACAAGCAGAGTGCAGAACATTTGTTTCTCTAGTCAAACTCCACCACAAATTAAATGTTGCCTAAGGCTCCACAGGAAAGCCTCTCTGAAGCAAGTCTTGATCTGCTCTCCTAAGTGTCCAGTGGACTATATTTCTCTCCCCTGGTAATACATTTCAATTGTACCCATGGTGCTGAACTGCTATTATCTGCTAGGAGACGGGCTCAGCGATTGACAGTACAGGTTAAGTGGTAATAGGCCATCAACATTTATGGTCATTTGGATGGTCTTGGAGGCCATTATATACTCTTTGGGGAGAAACGCTGCCCACCATGTGTTCACTTTGGTTCGCATTTTAGAGGAATTGAAAGGGCAGGGAAGGGGGCAATTTAACACAGCAGTAAACACTTTTCTATAGGTGGGACTGCTCTTAGCCTCTGTGCTTAAGGACAACATACATAGATGATGAAAGGAAATACCCTGGGAAGAATAGATGGGAACAGCAGGTAGACCTAGAAGAAAGGCAGGGCGTGCTGGCTGAGAAAGGGAGAGTGAATAATTCTATAACGTACACTTAGAAACTTCTCTCAAGAGCTTATTGTGGACAGGAGGCAGCCAAAAAGGGTGGACTAGCAAGTTGGCATTGTTCTTGTTAGTTTCTTAGAAATTAAGCAAGTGCTCTTCTTCCTGCTCTCCTTGCCCTCTAGCCTGAACAAAGATGCAGCAAATGGAATTCATTCTTCTACAATTCCTCTCAAAAGAGCTTTTTAGCCAAAATTCAAGCTTCACATCTAGGGGTGAGTGGACTTTGGGGGGAAGCCAAGCTGACAGGTTCATCCACTTGATCCCAGGGTTTTGAACACTTGGTTAACAGAAGTCAGCGTTTGCATCCCCCAGTATTTGACCTGATGGTGAATTAAGGTTGCCAACTCCTATTTTCCCCCTGAAATGTTTCTCAATTTGTATGACAGGCCAATGCAACATAGCCATTACCAAATTGGGAATGACTGTATTATTGAATCTGGTGAGTACAAATGAGGGAGGGTTTGGTTTTTGCTTCTTTTCTTCCAGAAAGGACGTAATGGCGGGAGTGCCAATTTAATCATCTGTTGAATGGTGAGTTGGCAAGTAGAGTAATCCAATTGGTTCAATAACTTTATGCTGTGTGGGAGTCACAGGAGGAATTGAGCCAAGGGTCAAAAAAGTTGAGTGAGGGGGAAAAAACAAAATGATTCCCTCTTCATATCATAAGAATAAGCACGTCACTGGCTGATGCTTGATTGCAGTTATAGCAGGCATGGGCAAACTTCGGCCCTCCAGGTGTTTCATGAGGGAATGAGGCTATTAGGAATTGTGGGAGTTGAAGTCCAAAACTCCCGGAGGGCCAAAATTCACCCATGCCTTAGTAATAGTGTATGTGCTGCTTTTCTTTGGCTCAGTTATTCTATCATTCTATGCTAGATATTTAGGATTCCTAAAATAGGTGTGACCAATTTGGGGAGAAATTAGCTCCTGGTGCCCACATAGTTGTTTTTTCCTTATATATAAGAAATGTGATGGGAAAGATCCTTTCCATGCTAGTAGAGTGTTAAATACACTACAGATTTACTCTAAATATTAGTGCTGCTCTCCAAGGTATTGAAATCTATCCTCAGAATAGGTTCTTTTCTTCAGATAACATCTTGAAAGTTTGGATGGAAACCTGGAGCAATGTTGTTGATCCTGGGATATGGATTGTACAAGCCACCACTGCCCCCGACGCTGCAGTGGGTTAAACCGCTGAGCTGCTGAATTTACAGACTGAAAGGTCGCAGGTTCGAATCCGGGGAGCATGGTGAGCTCCTGCTGTCAGTCCCAGCTTCTGCCAACCTAGCAGTTTGAAAACATGAAAATGTGAGTAGATCAATATCTACCATTCTGGTGGGAAGGTAAAGGTGCTCCATGCAGTCATGCTGGCCACAGGACCTTGGAGGTGTCTACGGACAACGCCGGCTCTTTGGCTTAGAAATGGAGATGAGCACCAACACCCAGTGTTGGACACGACTGGACTTAATGTCAGGGGAAAACCTTTACCTTTACCTTTTAGTCACCACTGCAAAATATTTCTTGAAATATTGTCTCCAAAGCAAATTATATCCTTCAAGCACAAGTCACATTTTAATGTCAGTATGGCCCCTTCAACACAGCTGTTTAAAATTCACATTATCTGCTTTGAACTGGATTATATGGCAGTGTAGACTAAGATAACCCAGTTCAAATCAGATAATGTGGATTTTCTGCTGAGATCACCTGGATTATCCGACAGTGTAGAAGGGGCCCAAGTCATCACCAAGATGATTTTTGGCCAAGAACCTATATCATCATCATAACTGGTGATCTATCCTATATACCAGTGGTTCCCAAACTTTTTTGACCAGGGCACACTTGACCAGGCACCACTTGACTAGGGACCACTTTGACCAGGGACCATTCTCCAACATTAGCACCAAAAGGGCTACAAATCAGTCTTTGGTCATCTTTAGATTTGGTTTGATTATTTCGGGTGCTGATTCAGAAAATGGCATTGGATAGACCACATCAGCTCTAGTTTCTGATACAGAACATATGCCATCCAGTACTTGCCATCTGCTTGCCCAAAGAAAATAATATTTAATAAGCCTCGGCACTATAAGAGAGTTCGCGAGACCAGTACTCTCATTGCAATGGTGAAGTAAAGTTGAGGCCTCAGACCACCTTTTAGTTCTTGTAGGCCACTGGTGGTCCATGGGCCACAGGTTGGGAAACACTGCTATATACTCATGTGTACATCTAGAAATGTTGATCAAAAAATCAGTCTGAAAAATCCTGAATCAACTATGATTATCCGTTTTTGCAGAAGTCAATATATTAAAAAGGCATTTGTTTGTGGTTACAGCTAAACTATGGAAATGTTTGTTCTGAAAAGCTCAGTTGGCAGATTTCTTATATTATTTTGTTGTATATCACTCTCACCCATCTGTATACATTCATAGAAAAATCTTTCTTGTTTAGGCAGATTCTTGTTTCCATTTTTAATCCAGTGTTTATATTTAACATAGTACATCTGCTTGGTTTTTTATACGTTGTGACTCCCATACCCAAGGAAGCCAGTGCAAAGCCAAGGGATATGGGAGCTGCATTGTATCCAATCCATATCCGGCAAAATATGTCCTCTCTTCTCTGTGCATTTTCTAGGTCCTTCAATGCAGAAGACCAGGATATCAATTTATCTACTACTAAATAAATTTTAAAACCTGCCTTAATTTGACTCAATTTTCTTTTTAGTTTTCAAGGTATTTCATGCCTATTACTTCCATAGTCCTTCCAGCATCCCATCCAATAAGAAGCATTCTTCTCACTTTCATGCTACACCTTTTTCAATACCAATATATTCCTGTCCATGTTAGGATCACAGGCATAACATGATATGTGGATAAACTATATGTTCATATAGTCACTGTATGATATTTTTCATAGCTTTCTCCATTCCTTCTTTAACAGTTCCTAATACTGTTTGTCTTATTACTGGAATGAACTCAATTGACATCTTCTGTGAACTGTCTGCATAGACTACAAAATCTTTTTCTTTTTTTACCCTGAATGGCAAAAACTAATTTAGCACTGTAAACACAGACTCCACTCAGTTTACTTTTCTTTAATAGTTGTTTCCTCTTGTTAAAATAGAAGGATATTAAAACAGCAAATCAGTATGAAGTCTAATCTCCAAGCCTAAGTATATTTACTTTAAACTAAGTGTCACTGAATCTGGTTTGGTTTGGTGATTGTCAGGTAAATAAACCGGTAATCGTATTTGGAGTTTGGAACTATTTCTGGACTACAACTCCCAAACTTCTTTAGGCAGGCATTTTATCTCACTTTCAGCGTAAAATATCACACATATCCCTTTATGAAACCTCTACTCGGACCCTTCTACACTATTTTAGTGCAATAATTCCATTTTAGTGGCTGTGATAACGTTCTATGGGATTTTCAGTTTTGGGAGGAAGGCATGGTATAAATCTAATAATTAAACACTAACTGAAATACATACAGTATAGTCTCTTTATCCATGGGAGATTCCAAGACCCAATTCTAATATATTAAAGATCAATATATGACTAATTAGTCAATATATGACTAATTAATGACTTAGAAGAAGGGTTACAAGGCATGATCATCAAGTTTGCAGACACACCAAATAGGGAGGGATAGCTAATACCCCAGAAGACAGGAGCAGAATTCAAAATTGTTGGGTTTCATCCCTGACTGCAAAAGTTTCCAGCTCTCAATGAGTAGTTAGCTTAGATAGACTGAGGGATTCCTCCCCAAATTTCCTCTAAAAAGTTCATTTTAAGAAGGGGTTAAGAAGGGGTTGTCTTACTCATCTTTGTATGCCACTACCTCCTCCCCCTTTGAATACCGTATATTCTGGTGTATAAGACTACTTTTTAACCCAAGAAAATCTTCTCAAAAGTGAGGGTCTTCTTATACGCGCGGTCGTCTTATACGTGGGAGTAGTCTTATACATGGGAGTAGTCTTATACATGAAGCAGTCTTATACACAAGAGTAGTCTTATAAACGGGAGTAGTCTTATACATGGGAGTAGTCTATACATGGGAGTAGTCTTATACGTGGGAGTCATATTATAGAGCGGGTGCTAAAACTTCCAATCGGATTGGAGAATCTGTGGTTGCCACATATGGTGGGGGAAGCTCAAAAATGGCAATGGCCATGTCCCTGCCTTATGCAGCAACTGTATGAAAACATTAAGGGCGACGCTGTACAAGTACGGTAGAAGAAAATCCATTCATCAGGATTCGTGGTCGTAACGTGGTCCTGATGGCGAGGTGAAGGGGTGCCTCACCGAGAAGGTGTAAGTGAAGGGCGGAGCAAGCTCCAGGCGTCCGGGGCGCCCGGGGTATGGAAAAAAGAGATAGAGTGTCTCTGGGCCCAGACAAACACATCTCTTTTACCTGTCTGGCCCGCCCTTGTATCCTATTACCATACCTCCTCCCCTGCCTCTCAGATCTCGCTCCTGAAGACTGCAGTGAAGTGGTGCAGGTGCGCATGTGCAAGATCTGAGAGGCAGAGAGGGAGGTACAGTAATAGAAAAATTACCATATTGAAATCAAATCTGATGCTTTTTAAATTTTTATTTGGTGTGAGTTGGAAGAGGGGTAGTCTTACACAGTGAATATATCCCTAACTCTATATTTTAACTGGAAAGTTGGGGGGTCATCTTATACGCCCAGTCATCTTATATGCCAAAATATACAGTACTTAGGAATATGATCTCTTAGTAACTTCCTCTTTTAAAGGTATTTCATTGCCCTGGACTGGCCATGTGGCCTGTCTCCATTTTCTGGCCTCTTCTCCTTTTGTCTTCCCTAGACTAGAGTGAGGAAGCATCTTGCCATTGTCTAAGGCAAGATGTAGTAGATATAGTTACTTTTATTATTTTTCCTTTTTCCTTTCCTTAGAAGATAGCTCAGTGAAGCTAGTTAGCTCCAAGAACTTTTCCTATCTAGAATGGATTTCTTTTATATTTAATAAACATATTATTTTTTTATCCTATGAAGTTGTGGATTTGCAATCCTGTTCCATCTTGTTGAATGGAAGCCAATCCTTGCTCACTACATGTATGTTTCTGCTGCTTATGAACTGTGCATCCCGCACTCTACTATATTTTTGGTGGAATCACACCCAGAGAGAGTTATTTTTGAGCCTAACAGCTCATGATTCCCAACAAAAACGATCTTAACAGATTAGAGAGATGGACCAAAACTAACAAAATGAAGTTCAACAGAGACAAATGCAAGATACTCATCTTAGGCAGGAAAAAAATGAAATGCAAAGATACAGAATGGGGAATGCCTGGCTCAAGAGCAGTATGCATGAAAAAGATCTTGGAGTCCTCATGGTGAAAAAGTTAAACATGAGCCAACAATATCATGTGGAAGATTAAAAAGCCAATGAGATTTTGGCCTGCATCAATTGGAGTCTAGTGTCTAGATCCAGGGAAGTCATGCTACTCATCTATTCTGCCTTGGTCAGACCACACCTGGAATCACACCGTGTCCAATTCTGGGCACTGCAGTTGAAGGGAGATGTTGACAAGCTGGATTGTGTCCAGAGGAGGGTGACTAAAATGATCAAGGGTCTAGAGAATAAGCTCTATGAGGAGTGGCTTAAAGTGATGGGATGTTTAGCCTGCAGAAGAAAAGGCTAAGAGAAGACATGATGAGGGCCATGTATCAGGATATGAGGGCATTTGTTTACGAGATTTATTCATGATGATGAGAGATTTATGATGATGTATAAATGATGGCCATGTGAGGGGAAGTCATAAGGAGGAGGGAGAAGGAGGAGGGAGCAAGCTTATTTTCTGCTGCTCTGGAGAATAGGACACAGAAAAATGGCTTCAAACTAAAGGAAAGAAGATTCCACCTGAATGTTAGGAAGAACTTCCTAACTGTGAGAGCTGTTCAGCAGTGGAACTCTCTGCCCCAGAGTGTGGTGGACATTCCTTCTTTGGAGGCTTTTAAACAGAGGCTGGATGGCCATCTGTTGGAGATGATTTTAATGTGATTTTCCTGCTTCTTAGATGGCCCATGAGGTCTCTTCCAACTTTATGATTATAGGAAGGAAGGAAGGAAGGAAGGAAGGAAGGAAGGAAGGAAGGAAGGAAGGAAGGAAGGAAGGAAGGAAGGAAGGAGGGAGAAGATGTATATGGAAAAGTAAGGGAAGAAGGGAAGGAACAAAAATGAAAGAGGGACACACTATATGAAGAAAAGGGATGAAGAAAAGGAAGAGATGCAAAGAAAATGTGAAGCCTGGCAATGCTTGCATTTGGATAACTTTAAGAACCAAATGTACAGCCAGCTGAAGCCCAGAGCAAGTGACACATGCTGACCATGACCTGAAAAAATCCAGAAACCTTTTGCAGGTATGATGAAGTGACGCACCGGCAAAGACATTTAGCTCCATGCCTTCCTCTAATTTTCCCAGCAGATTCAAGGTGAAACAGGACAGCTATTTGAGAACATTAAGCATACTTTGATATTTAGGAGGAAAAGAAGATGTTTGAAGAAAGGTGACAAGCACCAAAAAGAGAGAGAGATGGAAATTACTTAAATGTTTGCTTTCAAGGGGAGGTGGGTAAGCAGAGCTGGAATGAAGAATATCATACGATCGCCTGCATTGGTGGTCCAGGAACTCTTTTATTTCTTTCCATTACACAAGAACAAGAAGGTCTTCAAGGGCAAGACAAGGGCACGAACGCAAAAGTGATGAGTGGAAATACTTTTTCACTCAATTAACCTTGCCATGGGATATCACCAAAGCCAAAACCTCAGCAGAATTCAAACAATCCCAAAGGTTTTAGCAGACTACACACTGAGAATACAGACTCACATTGATACTATACCAATATAATCATCAGGGATTTTTAGTATAGAAGCTGGAAAGTAATTCTTCTTGCTGCCCTGCAAGGAATTCTCTGTTGGAGAATCACTATGCTCTCATCAGAGAACGACAAATCCCAGAATCCTGCGAGAATGCCAGCAAAGAATCATTCCTAACTGGCTGTTAGGAATTGTGGGAGTTGAAGTTCAAAACACTTGGAGGGCCCAAGTTTGTATAGGCCTGGTAAATATCTTTCTCATTGGTTAGCCCTGAACATATTTTAATTTGAATGGGGGAGCCAAATTAGTCTCACATGAGAAATAACCCTATAGTGTGGAGGAAACCACTGAGAAACCACTCCTATGTTCCCACTAAACACATTATGATGGCGGTGAACCTAATTTTTCCAAAGGGCAATCTTTCAAGGCATTTTTTTCTGTATTGGAATTTGAGAGGATGAAAAGCGTGGGATACTAAGGAAAGGTATGAGTCACACTTTCTGTATTTCTGGTCTTTCAGATAGATTCACAATTGTTTTCTTATTGTTATTAATGATAACTATTTGATACCAAAATATCTCAGATTCACCTTAGATCAAACACTAACATTTAGGAAACACTGTGCAAACACCAAACACCAAGTAGCTGTATGCAATAACATCCTGTGCAAACTTACTAATAGTGCATGGGGTGCAGACCCAAAATTAATGACCTGACCTTGGCTTGCTCAACTGCTGAGTATGCCTACCCTGTTTGGCACAAGTCTGCCTATGTAAAGCAGGTGAATATAGCACTGAATGAGACATGTAGAATAATCACAGGGTGTCTCAAACCTCCACCTGCTGATAGATTTCATAAGCTAGCTGGCATTGCCCCCCACCCCCCAATGTGCAATGGGAAGTTGCTGACAATTGCAAGAGAAATAAGGTTGAACACTGTGAAAGCCACCCATTGTATGGCTCTCAGCCTCCTCCCAGTAGATTTAAATCAAGGAAAAGTTTCATGAGAACCACCACTCCTCTAAATGTTCCTCCAGCAACAATATGGATATCCCTGTGGTCAGCAAAATCAGGAGCCCCCGGTTGCACAATGACTTAAAACCTTGTGCCAGCAGGACTGAAGATGGACAGGTCGGAGGTTCAAATCTGGGGAGAGCACAAATAAACTCTGTCAGCTCCAGCTCCCCAAGTGGGATCATGAGAGTAGCCTCCCACAAGGATGGTAAAACATCAAAACATTTGGGCATCCACTGGGCAATGCCCTTGCAGGCCAATTCTCTCACACCAAAAGAGACTTGCAGTTTCTCAAGTTGCTCCTGACACAGGGGGAGAGGGGAGAAAAATCAGGCAATTCCAACTGGATGCTCCCTCACTAGGGTCTTCATCTAGGGGCAAACCAAGAATGGGCAACTTGGAAGTCCCTGAACAGACTCAGAAGTGGAGTGGGCAGATCAAAAGACAACCTGGCAACATGGCACTACCTAGAAAAATCCTCCACTTTGTGCGACTATGGAGCAGAACAAACAACTCCACATCTGTATGCTTGTCCACAATGCCCTGGCTCATGCACAGATGAAGAACTGTTTAAAGCTACAGGCAATGTGGTTTCTGTTGACCATTTTCAGTCTAAAATTATTTAGCTGCTTGTGCTCCATTTATTTTATCAGTTTTATACTTATTTATTTATGCAATGCTTTTGAGACTAAATAAATAAATAATCTATTTGATAATGCCTTTTACAATAATATGACGATTTCTAAAACAATTAACTTTTATCATATTGATGTTAGAGTAAGCAATGATGTAATTGAACCAACACATTCATTCAATGAAAAAAAAAATATAATGATAACAGTAACCCAAATAGATGTATCAGAACTTCCTATTCTTCTATTAGTGTTTCCAGAGTTTAGAGACATCTTGTTTAAGAGCTTCATGCCCCAAGTTCTCCTATCAATTGATTTACAGGGATTTCCAAGTCTCAAGCATTTAGCAATAAGAGTAAGGAGGAGAAATCATCTCCCTTCACCCTCAATTAAATGAAAATCTGAAAACTAGAAGCCAACATTGGTATCACATGACTGTGAAGTTCATTTCATTCTTCTAAAATCCCATCATCAGAACTTTTTAATTCTTAGCCTTTTTTTCTTCTCTTTTTTTCTTTTCTTTTCTTCAGATATCTTTCATTTTCTTCTTTCTAAGTTTTAATAAGAAGCAAAGGAAATCTGGCATGCCAAAAAGCCTTTGTTCCCTTCTTTTAAAGTGCTTAATGTTAGTTGGCTGGAATATTTGTTCTTTTGTTTGCAGTGTCAAAAAGGAAATTTGAGGAAATCTGTCATTTGAGGAAATCTCTCATTTTTCTTCCAACACCTTGGAAACCAAGTAAAGAGGAACCCAGACTGCAGCAGCCTGTTGTTGGACTTCTTTTTAGGGGAAAATACCTGTTCAGAGCAATGCCATCTAGTGGCATGTGAGTCAACCTCAGTTCAAATATTTTAAATGAACAGAATCAGAGACGAATGGAGCAAGCACACTTAGATTCTAAATCATTGGTTCTCAACCTGTGAGTCCCCAGATGTTTTAGCCTTCAACTCCCTGAAATCCTAACAGTTGTTAACTGGCTGGGATTTCTCAGAGGCATAGGCCAAAATACCCAAGGATCCACAGGTTGAGAACCACTGTTCTAAAGGTTTCTCATAGGCCTGGGTAACAACGGAAAAATTTGTTTCTAAAATCGATTTGTATTTTGGGGGGGGGGGGTTTGTTTCGATATTTAAAATAATTACAAAATTTTCCCTCAAAAAAGTTCGATATTTACGAAATTTCGTAATTGGTAAAAAATTAACGAATCGATTTCCGAAACAATAACGAATTGATTCGTTAATGGCGGACGCGACCGCGAAATACGCTAAAAAACTTTCAAAAACTTCTGAAGCTTCCCTCTCCCTCTGTTGTTGACTGTTGGTGTGATATTATAATTTTTTTTCACTAATTAAACCATAAAACTGGCCCAGACATGCGGAAATAATAACGAAACGACCTCAAAACAATAACGAAACGAACACAATACCGAAATACGAAGCATTTACAAAACGTATTTAAAAATTCGTTTTTTTAAATAATTGCTCCAGAATGGTTCGTTATCGTTTTGTAATTGAAAAAATTAACGAATTATTAACGAATTACGAATTAACGAAACCGCCCAGGCCTAGTTTCTCACTGTCAAAAGTTACTACTATGACCAGATATCCAACTGAACAAGAAATTCCATTTTTTTCTACCAAGGTTCATCACCTTTGAACAAAGTCTGATGATGCTTGCCACCAATGCAGGTGAAACATCAGGAAAGAATGAGAACCAACCACCATGCTAGAACATGGTCATACAGCCTGCAAAACTCACAACAACACAGGATTTGGAAACTTTGGGAGGCTATTGGGGAGTCACACTACTTTCCCCCAGAGTCCTTGAAAGTCTGCATCTCCCATGGCATTCCCATTGCAATAAATAAGGTAAATCCCCCAAAGCCATGTTTTCTGCCATATTTTTTGCTTATGGGGCTTTTTTAGCCAAAGAAAAGGAGTAGAGCTTCATTCTTATGTTATGGGAAAAGGGTCTTCTGGGATGAAAAAACCAAGGGAGTCAAAAAGCATAGTGAAAATGCTCCCAGAACTATTAGAGGGCATTTGGGAGGAAAACCCACTCCTGTGGGGGCCCTGGTACACATTAACACTTCTAAGGGCCACATATGCCTAACATCCTGAGCTTTCCCCATCACTGGTCTAAATTTGTCTCCATAATTGAGAATCCAGAGAGTTTCCGGAGATAATAAATGCACTGTCTCATCACAGAAAAACCTTCTTGGCAGGGGGTTGGACTGGATGGCCCACAAGGTCTCTTCCAACTCAATGATTCTATGATTCTATGATTTATGCTGTACAATATCTGTGTTGGATCTTGACCTATATGGCTTAGTTAGAGGCTGGCTATAACTACTGGTGCTGAGACCTACCTAAGGCCACCAAGCAAGTTCCTGTCAAGG
Source organism: Anolis sagrei (assembly GCF_037176765.1). Taxonomy (NCBI): domain Eukaryota; kingdom Metazoa; phylum Chordata; class Lepidosauria; order Squamata; family Anolidae; genus Anolis; species Anolis sagrei. The sequence continues at coordinate 17,798,300 of NC_090025.1, read as the reverse complement.
TGAGATTGGAACTGAAGACTATCTACTTACATACCTAACCACTGTTGTTGTTCATTCGTTCAGTTGTCTCCGACTCTTCGTGACCTCATGGACCAGCCCACGCCAGAGCTCCCTGTCGGCCGTTACCACCCCCAGCTCCCTCAAGGTCAGTCCAGTCACTTCAAGGATGCCATCCATCCATCTTGCCCTTGGTCGGCCCCTCTTCCTTTTGCCTTCCACTTTCCCCAGCATAATTGTCTTCTCTAAGCTTTCCTGTCTCCTCATGATGTGACCAAAGTACTTCAACTTTGTCTCTAGTATCTTTCCCTCCAGTGAGCAGTCGGGCTTTATTTCCTGGAGGATGGACTGGTTGGATCTTCTCGCAGTCCAAGGCACTCTCAGAACTTTCCTCCAACACCACAGCTCAAAAGCATCTCTCTTCCTTCGCTCAGCCTTCCCTAAGGTCCAGCTCTCACATCCGTAGGTTACTACAGGGAATACCATGGCTTTGACTAGGCGGATCTTTGTTGCCAGTCTGATGTCTCTACTCTTTACTATTTTATCAAGACTGGACATTGCTCTCCTCTCAAGAAGTAAGCGTCTTCTGATTTCCTGGCCACAGTCTGCATCTGCAGTAATCTTTGCACCTAGAAATACAAAGTCTGTCACGGCCTCCACATTTTCTCCCTCTATTTTCCAGTTGTCAATCATTCTTGTTGCCATAATCTTGGTTTTTTTGATGTTTAGCTGCAACCCGGCTTTTGCGCTTTCTTCTTTCACCTTGATTAGAAGGCTCCTCAGCTCCTCCTCGCTTTCGGCCATCAGAGTGGTGTCATCTGCATATCTGAGGTTGTTAATGTTTCTTCCAGCAATTTTCACCCCAGCTTTGCATTCATCCAGCCCCGCACATCGCATGATGTGTTCTGCATACAAGTTAAAAAGGTTGGGTGAGAGGATGCAGCCTTGCCGTACGCCTTTCCCAATCTTGAACCAGTCTGTTGTTCCGTGGTCAGTTCTTACTGTTGCTACTTGGTCCTTGTACAGATTCCTCAGGAGAGAGACAAGGTGACTTGGTATGCCCATCCCACCAAGAACTTGCCACAATTTATTATGATCCACACAGTCAAAGGCTTTAGAATAGTCAATGAAGCAGAAGTAGATGTTTTTCTGAAACTCCCTGCCTTTCTCCATTATCCAGCGGATATTGGCAATTTGGTCTCTCGTTCCTCTGCCTTTTCTATACCCAGCTTGAACAACTGGCAACTCTCGCTCCATGTATTGCTGGAGTCTTCCTTGCAGGATCTTGAGCATTACCTTACTGGCATGAGAAATAAGGGCCACTGTACGGATGTTTGAGCAGTCTTTCGCATTTCCCTTTTTTGGTATGGGGATATAAGTTGATTTTTTCCAGTCTTATGGCCATTCTTGTGTTTTCCATATTTGCTGGCAAATGGCATGCATCACCTTGACAGCATCATCTTTTAAGATTTTAAACAGTTCAGCTGGGATCCCGTCGTCTCCTGCTGCTTTGTTGTTAGCAATGCTTCTTAAGGCCCATTCAACCTCACTCCTCAGGATGTCCGGTTCTAATTCATTCACCACACCATCAAAACTATCCTCAATATTATTATCCTTCCTATACAGATCTTCTGTATAGTCTCGCCACCTTCTCTTGATCTCTTCAGCCTTTGTTAGGTCTCTGCCATCTTTGTTTCTTATCATACCAAATTTTGCCTGAAATTTACCTCCAATGTTTCTAATTTTCTGGAAGAGGTCTCTTGTCCTTCCTATTCTGTTGTCTTCTTCCACTTCCATGCATTGCTTATTTAAAAATAGTTCTTATCTCTTCTGGACCTAACCACTAGCTATTACATAAACAACCATTCATGGGAGAGACGAGCATGCACTCTGCATTTTAATGGTGCTATGTATGTATTTCAGAAGATACCAAGAGTATGGGAGTCTAGGGCTTTCATCTGGCCAAGTTTTTCATTTTGAGCCACCATATCTCTGAGGTCATCATTCTATAGCTCTCTTCACCTAGAGTTAATGCTTCAAGGACTAACAAGAGATGACAAATCAAGAATATTAGACAAGAAATGACTGCATCAATGTACCATTTCTTGAGTGAATGTAAGGTGAGAGTAGTCTCCAGGGAAGAAGTATGGATGTTATGAAAGAGCTCAGCTAGGGGTTATTGTCTTTAATGGACAGAAGTGGAATTGGCCATCTGGATCCCCCTTGGCTAATGCTGGAAGTAAATTTGTTTAAGGCCTAAAACTGTATATGACATACCTAAAATATATAGGCAGAGAGAATACTTCATCCTAGTGCCATGTTTCTCAACCTTCCTAATGCCACAAACCTCATGTTGTGGTGACCCCCAACCGTAAAATAATTTTAATTGCTACTTCATAAATGTAGTTTTGCTACTATTATGAATCGTAATGTAAATATCTGATATACAGGATATATTTTCATTCCCAATACATCCACATTTGAATGCTGGTGGGGTTGGGGGGGGGGGTGATTGGTTTTGTCATTTGGGAGTTGTACTTACTGGGATTTATAGTTCACCTACAATCAAAGAGCATTCTGAACTCCACCAATGATGGAATTGAACCAAACTTGGTACACAGAACTCCCATGACCAATAGAAAATAATGGGTTTGGTGGACATTGTTCTTGAGTTAGGGAGTTGTAGTTCACCTACATCCAGAGAGCACTGTGGACTCAAACAATGATGGATCTGGACCAAATCAGACACAAATACTCAATATGCTCAAATGAGAACACTGGTGGAGTTTGGGGAAAATAGACCTTGACATTTGGGAGTTGTAGTTGCTGGGATCTATAGTTCACCTACAATCAAAGAGCATTCTGAACCCCACCAGCGATAGAATTGGGCCAAACTTCCCACGCAGAACATCCCAACTTGAAGGGACTCACTGGCGCAAGCCTCCCTCCAGCCTCACATGCTCTCCCTTGCCTGCACATGCACACCATGATGTCATGCACCGAGCATGCCTGCTCTCCCCTTTCCACTTGGAGTTTCAGAAACAGGCCTCCCTTTGACTGAGAGGCCACCCAGTTACAGAGGGGGAGGGCTTTCGGTAGGAGGATTCGCTGTCTGTTTCCAGAAAGGAAGAGAAAGGCAGGCAGAGAAATATGTATGTATTTCAGAAGATACAGCCTTCTATGCCAAGGGGGTTCTGAAGACCATGAGAAATATGTTTTCTGATGGTCTTTAGTGACCCCTCTGTAACCCCCTTGTGACCCCTCCCAGGGGTCCCGACCCCTAGGTTGAGAAACACTGTCCTAGTGGAACATAAGGGATACTAAGGAAGTAATGGCTGAAAGCAAAGAAGTGGTGCAAAGGACCTGTTCTGGTATTCTGTGATGGCAAATCAGTGACCCTTTGAGCCATGGTTTCTGCTTTGCAACATCCAGTCATCATTGTAGAGCCAGGAAAAAAGTATTGTAAAAGGAGCTAGTGGGTGCCTCATTGCATAATTCCTCATAATGAAATTAATGCCAAGGAACGTAAGGTGAAGACTCAAACATAGCAATGGAAGCAAGGGAAAGCTGTAGCAGTGCTTCACATCTGTCAATCGGCCAGGTAAAGTTCGGAGAATGACAAAAGAAACTTCAGCCCATCAATTCCCAAACTTTCTGCTGGTGGCAATGAAACATCACATCGATACTTGCATAACGCTATAAGTCAAATCAATCTGTAAGAAACAAAACCAAGGGTCAGCTACAGTGACACAAACGCAATTGGAATTTTGGTTTCAATTTCTGAACAAGGAAAGGAAACCCAGGCAGGGTTTGAAATTATAGATAGGCAAGAGAAAAAGAATACCTAGGACATATTGAAAACTAGACGGCCATAACAGAAAGAGAGTAAGCAAAGAAATAAGTCTAGTATATAAGTATTGCTAAAGAACAGAATCCTCTGACCACCTCATCACATTGAAAGGGGAAAAGAGAAAATCACCCTGTTTGAGTTCTGCTTCCCCATCACACTCACACTCACATGTAGAGACTTAAGCACTGGCAATACATTCATCACAAGGTAAAAAGTATTACTTTTTTCAAATCAGGAGAAACAACAATATCCAAAAGCCAAGAGATCCCTTGCCCTGCCCAAAGCCCCTTATACTGTATTAAAGGGGACTGACACCAGTTTAAAACCACTGCTTTCCATGGGATCCTATTGATCTGAATGGAGCCCCAGAGGATACAAGAGACAGTGAGCCAGGTTAAAACCATTGCTTTCCATGGCATCCTATTGATCTGCATCGAACCCCAGAGGATACAAGAGACAGTGAGCCAGGTTAAAACCATTGTATTCCATGTCATCCTAATAATCTGCATGGAGCCCCAGAGGATACAAGAGACAGTGAGCCAGGTTAAAACCATTGCTTTCCATGGCATCCTATTGATCTGCATCGAACCCCAGAGGATACAAGAGACAGTGAACCAGGTTAAAACCATTGCTTTCCATGGTGTCCTATTGATCTGCCTCGAACCCCAGAGGATACAAGAGACAGCGAGCCAGGTTAAAACCATTGCTTTCCATGGGATCCTATTAATCTGCATGGAGTCCCAGTGGATACAAGAGACCATGAGCCAGGTTAAAACCATTGCTTTCCATGGCATCCTACTGATCTGCATCGAACCCCAAAGGATACAAGAGACTGTTGGTAGTTGGGCAATGAAACAGGATGGGAAAACTTTGATGGTTCCCACCCTACCTGTTTTTCAGTTGTAAATATGGGAGTAAAGTGCGATAAGAGGTAGGAGCTCTGAACACGATTGTCAGCCCATGTTCAGAGTTCCTTCCTTTCAGGACATTTCAGCCTCTTTTCAACCCTGGAACATGTGATGACTTCCATGCCTCTCCATGCTTGAAAAGAGGCTGAAGTGTCCTATGATGAGGTTGATTGCTGGAGTTCCCTCCTTTCAGGACACTTCTGCCTCTTTTCAACCATGGAGGGCTATGCATGGTGGCCACAAATAGTTTAACTTATGTGATGACTCATGCTAGAAAAGAGGCTGAAGTGTCCTACGACTCAGAAATTTCTCAATGTGATAAGGAGTCTCTGGTCAGGAATCATGTCCAGGTATGAATCCAGGGGTGGACATCAAAAGATTTATGTTTGAATATGTGATATGGTGCATTTGAGTTTTGTAATAAGACTCTGGGAGACCAGGATTCAAATATTTTCTCGGCAACTGAATGATCTTTGGCTATACACATTCTATCCCATAGCCAAACCCCTTTTGAACAGATCTGACTAAGAAAAAAAACCCCATGATAGGGTGTCCTTAGGGCAGTGTTTATCAACCTGGGGGTCGAGATACCTGGGAAATCATGAGGGAGTGTCAGAGAGATCATCAAAGACCATCAGAAAACATCAGTATTTGATGTTGGTCATGGAGATTCTGTGTGGGAAGTTTGGCCCCATTCTATCATTGCTGGGGCTCAGAATGCTCTTTGATTGTAGGTGAACTATAAATCCCAGCAACTACAACTCCCAAATGTCAAGTTCTATTTTCCCCAAACTCCACCAGTGTTCACACTGGGGCATATTGAGTATTTATTTATTTCTGGTATTTCTATGCCATTCCTTCTCACCCTTCAAAGGGGGACTCAGGACGGCTTACATTTGGCAGCAATTTGATGCCACTACATATAACAGAGCAATATAATAACAATTAAAACCATAAGTAAAGCATTCATTAAAACAGTAAAAAAAGAGTATTAATAACCATATCACCATTACAGTCAATTCCATATCCAATTCAAGGTCCAAAGTGCTATCTATGACTGTTGTCCAAAAGCCCAGTCCCAGAACCATGACTTCAATTTCTTCCTAAATAACAGGAGGGACGGATCCAATTTTATCTCAGTGGAAAGCAAGTTCCACAGGCAGAGGGCCACAGCCGAGAAGGCCCTGTCTCCTGTCCCCACCAGACATATTTGTGATGCTGGCGGGAGCAAGAGCAGGACCTCCCTGGATGATCTTAAACTGTTAGGCGGGACGTATTCATGTCAAGTTTGGTCCAGATCTATCATTGTTTGAGTCCATAGTGCTCTCTGAATGTCGGTGACCTACAACTCCAAAACCCAATGTCCACCAAACCCTTCCAGTATTTTCTGCTGGTCATGGGAGTTCTGTGTGCCATGTTTGGTTCAATTCCATCATTGCTGGAGTTTGGAAGCTCTTTGATTGTAGGTGAACTATCAATCCCAGCAACTACAACTCCCAAATGACAAAATTAATGCCCCCACCAGTATTCAAATTTTGGAGTATCAGGCATTTGTGCCCAATTTGGTCCAGTGAATGAAAATACACCCTGTATCAGATATTTACATTATGATTCACAGCAGTAGCAAAATTACAGTTATGATGAAGCAATGAAAATAATTTTATGGTTGGGGGTCATCACAACACGAAAAACTGTATTAGAGGGTCATGGCATTAGGAAGGTTGAGAAACACTGCCTTAGGGTCTCCATAAGTCAGGAAAAACTCAAAGCTGCACAACGACAACTTGATTCCATCTGAACATGAGGAAGAACTTCCTGAGTGTAAGAGCCGTTCAGCAGTAGAACTCTCTGCCCCGGAGTGTGGTGGAGGCTCCTTCTTTGGAAGCTTTTAAACAGAGGCTGGATGGTCATCTGTCAGGGGTGATTTGAATGCAATATTCCTGCTTCTTGGCAGGGGGTTGGACTGGATGGCCCATGAGTTCTCTTCCAACTCTTTGATTCTATGATTCTATGATTTGCACAACTGAATAGGCTGCCACACTGCCAAATAGGATACCAACTTGCCAAAATCTTCAGAGGTGTGGTATATGAGCTTTTACCCCCATTTTAAGGCTACGACAGGATTCAGTCCCTTAACCGCCCTGATGTTACACATAGGAGTGGACTCCTAATAGGCATTATCTTAACCAAAGACCTCTTTAGCTACAAACTTTTAGCTCCAGGATTTACCATATCTGCTGAATCCCCACTTATCCAATCACCTTGGAAAGCCATTTATGGCACAAAAAAGGAAGTCAAAGTCGGCAGCATAGCATTATAATCTCTAATACCTCATTGCAGCTATTCCAGCCTCCCAGGAATGAAGCCGGTGTCAAAGATTTAATGCGTTTTCACATTAGTGATGTCAGCACAAAATGGGCTATCTTCTCTGAATAATTTATTTCCCTGGTGCATAATATTCATACTTTCTTTTCTCTTTCCCTTTCCCACTTGCCACCCCCCCCCTTCCCACCCCACTTTTTCCTTTTGGCTTTTTCACTTGAGTTGGGAGGCAAATGGCCAATCATCCTTAAAATAAAAGGGTGGAAGGGAAAGAAAACCCTGTGGAGCATCCTTCCCATCAATCAATTAAAAAACACTTACCTTACACTCAACATGATTTATTTTTTGTTAATACAATTGTCTCACTATATCCTTCTATTATTATACCCTTAATTCCATTAGCCGTTTGCTTAATGCTCTCTTTAAAGTTGACCCCCCTCCCTGAGATAAAGAAAGGAAGTTGGCTTAAGAGCAGAAATACCAATAACGTTCTGGAAGCTCTTATCTTTAAAGACTTGTAGGTCAATTTAAAATAAAATAGTGACACTCTCCAGTCTCAGAACATTTTGCACCTGAGGAGGGAGGGAGAGGGGCAAACTGGGGGGGGGGGGTGTTTCTGTTTCATTCATTTTCACGTTGACTCATGGTTGTTTGCTCTGCAGGATATAATTATCTGCCACTTGACAGGTGAGTGCATCTAATGTCCCCCAAACTTGGCAATGTCAGGATGGTCCTCCCCCCTCTCCTCCTAGCAGATGAAATGTCGATCCACAGCAATGGGAGGTCTCATAAAGTGCATTTAATGGATGGGAGCCCAATGGAGGGCAACCCATTCTGAGCCAAAATTCTCATAAATACCATTGGAAGATTTGGGCTGAGTAAGGTAAGTAAATTCCAATTCACAGGTAGCATTAGTGGCACATTTCCCTAGCCAATACTCTTAGGACAAGCAGCAAGGAGATTATTATGATATTGTAGACTGCAAAAGAAAGGCTGGCATGCAGACATGTAGCTCAGGCATGGGGAAACTTTCTAACTTGTGGGCCGCATGTGAGCACTCCCTGCTAGGAGGAATGGCTGCCCAGTAATGGAAGGAAGGGAGGAAGGAAGGAAGGGAGGAAGGAAGGAAGGAAGGAAGGAAGGAAGGAAGGAAGGAAGGGAAGGGGGAAGGAAAAGGAGGAAAGGAAGGATTGAAGAAGAAAGGGAAAGGGTAAGGAGGGAGGAAAGAGGGAAAGAAGGGAAGACAAAAGGGAAGGATGATAGGGTGGAAGGGAAGGATTGAAGGAAGGATGGGAAGGAGGAAAGAAAAAGAGAAGGCAGGGCGGAAAAGAAGGATGGATGGATGGAATAAGGAAGGAAGGAAAGGGGAAGGGAAATATAAAGAAAAGAGGGAAGGCAAGACAAAAGGGAAGGAATGAAGGGAAAAGAGGGAAAGATGGAGGAAAGAGGCAAGGAAGGAAGGATAAAAAGGTGGAAGGGAAGGATGGAAGGAGAAAGAAGGAGGAAAGTAAGGAGGAAGGAAAAACAAAAAAGGGGGAAGGACAAAAGGGTGGAAGGAAGGACAAAAGTGTGGAAGGGAATGGAGGGAGGGAGAAAGAAGGAGGGGAGGGAGGGGAGGTGGAAGGAAAAACAAAAGGGAAGGGAGGAGGGAGGCAGAGAGGGGTGGAAAAGAAAAGGAAAGATGGTCAAAAGGATGGAAAGGAATGGAGGGGGGAGGGAAGGAGGAAGGAAAGAGGAAAAGAAGGAAGGGATGGAGAGAGAGAGAGAGGCCCGAGAAAAGAGCCCAAAGGGCCACATCTGGCTCCTGAGCCTGGGTTTGCCCATACCTGCTGTAGTTATTCTTGCTATCTGCCATCAAGTCAACTTTGACTTATTGAAATCTTCGGGTATTTTAGTTAGGGAGATAAGAGCTTCCAGAACATTATTATAGACATTATCTGAGCAGAAATCAACTGAGACCTGCCTTACTCAGGTCTTGGAAACTCATGACTGTGGCTTGCTCCAATGGGTTATCCATCTGACATTCCTGGGAATACTCTTTAAGATCTAACTCACAGGGATGGAGGTTACACAGCCCACCAAATATCCTTGGACCAAGACTCTCAGCAACTTGTAGGTGAGGATTGTTAGGAGTTGCAGTCCAACAACATCTGGCAGGTGCACAATTCACATGCATGCGCTACCTTAGGGGTGAAAAACTACACAAAGTTAGGGAGTGCATTATCTCCCTGTATGTTCCTTTTTCCAACCATAAACATCTGTACAACCTCTCTAGGAAGTATCCAAGGAAGGCAACAGAGCATTTAAATAGATTGGGGTGCTATTTTATCATTTTTAAACATATCCATATTTAAAACCTAAAACCTTCTGGCCACTTTCGGTTGCAGTGGTCCTCAACCTGGGGTCCCCAGATGTTTTTGGCCTTCAACTCCCAGAAATCCTAACAGCTGGTAAACTTGCTGGGATTTCTGTTGTAGGCCAAAAACATCTGGGAACCCCAGGTTGAGAACCACTGCTTTAGAGTTTCTCTGAAGGAGGAAGGGTAGCCGTCTGTTCAAATCCTGTCTGTTTCCAGGATGGAAAACTGGCACCCAGACCCATTGCAGTTGGCCATCCATTTTATAGCATGAGAGGGCATCCTAGAATGTAGACCAATACCTTGTTTTGTTCCATATTTATATATATTATAGTCAGCTTTTTGACCGCAAGTAATTCAGCCCTGGCACATGACTAATTTCCCCCTATGAAGCCCACTGAAACTGGAACAGTGAGCATTTCCCCCATAGCCAAGTATGCCCAGCAGACCTAAAAGTCCATTTTGCTCAGCATCATTGGCAGTCAGGAGGACACTGAAAGTGCCTCCTAAAGATATGGCATTCTAATTCCTTATTGATTTACTTTCAAACGGTATATAAAATGGCCTTTTGCAAAGATAATGATCAAAATTTCGGTCCAAATCAAACCCCAGCACTTCATAAATATCAAATTGTCCTCCATCTACAGTATATGTAACCGTTCACCCTGGCTTTATAAATATTATACCTTGAACACTGAATCTTCTGTTAGGGAATGTCTTCATAGCGGTGCCCAGATGTTTGATTTTAAACACCGATCTTTCCTGCTAAGAGTAAGTCAAACAAACTTCCCTCTTACCCCAGACCCCACATATAAACAAAGCTGTGCCACATGGAGCCTCAGAGGAACCCAGGGAAATGTGGGAAGCAAAGGGGAGGCATTTGATCTGCTTTGGGCACAGGGCCCAAACTGGAGGAGCCATCATACAGCATCAACATACAGTGGTGCAGCTCACAATGATCTACTAATTTGTATTAGCATTTTATTAGAGAAGATACACGAGTCCAGGAAGCAATTCAGATAGGATTTAAATCATTGGGGTACTGTTGCATGGACACTTCGGACAGACAATTTCCAGTCAAAGCTTTGGAAAGTTATTTATTTATTTATTTTAAACCTTTATATTCCACCCTTCTCACCCCGCAAGGGACTCAGGGCACAATACAACATACATACAGCAAGCATTCAATGCAAGGACATAAAACTATAAATATACAACATTAAAATCACTTATATCCACATTAAAATTAGCTGTTTAAAACCATCTCAAGACACTATGCTGGCTCCGATCTGTGGAGTAGGTTTCCTATTATTGTCTCATTGCACTGCCCCCAAAGACTTGGTCCCACAGCAAGGTCTTTACCATCTTTCTGAAGCAGGCTGATCTAGTCTCACCAGGAAAGGAGTTCCATAGCCAAGGGCAATAACTGAGAAGGTTCTGTCTCATGTCCCCGCCAAATACACCTGTGACAGTGATGGGACCAAGAGCAGGGCCTCCCCAGAAGATCATAGTCTTCGTGATGGTTTGTAAAGGGAGATGCGTTCGGACAGGTAAACTGGGCAGGGGCCTTTTAGGGTTTTATGCCTATACTTTGCCAACACTTTGAATTGTGCCCGGTAGCAAACAGGCAGCCAGTGGAGCTGACGTAACATGGGAATTGTGGGCTCCCTGTGTGCCACCTCAGTTATTAACCTGGTTGCCTCTCATTGGACTATTTGAAGCTTCCGAACAGTATTCAAAGGCAACCCCACATAGAGCGCATTGCAGTAGTCTATCCTGGATGAAATGAGAGCATGGATCACCGTGGCCAAATCTGGGCAACAACTCCCAGATTCTCCAAACCAAATCTGGGGTCCAAATCTGGGGTCCAAAAATTGTAACTCTGGTAGCAACTGTTTTGAGGGAGAGTTGTAAACAAATACAACAACCAAGACATGATGAAATTCATTTGATTCCTCCCCTTTTCCTCCTCGAAGCTCCACAGAAGAAAAGCATGTTGAAGTTTATCTCCTTGCCTTATTTTTAATGGTGCCATTCTGTAAATAATCTCACAACGCTTCCAACTGTTAAATGCAGAGGCTAAGATAGTTTCTGTTCTCATCCATATGGAGAGAGAAGGAGGCAATTGGACAGACACTTGATGGGCTTTGACTTATGTTCGCAGTAGGAGAAAAACTCTGCAGATGGGCAGGTGTGTTTTTCGAAGAAGAGAAAAATATGGCCAAGAAGGAAGACGACGATGAAGAAGAGGTTCTCTGTGTTTATGTATGTTTGTGTGTACCATTTTTTCCCCACCCCGTATGACTTTTCCGGTGCAACCTCAGCAAAATGAAAGGGCATTTCTTCTGCCACGATCAGTCATAACATCGAAACCAAGGGGCCAGCCGTGAAATTGTATGCATCATTTAGGACTTTGATGCGGAGTTGACTTCATGGCCCAAAAATATCTTGGCAGGCCTGTAGCCCCTGCTGTCCAAGGGGGATTTACTGATTTAAAAGGTCCCTTTCAAAAGAAGCCTGCTTTACAAAGCTGGGCAAAGATCGTCCTGGGGGTTTGAAAAGAAACTAACAAAAAAGAAACGAATAAGTCCTCTCCTAAAGGAGTGAGAGAATCCTAACCTCAAACTCTCAATAAAGTATCCAGGATCTCCTCCCTCTTTTCCTTCCAGCAACCGATGCTTACAAAACTCCCTGGGTGTGTAATGTGTAAAATCTGCAGTGACTGTGCTTATTTCTCTTCTGCCAAATGTTCAGCCCTTGGTGCCAAAACTGGGGGAAGGGGAGTCGAGCATCAGGCTTGTTTATGTATGTCCCACTTTGCATATTTGCATTAAAAAGGCTAATAATGAGAACGCATGCATAATGAAACAACATCTCAGAGCATGAAAAGCTGTTTTTAGTAAAGTACTTTATCATTTTAACTCATTTGCAACCTCCCAAAGTAATTCATTGCCATGTACATCTCTCCCCCCGACCCCGCCACTCCATTTCTAGTAACGCATTATATTTCTTGTTGCTTTTTTGTTACAGTGTGACCTTCATATTCATTGGGGATACATTCAAAAAAACCCTCTGTCAATGTCTGAAACCATAGATAACAGCAAACCCTGTATTTTGACCACAAAATTGACCTGGAGGACCCAAAGAGGATCACAACAGTTCCAACTTTTTGGAGCATGGGTCAGTGAAACTGTGAATATTGAGTCTCTAGGTAAGGAGATCGTACTGTTTTTTTAAATGTATTAGATCAGAAAAGAGTCCATGTGGAAGGGATCTAGGAGTCTTGGTAGACCATAGGCTGAACATGAGTCAACAGGAGCTTAAAAAGCCAATACAATTCTAGTCCACATCCATAGGAGTATAGGGTCAAGATCGAGGGGAGGCATAGTTCAACTCTATTCTTCTTTGGTCAGACCTCACCTAGAATACTGTGTCCAGTTCTAGGTGCCACAATTCAAGAAAGATATTCACAAGCTGGAATGACTAAAACAATCAAAGTTCTGGAAGCTATCAATCCCTATGAGGAGCAGCTTAAAGGTTTAGCCTGCAGAAAGGAAGGTTGAGAGTGACATGATAGCCATGTTTAAATATCTGAAAGGATGTCATAAGGAAGAGAAATCAGGCTTGTTTTTTGTTTTTGTTTTTGCTTCCCTGGAAACTAGAACTCAGAACAATGACTTTAAATTATAGGAAAGAAGAACATTAATAATAATAAGAAGCAGAAGAAGAAGAAGACTTAACAATAACAATAATAGCAATAATACAAAAAACAATACAAAAACTCATAGGAAAATAAGCAAAAAAAACCAATAACAATCACACGACGCATTTAAAAACCAATGGCTAGACCAAATGTAATAATTAAAAATTAAAAAAAAATAATGCTGGGCATGAACAGGTAACATGTAATTGGGATAAAGGTTTTGGAGAGGGAAAAATGTGCAGACAATCTAAAATCATTATTAAAGTGCGTTTGAGGATATATTGCTGGAAGTTTCCTTATTCTGGGAAGGCACACTGAAACAGCCATGTTTTCAGGCTCCTCCTAAAGACTGCCAGAGTTGGGGCTTGTCTAATATCCCTGGGGAGTGAGTTCCAGAGTTGAGGGGCCACCACCGAGAAGGCCCTCTCCCTTGTCCCCACCAATCGCGCTTGCGATGGTGGTGGGAGCATGAGCAGGGCCTCTCTAGATGATCAAAGAGATCGTGTGGGTTCGTACACAGAGATGTGGAGATTAGGGAGAACTTTCTAACTGTAAGATCTGTTCAACCATGGAACTCTCTGCCTCAGGGTGTGATGGAACCTCCTTCTTTGGAGGCTTTTAGACAGAGGCTGGGGGGCGCCAGGAAGTGCTTTGATTCTGTGTTCCTGGTTGGCAGGGGGTTGGACTGGATGACCCATGTGGTCTCTTCCAATTCTATGAGAATGCGACTTCTCCTGAAAACTAAGATTTGCATTTGGAGGGTACTCCTGGATTAAGCCCTGATCCTGGAGGTCCAGTTTTTGGTAACAAGGAGTGCATTTGCACAGTTAAAACTGGAATGCTAACTGCAGTAGTTACTGGAGAAGCTGGATCTGGACATGATTGCATCTCATTTGGATTACTGAAATGTGCTGTATGTGGGCTGCCTTTGAAAAGTGCTCAGCATCTTCATAGAATCATAGAATCAAAGAGTTGGAAGAGACCTCATGGGCCATCCAGTCCAACCCCCTACCAAGAAGCAGGAATGTTGCATTCAAATCACCCCTGACAAATGGCCATCCAGCCTCTGTTTAAAAGCTTCCAAAGAAGGAGCCTCCACCACACTCTGGGGCAGAGAGTTCCACTGCTGAACGGCTCTCACAGTCAGGAAGTTCTTCCTCGTGTTCAGATGGAATCTCCTCTCTTCAATTGGTTCAAAGAGCTGCCGCCAGGCTGAGGCTGGCTCCATGGAGCACACAACTCCCTTGTTGCAACAGCTCCAGTGCCAGTCTGATTCCAAGCATAATTCAAAGTGCCTGAGTGAGGCTCTGAGGGTATTATCTCATGAGGGTTGAAGCTCATGAGAAGCTTCCTAACAACAAATGGAAGCACTCCTCACCACAGTATTCCAAACATTCAAGCCACTTTGTAAACAATTGTTTCGACAGACAGAATTGCCTTAGGGTCACCATAAGTGAGAAGTAACTTGAAGGCACACAACAACCACAACAACAACAACAACAACAAGAAGAAGCAGCATTAGGCTAAGATATCCTCACCAGGTACGGTTCCTGACATCCCTTCCTGTATTCTCTCACTGCTATCTAGATGCCTAAAGTGAAAGCACAAGGCAGATGATGAAGGTTGTTCCCCTTGGTTGTGCACTTGGAGTAGATAACATGCCATTAGAAGTGATAGTCAAAGAAAATCAATATGAGCATAATGTCTAGATCTAGGGAAGTAATGCTACCCTTCTATTCCGCTTTGGTTAGACCACACCTGGAATATTGTGTCCAATTCTGGGCACCACAATTCAAGAGAGATATTGACAAGCTGGAATGTGTCCAGAGGAGGGCGACTAAAATGATCAAGGGTCTGGAGAACAAGCCCTATGAGGAGCGACTTAAGGAGCTGGGCATGTTTAGCCTGAAGAAGAGAAGGCTGAGAGGAGATATGATAGCCATGTTAAAAATATGTGAGAGGAAGCCACAGGGAGGAGGGAGCAAGCTTGTTTTCTGCTTCCTTGGAGACTAGGACGCGGAACAATGGCTTCAAACTACAAGAGAGGAGATTCCATCTGAACATGAGGAGGAACTTCCTGACTGTGAGAGCCGTTCAGCAGGGAACTCTCTGCCCCGGAGTGTGGTGGAGGCTCCTTCTTTGGAAGCTTTTAAGCAGAGGCTGGATTGCCATTTGTCAGGGGCGATTTGAATGCAATATTCCTGCTTCCTGGCAGGGGGTTGGACTGGATGGCCCATGAGATCTCTTCCAACTCTTTGATTCTATGATTCTATGAAATGAATTCTCTGAATACTTCTCCAGTAGCATATATCAAATGACTATATTTGTTCTGTCAGTTTTCTTCCTTGCTTTTATTCTGTTTTTTCCTTCCTTCCTTCCTTCCTTCCTTCCTTCCTTCCTTCCTTCCTTCCTTCCTTCCTTCCTTCCTTCCTTCCTTCTTGATTAATGCAGAACCACAACAGTTGTCATTATCATCACCACAACCATCCCCATCAGCATTGTCGCCTGCTGGATTAGTTTAAAGCTGGCACTGCTTGCCCTAAGAAAATACCCAAGCCCTTTATTGATGTTATTTTATGTACCATCTTCTGCAGTTTCTCTGGTCATTTTCTTCCTTCACCACCTAGCTCTTCTCCAAATGGTCCTTCTCTGAAACTTCAGAGAGCGTTTGAGGCGCCAGTTTGGCAGGTGCCACAGTGGCCTCTAGTGGCCACCAGGTATAACAGCAGCCCATAAACATTAGGCTCTGGAAAAGAGTCATATATGCACAGAAGGGATTTTCAGAAATTCTCATCCATATGTCATATCCAGCATTGGTGCCTATGTAGAAATAGAGTGTAAATTCGAGATGAGTAAGAATTTCATTGGATTCTACAGTCTTCACAAAAGTAGCTTTTGCACCCCAAGGGTCTCATTGCAAGGAGAAACACCACATCAGGAAGTATGCACAAGTCTTACAGTGCATCAATAATCACTTACAGTAGACTCTCAGTTAACCAGAACATACACAACTGGAACTCTCAAGCAACCTGTAAAAATCAAATAAATAATACTTAAAATAAAAAAATTAAAATACATGTATAATACAATAAAATTGTGTTACATTCAATTTGTATTTGTCTTAATTTACTTTTAATTATTGTATTTCAGTATTGTCATGGTCTAGTATGGAGTATAGTATTAGATAAGCCTATTTTTAACACTAACACTGTTACTAATTTATCCAGCATCTACCAATCCCCATGAATGCCAGTTACCTGAGCATCTCCCCCCCCCCCCGGCACCCACCTTTCTGAAGGCCTGACGCCACTGATCCATTTCCTATGAGCTCCTCTCTTACAAATATACTTTTTTCATTGTTATCTCAACCAGAGTTTTATCATTTTATGATGTACATTTAGCCCGCCCATTGTGTTTGATTTTTCGCTTTGCTATTTTTGCATTGTTTTATTTTACTTCTATGTTTTATTTATTTAATTGTGATGTTATTTTACTTCCATGTTTTGTATTTATTTCACTGTAATGTATTACCAGGCTTGGCCTCATGTAAGTTGCTCTAAGTCCCATCTGGGGAGAAAGTGGCAGGTATAAATAAAACTTATTATTATTATTATTATTATTATTATTATTATTATCGTCATCATCATCATTATTTGGGAGTACCTTCATTGTATAGATTCATAGAATCATAAAGTTGGAAGTGACCACAACGGCCATCCACTCCAACACCCTTCTGCAGTGCAGTAACAGGAACACACATCAAAGCACTCCTGACAGATGGCCATCCAACCTCTGTTTAAAAACCTCCCGAGAAGGAAACTTTTTCACACTTTGGCAGCCTATTCCATGGCTGACAGCTCTTACCATCAGTAAGTTCTTTCTAAAGTTTAGGTGGAATCTCTTTTCCTGTATTTTGAATCATTTGCTCCATGTTCTTGTCTCTAGTGCAGAAGAAAATAAGCTTGCCCCCTTCCTCAATGTGACATCCTTTCAAATATTTAAACATAGCTACCACAATTATTTATTATTATTTACTGTATTTATATACCACCTACAGTGAAACAAAGAAACCATAATAACTAATTACTACATATAACTATGAACTTAAAATCAGTTAAAACCATTAAACATAAGACATACATAAAATGTAAACATTCAGACAAAGCATGAAATCATCCTAGTGTAAACATTAAAATCCCATTATCCACATCCCCTTGCAACTTTATTTTCTTGAAGCTCAACATCCCCAGCTTCCAAAGCTGCTCTTCATAGGGCTTGGCTTCCAAATGCATATACTGCATGGCTGGAGATTGGACTATATGGCCCCTTCCAACTCTAAGATCTTTCAATTCAATGATTCTATGAAACAGGTTGCCATTCCAAACTAAAGCTGTGCTGTTCAATTCAACAGAATGCAATGTGTGTCTGTCCTTGGCAATTCCACTAGATACAAAGGACCAAAATCAGCTTGGAGATGTAAGTTGGAGATGTAACCTATTTAACACACCTGTATAAGACTTTTACCAATAGCAGCAGCTCCACTAGTCAAAATCAACCCTATGCAACAACCACCTAACAGGATATCATCTAGATACGGCATGGGCAAACTTTGGCCCTTTGGATATTTTGGACTTCAACTCCCACAATTCCTAACAGCCTCGGGTCTTCTTCCTTTTCCCCTCAGCTGCTTAAGCAGAGGAACACTTCACTTCATGGGCAGAAGGAATTCTTCCATTCTCCAATGATAAGAGAAACTTTTCAATAAAGAGAAGGCTAAAGACCTTGTAAAGCTAAAACTACCATGATTCCATGGCACTAAGCTAGGGCAATTAAAATGATGTCAAGCTGCATTAATTCTACAGTGTAGATTACCTTGAGAACATCCTCTCTTGTGTTCCCACCAAAGAAGATTGAGCACTGTAAAATGAATGTGGTTTGGCACCACTTTAATTGTCCTCACTCAGTGCTATGGAATCCTTTGAGCTGTAGCTTTAGAAAAGTGTTTTTCAATCTGGGAGTCAGGACCCCTGGGGGGGTCATGGGACATTGCCATAGGGGTCACCAAAGACCAACAGAAAACACAGTATTTTCTATTGGTCATGGGGGTTCTGTGTGGGAAATGTGGCCCAATAATCTCATTGGTATAGTTCAGAATGCTCTTTGACTGTAGGTGAACTATAAATCCAAGCAACTACAACTACCAATGTCCACCAGTGTTCATATTTGGGCATATTGAGTATTCGTGCAAGTTTGGTCCAGATCCATCATTGTTCAAGTCCACAGTGCTCTCTGGATGTAGGTGAACTACAACTCCAAAACTCAAGGTCAATGCCCATCAAACCCAGTAATTTCTCTTGATCATGGGAGTTCTGTGTGCCAAGTTTGTTTCAATTCCAGCGTTGGTGGAATTCAGAACACTCTTTGATTGTAGGTGAACTATAAATCCCAGCAACTACAACTCCCAAATGACAAAATCAACCCCAACCCCACCAGTATTCAAATTTCGGCGTATTGGGTATTTGTGGCAAATTTGGTCCAGTGAATGAAAATGCATCCTGCATATCAGATATTTACATAACAGTAGCAAAATTACAGTTGTGAAGTGGCAACAATAATAATGATATGGTTGGGGATCATCACAACACAAGGAACTGTATTAAGGGATTGTGGCATTAGGAAGGTTGAGAATCACTGCTTTAGAAGGTCTTCTCTGCCATAGAGTGCAGGTGCCTCACCAAACTATAAGTCCCAGGATTGCATAGCATTGAGCCATGGCAGTTAAAGTGGCATCAAACTGCTTTACTATAGATGAATTCCAAGTGTAGTTGTGAAGTTGGTGCTACAGTGAAAAGGAACTCCCTGGAGGGCTTCCTAGAAATCAAGGGGAAGAAGAAGGAGAAGGAGAAGAGATTAAATTCAAACATCAAAATAATGTGCCTGTCTTTCAGATCTGGAGAAGTTGCCTGAATCGGTGCACCACTCTTTGAAACAGGCTATGCTGGCATAGGGGATTTGTGGAACTGTAGCTCCAAGAAGTGCCTTTTCCAAGTTCATCTTTGTACCATCAAGACTTCTTGTCAGAGGAGAGAACAGGATGCAACTTTCAGTTGGGAGCCTCCTAGTACAGCCCAGAGGAATCAAGTGCAGGAGGAATCAACCTACCATTAAACTGAGTGCTGACCTGCCTTCTGAGCAGCTTTGGAATATCTAAAAGGGCAGTGAATTGTCAGATACTGGATTTGCCATTATTGTATGTTTACTGCCAGGAATAAAGAGAAGCGCTTGTAGAATTTCTGCTTCACATGCCAAAATAACTTGGCACCTTTGAACAATATGAAATTTAACTTGGATGAGGGGGATGATCATTATTTTCTCTGCCTCAGGCAGCAAAATCTGTTGGTGAATGACCTTTATTAAACAGTGTCATGGCTTCTTGGGATCACTGCGGAAAAGACCATTATGTCAAAGGAAACAACAAGAAGGCAGCTAAAAGCAGCATCGCTACCAGCCAAAACAGAGGCAAAACTCATGAGCTAGTCAGTCAAAATAAAGAAAAAATGAGATAATAACCGTCATTTACCTCATATATAAAGATAGGATCACTTGTCCTCCCAAAGATGTTTGGCCCACTTAAGGTTAATCTAACCTTTGGGAGAAAGACTACTCCCTCCTATCAAAACATTAACTAATTAATTAAACCCTGTAAATTTCTCAGGTATGAGATCCAATGACCAATAGTGGTGGTGAGTCTTCACATTGTTTTCAACTTATGGTATCCTAAGGTGAACCTATCACAAGTATTTGTTCAGAAAAGGTTCGCCATTGCCTCCTTCAGGTGCTGAGAGAGTGTGGGTTGTCCCAGGTCACCCAGTAGGTTTCATGGATGAATGGGAATTCAAACCCTGGTCCCCAGGGTCTTTATCCCACACCCAAACCTCTGTCCCATGCTGAGTGTCCCCACAACTGTCTCATTGTTTTGAAGGAATGCACAGGAGGAAGGGGTTCACCTGGAGTTAAATCCCAAAACTGGAGATTTTTGCATCCTCATCTCCAGTCTAGAGATGACCCATGGATAATGCAGACTCAAGGCCAGGCCATGAGACCTAGAAACCCTATCTGAAAGTCATGTCCAACAGCTCAAAAATGCACAAAAATCAATCCACTGTGTCCTCTTTTTCTCTGTATTCCAGCCAAAATAGTGACATCGAGTAGTACTGTCACTTCCAGTCACAATTTTGGCTGGGATGCAGAGAAAAGTACAGTAGCTTGACATAGTTTTGACACCTGCCTATCTTCACAATTGTATCTTCCCCAATGAACCTGCATGATTTCTAAGATCTTCTGGGGCGGCTCTCCTCTCAATCCCACCTCCATCACAAGCACAGCTGGTGGGGACAAGAGAGAGGGCCTTCTCGGTGGTGGCCTCCCAGCTCTGGAATTCTCTGCCCAGGAAGATTTGGCTGGCACCCACTCTGTCCATCTTTTGATAAGATCTAAAAACGTAGATGTTCCACTGTGCTTTTGATTAAATGGTTCTGCAGGAAATCTCGGCCCCCAGTTATGACCTAAAATCTAGTCCTTGCACTTTTCTACTGTTCCCTGCCCAGAGATATAATGTTCCACCCTATATTGCCCTTTATTACCAATTTTGTCATCTGGTATTTGCAATTTATCCATTAGCCCTGTCCTCACAATTGATTTGCACCAGCCTGCCCACCCAAGCCCATAATCTGCTAGTATTTCAGGCCACTAGTTGTTGCTCAATTGTTGTTTTTATTTTGTGTTATATAGCTGTTTATTTCATATTGTTTTATGATGCTCTTTTATGAATTTTAATGTGCTGCATTTTAACTGTGTTGATCAGGCTTGTCCCCATGTAAGCCACCATGAGTCCGTTCACGGAGATGGAAGTAGGATACAAAAATAAAGTTTTTGTTGTTGTTGTTGTTGTTGTTGTTGTTATTATCATTATTATTATGAATTGTCCCAGTTACACATCCCTATTTCAGATCAAATCATTCAGTTACAGTTTTGGACTCTCAATGGGTATCTGTAATATAGACTGCCCTGAGGATAGTTTATGCATCATAACTTGCCACTAAACTGTTGATTACCAAGTTATACCAAAATTGTAACTCCCTCTTTTTTTATTTGAGCTGGATTCAAAAATCTGACAAAAGCTACTTCTTACTTCTCCCTGCAACTCATCCGCTTGGAGGAAGTTCCTTCCGTCAATAGAAGGGAACCTTTGGATCCAACCCACTGTATATTTTCCATGCTTCTACCTCTAACTCAGAAATAGTGCTGCTGGATTGACCATGAGATAACCCTTGCTCATCAAGACTAACACCAGCAAGTATATCTTCCATGCGATTTTGCTTTATTCAACAGTTTTTTGCCAGCATGACCTTATTCTATTAATGTTAAGTACAATTAATTAAAGTCATCCTCCACACTTGCTCAAACACAGCTTGATCATTGATCAATCTTTCACTACCTAAGTTATTACATGCCACACTGGTTGTCATTGTTTATATGTTTTTTCCAAAACACTTTTTACTAAAAATATAAATTTTAACCACATTGTAAACAAGAACAGCTGTTGTGTTTTTTGCCCATAGGTTGAGTGATGAAGCGATGATGGGAGACTTCACAAACACAATGGCCTAAATTCTATTGTTCAGGCCAAACTAAAGTTGAATAAACCATGGATACATATGTTGGAATTTAAGGAGCTCAGTGTTATGGAATATTGGAATTTGTAGTTTGGAGAGGCACCAGCACTCTTTGGCAGAGAAGGCTAAAGATTTTTGTAAAACTGCAGCATCCATCATTCCATATGACTGAGTCGTGGCAGTTAAAGTGGTGTCAAACTGTATTAATTCTACAGTGTAGATCAGTGGTTCCCAACTTTTTTTGACCAGGGACCACTTGACCAGGGAACACCTTGACCAGGGAACACTCTCCAACATTGGGTTGTTGTAGGTTTTTTCGGGCTATATGGCCATGTTCTAGAGGCACTCTCTCCTGACGTTTTGCCTGCATCGATGGCAAGCATCTTTAGAGGTAGTGAGGGTACTTGCCAGTACCTCTGAGGATGCTTGCCATAGATGCAGGCGAAACATCAGGAGGGAATGCCTCTAGACCATGGCCATATAGCCCGAAAAAAACCTGCAACAACCCAGTGATTCCAGCCATGAAAGCCTTCGACACTCTCCAACATTAGTACCAAAAGGGTTAGGAATCAGTTTTTGGTCAGCTTTAGATTCGGTTTGGTTATTTGGGGTGCTGACTCAGAAAATTGCATTGGATAGACCACATCAGCTCTAGTTTCTGATACAAAACGTATGTCATCCAGTAGTCACCATCTGCTCTCCCACAGAAAAACCATATTTAATTATCTAGAGCTGATGTGGTCTATCCAATGCTATTTTCTGAATCAGCACTCAAAATAACCCCAAGAACAGGCCTAAAAGCAAAGACACCAAGAAGATACTGTTCCTACTGGGTTTTTTTAAAGTCAGGCTGTGTTATTATCTATGGATTTTGTTAATGCTTGTGTAAAAAAAAATGAAGGGAAGGGGGCTAAGGTTGAAAAAAAATGCAAAAAGTGGAGCGTGAGACCCAAAAAAACTGTCCCTAATGGCTTTCTCTTACCTCCTCATCATGGGTTCATGGCCATGAGGAAGGGGGCATGGCCCATGTGGTGTAGTAATGTAGTAATGGTGAGGCCACGGACTATATTTTCATTCTTGCAGACCACTGGTGGTCCACCGACCACAGGTTGGGAACCACTATTGTAAATGTACACTTGGTTTTCTTCTGCTTGTTCTCTGATGCTTCCTCTGGAAGTTTAACTAAAGTTATTTCTTTTTATCTTGAGGAACTTAACGTTCCCCCATCCACAGAGTATCCCTCTGTGCAGCTAAAACAGGAAATCCCAATTGGATTGCCCCCTATGAGGACCAGGGGCAAACCAAGAATGGTGAACTTGGAAGTCCCTGAACAGATTCAGAAGTGGAGTAGGCGGATGAAGACAACCTGGCAAAATGGCATTACCTAGAAGAATCCTCCACCTTGTGCAAATGTGGAGCAGAACAGACAACACCACATCTGCATGCTTGTCCGCAATGTCCTGCCTCATATACAGAGGAAGATTTGTTGGAGGCTACAGACAATGCAATCACTGTTGCCCGTTTTTGGTCAAAGATATTTGGCCACTTATGCTCCTTCTATTTTTATCAGTTTTTTTTTACTAATTTATGCAATACTTTTGATACGAAATAAATAATCTTGAGGAAGAAGGAAAGAAGTCAGAAGTGAAGCAGTTAAAGGAAGCGGAGAGTGGCTTGTTTACTAAACCGTCTGAAGCTGACAGCCCTCCTGGCTGGGCTTACATGAGCTGGCTCTCTCTTTCTCTTTCTCTTTCTCTTTCTCTTTCTCTCTCTCTTTCTCTCCCCCCCCCCCCCCCCCACCTCTATCTTCGTAAACCGCAGTGAATTGATGGAATGACCTGGACTTGATCTTCAGGGCAATATGTCTGATGGCACTGCTGGATTGATAAATTGATTCAAAACTATTACCATGGTGAAAAAGCAATAAGGTCATAAAAATTGCATCAGCCGGCTAAGTAAATCCTGGCATTTCATGACAAGTAATGCAGAAGAATCGCAAGAGGAGCCGGGCATGAGGCTGAATGAGTGAGCGAGAAATGACTTTGAAGAGCTCATCATCTCCGATCTATTCTTCCTGCCAGCGATTCATGCCTTCGCATAGTGCCACTTCATTATGGGGAAATAACTGTACACTTCTAGCATATTCCTGGCCGTCCCCGGCGGCCCCTAGAGAACCCTTAGCTGCTTAATACCTCATCATGGGCTTCATTGAACACTTTAATCTGCACTTGTGTGATCAATAGAATACTGGTGTAAATTAAAAGGACAATTTCATGTAATCAAGCCTGTTAATGCTCATTTTGAAAACCATTATTTGTGGAAGGCATTTAGAAGAAAATTGCAACACGACAAGGCCGGTGAACTCAGCAATTCTTTGGAAGGCAGAGACATCTCTTCTCCCAGGATCCTGTACAACGTCCGGTTCTGTGGTTTTTATATATGTCTACGGTGGAAGGGTCATCAGAGGGAAACCAGCAAAAGGGGAGGGGGGTTTAAAGAAATGCAAGGAAGGCAGTCCAGCAGGGATATATGTCCCCATGCCTGCTGAGCTTGCCTTCATGCTGGGGAGAAAATGAAATTTTCCAGTGTTCTATTTCTGTGGCAAATTCAATTACTGTGGGGACTTGTTCAAAGCGCTGTAACTTCCAAGAGGCAGAAATTGAAAACCTGGCAGCTAATGAAATGGCAAATGACTAGTAAGTTCAGACAAGGGCCGTCAATTGGATCAAACGCCTGCAGAAAAATAGCAACTTCCCTTCTTCTCTTTTGGCACAGAAACCTGTCCTGACTCCTTCGTTCACCTTTCTCTACCATTCTCTCCCTCTCTTTCTCTCTGTTGACCTTTCTTAAGGTAAGATAGCCCGCCTTCAGTCTTTATCTTATGGAAGACAAAGTAATAATCTGTGCTGCTTGGAGTCAAAAGGGTTTGCACAAGATGTGCACTAGAGAAGAAAGTCATATTCATGGTGTCAACAGGACTAGGGCCACCTGTTCATGTCTTAATCCAGACTAGTTACAAATCACTACTTACTCTCTTTCCTCATTAATTAAAATGCAAATAAAAACCCTGCTATTTTTTAAAATATGAGAGCAAATCTAATGAATCTCTCGCTCCTCCAGTGCAAGTTATTCATTTGTATATAGTCAAAGACTTTCATGGCGAGAATCACTGGGTTGTTGTGTGTTTTCCAGGCTGTATGGCCATGTTCCAGAAGCATTCTGGAACATGGCCATACAGCCCAGAAAACACACAACAACCTAGTTATTTATTTATTATTATTATTATTAATAATAATAATGCACTTTATTATGATAATATACACTTTATTTATATTCCGCCCTTCTCCCCGTGGGGACTCAGAACAGATTACAGTATAAACAGATAGTGTAAACATTCAATGCCTTGTTACAATACAATGAGACACACGAACACAAACAAAGGCAAAGGCTTCTCCTTTCATTTCCAGCTTTGAAGGTGGAGCTCATCTCTGACTGCTGTTCTCCATCTCTGACTGCTGTCCTCCATTTCCAAGCCGAGGAGCCTGAGTGTCTTATGCCTTTCCCGCCTAAGTAGTACTTATTTATCTGCTTACATATGAATATTTTTGAACTGCTAGGTTGGCAGGAGATAGGGATAACAGCTGGAGCTCACCCTGTTCCACAGATTGGAACTGCCAACCTCTAGGTCCACAGTTCAGCAGCACAACCCATTGCCCCACCATGACATAATATAAAAATATTATGCTTATTTATATGCTGCCTTTCTCCCAGCATGTGATCCAAGGTGACACACAACCTTTTAAAATCATAATACAACTGAAGAGCTCTTAGTACACAAGTTGAAATACAACTAAACCAGGCTTCTATTATGGGATTTGCCATTTGAAGAAATGTTTAGAATTCTCTGTTGGAAACTACTCAATTCAAGGAAGTTCATGAGAACTAAGGGAGATTCCAAATACATCTCCAAATCACACACTTCAGAATTCCATAGGACCAAGGTATTGATGTTAAAATGGTATCAAACTGTTATAAGTTTTCAATATGTATATCCACATATACATATACAGAGGTACAAGTGGCTTCTGTACCTCTTCTATCTTATGTCCAGGAGTCAACTGTGGAAAAGAAATGTCAAGGCTCCTGGAATTCTTCCTCCTTTTGGCTCTTTCTCTTTAAAGAGGTATTGGGCAGGACTAACTCCCCATCTACACTGCTATATAAAATCCAGATTATCTGCTTTGATATTCTGGATTATATGGCAGTGTAGAAGGGGCCTAACTCTCTCTTCCCCCCCCCCCCCTTAAAACTGGATACACGGCCACTCTTTTCCACCCAGCCAAGGAAAGGGAAGGCCCTTTTTACAAATTCCAAGGATGCCTGTGAGCCTGGTAATGATTTTATTGCTAATTCAATCTTTCAAGAGTCCCCAATGTCAAGTTAATGAATTGTTGTTGGCTTAATTATCAGACATGCTCACTTTTTACAATGAGCATAAAATCCAGAAATATAATTTGAAGGCACCTCACTTTTTAAAGAGCTATTCCTTAACCTTTGAAATTGTGTGTGCCTGTGTGTGGTCAATTAATTTAACGTCATCTTTTCTTCTTTTATATAATTTGGCAATTACTTGAGCTCTTATTTATCCAGTTCCCGAATTCTTAGGTTTCTGCGTACCCTGCTCTTAGAAACAGGTATTAATATTATAGTGGGCACACAAGGATAAGTGGTTGGGAGTTGGTATAAGGAAATTACATTCGGCAGGTTCTGGATATGGTCCTCTTCCTGAGAAGCCACAGATGTGGCAGTTAGTATGAAGGGAGAGCCTCTCATCTTCATACTAACTGGGATCAAGGCATGATGGAATATATAATACAATATGACCTGCATACCCATGGGACCCATACCCACAGGTTTCCCTCCCCACATCCTTCAAAATATATCTTCTCTATGAATTTACTAGACCAGTATTTCTCAACCTGAGGGTCAGGATCCCTGGGGGGTTGTAAGAGGTGTTTCAGAGGGGTCGTCAAAGACCATCAGAAAACACATATTTCTGATGGTCTTAGGAACCTGTTTAGATGTTTCCGCCTATCCTTCTCTTCCTTTATGGAAACAGACAGCAAATTCTCCCACCAAAAGCCCTCCTCCTGCTGTGATTGGCTGGCCTCTCAGCTGGCCTCTCAGCCAAGGGAAGGGCTGTTTCCGAGACTCCAAGCGAGGAGGGGAAAGCAGGCGTGCTCTCCCCTAAATCATTATCATTGACTCCTAAATCACTCCAGTATTTTCTGTTGATCATGGGGGTTCTGTGTGGGAGGTTGGTGGGTTCAAGGGGCTCTTTGAACCATAAATCCCAGCAACTACAACTCCCAAAGGTCAAGGTCTATTTCCCCCACTAGTGTTCAAATTTGGGGATATTGAGCATTCGTGTCAGATCCATCATTGTTTGGTCCAGATCTATCCTTGTTTAAGTCCACAGTGCTCTCTGGATGTAGGCGAACTACAACTCCAAAACTCAAGGTCAATGCAGGGGGGCAACTGTTGCTGGCCACTGCCATCATTCCCTTACACTAGTGGTGCCAGGAGTGGTGCCATGGTGGAGAGACTAGAGAAGGTTCTCCACAAATGGGCTAAGCTCTTGCCTTTTGCCACTCTTCTCAGAGAAGTGGATGGTCCCATTTTGGTGAGAGTGGAGGAAAATTATTTACACTGACCCATGGATTCGTGGAGCCAAGTTTTTTCAGCTGAACCTTTTACTAAAATGTCTAGACTTATACATCAGCAGTTAAATCCTTCACCTTATTTATTTATTTTATTTTATTTGCAGCATTTATATTCTGCCCTTCTCACCCCGCAGGGAACTCAGAGCAGATCACAGTGTACACATATATGGCAAACATTCAATGCCAATTTTGACATACAACATATACAGACATACACAGAGGCTATTTAGCTTTTTCTGGCCGCCAGGGGAGCTGTCGCTTTCATTGTCCATCTGCGACACTGATGAAGTACTTCCGCATTCCCCACATGCTTTTTGCTGGAGTGCTTTGCTAGAGTCTTTTTTTTTATGGCCTCCTAAATTAGTTAATTTAGCCTCCCCACACTTTAAAGTGGTACCTAATTTTCCTCCTTGACATATGCAACTGTCTTTCGGGTTGCAAAGGTCGACAACAGGCTACACAATTGGTTGGAAACCCACTCCAACCCGGGCTGGCTTCGAACTCATGACCTTTTTTGGTCAGAGTGATCTTAATGCAGCTGACACTCAGCCAGCTGCGCCACAATCCTTACATCCTTCTATTGTGGTTCACATTCTACAGCTGGCAAATCCATTCTAGGTTTTGTATAGCATTTATGAAACTAGCAATGCGGTTTGATCTATTGGTAGGGATAGATTTCAGCACCTTGGATAGGTCTTTTAAAGTCTCAACTAACACTTGGAGTAGATTCATTTCCCCATCCATCTACCTCCAAAATGGGAGTCACCAGCTGGCACGGATTCTGTTTAGTTCAATATTTTGCGTTTGCACCATTCTCAGTAACGCAACTGGGTCGTCTTTCAGGACTGGAATATAATTTTATAAGATGCACTGCAACGTGACATAAAATGTAATCATATAATATGGTATAATATAGTACAACACAATACATCTGGCAAAGATGTGCCATTTCCTCTTCGGCTATAAAGCTCATTGCTAACAGAGGGATAGAATCTTTGATTGCATTTTAATGTGTCTGAAGGTTTTTTTGCCCCATTTTAATGGGATTTTTATGCTTCTTTTAATTGTTACCTTTCAGAACCATGCCAGAGATAAATTTCAATAAATAAATAAATTCTAAGCTTGGAAAGGGAACTGCGTTTTTGAAATGCTAAGCAACCAGGGATGTCTCTCTGCGACTGGGTTACAATAAACTAGAATGGCTGTCTTTATGGGGTCATTAGGAGAGCATGGTTCAAGGAAGTCCAGAAGCCTGTCTGATGATGAGGCACTAAGCTCGGGTGGCAGTCCTGGAAGTCATGATAAATGCATTTTCCAATGAAATGACCCAGACATTAGCATATTTTTCTGCTGAACACCATGCACATGGGGTGCCTATAACATCATCGATTTTTCAGTAAAGCATAGGCACCTTTCTGCATTCTGTGGGGACCTGGAAACCATTTTTGAAAATTCTCTGGAACTTGTGTAAATCACAGGAAACACACTTGACAAACCTCCTGTTTCTGATTCCTGCCTAAACAACAAGGTGTGAGCAAAACTGAAGCATCCAAACCTTCACAGTGGAGAACGTTTAGTGTGCTGGTATGGCTGTACCAGGAGCTCCAACTTCTTTTCCTTTCTATTGCGTGTTTGCATGTATTCCAAAGTTCCATGCATTTTACAATAAGGTGGCTTCCCTTGGTTTGCCATAATAGGGCCAATGACCCATCAATTATCATTATGTTCTTTAGTTCTGCCCCTTTTTCTGGGGTAAGGAGGGAAAAGAGTTCTGTTCAGTTCACACAGAAAAGCCTTTTGTACAGGACGTGAATCAGTTCCACCTGTAGAAAGCTTCATCTTTTACAGCTTTGCTGGGGGGATACAGTCCCACAGCTCTACAGAGAACTACAGCATAGCCTTTGTTGGGGAATTTAGTTCCACAACTCTACAGCCAGCTTTGCTGGAGAAATACAGCTCCACGGTTTTACAGCCAGCCTTCACTGGGAATTGAAAGCCTTCTTTCCTCTTGGAAATCTACTAAAGGACTCTGTTTGATAAGGACCACTCACGGCAGCCATAAAGCAATTTGGACCGGGTGTTGGGGCCCACGCCAGCAGAGCTTAAGTCAGATTGCCCAGGGAGGGGTCAAGGATTTCCCTTGTAGAAGGAAGAAACAGTTTATGAAGAAAGTTGCCTGTCCCTTGTGGACAAGATTTACACAAGCCACCAGTTGATTCAAAGCCTTGAAATATTTCTTTGATTTATTGAAGATTTAAGCAACAATAAAAACTTTGTTGAACTTTCTAAGTCTTTAAAAGAACTTTGTGTGGGGAAATCTGAAAGGCCTCTCAGCCGAGGCACCCTCAGCATCCTGTTGGGCATTCAGAAAACACGTCCTGTCTACCGACTCTTTCACAGGCCCAGCGCATGACAGCACATTTGGTCCAGCAACAGAATCCATTGTCAGAATCCAGCATCCATGGCTTGTTACTCTGGCTTTTAAATTTTAATGCTTAATTCTTATTACTCTCATTTTCTAAAAGTTTATTTGTCAAAATGTGAATCTTTAGTTGTGTGATGTCTAATTTGCTCTAATGTTTCGCTATTGTCTGTTGTTGATCTCTAATATGTTATTATTTGATTTATGGCTTGTTTATTTGTTGTTGTTTTTGGGTTCCACTTTACTACATTGAATGTTTGCCGCTGTATGTTGTGAACCGCCCTGAGTCCACAATGGGGAAATAGGACAGAAGAGAAATAAAGTGTTGTTATTATTATTATTATTATTATTTTATTATTATTTGAAACACAACAAGATGAGTCCACAGAAGACAAGATCACTCTGCTGGCTGTTGTATTGGATCACACATCGGACACTTCCCAAGTGTCTAGAACTGTGTGATGTATCGGCGAATAATGCATGCACATCCCAGTAAGGTGGCCTTCTGCAGCTGACAGATGGTAATCTTGTCAGCGCTGATTGTGTTCAAGTGCAGGCCAAGGTCTTTAGGCACTGCACCCAGTATGCCGGTCACCACTGGGACCACCTTATTATTATTATTATTATTATTATTATTATTATTATTATTTGAATAGATTCCTAGATGTCTGGTTTACCAAAGTTATCAAAGAGGGAGGGAGGGAGGGAGAGATGAGTGGACATGACCAGCAATTTATTTCTTGCCATGCTGTTGGTATAATATTGCTCAAGGGGGTTACGCATACTCCAACTTGGCAGGAAAATCCTAATCGATGCTTTGCCATCCCACTTTTTCAGTTGCTTTTAAAACATCCCAGTTCCTTTCTCCTCCTCCCACTTTATCTCTTTGTCCTCAGCTGAAATACTGTGTCCTATTCAGGGCACTGCAATTGAAGGGAATTGTCAACAAGCTGGAATGTGTCCAGAGGAAGGTGACTAAAATAATCAAAGCTCTGGAGAACAAGCCCTATGAGGAGTGGCTTAAAGAGCTGGCAATGTTTACCCCAAAAAAGAGAAGGGTGAGAGAAGACACGATGAGGCTCATGTATAAATATGTGAGGGGAAGTCATAGAGAGAAAGTAGCAAGCTTGTTTTCTGCTGCCCTGGAGACTAAGACACAGAACAATGGCTTCAAACTGCAAGAAAGGAGATTCCACATAAACATTAGGAAGAACTTTTTGACTATGAGAGCTGTTCAGCAGTGGAACTCTCTGCCCTGGAGTGTGGTGGAGGCTCCTTCTTTGGAGGCTTTTAAACAGAGACTGGATGGCCACCTGCCAGGGGTGCTTTAAATGTTATTTTCCTGCTTCTTAACAGGGAGTTGGAAACTAGGCAGGTGAGGTTTATATGCAGTCAGTGGTTCCCTTTATGTATGGCCTCATAGGGAAGCTGATGAAGAAACACAACCTACAAACAATCTACAGACCCACTAACAAAATCCAAAAAAATTGCTACATTCAGCAAAGGACAAGAGGGTCCTATCATCTCTGCAGGAGGCTACCATGTACCATGCAACTGTGGACAAGTCTACATAGGGACCATCAAGCACAGCAGAATTGCCCAAAAACAGTTCAAGGATCATGAAAGGCACTGCAGACAGTTTCAACCTGAGAAGTCACTTGATGAAACAAACTGGACACAGCATATTATTTGAGAACACAGAAATGCTGGACCGCTCTAACAACCACCATGTCAGAATACACAGCAAAGTCATTGAAATCCACAAGCATATGGACAGTTTCAACAGAAAGCAAGAAACCATGAGAATGAATAAAATCTGGCTGCCAGTATTTAAACAAACTCTAAAATCAGGACAGTAAATAAAGAACAACACTAAAAAAAAAAAAACAGAGGAATTCCAGACAAGAACGAGTCAGGGCCAGCTAACACCTCCCAATAAAGGATCCCCCAGGTAGCAACCAGCCAGACCTTGAAGCTACAAGGCTATTCAATGCTAATCAAGGTGGCCAGTTACAACATTAACACCTGCCTCAAACAGACAAGAGTTCTTTCTCCCACCCTGGATATTCCACAGATATTTATTTATTTATCCAAGGAGGGACTCAGGCCGGTTCACAACATGTGTTCATATACAGTAATATACAAAAACAGCACAGTGCATCATCATTACACATTAAAATATAAGTACAGTAAAAACATCATAATCACATTACACAAGCCAAATCGTCAATACAGTGACAATTCATCGTCACCCTTCCATGTGGACGAGGGTTATTGACTCAATCCTCAAATGCCATATTCCAAAGCCAGGTTTTTGTTAGTTTTCTAAAGGTCAGGAGGGAGGGAGCAGATCTAATCTCTGGTGGGAGGGAATTCCAAAGCCGAAGAGCCACCACCGAGAAGGCCCTGTCCCTCGTTCCCACCAAACGCGATTGCGAAGGTGGTGGGACCGAGAGCAGGGCCCCTCCGGAAAATCTTAGTAACCTTGATGGTTCATAGGGGAGAATCCGTTCGGACAGGTAAACTGGGCCGGAGTTGTTTAGGGCTTTATAGGTCAAAACCAGCACTTTGAATTGTGCTCGGAAGCTAATCGGCAGCCAGTGGAGCTGGCGTAACAAAGAGGTCGTATGATCTCTGTACCCCGCTCCTGTTAGCAATTTGGCTGCCACTCATTGGACTAATTGAAGCTTCTGGGCAGTCTTCAGAGGCAACCCCACGTAGAGAGCGTTGCAGTAGTCTAAACGGGATGTAACCAGAGCGTGGACCACCGTGGCCAATTCAGACTTCCCAAGGTACGGGTGCAGCTGGCGCACAAGTTTTAATTGTGCAAAAGCTCCCCTGATCATCGCCAATTCCCCACTTGCTTAGTTTCCATCAGATCTCACAACCTCTGAGGATGCCTGCTATAGATGTGGGTGGAACATCAGAAGAGAATGCTTCTGGAACATGGCCATACAGTCTGGAAAACTCAAAGAGGGAGAGCAATCCAGTGATTCACAGCAATCCAGTGATTCTCACTATGAAAGCCTTCAACAACACATTAGCCTAAGCTTGTTTTCCATAGCAGCTTCCATGTTGTTCTTCAGCTCTATTCATATCAAATATTTGGTTCCACATTGTATTTTTTCTATTTGTGTGCCATTCCGAATCTCTTGGGGAAGTCTATAAAGATTTTAGTAAATTAATAACAAATAGCTGTCACACTCTCTGAGTCTTTATCTGTCTCTTTGAAAAGAGCTGCATACATATTACAGCGCCAATGGCTTTGACTGCTTTAATCCAATGATACACGTCTAAGGGCCGGCTCCAGCTTGTCATTCATGCACTTTGACTGACAGGCCTGTAGTTACTTAGTCCAAATATTACAGTGGAGAAGTAATGGCTACTGCCATTTGTGCGGGAGGTGGACGGAGGACGGATAGCTGCCCTGTCAGTCTAAGGAGTGTCAGCCAATGCATTGTTACTGCCTCTAATCACAGTAATTGTAACAGGACGACAGGCAGGGACGGGTTGGGGGGAAACAAGGAAATGAAGGCCTCTATCTCCCAGCAACAATGCAACTTCATTTAACCTTAACAGAGCAAGCACCGTGATCATTTCTTCTTGGCACTCCTGCGTGATTCCGGTGTCAGAACAGCTTCTCATTTGCAATGTATGACAATTGCCTAGCATTTGAAAAGACACTGCCACAAGTCAATAGACTATAAATTGCACTTGGAAATGGGATCCTTTTAACTAAAGCCTGCTTGCTTTCCCCTGGAGGGTTGATGCATTTCTCTCTCTTCGTTTCCTTTCCCTCCATCCTTTCCTTTTAATAATTTGTATGTTTAGGCATTTGGTCAATTTACACTATCCTCGTGCTTCTTTATAGCTGTGACCATCAATCATAGCCAGTGTGACAGAAATACATATAATGTTATAAGGTTTCATAGGCTCATATATACTGGGGTCTTTCCTTTCTTCCTCTTTTCCTAGATAGATAGCATACAGCTCACATGACGATTCATCTGTCCCTTGTTGCCAAAAATTTGGCCTGAGCACCTCTATTGTGCTTGCTTAATGAAAAACTGCATTCAAATAGTTACACTGTGGTTTCATTACAGTATATTACCTTTCAGCAGGATTCCAATGATGTGCAAATGACTATGCTTCTCCCAATTGTCCTGTTGTGGGAAAGAGAATGCACAGTGGCTATTTCTGTTGTTGTTGTTGTTGTTGTTGTGTCTACACATTATTTCCCTATCAGGGTCCCCTGATGGTGCAGTGGGTTAAACCGCTGAGCTGCTGAACTTGCTGTGTTTAAAGTGGCTTGCATGCCTTGCTCAGAATGAGCACAGACTACATTATCATCCGCATATTGAAGTCCTATAACGGAAGTTGTTGTGCCCTTAGTTTTGACTTACTTTTAGTCTGCAGAGGTTAAAGAGCTTGCCATTTGTCCATTAAGTGATTTCCACACTGGTGTTATTGCCCTGGACTTTATAGATACGATTCTACACCTTGTTGATGGGAATGTGCCAGAGCCCCCGATTGCGCAGTGGGTTAAACCTGAGCTTGTTGACCGAAAGGTCACAGGTTTGAATCTGGGGAGCGAGGTGAGCTTTCGCTGTTAGGCCCAGCTTCTGCCAACCTAGCAGTTCGAAAACATGCAAATGTGAGTAGATCAATAGATACCACTTCTGTGGGAAGGTAACAGCGCTCCATGCAGTCATGCTGACCACATGACCTTGGAGGCATCTACAGACAACGCTGGCTCTTCAGCTTACAAATGGAGATAAACACCACCCCTAGAGTCGGACACGACTAGACTTAATGTCAGAGAATACCTTTACCTTTACTATAGTGATCCTAAAGTAAATCTACCATCATGTTTTCTGTGGCTGAGGTGTGTGACTCGCTTCAGGACATCCAGCAAGTGAATGAAGTCAGACATTGAAGACAAGGACAAATATTTATATATTCTCCAAGAAGCACAGATGCATGGCTGGAATGCTTTTGTTTAATCACAACTATATCTGATCCACTGAATCAATTGATGAATGATAAGTCAACACTGAAGTGAATCCAGTGGATTGACTGGCTTCATGCTTTCTGGCACTCCCAATTTGATAGGGATAATCCCAAATAATCCTCTATTTTCCTATTGTTTCCACTGTTTTTAAAATGTTCAAGTTTCTGCAGCTTCTTCCTACTTTCCTCATTTGCCCTGATTTACTTAATTGCTGTGAACTGAGTAGTTTGCCTACAATCAACTCAAGAGAGGTGGGGAGGGGAGAGTAGGAGATGGAATAGTAGTCCTTCCCTGTAAAATCAAACAAAAGCAAACTGTTGCAACCTCTCTTTACGTGAATCTACCATAGTGTTTTCTGGGGCTTTATATTCTGCCCTATCTGCCTGAGGGGACTCAGAGTGGATATCAGCATATACAGACACAAAGCAAACATTCAATGCCTAGATAAAATGAAACATAGAAATACAGATAAAGGAAAAGGATTCCCCTTAATCTCCAGTTCTAGAGGGTGATGATTATCTCCAGCTCTGGGGATGGTGCTCATCTCCATTTCAAAGCCAAAGAGCCTGCATTGTCCGCAGACACTTCCTAGGTCATGTGGTCGTCATGACTGCATGGAGCATCATTTACCTTCCTGCCGAAGCAGTACCTTTTGATCTACTCACATTTGCATGTTTTTAAACTGCTAGGTTGGCAGGAGCTGGGGCTAACAGCTGTCCCTCAGATTCGAACCACCAACCTTCCAGTCAGCAAGTTCAGCAGCTCAATGGTTTAACCTGCTGTGCCACCATGGTCCATCAACCAAGATCATGGGTATAATCTTCCAACAGATATAGATTGGGATCAGTTGACAAATTCCATCCCTTTTTAAATATGTTCTTTTTTTAATAAACTCAAGCTATACATTGTGTTGTAGCTATACATTGTGTTGTAAGGAGCCCCCGGTGGCGCAGTTGGTTAAACCCCTGTGCTGGCAAGATTGAAGACCGACAGGTCGCAGGTTCGAATCCGGGGAGAGGTGGATGAGCTCCCTCTATCAGCTCCAGCTCCTCATATGGGGACATGAGAGAAGCCTCCCACAAGGATGATAAAAACATCGAATCATCCAGGCGTCCCCTGGGCAACGTCCTTGCAGACGGCCAATTCTCTCACACCAGAAGCGACTTGCAGCTTCTCAAGTCACTCCTGACACGACAAAAAAATGTGTTGTAGGTATTAGTGGTGGTAGTAGTAGTAGTAGTAGTAGTAGTTCTGTCTTGCTCTTCCTCTCTCAAGGGAATTCTAAAGTATGGAAGAATGGCCAAGACAGCCCTCTCCTTTTCCCAGTGTACTTGGGAAAGTGGTGGAATTGAGAGAAGGGCCACCACTAAAGATCTTAGAGCATAGGCAGATTAACACAGGAAGATACAATCCTTTGGATAAGCTTCAGTAGTCCTGTTTTTTATTCAAGTTTGTAGAACACATTTTATTCTCAAAGAGCTTTGGATATTCTAGAATAGTGCAGAAGGACCTAGTGATGTCTAGAGAAGTGTTCCCTCTTAGCCTGCAACACAATGCTATGGCCAACATCCATCTGATGTTTTGCCAGATGTTCTGACAGCAGTTGA
This sequence comes from Anolis sagrei, assembly GCF_037176765.1. NCBI lineage: Eukaryota > Metazoa > Chordata > Lepidosauria > Squamata > Anolidae > Anolis > Anolis sagrei. The sequence continues at coordinate 17,761,726 of NC_090025.1, read as the reverse complement.
CCATAAAGTTGCACTGGATTTCTAAAACATCTCTAGACAAGTCTTCCTTCATGATCCTATGGTGGACTTCAACTGAAAGCCCTAAACATTGCTGGTTTCAGGTGAGAAAAACAGGGTTCCAAATTATACGTGCAAAATCATATTACGTGAAACGTGCTGGAATGGCTCCCTCACATAATACATGGGCTACTGTATTCTCAGCAGACCATCTGTTTAATGCATATCTATTTCCATCTCCCCCCTCTCCCCCTCTCTCTTTCTCTCTCTCTTTCATATATTCTATCTCTGTCTCATCTTAAATCTAAGAACCTCATCATCCAAAAATATTTAGGCATGGCTTAATGCCCAGGGGATGAATATTTTGTTAAAGTGTAATTTTCAGCTTGGCTAGTTTCTGCATTCTATTTATTAACAGGGAAAGGTCACATTGGTTTCCACTTTGAGAGAACCGTTAAAGAGGAGACTCCTATGGTTGAGCTCTTTAAACTAAATTAAAACAGCCACCAAAACAACCCTGAACTTTATGCCGTGGTTTCCACTCAGTGCAATTCTATTTTGAGAAATAGAACCTGGATGTTCTTGGGTGAGGAGTAAAGGTCTGTTTCAGATCCCTAATCTTTTTACATACTTCAAGGAGAGGAACAGAAGAAAGCTGCCTAATACAAGATATTGGAAGTTACTATTTTTTGCCCTACAGCTCCCAATGGGGTCATATTTCCAAATCTTACATTATCCGTCCTTCAAGCTTGATATCATTTCCAGGGCTATTGCTGAAATACATGTCCACTAACCTTGACCTTTGGCTATGCTACCTGATGATGATAGGAGAAGTTCATTAACACCAAGGACCGAAAATTGGGAATGACTAGTATCAGTGACTAGTAGTTGCTCTCCAAGAGTTTCAGACAAGAGTCTTTTCCAAATCTACCTGGAGAAACTGCATATCAGCTACAAACTATCAAATATGAATCTTACAACTAAGCTAGGATACAAAACAAAAAAGATTTCAAGCAAAAAAGAAAAGTGGAAAGGCATTTATTTATCCATACACACCATAACAAGAAAAATGGAATGAATTCCACCAGAGTATCCAAAAGCTAGACAAAAAGTGAGTAAGAGTGAAAATCAAAGTGCCTCACAATGTTTGTTTTTTTAAGAAAACAGATGCATTTTAGTCATCCCTGTTCCAACATCTCATTCTCCTATGTTGGGTTTACTATAGGCTAAGTAAGACATCTACCCAAGAAAGCTGTTTTTGACAGAAAAGGGTGGCATATGTTAGCTTTGTTTCTTATTGTTATTATTTAATAATTGTGTGGTTTTCTGCCTAAAATACAAAGATGATGTAGACATCTGTGATTACAATTCACAATACCATGCTACATTTCATTGAGTCAACTGAGAGGGACTTTTCTTTGTTCTCCCCTGTTGAGTGCACATTGTCATATGTTCTGCACTTGATGATTGGTGATGGAAGGGTTAATGTGAGCATTAGTTCTAGAGCAGTGGTTCTCAACCTGGAGTCCCCAGATGTTTTTGGCCTACAACTCCCAGAAATCCTAACAGCTGATAAACTGGCTGAGATTTCTGGGAGTTGTAGGCCAAAAACATCTGGGGACCCCAGGTTGAGAACTACTGTTCTAGGGGGTTTGGTGATCTGTAAGTAGGAGTTCATGGGTGAAAGCAATTAAGGGTGGAGGTGTGCAGGAGATGGGTTGCAGATGGGTGTGACTGGATTTAAGGAGCTAACCTTGAAACTGATCTTTGGGAGAAAAGTATCTGTTGTATTTTGGTGGTGGATGCTGTTGGTTTTTCCCCCAGGTCTGTTGGATTTTTCGGTATCCTGACCTGTCTCCTGTAATCTTGGAATCCTGGAACCTTGAACCTTTGGACTGGCTTTTGACTACGGTATAGACTCTTGATCCCTGGACTTTGTTTATTGAACTCTCGGCATTTGACGATTGGACTGGACCCTTTTGACTATGAAGTTATTTTTGCTATCAGTTTTTGTTTATTCTGTAGCTGCGTGCTATCTTTGTGTTTTATATTTTGGACTATAAAAACAGCCAGCAAGTAAGTGCTGTTTTAATTAAACTGTTTATTAAACCTGGGAGTTTGATTCATCTCTACCTAAACAAGGTAGAGCCCTAGCAACGTGACACACATTACTTTTTGTTGCACTCCAGGCCTGGAAACACCAATTATTGTTTATTGATTGTTATAATTATAAACCTGGATGTTTGAGCAAGTCTTCAATTGACCTTCGTCGTGATGTTTTATCTGACCATGGATTAGCAATCAAGACAACGAATTGGATGACGATTTTAACTATGAGATGTCCCGATCTGTATTGGTGGCCCAATACTGCGTATGTTTTTTGTATGTATTCTTAATTTTAATTTTATATGCTTAAGTGAATTGTATTTTTTAACATTGTATATTTTAACATGTTGTAAACCGCAATGAGTCGCCGCACAGGCTGAGATATTAGCGGTATACAAGCATACCAAATAAATAAATTAAATAAATAAATAAATAATGTTATTCTTTTAACTTATTTTTAACTGTTTTTATCATGTTTAAGTATTGTATTTGCTTTGTTAACCACTCTGAGTTGCCCTGAGGGCTGAGAAGTGCGGTATACAAATATAATAAATAAATAAATAAATAAATAAATGACCACCGCACCACTCAAGAGTCTAGGAATATAAGCAAATAGTTTATTGTAAAACACATAAAAAGCATATTAAAAGGTAGGAATAAGAAAGAAAGATGTATAATCCAAAAAAGGTTTAGCAACAAGTGATAACCAAATAATAATCCAAATGTCTCATAATGTTCCAGAGGTGACAAAGTCCATAAACAGCCAGAATTCATAGGTACAGCATAAGTCCACAAGCAAGAAACTTGAACAGGAGCACATGAACAGAAACATAGAAATCTTCCAGGATATATTAAATCCAAAACCAAGGCTTAATTTGAACCAGGAACAAGAGAATTCAGGCTTAGCTTCTAACTCTAATGCAGCATTGCCTGAACTGCCTTCAAAGTAAACAACGTGTTGTTTAATAGATACCCATGAAAGCATTATGCCTCCCATGAATTTTCTCCACAATAATTCCCACGAAATCTCTCTAAATGATGCAATCTGTTTTTGGCCCTGATTTATAAATTAAGACTTTTCTTGACCTCCGTAGCTATGGGTGTTTCTCCTGGGAACCCTTCTTATCAGGCATGTAGCCAGAGAGGGGGGGGGCTCGGGGGGCTTTAGCCCCCCCCCCCTGAAATTCTCATGGTGGTTCGCGAAAAGGCCTTACTGGTGCATTACTTAAACTGTTATGTTTATTCATATCATGATCTGATCACCATACTCAATATATCCCATATGCATGGGGGTATTGGGGTAATGATACAAAAGGTTTGCTAGGCTAGACCCTCTTTCACTCCGACTCAGCCCCCCCAAAACTCAGCGTCCCCCCCCCCCCCCGAAACCCCTCCTGAAAAAAAATCAGCCCCCCCCCCCCCCCCGAAACGAAATCCTGGCTACGGGCCTGCTTCTTATCACTCAGCTCTTCACTCAATTCCTTATCTGCTGTTGCTTCTTCTGACTCCCCTGACTGGCCTTGGGGCCTGTACTTTCTGAGCCAGTTTCCTCACAGAGAGAATAATAATTTTCCAGACCTGAATTTCCCAGACTTGAAGGCCTATCACTTTGTGCCACAGGAAAGCCCACAATCCTCTCTACGTCATCAGTTAAACCATCAACCTCTGGCTGATCTACAACACTTTTCTACTTTACACTTGAAGGAATTTAAAAAAGCTGAGAAAAAAGTGGGAATTGGGAGGTGATGAAAAACGAGGACATCTTAAAAATAGCCCAAAAGGTGGGGCCATAGAGGATACCAAATGTCCTGTTTACCATAAATATCCATCCAATGTCTGATCCCCTTAAAATAGCCAATTCCTACTTACAGTTATATTTCATCATTTTCAGTCCTATTTACCCTGAATACTGCTAGTTCTCTATGCCATAATGCTAATGCACCTCCCACAAGCAGTTAATGCAAGACTAACCTTTTAAAGTGAATGTTTGCAAGGCCCCTGGAGCATGGTAGCAGATAGTTTCCACATAAATAACATTTATTTTTATTATCATTATATGTCGCATTCACTCTGTTCGGCTGCCATTAATAAACCATTCAGGCAATGTTGTTGTAATGTATAGTATTAGCAGCTCATCCCTCAGGGAAACATATAACTGGGTATTTAATATTCTAGCTGTTTCTCAGCCTGTCTCCTCAAAATACAAGGCTATTCGAATGATGTTCAAAGTTCATGGCGGAGGGGGAAATATTGTGTGTGGGTGCAACGATTTTTAAGAATATACTGCGCCATGATCCATAGTAACTCATACAATATGTCCAGCTATTAAAATTCTGCTAGTTTGGGTAATATCTACTAAACTAAATTGCATATAGTTGAAAGGTTGCAGTTTTGAGCTCCTTCGATATTTAGTGTGAGAGCTTGCCCCAACATTTTTTTCCTCCCTCCACTCCAGTTGCATTGATTTTTTTAAGGCTGTATGTGGTACCATTCAAGGCAGGCCTTTCTGGGAGCTCAGTGAGGTTAAAAGGTTGTAATGTGATCCCCAGAGATCACCGCAACAGACTTTCTCTATCTGAGAGAGAGAAGGGTTAAAATCTCAGCAAAAAATGTGGAATCTAATCCACATTTGGCCATAAAGCTCACTTTGGAGACCTCAAGCAAGCTATGAAATCGGTCCAGTTTCTCAATTTCACCTTTCTAAAAGTGTTATTGTGAGAATAAAATGAGAGTTGGTTGCGTATGCTAGAAGAGTAGTCTTGGAATTCAGCTGTTTAGGCATCAAACCCTTTTGGCAATTCCACTGAACGACTTTCATTGGATCAACTTTGTCTATGAAGCCCCTGGTGGGAAAGTGAAGAGTTTAGATGCACAGACTGGTATTCTAGCCAATTCCACCAGTTGAAAATAGAGGATCAACCAGGAACATGAAAATACTGGAGTTTGTTTTTCACGTCAGGAACAATTTGAGAAACTGCAAATTGCTTCTGGTGTGAGAGAATTAGCTGTCTGCAAAGACATTGCCCAGGGATGTCCAAATGTTTGATGTTTTTTACCATCATTGAGGGAGATTTCTCTCATGTCCCCACATGGGGAGCTGGAGCTGGCAGTGGGAGCTCAACCTGCTCTCCCTGGATTCGAACTGCTGACCTATTCATCATCAGTCCTGCCAGCATAAGTGTTTAACCCATTGCGGCAGACTATATAGATAGTGTTGGCAGAAAAGGTTTATTTTCTTGGATGACTGTCTTCATTTCCCAGATGAAAAGCTATGAGAGCAAAAAACTACATTTTCAATGCAGTTGAAAAGGGGGAACAGATGGTTGTTCTTAGCAAATCAATATAGTTGATGATATTATTAGATATGCATATTAGTCTCACATTGGGGACAAGTCTACATTGGCAAGAAAACCTAGGCTCACCTCGAACCCACTGTTGGCTGTCCTCGCACTGTTTACCAACCTCTGGTGAGTATAAATTTTTTAGAGTGAATTTACCCTACTTTGGATAAAGTTGGAAAATAAACCAGAGTTTCCTGGAGCAACTGATTTGGACTGATCAACTGTCCAGACAAGACACTGGTGCCATATTCATTTCTCTGCACTCATCAGCACAGGGAAAGGGGATGAATCATGCCCATGTCATCACTGCTACCACTTCCAACCATCCATCCACACTCTTGGTCATCTCAGGACAAAGCTCCATGTCTTGTTGGGATCAGAAGTGCCAACACAGAGGGTGAGGTGATGATGGTCCCATGGGGCTGATGCAATTTCAATCTGGCTGGACAGTGTGGACACCAACACAGGTCTACAGTAGGTTTGGCTAAGTATATCTAGCCATCTGTAAAGCTGGCCTAGTTTTAGATGTAGGGTGCTTCTACACATACACTATAATGTAGTTTGGAGATGGATTAAAACTGTGCAGCACCTACTATGCAGGAACCGGTTCAAGGCTGGACAATAGCTACAGTATTGGCTGAATGTGGACCAAACATAGAAGCCCCAGTATCCATGGCTAGACAGCTGCCAGAAGATGTGTGGTTTTTTTTCCTTAACCAGACCTCCTAGATGCTCTAATGTGCATATCCATAACCATTTGAATCGGTGCCAGACTGTGGCAGGGCACAGGAAATTAGAATGAAGGGGCAGAAAGCAAAGCAAGCATGCCCATGAGAACGACGTGATTTCCTTTCCTGGAGAAGTAACTCATAGAATCATAGAGTTAGAAGATAACTCATGGGCCATCCAGTCCAACCCCCCTGCCAAGAAGAAGGAAAATCAAATTCAAAGCACCCCTGACAGATGGCCATCCAGCCTTTGTTTAAAAGCTTCCAAAGAAGGAGCCTCCACCACACTCCGGGGCAGAGAGTTCAACTGCTGAACGGCTCTCACAGTTTTTCCTAATGTTCAGATGAAATCTCCTTTCTTGTAGTTTGAAGCCATTGTTCCGTGACCTAGTCTCCAGGGTAGCAGAAAACAAGCTTGCTCCTTCCTCCCTTTGACTTCCTCTCACGTATTTATACATGGCTATCATGTATCCTCTCAGCCTTCTCTTCTTCAGGCTAAACATGCTCAACTCTTTAAGCCACTACTCATAGGGCTTGTCCTCCAGACCCTTGATCATTTTAGTCACCCTCCTCTGGACACATTCCATGTTGTCAATATCTCTCTATTTATCTTCTGACCAGTTGAATGTTGGTGCTTTCTAAAGTGCTTCAATTCTCCTTATTTTTTTGGTCTTGGATTCGATCCCTGCATAGGAAACACTCTGATCCAGCTGCAGCACATTATCTTGCTTATTCTGGACATTTTGGTTCATTTTTAACGTACTGTTTCTGGCTCAATCCATGGTACTATGACCATTGGGGGTGTGCATTTTGTGGACACTCTGCCCTCAAGCCAGCTTCAAACTGCATTTTATGATCTATATCAATGCACCCTTAGTGGCTACTATAGACTCACCTGAGGAGAACGAAGAGATGCTGAATGAATAAATGTTGGATGGAGGATTCTGAGAACTATTGTCCCAGAAAATAACCTTTCTATGTTTGGCTCTTCATGCTCCTGCCATCAGGTAAATGTGGTATTTTTCACAGTAGCTAGATAATTATAATAGTTTCAGATATGAAGATAAAATATGGTAAAATAATGTGCTTATTTTTCTGGAAAATGCCACATTTTGCCATGGGAAATGGCAGCTGAGTTTCCAATCAATCTGAGGTGTTTGATATTATTAATAACTACACATGCTCTATTCTCAGGTCTATGGAATCATAATTTGAGCCCCTCAAATTGATTTATACCCCGGTGATAGAGCAGTTCCCATTCATTATTCCATATTTAATTAGTATATGCTTGGAAAGGGGAGTTGTCAAAAGACAAAGTTAATTAGAGCCATCGAGAGAAAAAAATTAGCTGAAATCCAATGTGACATTTTAGATAAGTGATTGCCTCTGAAAGGATTATACATGTTATTTGCCTCATTTGTCTGTGCCTTCAAATAACCGACTGTTGACTTAAAGAAATGGATTGAGAAAGGTATATCATTGCAAGAAAGTTTGCACATTTTGAAAACTACATTTTTCTCAGTTTGGTAAGTTGATTTTCAATAGTAATAAGTCCCAAATATAGTCCCAAAGTCTACCAAAAGAGTATATAAATATTTGTTTTAAAATAAACTATTTCTTTGCTTTTTAATTACTACAATTAATTTTAATTAATTTTCAATGTACATTTTTTAAATTATCAGAATATTAAAAGCCACTGTCTGTAGTAAAATATATCTCACCTCGTGTCTTAGCCTTATGAGGCCCTCCATGGTGTTGTGGTTTGCGTTGAGCTGCAACTCTGAGAATCATGGTTCAAATCTGGCTATGAAACTCTCCTCTTTCCTCTCCTAACTGAGTACAAACTATTTTTCCATGCTGAACTCAGTTTGCAACAAATTAAAGTAAGCTGAGAACAAAGAGGGAAAGTTGAAGGAGGAGAGAGAAACAGGGACAGCTGAAAAAATGGGATGATAGAGGATTAATTGGGATGATCCCTGCCAAATCAGGACAAGCTTGAGGTTATGATATTCATGCATTTGCCCTAAGAGAGAAATGTAGATTTCAAAAAGAGGGAAAGTATTACTGCCCCCAACTTACTCTCAGGGTAGCTATGTACACTTCTTGCATTTCCAAAATGAAAATACTTGCATTTGAATAAAATGTGTATAAATGTACATGTGTGGATAAACATTTGGGAACTATTGATATTAAATCAAAGATGGGAATCCTCTGACCTATAGGACATAAGTGGCCATGTGAGGCTTACTTGAGCTTCCTGCAACTCAATACATGTCATTTTTAGAAAGTTATTTCTGTGGCAGAATGAAAATCACACATAGTTCATGTCTTTACCAATCTTGCTAGAGAAAAGATATGCCACGCGAATGATCAGTAAAGAATAAGATGTTTACTCTTTGTTATGCAGAGCAACATATATACAGTCATGTGAACACTTGCACTGACTCACACAATGGCTTTTGAGAGATATTCAAATGTTCCCTGGGTGTCCATGTGAAGGTGTTTCTTCCAGCAGCTCAGAAGCAGAAAATATACTCACTTGTCTTGGCAAGCTCCTACACAGAAAAACCTAAACATGTAACTGTTGCCAAAACTCCCAGGCTCAGCTAGCATCCCAACCAGTCAGCTTTGTATTTTGCATTTTTAGTTAGCACACTCACCAACTGATTGTTACATGCTCCAACAATTTCTTATCCTAGAAGCTCTTAGTAGCTTTAGCATTGTCTTTAAACAAAGCACAAATCCACCTTCCTGTTCCAGTTTCTGGGTGGAGGCCACAAGAGGGTGCTAGAGAGAGAAGAATAGTCAATTTTAGGGGAGGGGGGGTTGAAGAAGTAAAACAATTTTCCCCTGGTTTTCTGTTATTTCTCCCACCATGGAAACAACCCTCGTTTATGATATCGGGAGTGGGGAGGGGGAATAACCAGCGAAAACAGGGGAAATTGTTTTTTTCAACTCCCTCCCTGTAAAATAGATTATCCTTTTCTCTCTAGCACCCCCTAGTGGCCTCCGCCCAGATAATGAAACAGTACCCAGATTTGGAAGTGGGCCATTCTAGGGCTGTCTTGGTTTTCCAGGTCTGGGAGAGGGCTGCAACAGTCTGCTGTGAAGTAAAGGCATGAATAAATGTGTTAATTAAAGTATTTATATCATGCCCCCATATCTCAAGAGCTCCAGACTGCATGCAAGCAAACTCAACATTCTTAAATTTATGTTTATTAAATGAATTTGCAAACTCAGTAAGAGGTTTTCAAACAAAAGGATACAATCAGCTGGAAATGAATATTGCATTGCAAATGTAATATCTCAGTACTTCACAGTGACCTTCCCAGGGGTGTATGAAGCCATTGCTGGATTTATTTCAGAAGGTTGGGGTTCAGCGTTCAGAATGCCTTTGCAGCAGGTCCTTTGCTGTTGCGGCAGTTTGGGGCCGCGTGTCTTCCTGTTTATATAGTCTTTAAGAGGAAGCCATTTCTGCCTGAGGGCATCATTGCTGATTAGGCCTTTTGTGATACCGGCTTTTCTGAAAGAAGAGTTGCAGTTATGTGTTGTGGAATCACCAGTTTTCCTAATCCAGGTAAAATCTATATTAACAAACTGACACTGTTTAAAATTACGAAAAGAATTTAAAACAGATGGAACAACATGATGAGTTAAAAACATTAAAGCAACTTAAACCCATGTGCGTAAATGTTTGAGAGTGGATCAGTTAGGCTCTAAAGCCTTGCATTATTATTATTATTATTATTATTATTATTATTTCATATCAAAAGCATTGCATAAATTAGTATAAAACCGATAAAAACAGAAGGAGCGCAGGTGGCCAAATATCTTTTGACCAAAAATGGGCAACAGCAATGGCATTGTCTGTTGCCTCCAACAATTCTTCCTCTGTACAAAAGGCAGGGCATAGTGGACAAGCATACAGATGCAGAGTTGTCTGTTCTGTTCCACTTGAATAGCCATGTTGCTTTCTAATGCTTAAAGAAAGCCATCTTTTGTGCTATTCAGGCCTCCAAATGGACAGCATTCTCTTGGGGCATGTAAGAAATCAGTTAATGTGTGTGTTAACTGTAAAATGTAAGGCATGAAGCTGATTGGCTGGGCCATGCCCAGGGGGGTAGCTGAACCTGGTAATTTTGGCAACGGTTTCATTTTTAGGCTTGAGCTATGCAAGTGCTTTCAGAGAGAGAGAGAAAGTTCTTGCTTCATGAGCTGCTGGAAGGAGATTCTCCATATGGACACTGAAAGACCATTGATATATCTTTAAAAGGACATTGTGTGAGTCAGTGCAACTGAACTCATGACTGTAAATATGTTGTTCTGCTTTAGGAGCCCCTGGTGGCACAGTGGGTTAAACCACTGAGCTGCTGAACTTGCTAATCGAAAGGTCACAGGTTCGAATCAAAGGAGTGGCATGAGCTCCCGATGTTAGCCCCAGCTTCTGCTAACCTAGCAGTTCAAAAACATGCAAATGTGCGTAGATCAATAGGTACCACTCCAGCGGGAAGATAATGGCGCTCCATGTAGTCATTCTGGCCACATGACCTTGGAGGTGTCTACGAACAACGACGGCTCTTCAACTTAGAAATGGAGATGAGCACCAAAGCCCAGAGTTGGACACTACTGGATGTAATGTCAGGGGAAAACCTTTACCTTTACCTGTTCTGTTTTATGAAGAGTAAACTACTTGTTCTTTACTGATTATCTGTGTGGCATATTTTCTTTCTTTGACAAGACAGTGCATGGACTGATAAAATGTGAACTACGTGTGATTTACATTAGGCCAACACATTCCACAGCTGGGGTGTCACAATGGAGAGGACTTTCTCTCATATTAGAGGCCAATATGAAGTATTTTGGCCACATCATGAGAAGACAAGAAAGCTTAGAGAAGACAATGATGCTGGGGGAAATGGAAGGAAAAAGGAAGAGGGGCTGACCAAGGGCAAGATGGATGAATGGCATCCTTGAAGTGACTGGATTGACCTTGAAGGAGCTGGGGGTGGCCATGGCTGACAGGGAGTTCTGGCGTGGGCTGGTTCATGAGGTCACAAAAGAGTCAGCAGCGACTGAATGAATGAACAACAAACTACTTGCTGATTTTACCAAGCTGGTGTGGTGTTTAAGGTCAGAGGTGTTCCTGCTCTGGAGTGCAACATCAACTAAGATAGTGCTTCCATCCACCTGTCTGACCATACAGAAGTCTCATGCCCCTTGACAAGATGCTGCTGCCCTGTGTCCCAATTGCTAGCCATCTACCATGGTGTGGCCATGAATTTACAGAGGAGGCTTATGTGACAGGAAGAGTCAAAGAGAAAGGTGGAGAGTGGGGGAGGAAAAAGGTTGAGGACTGCCAGCTTGGGGAGTCTATACAAACTAAATCAACGGTATTGTTCAAAATTTACAGCAGGTCATCTCTTCTTTTTTCCCTCCTATTTCTTTTCAATATCGAATGAAGGGCTGCCCAGGAAGGTCATCCTTTCCTTATTAATGAGGCATTGCTGGAGCTTTGTCTCATTAGGGCACTCAGAACTGTGCATTTACTGCAATTTCCAGCACTTAATAGAGGGAGGTCAGAGCGGGTCATATTCAATTTCCACTTGGCAGAGGGAGGAAAAATGGAAGCAATTCATTTGCACAAATTTGAATAATTCCCTTCCCATCTTTTTTCTTGGGCCAGCCTCACCGATCCTTCTTCGAATCCAAGCTTTTTCTTGCCACCTTTTCCCGGCTGCCCATATCAGGTCCCTCTCAAGAAGCTCTATTGGAGATGACAGAGCCTAGGCATCCAGGTGTCAAAATAACAACTGTTTGTTACCTCCCTTCCGCCACCTTTGCTATTCTCCTCCCTCCACCTTTCTCTTCACAACAGGGAATAGGGACTGCCTCTAGCGAGCTCTTAAACTTACCATAAATGTATCAAGATTGCTGTGGGCCATGAAACAGCTGTAGACAATTAATCTTTCCACAATTCTTCCACATCAGAATTGCTCTCCTCGCAAAGTAACATCTGCTGCGCCGAGGTGATTATTCACGGGCAACGGGTGACACCGTAGTTTTATGCATAGAGCCATCAGTGGCAATGAAGCAAAATTTATAGTTTTCCCTGGTTCAGTAAGAATAACATTTCGGCTGCATTAAAACATCATCCATCAGCATTGTCCCAGAGCTCAGGGCCTCATCTCATCTGGAGAAATTAAAAAGTATTCATTTTAATGCTAAGTTGTGAAGTCTACAGTGACATTGCCTTTTTATTATTATTTTTTGTTAGCAATATTGGTGAAGATGTTGGGAAGGAAAAAAAAGGTGATGCGGTGCAGTGAAGCTGAGGATTAAATGTGCTAGTAGGTAGTAATGATATCCCAATTATTGGGCTGCTACTTCTTATTTATTCATAACCACTGAATGCTTAATCAAAATTCCTTGAATCAAATGCAACAGCTAAAGAGGGGAAGTTATTTCACCGAGGCAATGCAATTCTTTAGCTTCAAAGAACAAGAAAAGAGGAGCGGCAGACCTGCTTTGCCTTAGCTAGGGAGACAGATGTAGTATTTTAAGCAGGAAATCAGGTTACGGTGCGGAAAAATTCAAGATGGAAATACAAGAGAAGGATTTACAAAAAGAACGTTCCAAATCTAGTAATTTAACATGATTGCTCTCTTCTCTTGCCAAGAGATAATGTTAGGAAAGATCTGAAAGCTGCTTCTTATATAAGTAAAAACTAGCAGGAGATGCTGATACCTTAAATTTTATTATTTATTTATTTACCTTATTTATACCCCGCCTTTCTCTACCCCGAAGGGGACTCAAGACGGCTTACATATGGCAATTATTCAACGCCTTAGAACTTATACCAACATTACGCTTAAAATCAATTGAATTAAAATACATAATAAACATTTAAAAGCATTACATTCCATGTTAAATCACGCCATTCAAGAAATCATAATTTACGACTGCTCTGTAATCTTTGTACATATTCCAGTCTATTATTGCACTGTGCTATTCTTCGAATGCCCAGAACCAGGTTTTTACTTCTAAAGGCTAGGAGGGAGGGGGCTGATCTAAAGTCACTGGGGAGGGAGTTTCACAGCCGAGGGGCAACCACTGAGAAGGCCCTGTCTCTTGTTTCCACCAGACATGCTTGCGAGAGTGTTTGGGACCGAGATCAGGACCTCCCCAGATTATCTTAATCTCTGAGGTAGTTCATAGGGGAAGATACATTCAGACAGGTAAGCTGGGCTGGAATTGTTTAGGGCTTTATAGGCTAAAGCCAGCACTTTAAATTGTGCTTGGAAGCAGACCGGCAGCCACTGGAGCTGGCACAACAGGGAGGTGGTATGCTCCCTGTACGCATACTTCCAACTGCTGTGAGATTCAACCCATCACTTGCCAGAAGTCCATCTTCATAAAAGCACAGACCATGGTCCAAGAAGCCAAATATTTCCCCAAAAGTAGCCACTCTTCTCTCCCTTCTTCGACCAGGTCCTTCAATTGGGAGGAGAGATGAAATTACAACTTGTACATAAGTCCTTTAGCTTCCTATGGAGGGCCTCATAATCCCGTGTGATGTCTTTCAGTGTCATTGCTTTCCAGTGGACCAAAAGGAAGGGATAACCATCAGTAGGCTTGATAAGCCTTATCAGTCGCTGCCCCAAGGAGACAGTACACTTCCTAAGACATTCTGTCAGCCCCACAAACCATTGCTCCTGTTCCCTTCTGCAAGAAGTCTCCTACCACTAACACATGTTTTCTCTGGAGATTGCAGAGGCCATTCCATGTGCTGAATCTTCCCAGGTCACCTACACATTCTCTGAGAACTGTTGCTGTTGCTCTTGTTTCTTTCTCTCATCATCACTGATATGTGAGGGACCTTTCCATTAGTTCTGTGAACCTTGGTCCTTCTACTTCTATGTGTCACATTCCTTCAAATGTCTCCCTCCCTGTGTTTGGAAACAGACCTCTTCCTCAGAGACAGCCACAGTGGGCCCTCATCCAGGACAGTCTGTTCCATTCTGTCCATGACAATCTTTCCCACTCATGTTCCCTAGATGCAGATCCCAGCAATTAGTCCACTGAGGCCCAATGTAGTGTATTAGAGGTCTCAGTAGATGACATTATTGATTGCACCTAGATACTGATTGCTCCTCCAATCCTATCTCCACCTGCAACTGAATGAACATGGGTTATTGCGGTGGAACCTTGAGTCTTAGGGAGGGCTGTGGTTGTCATGGGGGAAGAAGAAGAATACCATCTTCCTCAGTGACCCAAACAAATATATACATAAACTTAAAGTGGGCATATGCTTGACAATGTCTCTGAAAGAATGCTATTGTATGATAATTGCAGAAATATCAGAAGATTCAGAATGTGACAATGGGGAAGAGGAAGCAAAAGAGGAAGTCCCTTCAGGACTAGGACCCTAGTCATTGTGGGGCCTTGGAGCAAATTGGACTACTGACAGCCCACCCTGCCTGTCACTGGGATACATACAAGACCTTGTGTTGCCTTCTTTTTGCTGTGATCCAGTACAGCTTATTATGACTGCCTTTCCAGTAACTGTTACTGATTCATAAATGGCAGGAGATGGAGATTAGACTCACTAGGCCCTGCCCTTGTACACTTAGCTTGTTCCCTTAATAGACACAAACCATTGTGCTGTTTCTCAAAACTGCAGTTTCTCAGCAGCATGACTTCATCTCACTTAGGCACCATAAAGAGAATCGGGTTGCCTGTTAACATTGCCATTTTTCTTCTGTTCGACCCAATGCTTGTTATCGAATGATGGGAAGAACCACATGCAGAGCTCAGAAGACCAATAGATTCATTTTATACTGAGTACTTTACAGTCCTACCAATGGCTGGCTAGTGGTGTCTGTCTCAGTGGACCAGTGAATCTGCTCTGAGTTTCAGTTTGAAGCTTGAAGGATCTGCTGGTTTCTATCTCTGAAAAGGAGTAGCACCCTGGATAGCTCCTTTAAAGTTCAGACTAAAATCCAGAGCCCTATTGAAATGTGTCACATCAGCCACCAGTAAATTTGAAAGCCAGCAGCATTGTGTATGTAGTCTTCTGTTTTGTTGGTGTTATCTCAGATAAGAACCAAATTAAGAAAAGCAGTGACAGAGTGTATGTTTGACACACAGAAACACCAAAGACTTACTTCCAGTCAAAGTCTATAGAACAGATTTAGATGGAAGAAAGGTCTCAGTAGTTGGAGGCAATTGCTCACTTCCTCCTCATGATGGTGGATCTCCAGATACTTGGGACTTTACCTCTAAGAAGTCCTTGGCCACTGTGATCATGAAGTCCAGGAGTGGTAAATCACCACACCAGCACATCCGATGCTACTGAAAGTAACCCCAGATTCATTTAGGAGTAATCTTTCACCCTGCAATGCTCCAGACAGGCCAAACCGGAATACCTGGTGCAACTGTAAGTTATGCCATGTTCCTTTTGGGATTTTTTGAGGGTCTTTTTCTTTTTAAAAAAGCTTAGGGCATGTGGCAATGGTGGGGCTCGAGGGAGTATTTGCAGGTGTTTTGAACCATTTTGAACAGATTTGGAGAGGGGGGAGCACCACCAAAACTTAAAAATTGTGAGGCCTAGGGATTTGTGGGGCTTTAGTAGTTGCAGTTTGGGGCCATGTGGATCACATGCAACTAAGGATGTCATTGTGAACACTAGAGATGACTCATGTACCTTTAATGGGCATGTCAATAGGTGTTGCTTCTCACACAACTACACAATGAAAAGCAGAAAAATCCTTTTTTACACAGTCATTACAGGCAAAGGAACTTTCTCCAGTTTTGATTCTCACAGGCTGCACTTTGCCCATGGCTGATGTAGTCCAATAATATTTGGAGACCCAAGACTGAGAATCACTGGAATAGTCCATGTTTTGGCAACTAGTGTTATGGAACTGGTAAATAGCTAGTCTAGTTAGTACATTTCTGTGTGTGTGTGTGTGTTGTGTGTTTTAGAGATGGCTTAATCTGTCGGTTTTACAGAATTATTCATTTTCTCATTTTCCTTTTCCTGACTTCAGCTAGTTCTGAACTTGGACAATTTTTCCAATCTAAAACACCACTCCTCCCAAAATCTGGGCATATTTTTTAAACTTTGCTTTGAAACTGTTTTACTTTTGTGCACATTTTCTCTAATTTTTATCTAATTTTTCTGGATATACTGGTCCATTTAGTTTTCTGGTCCATACTCCAGAAAATAATGCCCGACTGCTCATTGGAGGGAAGGATATGAGAGGCAAAGATGAAGTACTTTGGCCACATCATGAGAAGACAGGAAAGCCTAGAGAAGACAATGATGCTGAAAAAATGAATAATTTTTAATAATTGAAAAAGGAAGAGAGGTTGACCAAGGGCAAGATGGATGGATGGTATCCTTGAAGTGACTGGCTTGACTTTGAAGGAACTGGGGGTGGCCACGGCTGACAGGGAACTCTGACATGGACTGGTCCAGGAGGTCACAAAGAATCAGAAGTAACTGAACAAATAAACAACAACAGACCGTTTTCTTTGCACTTGTGCCAAATAAATATAATTCATGTAAGTATTATTTTGACACACATATAAGGACATTTGACATCTACTCTTTCACATATAACCATAAAAGGAAGAGAACCCTTCAATGTGTACTTACATGATCCAGATGAATATTTGTTACTTGAAGGAAAGAATATCTGCCTTGGAATGATGGTGTGGTGACATAAACTTAAGATACATTATCCAAAGCAAGAAAAGACCAAAGAAAGAAAAAACCAACAGATTCGTCAGTGATATACAAATAGATTAGCCAATGATATAACATGGCTGTCAGGACAGGAAATTGCATGTTACGGCAGGGCTTCTAATACTATAAGCAGTTTGTCCTCTTCAATTTAAGAGAGATCTGGGGACATGTTTTCTACCTTCAATGAGCTCTTTCATTCATTACCTGAACAGAAGCCTGAGAGAGCATAATTAGATCAAAATTAAATAAAATTTTAGCTGAGTTTAAAGACTGTTAGTGTGCCAAATACAGTGGATTTGCATTTCATGTAAATCTTTTACCTCTGTGCCCAGTGCTTAATTCCTTGCCAGGTTGAAATCCCTGGTAAATATAATGCAACAGCCTATTTATTCATGGTTACAGGATATTAAGATATTAGCTGTCTGAAGAAAGTGCCTGAGATCTGATCTACATCTGCTGTTCAATCCAGGGCCAGTTAGAAGATCCAAATTGACCACAGATCAACCATAATGATGGCCACACACACAAGGCTAAATCCTCTGTGGTGCCACACTGGTATTTCAGCAGGTGAATGCTGCATCAGCCCCACTGGGCTGCCCCATTGTCCACTTGTTGCCATTCCTACTCCTTGCTGACGGGTCACCACCCCTATCTGTTGCAAGTCCCTGGTCGCCATGTCTTAACAGGGTGACCATGTAGTCAGCAAGGAGGGGTAGAGTGGCCCCTTCTTCTTGCTGATTGTGTGGGAACCCCATTCTGACTTCAACAGACATGAACATGATAGCCAGGTTTTCTCAGGGAGCTCCATGGCCAGCAAGGAGTGGTGGCCACAGCAAAGGGAGGATCCATTCCCTTCACAAGGGTGATGGCAAGAGTGTACATGTGGACAATGGAGCTGGATCTACACTATATCCCAGGATATGATCCGAGATTATCTGTTTATCCCGGATTATCTGGCAGTGTAGACTCATATAATCAAGTTCAAAGCAGATAATCCAGGATCAGATCCTGCAATATAGGGCAGTGTAGATCCAGCCTGGATCAGGCCAAAATGTACCCAATTCAACTGCATTGACAACAATGAAACCCATGGATTCTCCAAAGTTTCTTGTCAACTGGCATTTTTCCCAATTTTGATTAGCAATTCCAAAGTCAAGTTAAGAGCTAAAAGCTTGGTTGTATAATACAGTTCACCCCTCACTATTCTCTGTATTTAAATCAGGCATGGACTGCCTATTCCTTTAGATAAAATACACATTGCAATAGGGATGTGCTCCCTGTGAGAAATTATAGAAGTGCTGCCTTGAAAAATGGGTGTTTGTATTCTTTATTACTTGACATTGTTTTTTTATATTTCAGTGCACTAATGTGTGCATCTAATGTGTCATGGTGATGTCAACAAAGACCATCCTTGAGGACATCATTTTTGTCACATCACCTGACCATTTGACATCACAAAAAGCTACTTCTGAGGCTTAGGTTTTGGCCCCCAGGTCTCAGGCTTGGAATAGTTCTGACTTGGCAATCCTCTAAACCAGTGGTTCTCAACCTTTGGTCCTCCTGGTGTTTTGGACTTCAGTTCCCACAATTCCCAATTGCCAGTAAACTGTCTGGGGTTTCTTTGATTTGTTGTTCAAAACACCTGGTGGACCAAGGTTGGGAATCACTGCTCTACACCACTGTTTCCCAAACTCTAGTCTTCCAGGTGCTTTTGAACTCCAGATCCCAGAATCCTTGATTATTGGACAAATGCAAGTGAGGCTTCTAGGAGGCAAAGTCCAAAACACTTGGAGGACTAGAGTTTGGGCAATACTGTTTTAAACAACCTTGCAATTCACCTGAAACAACTCCTAATAGACATCACTTCCCTGTTTTATCATTTCTTTGGGTTGTTGCTGTAGAAGTGGAAATAAAACTCTTCAATTCCATTTATATTAAGAGACATTAGGATGATTTTCTTTACAGCTGCTTTGTGTGGTGTATTAGCTGGATGAAGATCTCCATCCATTCCACATCCATTGGTGTTTGTATTATAATCTAGCTGTAGAGAAAACTCAAAATATCCATTGGCTTGGTTTTCCTATTTGCATCTGCTTCAATTAACCTGTCCTTAAACGTATATCTTGTCTCATAAAATGATGAACACTTTCCAATATATTGAAATGGCTGTTCTATGTACGAAGACAATACGCTCCAGCAACTGATCCATCACCATTTCATTATCAGCTGAAACGATAACAGGAAAGGAGGGTGAGAAATGGAAAGGCAGTTTAGGTGGAAACAAGATCATTTGTAGATCCTATCTGGAGCTGATTTTATTAAAATTTGCAGTAAACTTTATAAAGCCCAATGTCTGGTTCATTAAGGGAACATTACCTTACAATTATGATTAATTAGATTAAACTTATGAAAGTGTGTTATTTGTTTAAATCAAAGGGGGAAAGGAAGGGGAGGATGATGGATGATGAAAGGGGGTGATAAATGAAGAAAGCAGCAGAACTAAATTGAATGTGTATTCATCCGTTTTCACTTCATAACTAATGATAAATTGAGCACGTCACATTTAACAATACATGTCTGGGTCTAAACACAATCTGAGGCTCTCCTCGCCTAATGTCTTCTGTCAGGTAACTGAATTCGAGAGGTGCAATAGTTTTGTTTACCGAAACCTTATCAACATTCATTATCATTCTTCTCCTGTAACTAAAAAAATCAGAATGAACACCTAAGGAAAGCATTAATGGGAACAGATGTGAGGGAAACATTTTTCAAAATTGCAAAAATCAACACACACACAAATCAGATGTTCAAGTTTCCACTTATGTTCTCATGTGCATTCACGTTGACTTATAGTGAACCATATCACAGGATTTATTTGGTAGTGGTGAATGTGGTGTATTGGTTTGAGTGTTGGACTACAACTCTGAAGACCAGAGTTCAACTCCCAGCTTGGCCACTAAAAACTGCCTGGAGCAAGTCACATGTACTCAGTGTCGCACACCAGACCTGAAGTCACCTATGTCCACAAGAGTCCAAGACAGAAGCAAACACTTTATTGGGTTCTTGTAGGCTTTTTCAGGCTATATAGCCATGTTCTAGAGGCATTCTCTCGTGACGTTTCATCTGCATCTATGGCAAGCATCCTCAGAGGTAGGTAGGTAAACAGTTTATAGTAAAACACACAAATATATGTATAGGAAAAAGCCAGCAAAAAAGAAATCAGGTATGCAATCCGAGTAGTTGATACTCAATTGTCTCTTATAAATCCAACTGTAAAATAGTCCAAAAATAGTCCCAGTACACCAATCCATTGAGCAGGAATACAAAACATATACATATAATAATTTGATCCAAAGCCATGAGCAAAACTTGAAACAGGAATACAAAACAAGACCATGAGATACTTAGATCCAAAACCAAAACTAGAAATGAGAGAGCCAGGCCTAGCTGATAACTTGAATGCCACATTGCCTGAACTGAAGAGCAAAGTGCCCGTTAGCTCATTAACAGACATGAAAGCATCATGTTTACCCTGGAATTTCTGCTTCCCACGAAGCCGTGACGATCTACAAATCTGATTATCTGTTCTAATCTGCCAGTGTGCCTCCTTGCTTGAGTCAGAAACATCAGGTATATTCCCATACAAATTTCTCATCCCTTCATCTTTGCTAGACTCCTTATCTGGAGAGGATGATTCCAACTCCTTTCCCTGACCTTGAGGTTCAGAAGCAATTATATTCTCAGGCCGTGCATCTGTGCCAACCTCTCTAATCAAAACAGTTTCATTTTCCTGGCCTACATGAGAAGGAATCTCAGGGCTTACATCAGAATGAATCCCAGGAAAGCCCTCGATTCCATCTGCCTCTAAGGACTGTCCAGACAGCACCTTTATTGTGGAAACTTCCGCAATAGAAAAGAGGCTGTCCAGATGATGTTCTGGGCAGTCCACAATAATTTACTACAAACCAAGAAAACCCTGGCTTGTAGCAAATTAATTTGTTAGTGCATTTATTCTGTGCCTTCTTGGAAGGTGTGGGATAAATGCATTATTTCCGGTGTCTGGACCACAGTCCAGACACTATTGCCACAATTTACCGGGCTAATTAAGCCCGGTAAACTGTGAGAATAGCCACCCCCTTCCCCCAAGCCCCTAGATCTCTTAGAAAACTAAGACAAACTTACGTTCTCTTCAGTAGAAGCCCTGTCGAGCTCTCCCGGTGCATAGAAATGACATGCCAGGAGAGCGGGGGGGAGGGAGCAAAATTGGTTCTCCCTCCCCTCCCAATGCGGATTTTTTACACGCTAGGAGAGCTTGCCGGGGCTTCTACTGGAGAGAACGTAAGTTTTTCTTAGTTTTCTAAAGGGTCTGGGGACTTGGAGGGAGGGCCTTCAGGCGTTCTCTGAAGCTAGTCCCAAGAGAACGTCTGAACACCCACCCCAGAAAGTGGGAGCTTTCTGGGGTGGGTGTGGACAGGCTCCCGGGAAAATCCGCATTTTTCAGACACCGGTTCTCCTGGAATTATGGCCTGTCTGGATCCAGCCTAAGTCATCAGCAAACCTATCTGTACTTGTGTCCTTGGTGGCATTGAATTCTTGCCTTGTAAACCGCCTCGAGTCGCCGAAAGGCTGACAGGGGCGGTATAGAAATGTACTAAATAAATAAATAAATAAAATCTGCCTTTAAGTCATTAGTGAGCCCATCAGCCCCTGTCTGCTGTGTCTGCTGCTGAGCTACAAGACTCAGCCTCAGAGGAAGGCAATGGCTTTGAGTCTGCTTTGGGAGAAAAGAAATGGGACATAATAGTAATACCAAATACTCATAATAATAATCCCTACCAAAAGAATCTTGTAAAACATTGTACTAAAGATATCTTAGGGATGGGGAATTACAGGCAAGGCCCAGATATTGACTCCTGTGATTTCCATGTGCATTTGAACAGACTGGAAGTGAGCCAGTTTAGCCGTTTAGCATAATCTTAGCCAGTTTGGGGACCTTTCATGGTCAGGCAGTTTGGGTCAAAGACATCTGGAACTATCCAAAAACGTTTAGAGGGCAACATGATTCTTACTCTACTTTAGACTTTACTCCTGTCAGGCATGTAGCCGGGGGGGGGGGGGGGCTCGGGGAGCTTCAGCCCCCCCCCCCCCCAAATTCTCATGGTGGTTCACGAAAAGGCCTACTGGTGCATTACTTAAACTGTTATGTTTATTCATATCATGATCTGATCACCATACTCAATATATCCCATATGCGTGGGGGTATTGGGGTAATGATACAAAAGGTTTGCTAGGGTAGACCCTCTATCACTCAGACTCACCTCCCCCCAAACTCAGCCCCCCCCCCCGAAACCCCACCTGAAAAAATTCACCACCACCACCCCCCACCCCGAAACGAAATCCTGGCTACGGGCCTGACTCCTGTCCAGTAGGAAATGAATAGGTCCAACCTCATCTCAGGGGAGAGAAAACCCCATTTCTTACTGATAGCCACACATCAAATATAGCCAGCTTTGCACAGCCTATTTGTATGATGAGCTAAAAGCATCACTTCCTCCCATGGATTCCTTAAGGGCTTATTAGTTGAAAGGATGTGAATTAACTTAGAATGTTCAAATCATATAGTTGAATCCTCATTAACATTATTACAGGAAGCTCTAATCATTACACAGCCACTAATATAAAACATTCTGCAAGCTTGCCTTTAATGAACATGACTCGCTTCCATTTCTCTTTAATAATCCCAAACAGAGTGTCTCCCTTGTGCCTCTTCATTCGCCTTGAAGAAACACTTTGCTACAGAGGAGGATGTCTTGAAGAGTGTTTGAAAACCCAGTTCTGGAAGAGGCTGTGCAAATTAAATGGGATTTTAAAATCTAAGCTAAGAAAATTGTTTTCGCAAATATGCTTAAGATGCAGAATTCAACCTTGGCTCAAGAGCTGCACCAAATAATTCACACCTAGCTCCAACAGACAAGAGTTCTTTCTCCCACCCTGGACCTTCCACAGATATATAAACCCAATTTTCCTAGTTTCTAACAGACCTCACAACCTCTGAGGATGCCTGCCACAGATGCAGGTGAAATGTCAGGAGAGAATGCTTCTAGAACATGGCAATGCAGTCCAAAAAACCTACAACAACCTAATGATTCCAGCCATGAAAGCTTTCGACAGTTCTCACCCAGCTTGTGCAATGTTCAACCCCACAGCACTCGAGATGGCAGAATCATTTGTAGGGGAACGGGCAATATTTTTCACTGTTTGTGCTCATTGGGTACAGTTGTTTATTTCTTTCCTGGAATGCAAACCAGCAGTTGATGCTCATGCAATTGACTCAGGACTCTTTCATGCTACACAACTATATCAGCATGATTTCACTAGTAAAGCAGCCATCCTCTTTCCCTTGTGCCTTTTACTTTGCCAAGCAAGTCGTATCTTTCTGCGATATGTCCAAAGCGTGATAGCCCCAGTTTAGACAGCTTAGTTTATAGGAAGAGTTCAGGCTTTATTTATCCAATGACCTATTTATTTGTCATTTAGCAGTCCACAGAATCCACTGAAGTTTTCTCCAGCACCACATTTCAAATGAGCTGGCTTTCTTTCTATTATCTTTATTCACAGCCCAGCTTTCACAACTATACACAACAATCGAAAATACAATGGTGTGGACAATTCTAATTTTGGTATTCAATGGTATATCTTTACACTTCAAAAACATGTTTAGTTTCTTCACAGAGGCCATCCAAGTCCTGGTTTTCTTTGGATTTCTGCAGTCATCATTTTAATTAATGTCTGAGGCAAGTTATAGGGAATCTTTTGGTATCTCAATGTAAACATTGTTTACTTTTAAAGTTATATAAATCACCTGTAGTCATTATTTTTGTTTTCTTAATGTTCAACACTAAACCTATCTTTGCACTTTCTTTCTTGATTTTCTTCAGTCGTCATTCTGTCTTTGCTGTTTTCTGCTAGTAGCATGATGTCATTTGCATATCGTAAATTATGATAGAGTTTCTAGCATTCAGTTTTCCACAAAGTAATAAAGGGTAACTGTTTTAGCTGCTTTTGAGAAATGTATAATTTTATAATTTGCAACTATGGGTATATCCACACTGGATGTGTTCACATCTGTGGCCATGGACCAGCTGAATAAGATGGTCAAGTTGGTAAAGGTTATTAAAGTTGTTTATTAGTTCAGTCGCTTCTGACTCTTCGTGATCTCATGGATCAGCCCACGCCAGAACTCCCTGTCGGCCATGTCCACCCCCAGCTCCTTCAAGGTCAAGCCAGTCACTTCAAAGATACCATCCATCCATCTTGCCCTTGGTTGGCCCCTCTTCCTTTTTCCTTCCATTTCCCCCAGCATCATCATCTTCTCATTATGGGGCCGAGGTACTTCATCTTTGCCTCTAATATCCTTCCCTCCAATTAGCAGCCGGGCTTTATTTCCTGGAGTATGGACTGGTTTGATCTTCTTGCAGTCCAAGGCACTCTCAGAATTTTCCTCCAACACCACAGTTTAAAAGCATCTATCTTCCTTCACTCAGCTTTCCTTTTGGTCCAGCTCTCACATCATAGGTTATTATGGAGAATACCATTGCTTTTACTATGCAGATCTTCGTTGCCAGTGTGATGTCTCTACTCGACACTATTTTACTGAGATTGGTCATTGCTCTCCTTCCAAAAAGTAAACGTCTTCTGATTTCCTGGCTGCAGTCTGCGTCTTCAGTAATCTTTGCACCTAGAAATACAAAGTCTGTCACTGCCTCCACATTTTCTCCCTCTATTTGCCAGTTATCCATCAGTCTGGTTGCCATAATCTTGGTTGTTTTTTATGTTTAACTGCAACCCAGAGGAACAACATAAATTTCAAAGACTCTGTAGCCATTTACTTTTGCATAAATCCTATTGAGAAGGGAAAGACTTTGCTCCTCCTTTTTCCTGCTTCCCACTTCTGAATAAACTGTGTATAAAATATTTTTGCCATTTGAACTCAGTTTGCAGAAGTCAAAGCAAGCTGTGGCAGGAGAAAAAAAATCTGGGACATTTTAAGGCATCTGAAAAGTGAAACAACAGAGGATTAACCGGGATTGTCTTCACCCAGTCAAGACAATTAAAATATATGGTGTAATTGTCCTGCTCTTCCTCCAGCATATCTGCATTTTAATAATGAATAAATAGATTTTCCAAAATTAAATGCTGTGATCATGTCGTGTTACATTTATACTATGATACCTGTGTCTCTTTCTCCTGGAAACGTGACTTTCACCCAGCTCTGCTAAAAACTGTTAATATATTCTAGCCAAATGGACTTTCCCACCTTTTATTCCATTTTTCTTCATCCTTTCCTCCTGGCCACTTTCTCTCCCTCGTTGTCATTTGAGGCAGCACCTATTAACAACTTCCCCCCCCCCCTCCCCATTCTCTTTCAATAATATTGGCCAGGCTGAAACAAAAGTGCTTTTTAATGTAGGAGATGTACTTCAGCCATAACACCAGGGTCACTTTCTGAGTAACATTTTATGGGATTGATTAAAGTTTAGCACCGTAACTGTTGACTTCAGAGGCCTGGGAAAGATACCAGGAGTGCTAAGTCTGGGATAATTTGTGGTTTGCCATTTTAAATAATCAAGCAGAATTAAGTATATAACGTAGTTGAAACTTCAGCCATTTTTTCTTTCCATATCATAGCTGAATATAATTTGAAAGCTTCTTCTTTGCATTACTCAAAACCAGAGCTTTCAGAAATGGTGTAGAAAATGGAATTTCATCAGGTATTGCTTGTTACCTAATTGTGCTGGTATGGCAAGTGACCTTGGGTTCACTTGGGTTCAAGTGACCTAGAAGTGACCTTGGGTTCATTTGAACGACATGATCATCCCTGCAGCCCCCGGTAACGCAATGGGTTAAACCCTTGTGCTATATAACAGAATAGGTTTCAATAACAGAGAAAACAATTCAAAAACAGTAACAATTCAACAATTATTTATAGTCTTATAGAAGTCTTCCTTCACAATCCCAACTGGGTTATAATAGTTACTATATTGTAACTCTAGACATGGTCTATATGGATGTTTACAGGAAAATAGTACACATGTCAAATTAAACACAACAAACACAACAACAAGTAATCCCGGGTAACTGTTCTTGTTTCGGGGATCCTTCTTCAGGTTGTGTGTAGTCTATAACACTCTTCTGGTGTATATTTTCTTCATAAATTCCGTGGTCACAATGTCTCAGTTCTGCTCAAGTTCTAGGCTACAGCATATATAGTCCTATGGTTCAACTCGAACTCTATTGGATCTCTTCTCTTGCAAATGCTGTGCCTTTAATTACACTTGCTCATCCTGTTACAATTCCAGGCTTTTGTTGCTTGTCTTCTAAACAAAACATAGGTACATTCTAATAGTAATTTTACTAAACAAACCAGAATAGATAAGTACAATTACCCCTGTGATCTCCATAACCTTAGTAGAATATATGCCAAAGAATAAAGAATAATATTATGTGATGGACTTACATGCTGTGGCTCCTGCAGAGCTCTGTATAGTCTCTCTACCTGCAAGTTCCTTATGGTCCATTGTGATACCAAGATGCTTGTTTAGAAAGCTATTGCCAGGATATAAAGATATAAACTGGCATTTTGAATGGGTTTTTTTTTTATCATGTCATCAGCAACCAGACACTTTGAATGGTAATGAAGCTAACATTACTGTCCTCTTCCTGGTAAATTTCTGATCTTTAAAAGCATAGATTTTAAACTCATTTCTTGTAACATTTGAAGATGTAGAGACTTCTCTTAGTATCAATGACAATTAGCATGTATTGCTTTCCTTTGTTGAACATATATGAAAGAAGCACATTTTTATACAATGTCCATATATCCCTAAAATGTTTGTAAATATTACTGTAAACTACTAAAAAAACAAGAAAGCTATTGCCCTTCTAACTCTATTGTGCACCTACAAAACATGGACCATCTACAAACATCACTCTCAACTTCTGGAAAGTTTCCATCAGCATTGCCTTTCAAGAATTCTGCAAATCTATTGAGACGAAGACAGGCAGAAAAAAATCCGTGTTCTGGAAGAAGCAAAAATCACCAAAACTGAAATGATTCTCCACAATCAACTCTGCTGGGCTATCCACATTGTCTGAACATCCCATCACCATCTCCCAGAGCAGTTACTTTACTCTCAGCTCAAATAGGTAGACAACAAAAGAAATTTAAAGATGGACTTAAAGCTAGCTTTAAAAATGTGGCACCAAGAACTGGGAAGTCCTGGCCCTCGAGCATTCAAACTAGCAATAAGCTGTTACCAACTATGCTATGGACTTTGAAGAAGCACAAATACGGGGCAAAAGGAAGAAATGTGCAGAGGAGGAGGCACATCAAACAAACCCTTGTCATAACTGCCTTACTTACTTACTTTACTTACTTACTTAGGTGATCCCTCATAGCTCGAGGATGATTGTCTTCAGATGTGGTGTCTTGGCGGTGACTGTGGAGCCCTATCCTTGATTCGTATGTTCTCCTGCAGTGAGGACATCGGCTTCCAGACAGAAGGCAGTCCAAGTCAGGGTTGGCTTGACATATCTTCCTCTTGGCATGTTTCTCCCTTTCGCCCTCCATTCATGCCTTCCACCTAGAAATCTATGTCCTCAGTGTGAAAGACCATGTGGATCCAGAACAGTCATCACACTCATTTATGGATCCACCTCCAGGACTCCACCTCTAGAAGACAATCATACTTAGTCATGAATGATAGTCCGTGATGATGAGTCCAAAGGTATCTGAAGATCCACCATCAAGAAACATTTGATCAATGAAGAGATAAGCAATTGTCTTCTACCATCTGCGATTCTTGTTCCATCTAGCTCAGTACTGTAATTAGGACTAGCAGTATCGCTCCAGTGTTCCAGGCTAACTCTTCTGTGAGAAAATACATGCTCTTCTACTGACTTATGGCCTTGTTCCATGAGATAAAACCAGCACTTTGTTTTTCTGGTAAATTAGATGGAAATTTATTTATCATGTAACATAGTGGGGGGGAAAGCCTCCAGACAATTGAAATGAAGATATTTTATTGCTGAAGTTAATTGCCCACTTATCTTTGATGCCTGCATCATCTACTTCTCTTGACAGAAATCTGTGGCTGTTACAAGATACTTGTTAAGTCATTGTCAGTTTGAAAAGAAAGAAAAAGAAAAGCACTCAGCTATAAGCACATTCATGTAGAATGAATTATGGAATATTCACAATTTATTAGAGTGTTTCATTTATTTGATTGACTGGATAATAAACATAAATCCATCCTAGCATCAGCAGAAGTGCTACCAGCTTGTCTGGAACATTGTTTTAGTGTCTGAAGGTTCACGCTCATGCTCTTGAGGACTAGAAACTGCCATATTTAGATGAAAGCTTGGATGTATGGGATTCATAGAACTTCACAAGGTTTATCTAGAAAACCAGTTCTTTCATCTGAGAAAACAAGGTCACATAGGGACCATCAAAGGGGTGGGCTTTGTACCATAATTGTTTGCTATTCACTATTGTGGCTGCTCCTGCTGGCTCACCTGATGCCATTGACTGATTAGTTGTGATATCACAATAAGCCTAGATAAGTGGGGACAAGGCAACAGAGAATTATACATGTTCTATTTGAGGTTGTTGTTGTATGCCTTCAACTCATTTCTGACTTATGGCAACCCAATGACTTTCACGAAGTTTTCTTGGCAAGATTTGCTCAGAGTGGGTTTGCAATTCCTGTCTTCCAAGACCAAGAGAATGTTATTTGCTCAAAGCCACACAGACGGTTTCATGGCTAAGTGAATCTGGTCTCCAGAGTTGTAGTCCAACATTCAAATCACTCGGCTATGCTGAATCTCTATACAGTAGAGTCTCACTTATCCAACCTTTGCTAATCCAACACTCCGTCTTATCCAGTGCTCTCATCCGACGCCCCGCTTTTCCTCCAGCATTTCCTCTTCAATTAAAGGAGCACTCCCCAACTTTCTCTCCATTCCCAATAAGTGAAAAAGGCAAGACAAGGAGGAGGGAGGGAGAGAATGGGGGAAAGAGGCAGGACCGGAAGCAGAAGTGTCCTCCTTCCTTCCCTCTGTGATTCTCACGCTCCTCTTCCACATCGGGCACTTCCTGCTGGGCCGCTCTAGCCCTGAGGCATTGCCTTGCCTTAACTCTTTGAGTCCCTATTGTTAGTATTCTAAGTGTCTAGCGCCACATCAGATGGGTAACAGTAGGAGACTCCATATTATCCAACATTTTTGTTTATTTGACGTTCTGCTGGCCTGTTTATGTTGGATAAGCAAGACTCTACTGTACTTTAATTTAAATTGTTATATTGGTTTAGATACTATCGGCATCTTGCTGGTGAGAACAAGTATGGTAGACAAATACTCAAGCTCTTTGATGCAAAGATAACTATTGACCTTAGTAGTTTTCTGCCTGTATGGTGCTGTTTGCCCCAACTTTGTGAGCTCTCTCCTTGACTTTCTGTGCTGTCCCCTCTCTTCCCCTACACACCAACCACCCCTTCCACTTGTATGGCCCGGCTTTAAGAAGTCTCAAGAGAGACCTGCTTTGTCTGTGCCTTAATTCTCTCCAAAGTCAGATGCAATGGTGTCTGCGAAGACAGGAAGAGAGAAATCACCTCTTCTAAGATTTTGTACATCAAGTAGATTATCAGTCAAAGTCTCCCAAACACTTCAGCTGAGATTGTTTTCATTCCCCCCATTATACCAGCTCTGTAAGTTACCATCCCTCTGTCTCTCACAGTTGTGCTTTTCGGATCATTTCTCTAATGCCCCTGACAAGCGTCTGCTCTGTAATCTTACCGGTGACACTCTGCACCTCTGCTTGTCCTACGTTTCTCCTTGTGGTTCTTCGGCAGAAAGGAGGGGCTTCTCCTAATGCCCTAAAGCTGTTACTTGCCATTAGAAGATGGCCAAAAGCACAGCTATCAATTAACATTAAGTGTAAAGTGTGAGCTCTATTAATCATTCATTATCTTCACGCTGCAATAGCACCAGTTACAGGAGTAGCCTGTCCAATAATCCTTACAACCCCCAAGGTGCCCATCAACCGCAGCATGGATTACTAAGCGCCTACATTATCGGGCGGAGAGAGAGATATGGGCAAAGTCCCTCACAATTTATAGGATGCCACAACTTGCAGGAAGTCTGAGAGTTCAACCCCAGCATCCCCAGTGATGTTCCTGATGGGAATCTGAGCTGTTAGGCTCAAAATAACCCTCACTTGGGGTAATTCCACAAAAAATATAGCAGAGTGCCAGAAGCACAGTTCATAACCAGCAGAAACTCATGTGTAGTGAGGCAGGATAAGTTTCCATTCAAGAGGATGGTTCAGGACTGCAGGAGCCACAAGTATAAGTTCCAAAATTATATGTTTATTAAAGTAAAAAAGAAATCCATTCTAAATAGAAAAAGGTCTTGGAGCTAACTAGCTTACTAAGCTATCTTCTAGGAAAGGTAAAAAGGATAAAAATAAGAAAATATTCATGTAGCTACATTTTACCTGGAGAAAGGCAAGATGCATCCTTACTCAATGGAAGACAAAGGCAGGAAGAGGAAGGGCCAAAAGGAGAATGACAACATAGCTAATAAGCCAGGGCAATCAAAATACCTTTAAAGAAGAACTTAGCTCATCCCTCACAGAGATCACATTGTGAAATCTTCAAAGGGGGAGGAGATAGTGGCAAGGAAGAAAAGTGATCCAAACCCCCTTCAAGGATAGGCATGGATAGGAATTTGGGGGAGGAATCCCTCACTCTAATTCTATCTAGGCTAACTACTCATTGAGGACTGGAGACTCATGCAATCAAGGATGAAACCCAACAGTTCCAGACATGAAGGACCACACCTCTCATGTCTGATAACAGAAGAGACTTCTAACAATGAAATGTCTGAGATGGCACATCAAGTTAAGTGTAACAGGAAGACAAAGGATAAGATATTGCCACACTCTTTTCCAGTGCAGTAGCTCACTGTTGACTGTTGACTCATAGTGCTGGTCATGGACCGTAATAAAGTTTTGTAGTTGTTGACTCTTAGGTAAACAATGAGGTCATGTCTACATGGGGCTGGTTTACCTGAAATATTTGTGCCTCAGAACTGTCACAGATTCAGATTCAGCAGGTCCCTGCTGAATCCAGGGCCATGTCTCCAGATGGTCCAGCCCTCCAGCTGCAGATCTCGCTGTGAGTGCCTGGCCATTACTGTCCTGTCATAGCAGGGTACCCACACGTTGTGCAAGGAGGAGATAGAGCCAGCCCCTCTTTGTTGTCGGTTCTGCAGGCAGCCCATTCTGACATCACCAGAAGCAACCACAATGGCCCCATGGCTGCCAGGGAGCATCTTGTATAATGCAAAGACAAGGCATCCCCTTCCCTGTGGTCATCAGTATGTTAAAATTGTGATGGTGTGTCTCTGTCTGGGCAGAATGATGGTAGGAGGCAGTAGAATGAGTCCATACATGGGATATGATTGACCCCTTGCCTTACAGTAAAACAATATAACTTGATTGTAAGGAGCAATAGATTACAGGCTGATTAGCATGTTTAGTGTGTGTATAACCTCCTGTTAATGAACAACAGATATAAATAACTCGTATTCCACAACAATCTTGACTCAGAATAAAATAAGCCTGTAGTAAATAATACCAGGATGTCACCTCACTTAAGGAATTTGAAGGATAATTGAGAAAAGTACCCTGATTCTTACCTACTCTCCAATTTCCCTGATTTGGCAGAGACAGTCCCAATTAATCCTCTGCCATTCCACTTTTTCAACTGCTTTTAAAATGTCCCATTTTCTCTCTTCTCCTCCCACTTTCTCTCTTAATCCCCATCTTATTTCAGTTGCTACCAACTGAGTTCAACTGGAAAAAGTTGTTTGCACACAATTAATTGGACAGCAAAATCTTGTCTTTCCAATAAACTTTGACAAAGCAAACTACTGTCACCTCTCCCAGCTTGTGCTTTCTTCTTCACTAAGAATTTTTGCCATCTTGACCATATCAGATGCAGTTTGGTCACATGTGTCACATTTTTCATTTACAACATGTTTGAGAATCTGTTGCCACCTTCTTTCAGCAATTTCTGCAGTAATTCTTTAATGTAAGCATTATCCTGTCCTAAAACTCATCACCTGGGAAAGCTACCCAGGATGGCAAAGAGACCCATTGTGCTGCTACTGATGGATAAATAAGAGCATAATTAATTATTTTTTCAGTGGAATAGCCTTGAGTCTCTCCCACAAATCAATTGTTCCTCTCCTAGCTGTAGACGCACTGACTCTATTTTAGCTCAATGAAAGCAAAATCAATGAAGGCCAATTATAGCCTATCTCATTAGAGTATGCAAATAATGTGCAATACAAATCAGAATTATACACACACAAACACACGCTCTAGCCTTTCAGCCAGGCCTTATGGAAATAAATAGAGATGGGGATTTAGCTTTCTACAGGTGAGAAGGAGAGATTTGTGTACCAGTGCTGTCCTCTAGCTGTTGCATACTGCAGAATACCATAGTATATTAGACTGAACCAGTTCATTGGTCATCAAGGAATAATCACATATAATGTGGCACAATGTAAAATAAATCACATGTAGTTCACATTGGATCAGCCCACAGACTGCCTTACCAGGGAAAGGAAATATGCCATGCAGGTGAACAGTAAATAACAAGTAGTTTGATGTATTGTCGAAGGCTTTCATGGCCAGAATCACTGGGTTGTTGTCTTGTCGGTTCTGTCGGTTTCTTGTCGGTTCTGCAGGCAGCCCATTCTGACATCACCCATTCTGACATCACCACCTGATGTTTCACCTGCATCTATGGCAAGCATCCTCAAAGGTAGTGAGACCTCACTACCGCTGAGGATGCTTGCCATAGATGCAGGTGAAACGTCAGGAGAGAATGCCTCTAGAATATGGCCACATAGCCCAAAAAAACCTACAACAACCCAACAAGTAGTTTACTTTTATTAGTTCAGAACAACATATGTACAATATGATCAGTTGCATCAACTCACTAAATGTCCTTTCCTGAGAGATTTGAAATGGTCCTTTCTGTGTCCATATGAGATACCTTCTTTTCAGTAGCCAAAAGCAAATCAGTCTGTCTTTCTCTGCTTCTCTCTTCATCTCTCAGTGAACCTGCATAGCTCAAGCCTGAACAAAATACAACAGTATCCAAAAGTTCCAGGCTCAGCCATCACTCGACCAATCAGCTTCATGAATCTTATGTTGCAGTTGACACACACACACACACTTATACTGATTGCTTGCATTCTCCAACATATAATGCCATAGTATATTCATGGGTTTTAAAATAGCAGATTCAAAATAAACAGGTAATAAGTTTTCCACTGGAAGAACAGTCATTTGTTATGCATTCTGCCACCTGATCATCAGGTATCTTGGTCCCTTGAACATATTTCACTATAGAAATTTAGCAGATGGTCTATCTCAATATGGAATGGTAATTTGCATGTCTCCATAAGCAGAGAAGAACTTTAAAAGGAGGAAGTTGAGGAAAGGAGAAGATAGCAGAAACTTCAAAGTTTCCCTAATCTTTATGCCAATATCTGGCAAGAAAACAAAAGATTGCAGAGTAAAGCAGAGAAATTGCAGCCAATTATAGAAATACAATGGGAAATAGTATGCTTTTCAGCTGTAATATGAAGCAAAGGTTACCTCTTTGCACATCTCATAAAAGTATGAAAGAATTTCTCTCCTCGATACTCCCTTTTCACTCTCTTTCACCTTCTCCATTTTATCAAGAGCACAGGGCAGAGGGAAAGAATAATAGTTCCAATCAAACACATATAAAACAAGGAGGAGGAATAGACAGGTATGGCAAAAGCCAGTTGGGGTAAAAAGGGGGCTTTTGTGGATTCAGAGCATGAGCTCTGAAATTTCATATAATAGATCTGCAGGGACTATGTGCTTTCCAACGCTCAGCACGGTTTTTACATTTAAAAAAATATCATAGTGCTTTAATTACCACCAAAGGAACATAAAATTCCTTTTAGGTTCCCACCATCTTCTCTCACTCCAGTTTTCATTTGCTTCCATTTCCTGGGTCATGGTGAACTTGTCAAAGTGGAGCCATTAATATAATGGCAGTAAAATAATAAAATAAAATAAAGGAGAAGAAGCACCTTGAAAAGCCTTGGGAAGTAGGGAACAGGTGGGGCCGGGTACAGCTCTTAAACGTGCATTACATAATGGATTTCTAACACTTTCTGAGAAAAAGTTTCATGGCAAGGGAAGAAACCTTGGGGCTTTGGATACCATCGATCATGGTATCCTTCTGTGCCGGCTCTCTGGGATGGGACTGGGAGGCACTGTCCTGCAGTGGCTCTGGTCATTCCTGGAGGACCATAGCTAGATGGTAGACCTGGAGGACTCCTGTTCAACTCCCTGGCCAGTGACTTGTGGGGTCCCTCAAGGTTCAGTTATGCCCCCCAGTCTATTTAACATTTACATGAATCCACTGGGAGAGATCTTCTGGATTTTTGGAGTTCGGTATAAATCCAATGACACCCAACTCTATTACTTCTTTCCACCAAAAGCCAAGGATTCCGTCCTGCCGCTGAACCTGTGCCTGTCATTCGTGATGGACTGGATGAGAGCTAATAAGTTGAAGGCAAATCCAGACAAGGCAGGGGTACTCCTGGACAGTTGGATCAGGCTGTAGGATTACAGCCTGTGCTGGACGGGGTCACACTCCCCCTGAAGACACAGGTTCGTATTTTGGGGGTGATCCTAGACTTATTGCTGACCTTGGAATCTTAGGTGTCAGTGGTGGCCAGGAGCACCTTCACACAGTTAAAACTTCTGCACCAGCTGTGCCCATACCTTGAGATGCCAGACTTGGCCATGGTATTCCATGCCTTGGTCACATCCTGATTGGACTACTGCAATGCTCTCTGCATGGGACTACCTTTGAAGATAGTTGAGAACTTGAAACTGGTTTGTTCAGAGATCGGTGGCCAGGTTACCAATTGGAGCGTCATATCGTGAGAGGACAACTCCCATGCTGTGGTAGCTCCACTGGTTGCTGATATGCTTCTGGGCTAAATACAAAGTGTTGATCATTACCT
The DNA here is from genome assembly GCF_037176765.1 of Anolis sagrei. NCBI lineage: Eukaryota > Metazoa > Chordata > Lepidosauria > Squamata > Anolidae > Anolis > Anolis sagrei. The sequence continues at coordinate 17,726,660 of NC_090025.1, read as the reverse complement.
ATAAAGCCTTAAATGGTTCAAGGCCAGACTATTTGCAGAACCGCATCTCTGTATACAAATTGGCTCGAGCATTGCGATCTGCGGAGGGACTCTGCTCTTGGTCCCATCCCGGCTGGTGGGAACAAAAGAGGGGCCCTCCCTGTGGTCAGTCCTTGCATCTGAAACTCCCTTCCAAAAGAATTAAAAACTTCCTCCTCTCTCCTCACCTTTAAAAAGTTGCTAAAAACCCACCTATGCACTCTGGCATACAGAGAGGAGGAAGCCTAACACACCTCGACATACATTATCATCTAGATAGTCTAGATGTGTTAAATCTTGTCTAGATACTGGAACAGAGCCCTCAGTGGCACAGTGGGTTAAAGCACTGAACTTGTTGACCAAAAGGTTGCAGGTTCAAATCCAGAGAGCGGTGTAAGCACCCGCTGTTAGCCCCAGCTTCTGCCAACCTAGCAGTTCAAAAACATGCAAATATGAGTAGATCAATAGGTACCGCTCCGGTGGGAAGGTAACGGCGCTCCATGCAGTCATGCTGGGCACATGACCTTGGAGGTGTCTATAGACAACACTGGCTCTTCAGCTTAGAAATGGAGATGAGCACCACCCTCAGAGTAGGACACAACTGGACTCAATGTCAAGGGAAAAACTTTACCTTTAGCTTAGATACTGGAACTGATTTCACCCTGCTGGTTACTGAAAAGCATCCCATCTCTTAATAAAGTTTTAGTTGTTAGCTTTAGATGTTTTATCTTGTGAGAAATTTATATTATGTGATTATGTTTGTTTGGGTTGTTTAAGTCTATTTCCTGGTTAATTTTTGTCTGTTATTAAGTTTAAAATTAGGCTGTTCTATATTGTTTGATGTGTTCTGTTTTGATATTATTTGTTTATATGTCTTTTTGTTGGCATTGAATATTTGTCATATGTGGTGGAAACCACCCTGAGTCCCTTCGGGGAGATAGAGCAGTCTATAAATAAAGTATTATTATTATTATTATTATTATTATTATTATTATTAAATATAAAGCTCCACAAGACGCAAAACAGAGAAGCGGTCTGGGTTCACCATATTTGAAATTGTACTTTTCTGTATGTTGTTTTGGTGTGGTTGTAGTATTTGATTGCATTTGTATGCTGCTGTCTTTTGTGCCTTTTACATTATTTCATTTAATATTTGTTAATTTGTTTAATTCAATTAAACCTGATGCCACCATTCCTAGAAGAGGTTGCTTAGTTCTATTCCAGAGATCTAACTACCTTAATCCAGATTTGAAGTGTTCAGTCTTTTGCTAGGAGTTATCTAGAACCCTGTCTCCAGCACCAAACGTACTTCCCAGGACCTATACTTTCAGTGCTGGATTTATGCATAGACTAAAAAAAACCTACAGTTTAGCATGTGAGGTTATTAAGGACATCTGTATAATTTTACAACCTTCAGCTAAATGTCAGGTTTTGCATAAATTGGTGGAAAAGAAAGGAAATGATAAAAAGAAACAAGCGTCAGCATTCCAAACAAATCCTTTTGGTAATGCTCTGGAGTCCTCTTGGATCTAACATACTGTAGTTTAGAACCCCTTAAGCATCCCAAACATAAACCTGTGGACAAAGCCCAGCTTTAAGGAGAATTGGAGGTCAAGGAAAAGGCTTTGTTCAAATATACTACCCTTCCACATGTTAAAAAGCTTCCTGATATCAAACGATACATCAATTCATCATCTTGATTAGTCTTCTAAGACAGATTGTCCCCACACATTCCAGAATCCAACCTCTGGTTTGATCTCATGCAGCAAATCTTCTGCATGTGTTAGTTCTTGAAAATCTGCTTTTGAACATAGGGGAAACTGTCATTTGTGATACCCAATGGCAGTTAGAGGATCCTATCTCATTTAGGCTGGAGCCACACTCCCATATTGTCATATGTTCCATAGTTGATGGTGGTTGGTGGTGGTAGACCTGGCAGTTGGTGATGGAAGGGTTAATGTAAGTCTTGGTTCTAAGGGGCTGAATAGTTTGTAAGTAACCGTTTAGAAGTAAAAGCAATTAAGGGTGGAGGCATGCAGGGGATAGGTTGTAGCTGGGTGTTACTGAATTTAAGGAGCTAACCTTGGGACTAATTTTTGGGAGAAAAGCATCTGTTGCATTTTGGTGGAGGTTGCTGCTGGTTTTTTTCCCCAGGTCTGTTGGATTTTCGGTATCCTGATCTGTCTCCTGTAATCTTGGAACCCTGGAACCTTGAACCTTTGGACTGGCTTTTGACTACGGTATAGACTCTTGATCCCTGGACTCTGTTATTGAACTCTCGGCATTTGACCACTGGACTGGACCCTTTTGACTACGAAGTTATTTTTGCTATCAGTTTTTGTTTATTCTGTAGCTGAGTGCTATCTTTATGTTTTATGTTTCGGTCTATTAAAACAGCCAGCAAGTAAATGCTGTTTTAATTAAACTATTTGATAAAACTGGGAGTTTGATTCATCTCTACCTAAATAAGGTAGAGGCTGAGCCTTGGCAACGTGACACATACAATGCATTTAAACTGCATTATATGTAGGTCTGCATCAGTGGTTCCCAACCTTCAGTCTGTGGACCACCAGTGGTATGCAAGAACAAAAATATGGTCCACGGCCTCACCACAGCCTCAAAACCACATGGGAACAAGATTGGTCTCACAAAACTCTCTTATTGTGCCAAGGCAACAGGGATGTTGGGAAGGCAGAGGCTGACTACCCACGAAAGATTACTACTATCACATCAGCTCTAGATTATTAAATATGGTTTACTGTGGGCAAGCAAATGGCGACTACTGGATGGCATATTTTCTGTATCAGAAACTAGAGCTGATGTGGTCTATCCAATGCAATTTTCTGAATTAGCACCCCAAATTACCAAACCAAATCTAAAGTTGACCAAAAACTGATTCGTAACCCTTTTGGTACTAATGTTGGAGAATGGTCCCTGCTCAAGTGGTCCCTGGTCAAAAAAGGGTTGGGTACAACTGGTCTTTACTGACCATACAATGCATTTCAAAGTGCATTATATGGCAGTGTAGATCCAGCCTTAGGCAGTGACACCATTCCAGGTTTAATCTCAGATTTAAAAGGTTCTGAACCCTCGTTTTGACAAGAAGGAAGCAGAGGGGCTGGTTCAGCACCCTCAAAAGCTGCTTTAAACCTATCCAAAACTTGGACTGGATTCTCTACCCAACAGTTATGAGACTCAGTAGCCGCTCACTGGTGCAACTGAGCTTGGGAAAATTCCTTTTGTGGGCCTGCAGCATCCACAAGCTTTCAATCTTACTGGCCATGCTGATTGGGGAACTTTGGGAGTTGTCATTTAAAAAGAAGCTTTGATAAGCTCTGAAAGTGCTGAATTGAAGCCAGAACTGAAAATGGTAAATGCATGCACAGAGATTCAAAGGCACTGAACTGTAATTTGTAACTTGATGTTTAAAGTTTATATATAGGTTGTTTTAATGTATAATGATGTGCGTGTTTATCCTCTGTATGTTAAATTATTTTATGTGCCTTTAGTTATATTTTGGATTTTTATGTTGTTCCCCGCCATCAGCCTTGGGAAAAGGCAAGGAAGAAATTGTTGCTGCTGCTGCTGCTGCTATTATTATTATTATTATTATTATTATTATTATTATTATTATTGCTGTCCTTCTGTTCTTTGGGTCTAGAACAGTTTCTAGTATTCATGCATGCAGAAGGCCTTCAAAGGGCCTGTTGAGGGCTTTTTTTCAAAGAGTATTTCATTGTATTGCTATCTTTTAATCACTTTTCCTGAGCATTTTGCAAGGAAGAATTAAAAAATAAAAATAAAGAATTAAAATGGAATAAAGAATTGAACCACGATAAAGTATTTTAAGTAACAAAATCATAGAGTTGGAACAAACTTTGTGGGCCATCCAATCCAACCCTATCAAGAAACAGGAAAATCATATTCAAAGCATCCCTGACAGATGGCCATCCAGCCTCTGTTTAAAGGCCTCCAAAGAAGGAGCCTCCACCACACTCCGGGGCAGAGAGTTCCACTGCTGAACAGCTCTCACAGTTAGGAAGTTCTTCTTAATGTTCAGGTGGAATATCCTTTCCTGTAGTTTGAAACCATTGTTCTGTGCTGTAGTCTCCAGGGCAGCGGAAAACAAATTTGCTCCCTCCTCTCTATGACTTCCCCTCACATATTTATACATAGCCATCATGTATCTTCTCAGCCTTCTCTTCTACAAGCTAAACATTCCCAGCTCTTTAAGCCGCTCCTCATAGGGCTTGTTCTCCAGACCCTTGATCATTTTAGTCGCCCTCCTCTGGACACATTCCAGCTTGTCAACATCCCTCTTGAGAAAAATGTCAGAATTGTTTGCCTTTCTGCAAGAAAGAGTATAAAGCTCAGGGCATATTGACAGCAGCAAAAGGCAGAACTTATACAAGTTACTTTTGTTGGGGAGAGGTATGTAAAGAGCACCTTCCAGAAAACTGTAGCATACACTTTGTCTGTCTATCTATCTATCTATCTATCTATCTATCTATCTATCTATCTATCTATCTATCTATCTATCTATCTTCCTTCCTTCCTTCCCTCTCTTCCTCTATTTCCTTTCTTCCTTCCTTTCTTTCTTTCTTTCTTTCTTTCTTTCTTTCTTTCTTTCTTCGAAATGTAATATATAAAACAAAGTTTTGTTACTTCATCTCACACCACCCCAGCATTTTTCCCATTCTGTGCTTTTCCCCCCTATATAATCTTTCCAGCTCCTATTGAAATTGTGTATGTGTGTGCAGAGAGGAGGGATAGACACGTCACCAGCTATAAAATCTTCCTCTAAAAAGAAATGTACTGTAGATTAAACCATTTCATCGTATTGTTGGAGAAGTGCGCGTGGTTTCCTGTTTTCCTTTTTTAAACCAATTTTTCTTAAGAACCCGTTTTAAAAGGGGTCACATACACAATGGCAGAGCATAAAAGGCAAAAGCAATGCCTTTTTGAGGGAAATAGAGAGAGAGAAAGGTGACTGTCGGCGGACTGAATTAGCTCGCTGAGCAGTGGAGTTAGTGTCATTCAGAATGAGGTCTTCTGTGTACCTACGTCCTCATAAAGTAAATTTACCTTTTCGTTATTATTTACTGAGTACGCCTGAATTTCATTTGTATGGATTTTATCCAGCAAATAATAAAAATAGTAGAGGAAATCTAATCAGGGAGAGATGGCAAACATCATTTGGAGCCTGTATTCTGATCCTGAGGTCATTATTATTATTATTATTATTATTTCTCTCGCTCTCCAGCATGGGCAATGGACCCAATTCTGAAGAGTGTTTTCTTATACAAAACTCTGGAATATGGGAGAGCTTATTTATTTATTGTATCAGAAGCAAACCGAGGGCACAGTTGTAATGTATTTAAAAAACACAAAGGTAAAAAACTTGGCATTATATTAAATGTCCTTTGATCGGTAGATGGCCACTTAATGTGCCTCTGGTGTTGCTGTAAGAAGGTCCTCCATTGTGCATGTGGCAGGGCTCAGACTGCGTTGTAATAGGTGGTCTGTGGTGTGCTCTTCTCCACACTCTCATGTCATGGACTTCACTTTGTGGCCCCATTTCTTAAGGTTGGCTCTGCATCTCGTGGTGCCAGAGCACAGTCTGTTCAGTGCCTTCCAAGTCGCCCAGTCTTTTGTGTGCCCAGGATGGAGTCTCTCATTTGGTATCAGACATGGATTGAGGTTCTGGGTTTTCACCTGCCACTTTTGGACTCTCGTTTGCTGAGGTGTTCCAGCGAGTATCTCTATAGATCTTAGAAAACTATTTTTTGATTTAAGGCATTGGCATACTGGCTGATATCCAAACAGGGGGTGGGCTGGAGATATCAATACCTTGGTCCTTTCGTTACACGCTGCTACTTCCTGACGGATGTCAGATGATGCATTACTGGCTAAACAGTACAATTTCTCCAGTGTTGTAGGGCATAAACATCCTGTGATGATGCAGCATGTCTCATTAAGAGCCACATCCACTGTTTTAGCAAGGTGAGATGTGTTCCACACTGGGCATGCATACTCAGCAGCAGAATAGCACAGCGCAAGGGCAGATGTCTTCACTGTATCTGGTTGTGATCCCCAGGTTGTGCCAGTCAGCTTTCGTATGATATTGTTTCTAGCATCAACTTTTTGCTTGATATTCAAGCAACCCAAAGCAACTTACAATATGGGAGAGCTGCACAAGAGAATAAAAAATCTTTAAGATTTGTTTTTCGTTTACAGTCCTATATCACCTTATCTGAGAATAAATTCCAATTTGGCTCTTGATTCAGAGACAAAAGTCAGGATGGTATTATTATTATTTCTATCTGAAATGATAGATAGATAGATAGATAGATAGATAGATAGAGGGTTGTTGTAGGTTTATTCGGGCTATATGGCCATGTTCTAGAGGCATTCTCTCCTGACGTTTCGCCTGCATCTATGGCAAGCATCCTCAGAGGTAGTGAGGAGATAGATAGATAGATAGATAGATAGATAGGGTAATGTTTCTTCACACTGTATAGTCATAGCACTTTAACTACCATGGTGACAGCCAATGGAATTCTGGGGTTTGTAGTCTAGTGAGATACTAAAACTCTCTGGCTCAGAATACTAAATACCACTCCTAAACTGCAAATCCCATATTCCATAGGACATGACCATAGCAGCAAAAGTAGAATCATAGCATTACGATGGGTTCTCGATATATGCTGGGGTTTGATTCCTAGGAATATGGGAGTTTTAATGCATTGAATCAACAGCACTCTTTGGCAAATAATGTTAAAGCCCTTAGAATCATAGAATCAAAGAGTTGGAAGAGATCTCATGGGCCATCCAGTCCAACCCCATTCTGCCAAGAAGCAGGAATATTGCATTCAAATCACCCCTGACAGATGGCCATCCAGCCCCTGTTTAAAAGCTTCCAAAGAAGGAGCCTCCACCACACCCCGGGGCAGAGAATTCCACTGCTGAACAGCTCTCACAGTCAGGAAGTTCTTCATCATGTTCAGATGTTAAACTACAGTTTCCATGACTCTGTAGCATTGAGCCATGGCAATTAAAATAATGTCAAACTGCATTCATTTGACAATATGGTTGAACACTAAGTGTGGAAAAGTTTTGAGAGTGTTTTCATATGTTCCTCTCCAATCTTTGACTAGTAATGAACCTTTGGCAGAAATGCCTCCCTTTTGAAATTTTGTGTTAGAAGGAGGGCTTTGACATCAATCACATACATGCCACACATTGCCCTTTACAGGAAACGGGGCCTTTTTGTAAACATCCTCACTTCTTCAAATTGGTTGCCATCCTTAATTATAAAGACATCCCATTTTATAAGGAAGATTGCAATATCTCTTTTTAAGGAGGCCCCTGAATGCCATTTTGATAACCTTTCCTATTTGTTTACTTGTCCATTGCTGTATATTTTGTACATTGATTTCTAAAATTATTCTTAGCTTTGAAAATGTGTAGATTATTAATTTCTTATGAGAGAGATAGCATTGTATAATGGTTTGAATGTTGGATTTGGAAAGAGTGGTTCAATTTATCTGCTCAGCCATAGAAACCTATTGGATGACCTGGGGCAAGTCACATTCTCTCAGCCTCAGAGAAGGACAAGGGCATACTTCCTCTGAATAATGTGTTGTCGAAGGCTTTCATGGCTGGAATCACTGGGTTGCTGTGAGTTTACTGTGTTGTATGGCCATGTTCCAGAAGCATTATCTCCTGATTCATGCCAGACTACACAGAGAAGCCACTGAAATCCACAAGCATGTGGACAGTTTCAACAGAAAGGAGGAAACCATGAAAATGAACAAAATCCGATTTCCATTATTTAAAAACTCCAAACTCAGGACAGTAAATAAAGAGCAACACTAAAAAAAACAAAACAGGGGAATTCCAGATAAGAAACAATCAGACCGTTCAGCAGTGGAACTCTCTGCCCCGGAGTGTGGTGGAGGCTCCTTCTTTGGAAGCTTTTAAACAGAGGCTGGATGGCCATCTGTCAGGGATGATTTGAATGCAATATTCCTGCTTCTTGGCAGGGGGTTGGACTGGATGGCCCATGAGGTCTCTTCCAACTCTTTGATTCTATGATTCTAGGGCCAGCTAACACCTCCCAACAAATTATTCCCCCAGGCAGGAAGCAGCCAGGCTTTGAAGCTGCCAAGCTATTCAATGCTAATCAAGGTGGCCAATTGTAACAGTCATACTTGCCTCATGCAGACAAGAGTTCTTTCTTCCACCCTGGACATTTTGCAGATATATAAACCTCACTTGCCTAGTTTCCAACAGACTTCACAACCTCTGACGATGCCTGCCATAGATGTGGGTGAAAGGTCAGGAGAGAATGCTTCTGGAACATAGCCATGCAGCCCGAAAAACTCACTGTGGTCACTATAGGTCAGAAGTTACTTGAAATATAGCCTGCACAAAGCAGGAAGGAATTACATATTTTGGGAGTTGTCATTTTTAAATCAAATCTGTAATTGCCAAAATGAGCAAAGCATTCATTTTAATGCATACTGATTTTTGGAGTTGTTTTGCTCAATCTGAGTCAGAATAATAGACTCCAATCCCATCAGCCTCAAGCCCCAATGATTTCAATAGGGAAGCGAGTGAGGAATGAGCATCATAGGGCAACCTTGCCTTGGTATATCTAGGTCTTACTCCAAAATAGTACTCATTGTATTCAATGAGACTAACTCGCAAATAAACATTGTGAAAATGCAGCCAAAATCTGTGTGAGATTAAAATCATTTGGAATGTAAAAGTTTATATATAGAAAGAGGCTTGATCTTTCTTCATAATACTTAAAATCCACAAGAGATGGAAAATTGATTTTTCCATAAAGTTCTATCATTTTGTAATTGCAGTTCTCATATGCATTTAAATCAACAGAATCCCTACATATTCAGAACAGCACCCTTACTTTCAGTCTGGATCTTTAATAAAAACAATTTGTAATGCCGCCACCACCATCTGGTGGTGAAACACTAGATTTATTCATCCTTACCTATTTGGGTTCTTTATCATGCTTTCAGATGCGTGTGCTAAATTTGGCCAGCTCCCATTTCTGGGGTATTAAGATAATCATCCTCTAGCCCTTATTCCATGCAAATAAAACGCATCTATTAACCCTCTGCCTTTTTTGGCAACCCAGGGCTGTTTATTTATTTATTTGGTAGTTTTGTATACCTTCTCACCTCCATTCGAGGGACTCGGGCCGGTTTCCAACATCAATATTACAGACCGTCATTAAAACATCATATTTCTAAATCACACTAAAACATTAAAACATTGAAACAATTAAAATGGCAAAAATACAATCATATGATTACAGTGGTCAGTCGTCATCAAAGTCATTATTCGTCATCATCCATCCATCCATATCACAGGATCATGGCTCATGGCTCATTCGTTGAATGCCAATCCCCAAAGCCAGGTTTTCACCTGTTTCCTGAACGTTAAGATTGAAGGGGCAGTTCTGATCTCCAGTGGAAGGGAGTCGAGGGGCCACCACCGAAAAGGCCCTGTCTCTCGTCCCCACCAGCCACGCCTGTGAGGCCGGTGGGATCGAGAGCAGGGGCCCTCCAGACGATCTTAGTAATCTTGATGGCTCATAAGGGAGGATACGTTTGGACAGCTAAATTGGGCCGGAGTCATTTAGGGCTTTATAGGTTAATACCAGCACTTTGAATTGTGCTCGGAAGCTGACTGGCAGCCAGTGGAGCTGGCGCAACAGAGGAGTAGTATGCTTCCTGTACCCCGCTCCCATTAGTAACCTGGCTGCCACACCTTGGACTAATTGAAGCTTCCGGGCAGTCTTCAGAGGCAACCCCACGTAGAGAGCATTGCAGTAATCTAAACGGGATGTAACCAAAGCGTGGACCACCATGGCCAAGTCAGAATTCCCAAGGTACGGGCGCAGCTGGCACACAAGTTTTAATTGTGCAAAAACTCCCCTGACCACCGCCGAAACCTGGGGCTCCAGGCTCAGCGATGAGTCCAGGATCACTCCCAAGCTGCGAACCTGCACCTTCAGGGGGAGTGTGACCCTGTCAAGCACAGGCTGTAACCCTATGCCCTGTTCGGCCTTTCAGCTGACCAGGAATACCTCTGTCTTGTCAGGATTAAGTGTCAATCTATTGTCCCTCATCCAGTCCATTACAGCGGCCAAGCACCGGTTCAGGACTTGAACAGCCTCCTTAGTAGTAGGTGGAAAGGAGTAACAGAGTTGGACATCATCTGCATACAGATGACACCGTACCCCGAAAGATAGATAGATAGATAGATGGATGGATGGATGGATGGATGGATGGATGGACGGACGGACGGACGGACGGACGGACGGACGGACATCTCCATCCATCCATCCATAAGGATGTAGAATGTACAGTCTTTCAAGGGCCCTTTCACACTATCCACTTATAACACTATGATTCCATTTTCATTTATTTGTTTACAGTATTTATAGTCTGCCCTTCTCAACCCAAAGGGGACTCAGGGCGGATCACAGAACACATATATGGCAAACATTCAATGTTGTTATACAAAGACAAAACATGCAACTGTGTGTGTGTGTGTGTGTGTGTATGTAGGCCCTTTCCCCATCTTCAGCATCATGGAGGCTGTGCTCCGTTCCAGCCCGGGGGGGGTGGGTGCTGTTGCTCCATCTTCCCTGTCAAAGAGCTTTTGTTCGTAAACTTGCTCCTTTTTGATCCAATTGCCAGCATTTTCTGGCATTTCCTTATGGGTACCTAAATACCTCTCCACTTTTAAAACAGTACCTATTAATCTACTCACAATTGATGTTTACGATCTGCTAGGTTGGCAAGAGCTGGGATGAAGGCCAGGAGCTCAACGTGACCCGGGCTTCGAACTGCCAACCTTCCAATTAGCAAGATTTGTTGGAGCATTCAAGGAATCAGTGTGTGTGTGTCAACTGTAAAATAAGATACATGAGCTGGTTGGTCGGGCTATGCCTGGAGAGCAGGCTGAGCCAGGGATTTTTGGTTACTGTTACGTTTTTGTTCAGACTTGAGCTATGTAGATGTAGAGAGAAGAGAGAAGCAGAAAAAGACAGATTTTGGAGTATGTGCTAACTTCATGAGCTGCCAATTGAGTTTATCCAAATGGACAAAGAAAGGCCATTTTCTCATAAAAGGAGATTATGTGAGTTGATGCAACTGATCACATTGTACATATGTTGTTCTGAACTATGAAGAGTAAACAATTTGTTCTTTACTGTTGACCTGTGGGGCATATTTTCTTTCTCTGGCAAGGCAGGGTGTGGGCTGATCAAACGTGAACTACACGTGGTTTATTTTACATTACGCCACAAGATTTATTGCAGCTGGCGTGCTAAAGCCCGGCCCTAGTTTCATGCTAGATTCATTCTGGATTCAGAAATTGAATTATATGGCAATAGAGATCTAGCCTGTGTCTCACCACCGAGGAGAGGGCCTCCTCTACTGTAGTATCTCAGTTTAGAAATGTTTTAGTTGAAAACTCAGTTGACACAAACGTTGAATGTAAATTTCCTGCTTCTTGACAGGGGGTTGGACTGGATGGCCCACGAGGTCTCTTCCAATTCTCTAATTCTGTGATCAGTCTCCTTCTGGCACATTACAAATTGACTTTTTATAAAAGGCTTTGAGTGCCTAAAGACTTCATCCAACATATATACAGGTTTTTGTATCAACTTCAGACATTTAACAACAACAACAACTCTATTTATATTCCACCCTTCTCAACCGAAAGGGGACTCAGGGTGGATCACAGTACACATATATAGCGAACGTTCAATGCCGCTTTTATATAGACAATACACAGACAGACAGAACAGAAGGTGGTGGTTTGTCCAGCTGTTTTTGGTGCCATGGAAGGTTGGGCTCGAGTCCGGTTGGGTGCTGTTGCTCTATCCTTTATGACGAAGAACCATCAGGACTTCCTTCTTCCTTTTGCTCGCCCAGCATTTTTGGATCTTCTTTCTTTATGGCATCGTAAAGCGGTAACTAATTTCTCTAATTACAGCTAAAACTGTTTTCAAATTGTTTAGGTAAACAATAAGCTAGGCTGACAGTCAGCAGCTCACGTCGACCCAAGGCTTCGAATGTACAACCTTTTGGTTGATAGATCTTATAATTGCTGCTGATTTACCAGCTGTGCTAAATCTCCAGTCTGTGCCACTGTTTAATGTTCGCAAGTGTTTGTACTACCTTTATTGTCTTATCATTTAAATTGTCCAAATTATTTGATTGTGTGCTACTGAGATGTTACAAAAGAAGCCTGCAATGAAATGCTGTAAATAAACTATCGTACTTAAAATTGTAGTGACCAGTTTAGCACTTGGTGCACAGCTTTCCTGTAATAAGCCTCTTCTTACTTAACTAAACATTTCCTCCAATTACACAGAGGCCACTCTTGTCACCAGGACCATAGCGGTACCTAATTTCTCTACTTACAGCTCTAAGGGAGTGGTTCTCAACCTGTGGGTCCCCAGGTGTTTTGGCCTACAACTCCCAGAAATCCCAGCCAGTTTACCAGCTTTTAGGATTTCTGGGAGTTGAAGGCCAAAACATCTGAGGACCCACAGGTTAAGAACCACTGCTCTAAGGTGTTTTCAAACAGCTTAGGTAAACAGTAGGCTGGGCTCATGCCAAGCTGGGGCTTTGAACTGGCAACCTCTCAGTTGGTAGATCTTATCGCTGCTGGTGATTTACCAGCTGTGCTAAAACCTGACAGTTAGTGCATTTAAGGTTCTGGTGATTATTTTTAAACTATAAATTATACACTCTGTTCTGGCAAAGGAATTAAAACAACCACAAGTTAGAAATATAGATTTTTTTATTTTAATTTACAATAAGGCAATATGACATATTTCTCAGACATTAAGTGACAAATATACACATAGGCCATTGCCAACACAGTTTGTGAGAGAAGTGCATTGCGTTATACATTTGTTCACCTCCAGTTTTTTTTTCTTTGAACTTTTAGTCTTTTTTTAAGAACTTCCAAAATCACCTGCCCATTTCTGTTGTGCATGGTATCTGCAGAGGAAGATACTGTCTGAAACAGGTTTTCTAGACTTCTTAAATAGCATGTTTTGCAAAGAGGAGGTGGGTTTCTACAACAAGCAAACTCACTCTTCTCCTCTTCAAAGTAAGTTTGCAGTCTGTTTCAGTCCTTCATTTTAACTGTCATGGATCATCAACTAGAGACTTTACATTTTCCAGCTAATTAGCCTAAGGCTCAGATATTTACTCTCTACCCAAAACACTTCATCAACAGCAAAGACAACAAAATGCACACCCAGTAAAACAATCTTGGAAATGTAAGACCATCTACTCAAACAATCAAACACAGCAGCCCATCCAGAGTGACCAGTGAGGAAAAAAAAATGTTCAGACATTCCATAACCACATGAATGATGCAACTGTCATTTGCACAATTAAATAACTTGATTTTATTATTATGTACATTCCCTTTGGGCAAGGATTCGGGAGCTGCAGCCCATTCATACAACTGGGAATTTCTGTTCTGCTTCAATGCATTTCTCTTTTCCAGACATCAAAAGCAGGAATTCACCGGTGGACGCAAGCACACCAATGAGAAAAAGAAAAAAGCAGCGCCCTCCACTGCCTCTCCCTGGTGCTTTATTTTGACTAAACAGAGGGGAAAATCCACACTTTGTCTATAGCAATGAGACATAAGGAAGATCAGCTGGAAGAGATCAATCCGAGTCTGCCAGTTTACTTGATGATGCTCCATTTCTTATTATCATCTTGCTGTAATTTTTCTGCTCCTCCTCCTTAAACGTTTCCTTCACCTTGGCTCTTTTCAAACCTCCATCCCTTAAAGCAACAGACAACAAAGGGAGATACATTAATTATTATTTATTTGGCCCTCCGAGCCACAATAGTCATAAGTAAAGGTAAAGATTTCCTCTTGACATTAAGTCTAGTCGTGTCTGATTCTGGGGAATGGTGCTCATCTCCATTTCTAAGCCGAAGAGCCGGCATTGTCCATAGACACCTCCAATGTCATGTGGCCAGCATGATTGCATGGAGTGCCGTTACCTTCCCACAGAAGCGATATCTATTCACATTTACACATTTTCGTACTGCTAAGTTGGCAGAAGCTGAGCCTAACAGTGGGAGCTCACCCCACTCCCCAGATTCGAACCGCCAACGTTTTGGTCAGCAAGTTCAGCAGCTCAGCGATCTAACCTGCTGTGCTAGCAGGGGGGCAGTAGTTATACATTATAAATAATCAGGATAAACCATCAGGGAGTTCAGCAGCACAATTTATTTATTTACTTCAGTTATATACCACTTTTCTCACCCCAGGGAGAACTGAAAGCAGTTTCCAACATATTCACAGCAAAACTCAATGCCTTAGAAAATATGAAAACCTAACATATAAACAACAGTAAAATAAAACTATCAGTTAAATCATAAAATGTAATTACTTTAAAACATTGGTTTAAAAACACATCCATATAAACATTAAAATCACACAATCCAGAAGCATGGTCCAGGCTGTTCCAGTGTCAAATAACAATTGCACATAATCTGTGTTCATTTCTTGTATTGCTTACTGCCCAAATGCTTGGTTCCACAGCCATGTTTTTGCTTTTTTCTGAAGGCCAAGAAGGAAGGTGCTGATCTAATTTCATTGGGGAGGGTGTTCCATATGCGAGGAGCCACTACTGAGAAGTCCCTGTCTCTCGTCCCCACCAGTTGCACCTGCAAAGGAGGTAGGACCGAGAGCAGGGCCTCCCGGACAATATTAGCCTCCAATTTCATTAGATGCACCAAATGCAACCTTTCCTGGCCTGACCTGTACAAGACAAAATTATGCACACGCACCTTTTTGTAACAAAATTCCCACCCAAGAAATTTCCAAAAGGAAACTCTCACAGGGAGTGCTCTTTTGTAAAGGACTGTATCAGTGTGCTCACACATCTTATATCTTTCACCTCTGAAACAAGCACTTAAACTGATACAAAATGAGAATCTTGGCATAGATAGCTGAAAAAGATTTTGACAGCAGCCTTTGGATCTGATTTAGATCTCTCAGTCACCAGCTGTGAAGATACTGCTGTTGTTACAGAGCTCACTTGCTTCCCCCCCCCCCTCCCCGAAGTACTAGCCTCCATTGGTTCTTACCAGGGTAGTTCTGTAAGTCCTCCTTGACGAGCAATGGCAGATTTTACTCTGTTGGCAAACTGAACAGCATCTTCTCCTTCCTGCAAAACCAACCAACAAGTACTTAGGAGCCAATTATTTGCAACCCATATCAACACAACATGAAAACAAATGCTATAAAGTCCAGTCAAGTGTGAACTTTTAGAAAGAGAAAATGAGTGTAACATGGAAAGGGGGAAAAGGTTTGATAGGTGACCCTTAAGTGACAGGAGCTCCAATAGGAAAGGTATTAAGGTGAAGAAAAAGGTTTCCCCTGACATTAAGTCTAGTCATGTCTGACTCTCGGGGGGGGGGGGGGTGTTCATCTCCATTTCTAAGCCGAAGAGCGGGCGTTGTCCGTAGACACCTCCAAGGTCATGTGGCCGGCATAACTGCATGGAGTGCTGTTACCTTCCCGCCAGAGCAGTACCTGTTGATCTATTCACATTTGCATGTTTTCAAACTGCTAGATTGGCAGAAGCTGGGGCTAACAGCAGGAGCTCACCCTACTCCCCGGAATCGAATTGCCAACCTGTCGGTCAGCAAGCTCACCAGCTCAGTGGTTTAACCTGCTGTGCCACCAGAGGGCCCTAGGAAAAGTATTTACTTGCTCTTATATTGATAGTATTGCAAATGGAAAATACCTCTCTTGTTACCGGCGGCAAATACCACACGTGGCAGACGATGGCCCAACTGGTCATTATTCGTAGGAGATAACTCACGATACCGTGCTTGCTGCTGTTCCAGAAAGCATCGCCAAACCGGGGGTCATACTGCCAAAGAAAATAGGAGATTAGGAGTAAATTTTGTCCCATGCAAAAGGCGATTTCAGAATATGTCTACTAGGTTGCTTATTGTTGTGTACCTTCAAATAATTCATGACTTATGGGCTGAGTGTGCATGGCTCCCCCAAGAGCAACCAGTAGATTTCATGGCCAAGTGAGGAGTCTAATCCTGGTCTCCAGAATAATAGCCCAATGTTCAAACCACTTCACCACAATGGCACTCTGTACTAGGATGCTACAAGTCTAAATTATTTTGCTCACTGGAGATAGCAAGAATCCACACCAAGAGCAGATAACCTCCAGCACCACTGCTTTCAGAAAAGAATTAAGTTGCTGCAATTAAAGGCCAGTCCTGTCCACCTCTTCCTCTAACCCAGTGGTTCTCAACCTGGGGTCCCCAGATGTTTTTGGCCTACAACTCCCAGAAATCCCAGCCAGTTTACCAGCTGTTAGGATTTCTGGGGGTTGTAGGCCAAAAACATCTGGGGACCCCAGGTTGAGAACCACTGCTCTATCCATTCTCCACTGGGAAATATCTTTAGATAAGTTGTATGCAGAACTTTTTACACATTAGCAGTTTGTGAATACAAATAAAAATATTTCTGTATCCTTACCTTGATAGCAACTGGGTATATAGTGCCACCTATTTCGAAACTTCCCTTTTTAAACATCATTACTGAGGTGTTGTTTATGCAAGTACCTGGGAATGTGGAGGAGAGAAATCAGTAACAAAAACCAAAAACACACAACACATGGCAAGACTATGATAAAATGAGCACAAAACATTGGATACAAACTTTGAGATGGAACAATAGTGGAAATGTGCTTAAGATAGAACAATGGAGGAAGGGATTGACATTTACTTTGTGTTGTTATCTTAAAGAGATTTTTCAATAAAATGATGTATAAATGGTATTTGTCTACAGAGAAAATGGCAAATATGGATAAAGGAGTTAATAATTTACATTAGAAATGTGAAGAACAACAGGGAACATTTTATTAAATGTGGTCAACTTCCGATAAGGCAAAAAAATGGAAATCCGTGGAAATGGAGAACCAACTGCACTATTTTCCCATTTCCTCACTACAAAATGAAATTTTGACATGTAACAACATGAGACATATAGGCTCAACTGCAATTAAAAACAAGGAAGACATTTTTGGTTTTGTACCTTCTGGAAAAATTAAGATGGGGAGTTTGTCCTTGTTGGCAACATGTTCTCGCAGTCTGAAGAGAAGGAAAAATATGTCAGTAACTCCTTCATTACTCTCCTAAATGGTATTCAGTTAAAATAAGTACTTAAAATTTTATCTTGCCAACACATTCATAGTATGTAAAATTTGGAAAAGTTCTGCCCGGCTTTCATGTTTTACCTCCCTAGCTATTATCATACAAAAGTACAGAATTAGAGAGAAAATATGGACAGTGGGAGCTGGAACCAAATCCCAGCGGATTTCCTACCTTTTTGTCACTAGATGGCGGTCTTTCATTTCAGATCGTTCAAACCAGACATGCGGACAGGCCTTGACAGTGGCTCTCTGAATGACACCCATCAGGCCTCCGTGAGCCTGGCCAACCTGTAAGCCAACCCCACCAAAAGACAACACAATTAAGTCAATAGTAGCTCCTTCCAAACAGCTTATTTCAAAACTAGATTAATAAGCATCCGGAATAGATGGACCAATCTCTTGTGTATTAACCAATTCTGTTTTCAAACTGCCAAGCTGAATCTTGTAAGGGAGACCTAAGGTTCTTAATCTCGTATTTCCCTTCTAGCCATACATCATCAGGACATTTGTAGGAATACCAAGTTGCTTGTTTATAAAGCTATTGTCTTTCCAATTCAACTGTACTTCTATGAAACATGGACCATCAAATTCACTCTAGACTTCTTGAAAGATTCCATCACTGTTGCCCTTGAAAATCCTGCAAATATCTTGGGAAGAAGACAGATGGACAAATGTCAATGTTTTGGAAGACAGAGACCACCAGAATTGAAACAAGGATTCTTTGCCACTGACGTCACTGAACTGGCTACATTATCTGAATGCCCAGTCACTGCCTCCCATAGCAGTTATTTTATTCTCAGCTCAAGAATGGAATATCGGTGGACAACAAAAATATTTAAAGATGGATTAAAACTAACCTTAAAAATGTGGATTAAACACCGAGAACTAGGAAACAGTGGTCCTCAAGTGTTCTAACTGGAGGTCAGATGTTACCAGTGGTGCTATGGACTTTGAAAAGGGCAAAAGGGTGAAATGTGCCAAAAGGAAGGTGCCTCAAACAAACCCTTGCTGAGAACACCTTGCATCTGGAAATCTATGTCTTCATTGTGACAGAACATGCAGATCCAGAATAGGGCTTCACATTTACTTATGGACCAGTCATCAGACTCTACCCTTGGAAGACAATCATATTTGGAATTTGGACGACGAATTGGATCATGATTCTAGTTACGAGACGTTAATGTGTTGGTATTGATGTGTTATTACCCTGTATATTATGTTGTTTAATGGTTTTTAAATTTTTCATGCCTGTTGGATTGACTTTTTCTCTTGTTGTGAACCGCGTTGAGTCGCCTACGGGCTGAGAAACTGCGGTATACAAGCAAAGTAAATAAATAATAAATATTCAGCCACAAGAGATTGCCTATGATGATGACATACACATAGAATAGGATTGACCCAAGAGATTTTGCTGCCAGAGCAGAGCACCAAATTGTTGTTGCCCTCCTACTCAAGTCAAAGTGCACAGTACTCAGAAACAGCCAAGCTATTTTGGCAAATAAAGTAGAAAATATAAATTCTCATTATTTCTGGTAATACAAATCCAACTACTGTAATAACTAATTAGCTACTGTTTCATGACACCCAAAATCAGCTGTCTGAAGCAGCCCGTGAAGCTTGGGTCAGGAGCATTTTCAAAGGTAACTCATGGACAGAAAAGTGTCACTGTATTCTCTAAAGCACCATGAACTGGTCCAGTACAAACCTGTATCTGCTGGGGATTTCTTCCAAAACCAATGTGGACATCTGAAACTATGAAATATAGCAAGCCCTAAATTTTGGAACAGAAGCATAGTACAGAATCGCACTGGAGGACCTAAAGAGACTCACAAAGTCTTCCAAGCAGAATATTTTTGGAGCGTGAGTTAAGTGAAGCTGTGGATACTGAATCTGTGGGGTCATACTGTACTAAATAAAGCTTTTCAAACATTGCTAGACTGTTAATTTTGGCTCTGTAAGTCAATGGCTCTCAAACTTTGGCCCTCCAAATGATTTCAGCTCCTGGAACCCTCAGCTAGATTGCAAAATTATAAGAATTTCAGCCCAAAGGTTGGAAGGCCCAAACATGAGAAACCACTGCTCTAAGTGAAAACATTTGCACCAATAGCTATTACTTATACTATTTGTGATGGATCCTCAGCCTCAGTGTAACTTGCTTAAGCATCCAGCTCCTTTCTTAGGAATTTCACTGAGAAAACTGCACTGAGCACACTGATTTCTTCAGAGTTACCAGAAACTAGGAGTCAGCTACAGCTCAATGCCAGTTTGGAGTGATTTTGTAAAGACTTTGCACAATTCTTGGTCCTCACTACTGCAAAACACGTAATAGATTGACGTACCATTGCGTAACAGCCGTCATTGGTCAAGATAACAACATCTATCGGAGACGTGTGGTTGGCAACACAAATTCCTCCTTTCTGAGGTTTGTTCTCCCTGCAATTACATTGAACACATTTACTCACAATGTTGTGGTACATCAGCTTCCCTAGCACCCAAGGGGATTATTAGATGACAAATCAATGCAATTTCTGGTTGCTTGAGAGTTAATGTAAGACTAAATACTATACCTCATACTATAAAAGGAAAAGGTTTTCCCCTGACATCAAGTCTGTTTGTGTCTGCCATGTATAAATATGTGAGAGGAAGTCATAGGGAGGAGGAAGCAAGCTTATTTTCTGCTGCCCTGGAGACTAGGATGTGAAACAATGGCTTCAAACTACAGGAACTTCCTGACTGCGAGAGCTGTTCAGCAGTGGAACTCGCTGCTTCAGAGTGTGGTAAAGATTCCTTCTTTGGAGGTTTTTAAACAGAGGCTGGATGGCCATCTGTCGGGGGTGCTTTGATTGTGATTTTCCTGCTTCTTCTGCGTGGTACTGTGAAATCCACACCTGTGGTATTTCCCTGCGTCCATGCAGCTGACTCGGATCTTTCTTGAAAGCTTTTCCTAATTAGGGACTCCAGCCCCGCCCATCTACTCCTAATAAAGCCAGGCAGCGGGGCTTGGAGCCTTAATTCCTTTTGTCCGCGAAAGCAGCAACAACTCGGTGTTCTCTCCTAAAACAACTATTGGTTTGACTCAAGGACTCCAGTTTGACTACTCTAACAGACAGCAATTCCAACTTGTGTTCTGGGACCTTTGTTTATCCTATTTAGGCTAGTGGGAGGACAAACCCACTCCCTTCCTCTAAAAAAAAAAAAAAAGCCGTGTCCTCTGAGGCGCAGACTTTTTTGCCTTTGGCAATGGGCAGTAACTTACCTTCTTTTTCTTCTGTTCCCCTCGCTCAGAAAGCAGGAGGGAAGAAGACTTTTCCAGCCTACCACCCCTTACAGACCCAGGAACTGGTAGAGCTTGTGGCAACAAACTGCCACTGTGGCTTTGTGCCAATAACTTTGTTTTGGGTTGCAGCCACGCCTCTCAGCTGTCTCTGTTTTTTCAGGACAGCTTGCTCTCACTGCCCGTGCTTTCCCTGCCCCATTTACCCCAGCAGGCAGTGGACGCTGCAACGATCCCTGCCATGCTTTTGCCCCCCTCAGGGGAGGGGAGGCTCAAGGCAGCCACGCCACCTCTGTGAGTGATGGCTAGCCAAGGCTTTGCCTCCACGCCCATGGCATATAACGCCTTGGAGGGGCCTTTGGGTTGCAACAATTCCTGCCATGCTTTTGCCCCCCTCAGGGGAGGGGAGGCTCAAGGCAGCCACGCCACCTGTGTGAGTGATGGCTAGCCAAGGCTTTGCCTCCACGCCCATGGCATATAACGCCTTGGAGGGGCCTTTGGGTTGCAACAATTCCTGCCATGCTTTTGCCCCCCTCAGGGGAGGGGAGACTCAAGGTAGCCACCTGTGTGAGTGATGGCTGCCAAGGCTTTGGGTCTAAGCCCATGGAATATAACTCCTTGGAGGGGCCTTCGGGCTACTATCCTCCCTCTGCGTCATGCTGCCTGGGAGCTTCAGTGACGGCTCAGACTGTAAGTACTGTGTCTTTTGGGCCCCATCTCCACTTGGCCCATGCCTCAACAGGTAGGTTGCTACTCTTTTGCATAGGCAAACTGCACCCTCCTTTCCTTTTCAAGGATTTGTAGTCCCTTCTTTTGGTTTTCAGGAGTTTATTAAAACTTTTTCCTAAGCTCATTCTGGTGCTTCCTTCAGCTGCAACCAGTCAATGAGTCTGATGTAGATTCTGACTCCTATAAGTAGCAGATTTCTCCTACTCTTGAGGAGGATTTTTCCATCCCAGCTTCCTTAGGGGATGTGTTACCTAATTTTTCCTCCTTGATTGCTTAGAGGATCTGCTTTTCTCAGTTGAGCAACAGCAGAAACAAGCTCCAAGTACAGTTCTCCCAGCACTTCCATATTCGCTTAAGCTTGGAGAAAAACAAAGGGCAACTCCTGTATCTGTGTCTGGAATTTCTAAGTTTGTAAATGCACTTTACTGCATACGCACCTCTTCAGCAGAGTGGTTAGTTAAGCCTACTAAACTGAACTTTATTGTGGTCAAAGTTGTTTAATCCACTGTGATAAGAAGATCCACCCCACTGCTAGCCTACTCACTTGCATGATTCATTACCATGCTTGTATGGCAGCCTATCAGGTGCTCTTGTGGCATAGCTCAGCACCTTACTTGGATCTTCTTCCCCTACAACATCAACAGATCCCAAGGGCTTTCTGTCAGTAGTATCTCACCTTAGCTTCTCATCACAACGCTACGGCTAAGCACAGCACCGATACAGTACTAAAGTTGCAGCAGCCATCCACCAGCATGTGTAGATCCTCTACCCTCTCCAAAGAAGGCAGAGCAATGGCGGGATAACTGCCCATGGCAGAACATAGCCTACTTCTAAGTTTGGCTTTTTACCACAATCTAGCCTAGATTGTGGTGGCCAGCCCCTCAGCTTAATTATCCAGGGGTGACAACAAACTAAAGGGAAGAAGTAGATCAGGGCCAATCGTTTTTTCGCATGCATTTTCTCTTCTTTCATAGCCTCCAACCCTTCAGCTCCAGTTTTTGGAGCTCCACCTCATCATTTTTAGATGCATGGCATTAGATCTCTTCTCACTCATGGGTGTTGGAGATTACAGAGCATGTTTATGCAATTGAATTTTTCAAACTGTCCCCAGTAGGGACTCTACGGGCCACTCCTCCTCCTGTGTTCTAGCAGGAGGTAATTACTTTGTTTCAAAAGGAGCAGTAGCTTCTTTACATCTTTCTATGTTTCCTTCTTTTTCCTTTTCCCCAGCTGTTTTTTGGTTTCCAATAAAGGCAGTGGGCTTTGGCCAGGTTTGGACCTTACAGGATTTTATGCATATATTGCATATTGCAAATTTCAGGTATTGTCATTACCAACCATCCTCCCTCTGTTATCCAGCAAGACATGGGTCAGGCTTTTTCATTTCAAGTTCTTCATTCTGGTATCTCCACAGCTCCACAGGTGTTACTAAGGAGATGGCTGTATGCCGGTTCATCCCTGGGTGCACGGGGTAGTAGTTTACCCCTATATTTCTGGCTGGTTGCTGGTGCACAGTCCTGTGAGTATCTACAGAGGAACATTCACTTTACTCTGTCTTTATAGCAGACGCTTGGTCTTTTTATCAACAAGGTAAAATCTCTTCTTCAGCCTATCCAAACAACCAATTCATGGGCCTGTATTGGACTCTTGGCATGCAAGGGCCTACTTGCTAGCAGACAGGTTTCTGAATCTGCATTCATTAGCTCTTTGAGTCTGGCAGACGCCATACATCCATGCCAAGGATGTCCAGTGCTTTTTGGGACACATGGCATTCACCACAGCTGCCACTCCTTTCTCCTGTTTGCACCTTCGGCCTCTCCAGAATTGGTTTCTTCGGGCACTTCATCCCATGCAGGATGAGCCCAATGAATGTGTCATTGTCCCTCTAGCCATCCACAGGTCTCTCAACTAGTGGACTCATTGCTCCAATCTCTGTGTGGGCGATGTTAGCAACCGACACTTCCCTCTCAGTGTGGTGAGCTCACCTCAAGGGTCACACCATCCATGGTCCTTAGGCGGCCATAAAGGGCATGGAGCACATCAACTGTTTGGAGTTACTCGCAGTAGAAATGGCACTGCACCTTATCTCTCATTTGCTCATGGACAGTATTGTCCACCTTACTACCACCACCACGATTGTGATTTGCTTGCCCTCATCATCAGAATCTGGGACTGGTATACCATAACCATCAGTGCCATTCATCAAGAACTCTCTTGCTGGCTCCCTCAGTCAGACAGTTTATACTGACTAATGGTCCCTTCCTCCTTCCCAGGCATGGGAACTCTTTGTCAGATGGCACACTCCCCTTCTGGACTTGTTTGCCTCTCCCGCCAACATGAAGTGCCAATTCTTTGGAGCACGTCTTGCCTCCACCAGACAGGCTGTTGGGAGATGCCTTCCTCCTGGATTGGACATCCACCCTCCTGTACATCTTTCCACTATTGCCAGTGCTGTCCAGCGTGGTCTCTCGTCTTCAAGCAGAGCAGGTAGATTGCATTCTCATCACACCATGGTGGCCCCGCCAGCCATGGTTTGTCATTCTGCTCCAACTTGCAGGCAGCTGCTCCATTCAGTTGCCACTCAGGCCAGACTTGCTGGCTATGGGCAACAGCCCAGTCCCGTACTCCCAGGTCACTCAATTCCGGTTGACGGCGTGGCAGCTCCAGCCTCAGCCCTCTCTCAACCAGTAAAGGGCATTTTGGACCTTGCCCTGAGACCTGCCACTAAACATTGTTACATTTTTAAGTGGTGTCATTTTTGCATTTTTTCACAAAAGCAAAGGGTTCAGCCTCTGTCTGCTTCCACTTCCCTCCTCCTGGATTTTTTGATCTCTCTGTCAGATTCAGGACTCTCATTATCATTCTTGAAGGTCAATCTGGCAAATATAGATTCGTTTAGAAGCGAGCATTCTCTTCCCTCTCCTTTATCCGATCCTCTTGTAAAGAGATTTCTGCAAGGCTTTACAAATTTCTGGCCCCAAGTAGGCCTGTGCCCCCTCTTGGAGGTTGGAGGTTGTTCTTTTCGCCCTTATGAAACCACCATTTGCGCCAATGGCCACTTCTGACATGTTCCATCTATCATGGAAAACAGCATTTTTAGTGCCTATTACTTTTGCTCGTCGCGCTAGCGAGCTTATGGCTCTTGAGTCGATAGTCCTTACCTGAAATTTCATAAGGATAACGTCATGCTGGGCACAGACATTCCCTTCTTACCTAAGGCAGCATCATAGTTTCATATGTCTCAGGACATTGTCCTTCCAACCTTATTTCCAAATCCTTCTACTCCCCTGGAGCAGTCTTTGCACCTTCTTGATGTGCGGAGGGCTCTTGCTTTTTATGTCCACCGCATAGCTCCATTACGGAACTCACTATGACTTTTTGTTAAGTACCGTAGGGATACTGTGGGCCTTCCTGTTTCTACCCAGAGGTGGCGGCCTGGATAGTTGCAGCTATCCGGCTAGCTTGTGAAATGGCAGGACTGGACTTACCTGTTCAGATCCATGCTCATTCCACTAGAGCATTGGCAGCCTCCATGGTTTTTTTGCACAGTGTGCCTCTGCATGATATCTGTCGGGTGGCCATATGGTCAACACCGCATACTTTTGTCTCCCATTATAAATTGGATTTAGCTGCCAAGAAGGAGACGGCTTTTGGGAGAGCAGTACTTTTTTCTGCACTAGCATGACACCCACCATCCGTGGGACTGCTCGCTAGTCTACCACAGGTGTGGATTTCACAGTACCACGCAGAAGAAAGTAAGGTTGCTTACCTGTAATCATGTTTCTTCTAGTGGTAACTGAAATCCACACAACCCGCCCATCCTCCCCACATTCTGTCATGCCTTTTATCTCCGACTGTCTTTCGCGGTACGGAATTAAGGCTCCAAGCCCCGCTGCCTGGCTTTATTAGGAGTAGATGGGCGGGGCTGGAGTCCCTAATTAGGAAAAGCTTTCAAGAAAGATCCGAGTCAGCTGCGTGGACACAGGGAAATACCACAGGTGTGAATTTCACAGTTACCACTAGAAGAAACATGATTACAGGTAAGCAACCTTACTTTCTTGGCAGTGGGTGGACTGGATGGCCCACGAGGTCTCTTCTAACTCTATGATTCTATGACTCTGGGGGTTGGCGCTCATCTCCATTTCTCAGCCGAAGAGTCGGCACTATCCGTAAACGCCTCCAAAGTCATGTGGCTTGCATGACTGCATGGAGTGCTGTTACCTTTCTGCTGGAGCAATACCTATTGATCTACTCAGATTTGCATTTTTTGAACTGCTAGGTTGGCAGAAGCTGGGGCTAACAGTGGGAGCTCACCCCACTACCCAGATTTGAACCACCGACATTTTGGTCAGCAAGTTCAGCAGCTCAGCAGTTTAACCCACTGCGCAACCATACCATAAATTTGTATTGACTTGACACTAATTCCACAGTGCATAGTTTAGGATGTAGAAAATCCCTAGAGATGACTTATTTTGTCAGATGTGGGTAAATAATAATAATAATAATAATAATACTTTATTTATATTCTGCCCTAGCTCCCTGGAAGGAGTCAGGGAGGATTCCAACAAACAAAAAAGGCAAACATTAAATGCCTTGCTACATCCATAGATACACATACAACAACGAACCATCCAAATCCCAAAATAAACCAACATCTAAGTGAAAGTGCAGAATTGGTGTCACTGGTACAGGAATCATACTGCACATTCAATATATAATAGGTTCAACAGGCATAAGCACAAAAAAGTTATATGCGAGGGTTGAATGAAAACTAATGCCTCCACCTTCATAACTCAACAGAAGGCAGGCACTGGCTTGTTCAGTAGACTCTCCTCTACAGATCCATTTTGGCAGGAAGCCTTAGCATTGAACAGTTGTGTTGTTAAAGTACGAAGTATGGAACCCTGCACAGGCAATCAGTCAATGCGACTTAAGCAATGTGCAGTCATTGAATCCTTGACAGCAGAAAGTGTCACCCCAAAGGAGATTCATCAGAGAATGCAAGGTGTTTATGGTGACTGTGTTGATGTGAGTACTGTGCGTCATTGGGTGAGTAAGTTTAAATATGTTGAGGTGTCAAAAATGCAATGACTGCACATTGCTTAAGTCGCATTGACTGACCATCTGCGCAGTGTTCCATACTTTGCACTTTAACAGCACAACTGTTCAATGCTAAGGCTTCCCACCAAAATGGAACTGTACCTGCTGCATACCAGTATTGCCATCTGTTGAGGAGTTACAAAGGTGGAGGCATTACTTTTTATTCAACCCTTATACTATTAAAAATAGCTGTTCTGACTAAGACAAGTGTAGTCTTAGTTAAAAGCCACTGTGAAGAGATAAATCTTCAAGACTTGAAAGGAATGCAGTACAGGTCAATCAGTAGGAATTTCCAGATCATTTATGGTTTGAAAGCTGGAAGCCACTCCAAAGACTTTACAAGTATTCTTTTTATGACCAAATACAAACATAATTTTTATGAAGAACTACACTAACCCAGATTTTTGATTCAAATAATATGTTCCATGATATTGTGTTGTTGAAGGCTTTCATGGCCAGAATCATTGGATTGCTGTGAGTTTTCCGGGCTGTATGGCCATGTTCCAGAAGCATTCTCTCCTGACATATCATCCACATCTATGGCAGGAATCCTTAGAGGTTGTGAGACCTCACAACCTCTGAGGATGCCTGCCATAGATGTCTGAGGAGGCCCTGCTCTTAACTCCGTCTGCGTCACAAATATGTTTGTGAGAGACAGGGCCTTCTCAGTGGTGGCCCCTGGCTATGGAACACCCTTCCTAGGGACATTAGATCAGCTCCCTCCCTTTTGACTTTCTGAAAAAAAGTCAAAACCTGGCTGTTTGAGCAGGCGTTTGAAAAGGCAATGTAACGGACATAGGAATATGGAACAATCGGACTATGAGATCGGATTACGTTTTTATCTTGGAGATGAAATGATTTGCTTTTACTAATGTGTTATAGTCTTAATTGATATGTAAATGCTTTTAAATATTTTAAATGTTTTTATGATGTTGTTGGCATTGAATTGTTGCCTTGTGAACTGCCTCGAGTTGCCTGCAGGCTGAGAGGGGCGGTATAAAAATATAGCAAATAAATAAATAAATAGCAAATTTCCTTAGGATGGAGTAAAACTCTTCCTCTTCCACCATATAGACAGCCTCATATGTGAAGCGGACACTCCCCGACTATGGAAATAGTCTACTCGTGTCAACTCTTCACATTCGACTGGCAAAACAGAATCATGCCATCCAGCTTCACAATGAAGTGCTTGTTTAATGAGTCATCTGTGTGATGGATAGGCGAGGGCATGCTTGCTCTTCCCACTGGACAGACAAAAGTGGAGCAGAGCACTGTATAAACTGGCACAGAAGAGAATACAATCGCAAACAGTGCAACTGAGACAAATCTGTTTTGATAACTAAATGCTGCATTCCTGTTGTCAGTCATCACATCTAGTTGATGTTAGAAACTTTCTGTAGAACTTTATTCCCTCTGTGTTTAGTTTCCAGAGTGACGATAAAAGCATTAACAAAAACCAGCCCAATAAACTGTACAAAACAGTGGATTTAAATATTAATGATTATTTTTTTCATGTCAGGCGTGACTAGAGAAACTGCAAGTCACTTCTGGTGTGAAAGAATTGGCCATCTGCAAGGACGTTGCCCAGGGGACGCCAGATGTTTTGATGTTTTACCATCCTTATAGGAGGCTTCTCTCATGTCCCCTCATGGGGAGAAACCTCTCACATGGATGGTAAAACATCAAAACATCCAGGTGTCACTTGGGCAACGTCCTTGCAGATGATAATGATGATTATTGATAATACTCTGGAGCTCCCGATGGCGCAATGGGTTAAATCCTTGTGCCAGCAGGACTGCTGACCAAAAGGACGGTGATTCAAATCCAGGGAGCAGGGTGAGCTCCCATCTGTCAGCTCCAGCTTCTCATGCAGGGACATGAGAGAAGCCTCCCACAGGATGGTAAAACATCTGGGCGTCCCCCTGGGCAATGACCTTGCAGATGGCCAATTCTCTCACACCAGAAGCAACTTGCAGTTTCTCAAGTTGCTCCTGACATGGGGAAAAAAATAATAATACTCTGGTCTAGACAATAACAGGGAAAGCTACTGGACTCTAACTCCTAATAGCACTGATACCATGGCTAATGGGAATTGTTGATATACTCTGTTGACCTGCAGCTTTTTGGTTTTATCCATCAGACTGCAGACGGAGGCTTTCATTTTTAATACTCTTTACATTAAAACACCCATACATATAGATCAATTCCCAATTCGAAATACCAAAGAATAGGCGAGCCCTTTGTGCACAGCCCAGTCTTTAGTGTAGCATGTCTCCAACCTTATGACAAATCAAGTTAAAGGTGTCATACAGTCAGCACTCCACATTTGTAAAGTGGGAAACGTGTGAATTAAAAAAAAAACACTGCAAGAACAGTTCTCTAGGAGTCTCTAGGTCCTGCAACACAACTCTATGGCAGAAATTTACTATAGAGTTGCACTGGAACATTTTAACCACATTCACAAATAAACCCAAAATAGTCATACTCACAAACCTGTTCAACTAATTCTGCATAATACGTAAAGTAGGCTTATGTAAGATTTTGCTGCTACAAGCACACAACACTGCACCATAAGAAGGAACCGTACATCACTCTACTGTATTAGAAACAATGTCTGTTTCCACCTACTTGTTGTGGTAGTAAATGTTGCCAGAGAGTGCTCTGACCAGGATCCGGGAGCTTGTCAGATGGACTAGGTCACTCAGCCAGTCTTTTGTTCTACAAGAGAAGGAACACCCACTTAGAATAACAAATGCACACAGAGACAGAGAGAGAGCCATTTTTCATTACAACAGCACCAATTATTATCATGCAATCAACCATATCACGTCACTATCCAGGATGAGGTCAGTGAGCAAGAAACCAGCAACAACAACAATACAGTAGCTCTGTCTGCCTAGCAAGAACTGAAAAAGAAATGCTGAAACTATCCACAGAAAACTTTCCCAAATCCACATCTTCTAAAGACTCACTTACGGTGTATAAACACTGTAGAATTAATGCAGTGTCATCTTACTTTAACTGTTATGGCTCAATGCTACAAAATCCTAGGATTCAAAATGATCTTAACAGATTTGAGAGATGGACCTGTATAAAAACAAGACTTGTGTCTAGATTCAGGGAAGTCATGCTACCCCTTTATTCTGCCTTGGTCAGACCACACCTAAAATCACACTGTGGGCACCACAATTGAAGGGAGATGTTGACAAGCTGGAATGTGTCCAGAGGAGGGCGACCAAAATGATCAAGGGTCTGGAGAACAAGCCCTATGAGGAGCAGCTTGAAGAACTGGGAATGTTTAGCATGCAGAAGAGAAGCCTGAGAGGAGACATGATGAGGGTCATGTATATATATGTGAGGGGAAGTCATAGGGAGGAGGGAGCAAACTTGTTCTTTGCTTCCCTGGAGACTAGGACACAGAACAATGGCTTCAAACTACAAGAAAGAAGATTCCATCTGAACATTAGGAAAAACTTCCTGACTGTGAGAACCATTCAGCATTGGAACTCTTTGCCCCAGAGTGTAGGGGAGGCTCTTTCTTTCGAAGCTTTTAAACAGAGGCTGGATGGCCTTCTGTCAGGGGTGCTTTGAATGCAATTTTCCTGTTTCTTGGCAGGAGGCTGGACTGGACAGCCCAGGAGGTCTCTTCCAACTCTATGATTCTAAGTATTTATTTATTGTATCAGACGCAAACGAAGGGTACACTTGCAATAAAGTATGGTTCTGGGGCCAGGCATTTGGGGAGCAGGCTTGATAGCAATTGCAATGTTTACATGAACTGAAAATGGATAGCCTCTGACAAAGTCTTTGGATGCTGAATTAGATGCTACATGGTTGCTAATAATGTTTTTAAATAGATTTTAACTTAATGGTTTTATTTAATGTGTAATGTTGTGATATATTGTGTATGTATTCTGTATGTGTTGGCATCTAATTGTTGCCATTGTAAGCCGCCCTGAGTCCCCCTTCGGGGGTTGAGAAGGTTACAGGGTACAGATGTTGGAAATAAATAAAATAAATATTCAAAAAGTACAAAGTTTACTACAGAAGAGAAGCCTGAGAGGAGACATGATGAGGGTCATGTATAAATATGTGAGGGGAAGTCATAGGGAGGAGGGAGCAAGCTTGTTTTCTGCTGCCATGGAGTCTAGCATGCAGAACAATGGATTCAAACTACAGAAAAGGAGATTCCATCTGAACCTTAGGAAGAGCTTCATAACTGTGAGAGCTGTTCAGCAGTGGAACTCTCTGGCTTCGAGTGTGGAGGAGGCTCCTTCTTTGGAGGCTTTTAAACAGAGACTGGATGGCCATCTGTCGGGAGTGCTTTGAATGCGATTTTCCTGCTTCTTGGCAGAATGGTGTTGGACTGGATGGCCCACAAGGTCTCTCCCAACCCTAGAATTCTATGAATCTAGGCATCATCACTCTTTGACAGGCCTTGTCAAGTGATATTTCCATAGCATTGAGCCATGGCAGTTAAAGCAATGTCATACTGCATCAAGTCTATAGTACAGATACAGCCTTGGCTTTATTGTAATCTAATACACAGAAAGTCCAAAGGGAACTGACTTCTGTAGATTGTTTTTCCTCCCAATTGTTCCCATCTCTAAATGCATTCCTTCTCCATTGAAAATGGTGCCATCCACCTAACAAACATGAATTTGTGGGGGTGTTTTCAAATCCAAACATATACAAGGCTATCAACCATATTA
The DNA here is from genome assembly GCF_037176765.1 of Anolis sagrei. Classification (NCBI taxonomy): domain Eukaryota; kingdom Metazoa; phylum Chordata; class Lepidosauria; order Squamata; family Anolidae; genus Anolis; species Anolis sagrei. Next base: position 17,695,561 of record NC_090025.1, on the reverse strand, counting down.
GTCATAGCTTCTCTCTAGCTTTGAAGGTCATGAAATGCATATGGAATGAGGTTTTTATAGTCCACTCAATGAGCACTGGCATTTCTGCCATTCCTGAACATGGAAAAACTCTTCCTCAACCTTTTATATGTGTCTCATTCTGTGTCCATCTTTTATGCACAGAGCGCTGTTGCTAATTTGCCCTTCACTGGCAGATCAATGGTTTGCAACCTTTGGCACTCCAGAGGTTTCGGACTTCAACTCACAGCAGCCCTGAACAGAGTTGGCTGGCAGCATCTGGGAGGTGAAGTTCAAAACATCTGAGGGGACAAAGGTCTAGACAAAGAAAAACTGAAACAAAGGGTCAATTACACAGTTGAACAGTTTCTCAACCTTACCACTTCTTCAGGCTTCTAGTGAGAACTATATGACATGTAAGGGCATTTGCAAAGAGGGGAAGTATACTATCGAAAGAACAAATGTTAATCAGGCACAACAATGGAAGACTTGTCCTTGACATCTAGTTTTCTAAGCAGAAGTATTTTCTATTTTTCCACAATATATGAAGTTGCACAGTCTATGATCAGCTTTAACATAATGTTGAGCCTAGACAATTCCACATTCTGCATTGCCCAGAGGTCAACAACTGAAACAAAGATCGCCCAATTCTTCCTAATCTCTTTCTCAATTTCCCTGACTCTTTGTTCATCTTGACTCAATTGTCTATGTTTCATTTCAGATTAAACTGTTCTTACAAAATGATACTATGCTTTAGGAGGTTGCCAGCATTGGCAACATTGCATACTAAGCAATTTTAGGACTTCGTTGCAACAATACCACCACCAATGCAAGAAGTCTGCCTAAGGTCGAGTCAAAACTTTGTTATCCTGTTTTGCAATCTCTTCTTTTCCTGAATGAGTTACAAATGCAAAGAAGATCCACTTACTCCCCATTTGGCAGCTGTCCCACCAGCGTGGTGCCCACAATCATGGAACCTATTCCAATGGTCGCCAAAGTAACACTGGAAAAAGAGAAGAAAAGGGACAGTCCAAAAGGTATTCTCCATTTCAGACCAGCTAATCCTAACACAGCAGCATCGAAGCGGTTACAAGAAGAAACGCCAGCTAACAAGAAAACGTCCCTCCTCTAGGCATCAGGTCTTGGCTTTTTTATCACTGTATTCTTAATAGGTGAGAGAAAGCATGGTGTGTGGTTTGGCCATTAAACCACTACGACTCTGGAGTCCAGGGTTCAAATCCCTGCTCAACCATGGAAAGCCAATGGGTGACCTTGAGCAAGTCATACTCTCCCAGTTGAAAGGGAGGTGAAGACAACCTTGGCAAGTCTTGTATATAGGTCTATAATATGCCTCATCTTGCATCATGATGGTCACATACTTTGGGTCCCCAGATCATGCATATGCATCCCCATCCAGGCTTTGTCCAAATCTTTTCATATCCCCTACAATTAAAACAGTATAAATTCAAGAGAAAAAGGCAGTTCTCAAGTTACGAACAAGATATGTTCCATGTATTGTTGAAGGCTTTCATGGCCAGAATCTCTAGGTTGTTGTGAGTTTTCTGAGCTGTATGGCCATGTCCCAGAAGCATTCTTTCCTGACATTTCACCTGCACCTATGGCAGGCATCCTCAGAGGTTGTGAGACCTCAAGACAGTGTGTGGCCTGGTCAGACATGAACTATGCATGATTTTTATTTTGCCACCCAGTAGGTTTCTATGGTTGAATAGGGATTTGAACCCTGCTCTCCAGAGTCATAGCCTGATGCTCAAATCACTACATCAGGGGTCCTCAAACTTTTTAAACAGAGGGCCAGGTCACAGTCCCTCAAACTGTTCGAGGGCCAGATTATAATTTGGAAAAAAAATGAATGAATTCCTATGCACAAGGCACATATCTTATTTGTAGTGCAAAAAACACTTAAAAACAATACAATAATTAAAATGAAGAACAATTTCAACAAATATAAAATTGTTAGTATTTCAATGGGAATTGTGGGTCTACTTTTGGCTGATGAGATAGTATTGTTGTTGTTGTTGTTGTGTGCTTTCAAGTCATTTTAGACTTAGGTTGACCCTGAGCGAGGACCAGGTAAATGACCTTGGAGGGCAGCATCCGGCCCCTGGGCCATAGTTTGAGGACCCCTGCACTACATTATTCTGGCTCTCTTCAATAATATATACTTTTGTCTAATCTGGCACAACCCTCAAAAATTAATTTCTACAAAAAGTTCATTATCCCTACCACCTCCAATATCCCAATGATACTGCTAGAAAATATCACTGCTGATCAGTTTCTATGCGCCCCCCCCCCCTACACCAGACACCTCATCCTTAAACTTACCGAAGTGGTAGCAAAAGACAATACCGCACAAAGACTCCAATAACCCACACCACAGTCAGCCGTAAGCTGATGTAATGGAAATTGACATTGGTCCTGGTGAGAAGGTTCCAAGAGACTAGCTCCTCTGAGGAAAACCGTTGGGTGACCTCATCTTCTACAATGGCTTCAAATCCTTTTTTGCAGAAATAAAAAACATCCGAGAGCTCAAAGTCACCCCGGCGTAGGCCAGCATTGGCCTCCTCCATCGTGGTGTGATCTCTCTGTATAATAACTGCCAATCAAGAAAGAGAAATGTACACATTACAGGTTGATGAGAACATTAAGATACACAATAGCAAATAAGTCAACTTTACAGCAAGTTGAAGGGAATATTTGGCACCCCTTTTTTAAGGCCCTTACACACAGCCCTATATCCCAAAATATCAAGGCAGAAAATCCCACAATATCTGCTTTTAACTGGGTTATCCGAGTCCACACTCAGAAAATGTGGGTTTCTGCCTTGATATTCTGGGATATAGGGCTGTGTGGAAGGGCCCATAGACAATTCACAACAGCCTTCCACATACAGTTGCTGGGATTAGGAGTGCAGGTCCCACTCAAAAAGGAAAGAAAACATAGATAAGGAAACATTTTGTAAGCTGTCAGGACACGTCTCTAAGTATCTCTACATCCTCCAGTATGATTCTATCATCAACTTGACCTGGGATTGAATTAGCATGGTTTAGTCCAGTGGTTCTCAATCTGTAAGTCCCCAGGTGTTTTGGCCTACAATTCTCAGAAATCCCAGCCAGTTTACCAGCTGTTAAGCTGTTAAGATTTCTGAGAGTTGAAGGCCAAAACATCTGGGGACTCACAGATTGAGAACCACTGGTTTAGCTGTTGAATGTGGCTGCCTCAACAATACAGCCACTACCCATCTGCTCCTCTATCCAGAGAACTTGTAATTAAATAGATAGACTTCTTTAGTAAGCATATATACTGCTCAAGACTGCAGACTTTAACCGCTTTATACAAAGACTAACTATTGACTTTTGTCTGCTTTAAGGTTACTAGTTTAGTCCAAAGAAAACCTCACAGAAGCCTGAGATATCCCAGTGTAATACAAGTCCCAGGTAACACATGGAAGAGGGCAATTCTGTGGCTTCAGGGAAACAATACAATCCTTCAACTCAACAGCTGGTGCAAGGGACAACCTCTCCACAGATCATGTTTCTCGGGGTTGGCCCGACAGCAATGAATTATGCAAGTACAGGCTGGTGTTTCATGTTACAATGTGCTTTATGAGAAGGCTGCTGTGGAGTAGCCAACGAGGGGTCACATTGTCAGAAAGAACTGGGATAGACCCCAGAAGGACAACATGAAAGCCAAGAGCTGAGACTACGCAGGGTGAACGAAGGCAGATTTCTTTATTTAGGTTGAGATAAACGATCAAATATGCATTCAAAAGATAACTGCAAGCTAAGAAAAAACAAGAGCAACGTGATTATTTTGCCCAAGTCAACCATGGCCTACTGCTCACGAGGCATTGCTCTGTGCCAGCCACAGAAAAGTGAAACCAAAGTTTCAAAATCTGTGTAAAAGGGATGCAATATTAAGCAACTACTCTTCCTCGCAAGTCATGACGTCAAAACACCAAGGAGTTAAGAGAGAAGAAAGTGTCTAAATCCAATGTACAGGATGTTAACCCCTCATCTGTTGGGAAACTAAACCTACATCATCAGCAAAAACAAGAATATAATCAGCCTTTCATCTGATTTATTTAATATTATATTTGTTAGACCGCTCTTTCACAAAGAAAATCAGATGTTTAAGATGTGTGTAGTTCTTCTCTCTGCTTTCATTCAGTCCTGCTGAGAGTAACTGGCCCAAGGTCAATGCGTGAGCTCCATAGTACTTCAGGAATCTGAAAGCTGGTCTCCTCAATCTTAGGCCTCTTCTATCCCAGGATCTCCTCCTAGGTTATCTGCTTTTAACTGGATTGTATGAGTCTCCACTGCCATATAATCTGGGATAAGCAAATAATCTGGAATCAAATCCTGAGATAAAAGGACTGTGTAGAAGGAGTCTATGTCAAAACCTCTGTCCACTGTAACTGCTTTTCACAAACTGGTAACTTTCAAATGTATTGGGCCATCCTCTCCCCTTCAAAAAAGAAAGTATGACACTCCAGAAACTTTGCTCCCGAAACTGAATTCTCATCAGGAGGAGGGAGCAAGCTTGTTTTCTGCTGACTTGGAGACTAGGATGCAATGGAACAATGGCTTCAAACTACAAGAAAGGAGATTCCATCTGAACATTAGTAAGAACTTCCTGACTGTGAGAGCCATTCAGCAGTGGAACTCTCTGCCCCAGAGTGTGGTGGAGGCTCCTTCTTTGGAAGTTTTTAAACAGAGGCTGGATGGCCATCTGTCGGGGGTGCTTTGAATGCAATTTTCCTGCTTCTTGGCAGGGGGTTGGATTGGATGGCCCATGAGGTCTCATCCAACTCTATGATTCTATGATTCTATCATTGATTAGCTGATCCATAAGAAAAATAAATATTGAATAGTTAATTACCAGTTAAAGCTACATGGAACAATATTCACCAATTACTTGTATGATATGTATGTGTATGTCCTTTCAAGTTGCCTGATGACTTCTGGCAACCTCATTAATTTCATAGGATTTTCTTAGCAAAGAATACTCAACAGTGGTTTGACCACTTTCTTCCTCTGAAATATAACCTTGTATTCATTTGCAACACTAGGAATCATGGGAGTTGAAGTCCAAAACACCTGGAAGGCTGAAATTTGCCCGTGCCTGCTTTAGAGTATTTAGGCCAATGAACTATTTACCAGCAAGAGCATAGGTTCAGCATGCAATCCATCATTCATTTTCACAATTTCATCAAGAAAAAAGCTAGCTAAAAGCTATCTATCCACATACAGGAGATACAAACCAAAATAATCTCTACTACTCACATGGTCAACAATGCCAGGAACAAAGGCACGCTCAGTGATGAGGCATGAAGGCAACACAAATGCAGATTCTGCTCAGATCCACACATCTCCCAAACAACTAACATGGGCAGCTCTCGAGGGATTCTAATAGTTTTTTAGATTAGCAAGACTGAATGAGAATAATAGTGATTCTAAGTCTATTACATCAAAGCCTCCATTTGCAGAACTTGGCTGAACTGCTACAGAATGATGTTTCAAGTCAATGCTCTTCCAAATTGCCATTCTTTCTATGCAACAGTCTCAATTTTTGAAAAAGACTTACCATTGGATGCAGTATGTTTCAATGCCTCCCTGCGCTGCTCTCTGATGCCCCTCTCAATCCGAAGTGTCGCCCACTGTTTAGAAAGAAACAAAACAGAGGTCCTGTATTGAAGAGGTTACACATGCAATGTGAATTGTAATGTTTGGCTTTAATGATCTGCTGTTGTGATAGTTTTGGTGATAGTTTTACTGCTTAAAACATTCTATAGTATTTTTTTATTTATGTACAACCAGGCCTCCATATTCATTCAGTTTAGGGACACACGATCCCCTTGAAAGTGAAAAACCACCAATTTTTAAAACATTATTTTTACTACTGAGTGAACACCCCTCTAGGAATCTCTAGGTTCTCCACAAAGTCCACCAAAGGTTGACCAAACAGTTACACTGAAGAACCTAGAGATTCCACCGGAGTGGAAATCATCTATCAGACAGATGGCCATCTATTTCATCTAATCAAACTTAAAGCCAAACCCAAGGTCACAACAACATCTGTTATAGAACTCCAAATTGCTGATGATAACGTAGTCTGTGCCCATTCAGAAGACCTACAAGCCATTCTAAACAACTTTGCAGAAACATATGAGATGCTCAGCTTCTCACTGAACATCAAGAAAACCAGTACTCTTCCAGCACCAATCCCTTTGCAATGCCAGAAATACAGCTTAATGGTGTAACGTTAGAAAAAGTTGACCATTTCCACTACCTTGGCAGCCACCTCTCCACAAAAGTCAACACTGATATTAAAATACAACACCACCTGAGCTCTGCAAGTGTCAGCATTTTTCCAAATGAAGCAGAGTGTGTTTGAGGATTGGGGCATCGATAGGGAGACCAAGATGCTTATTTATAAAGCTATTGTCCTCCCAACCCTTCTATACGCCTGCAAAACATGGACTGTCTACAGATGTCACACTCAACTCCTGGAATGATTCCATCAGCATTGTCTTCAAAAAATTCTGCAAATCTCTTGGGGAGACAGGCAGACAAACATCAGTGTGCTGGAAGAAGCAAAGACCACCAGCACTGAAGCAGCGCTCCTACACTATCAACTCCGCTGGAGTGGCCATGTTGTCTGAATGCCTGAACACTGTCTCCCAAAGCAGTAATTATACTCCCAACTCAAGAACAGAAAACATAATGTTGGTGGAAAGATAAAAAGATTTAAAGATGAGCTTAAAGCCAACCTTAAAAACTGTGGCATAGACACCGAGAACTGGGAAGCCCTGACCCTTGAGCGCTCTAACTGAAGGTCACCTGTGACCAGCGGTGCTGCAGAATTCGAAAAGGCACGAATGGAGGGCGAAAGGGAGAAATGTGCCAAGAGGAAGGTGCATCAAGCCAACCCTGACCAAGACCACGTTTTACTTGAAAACTGATGTCCTCACTGCGGGAGAACATATGGATCAAGAATAGGGTTCCACAGCCATATACATATCCAGCGCCAAGACTTGGGTTCATACACTTGGGTTCGCCTAAGTAAATAAATCGCAGAGATAACATTTTAATCAAATGGGTAAATAATCAAATGTACAGAGGAAAACCCACAAATGGAGGGCCACAAGTATGTGGTTTTTATGAGCACTGGTCTTCAAGGTCACATTAGAGCTGGAAAGTTTGGTACATGTTTTGATTAATACCTTGTTTCCTTCCAAACTGTAATGGGCTTAAAGCCTAGAACAGTGGTGTATAAAGGGTAAGCTGTCAGCTTCACACAACGCCCTCATCAGAACAGTTAGTTCCCCTTGGACCCATCTCAGATCCTCCAAACCAAAAACAAGAGTCCCAAGAGCCTGTAACATCCACGATTTTGCAACGAACCTCCCAAAAGTCCCATATCCAACCTAAAAAAACACCAGAAAAAGATGTCTAGGTTCAATTTTCTTTTGAAGTCAATAATTTTTAGCTCTTATGAGGCCTGTGGATGGTCTTGGGGAGTGAAATTGGCTCTTAAACATACCAAAGCTACACACCCTGATCTACACAGAACATTCAAAGGAACAATTTAATGAAAAGCTCTGTTTTAAGTGCTAATTTTTCCATTTGTGTTGGCAAAAACATTTCCAAAGTAAGTGAGTTTACATTTATGTAGGACTGAACCTTTTCATGCAACAAACCCATGGATGGCCCTCAGTGGAATAATTCTTACCATATAACAACAACAACAACAACAACAACTTTATTTTTAAACCCTGCCTCCATCTCCCCAAAGGGACTCGGGGCTGCTTACAAAGGAACAAGCCCGAAAACATAGATTAAAACATAGCACAATAGAATCAAATCAAAATAAAACCAACAAAATGAAATAAAATTAACACATCACAATAACAGAACATAACATCATAAAAACAATCCCATGGCTGAAGAGTAATAAGTGCTGAGTTCAGAGGGCTCAGAGTTTGTGCAATAATTTCTGGATAGAGCTAAAGCAAGGTGCAAAATTCAATAAAGGTAGGGCTGGGAAAGTAATGTCCTTTGGCATTAAAATGTCAGGGTTATAGGGCGGAGGGCCATACTAAAGTGCAGGAGCTGATACAATCCGCGGATTGTATCAGAATCCATGATTTTGTCCCTCATAATCATCCTTGACTTATAATGAGGTCAACTCACACATGAGTTGACCTCATTATATGGTATCTTATTCTTGCGAAAAGGGAAAGTAAGATATATAAGGTTCACTGAGTGTTTAAGAAGAAATTTTAAGGAAGCACCAAAATATGATTTTGAAAGACTGAACTTGCTATAAGAGGTACACCAGAGCCATGGCTGATGCTGATGATGAAACCGATCTTCTGAAGGAAAAATGAGAACTGGTAGAATGTGCAACTCTGCACAGCGTAACAAGATGCTATGACTCTGCCCTTAATTTCGCATCCACATCTGCTTATACTTAAATGCTGATAGGAACAAGAGAGAGAGAAATCTTGACCCTGTGTAGCTCTTCTTTGCTAGCCCTGGAAAAGGTTCCGCTCATCATTAATCTGTTCTATATTCTTCTTCCTTCACATTCTCCTTGTGGGCTTTCCAGGATTGTCTGGTTTGCAAGAATCATTATAATGGATGTTCTCTACATTTGCAGGTTATGTATTGTATTAATATGGTATCCCGAGAAATCTCTAGGTCCAGTTCAGCTTTATGATTAATTTCCAGTGGAAGCTGGCCACAGAATCCTTTGCCCCTAACCACAGTGAATGGAGAAGCTTAGCTGTAAATATATATCCAGTTTCATCCCCATTCCTTAACTGGTTGCTTCAGCTGTACTGGGGGTTAGGTTGCAACCAAGATCTGACATTTGCTTCCTCCAAAACGTTAATTAGAGTTTGTATAGAGCAGTGGTTCCCTCTAGATTATTAAATATGGTTTTCTGTGGGAGAGCAGATGGTGACTACTGGATGGCATATGTTCTGCATCGGAAACTAGAGCTGATGTAGTCTATCCAATGCGATTTTCTGAATCAGCATCCCAAATAACCAAACTGAATCTAAAGTTGACCAAAAACTGATTCATAACCATTTTGGTACTAATGTTGGAGAGTAGTCCCTGGTCAAAAGAAGGTTGAGAACCACTAGTAAAGAGTTATGTCAGAGCTCCCCCAACCCAGCATAAGGAATGGCATGGTAGTTTGGCAGCTATAGCCCATGATAAATACATAAAGGCACCAGATCCTGACTGGTTTTGGAAGTAAGAGTCAACTCTAGTTATTACATGGATGGGAGACCATCAATAAATCCTAGGTACTGTAGGCTATGCTTCAGAGGAAAGAATCAGCAGAATGAACTCTGAGTATCCCTTGCTTAAGTCAAATTAAGAAAAAATAAGCCAACACACAGTTTGAAGACACATATAACTGACCCTCTGTATATACAAATTCTGTATCCACAGAGTAAAACATCCACTTCTTGAAAATATTACAAAAGAATCCAAAATACAAATCCTGATTTTGCAATTTTATATAAGGGACACCATTTTCCTACCATTGCATATAATGTGATTTGAGTAACCATGAATTTGGGTATCCAATGGGGTTCTGAAACCAAGCAGTTGTGGATGCGAAGGCCCAACTGCATTCATGTGCCCATGCACACACATACACTCAATGACATTAGAAAGATGAGACATTCCTCAACCTAATCAGAACCTGGATGGAATGACTTCCTTTGATTTCCCTCTGGTTAATTTGAACTTCTCTTTTCATAGTGACTTTTGAGATTAAACTTTTAGTCTTGTCATGTGTTCCTTGTCTTTATTTATTTATTTATTTTATTTCAGACTGGTCTGTGTGATATAAATCATATAGGAAAGTTAAACTGGAAAGTTGCCCAAAGATATTCTGTTTACATCTGCCTTGACCATGAACAGAATCTGGCCACCCACAGCCATAACACAATCTTACATGTATCTTCTTAGAAGTATGACTCATCAAGCTTAATTAAATTTACTTGCTAGTAAACCTGTTAAGTATGCGTCAGGCTCACATGCATTCAGCTACTACTAATCTCATTCTAGGTGGCAGAAGTGGCCGAAACCATATCATCATGCCTATTTGACAACAGGGCCTCCTGGTTTAAAAACAACATAGTTAATTACCGCAGTGGTTTCTTCAGTACCATTAATTAATGTGACCTATTAATGTAGTTTTGAGCTGGACCTAGACATCATAGAGGTATTTACCCTTTTGACTTTTCCTCTTAACTGCTTCTAAGTGATCTTTCAACCAAGTTGGAGAAGTTACTGCTTTTGAAGTCAAATAGTACTGTGTTGGCATTATCTGGCAATTTTACACAATATATAAATTAGATTTAATGGTGCAATGGTCAGTTTCCAATTGGTTCAACCATGCTGATATCTTTCTTCTGCCATAAACAGACTGTAAGATGTCAGCATGGGTGAACCAATTGGAAACTGACAATTGTACCATTAAATCTAATTTATATATTGTATAGGATAGAGATTAGGGCCATATCCTTTCTGGTCAGCTCCAGAGCATAGTTACTAAGGATCTGAAGATTGCATCTATCCAATAAAGGCAATTGAAGTTACCCATTATATCCAAATTATCTTGTTTGGATATCACCCTGCTTTCATTCTCCATTGCAAGACCCCCGAGGAAGACGATATCCTATCCTGAGTATTAAGTTTCCTTTGGTGCCTAGTACTGTGATCTGCAGCCAATCCCTTTAAAGATATCTAACTTCCTTGTACTAGGCAATTAGGTAAAGGTAAAGGTAGTCCCCTGACATTAAGTCCAGTCATGTCTGACTCTGGGGTGTGGTGCTCATCTCCATTTCTAAGCCGAAGAGCCAGCGTTGTCCGTAGACACCTCCAAGGTCATGTGGCCGGCATGACTGCATGGAGCGCCGTTACCTTCCCGCCGGAGCGGTACCTATTCATCTACTCACATTTGCATGTTTTCGAACTGCTAGGTTGGCAGAAGCTAGGGCTGACAGCGGAAGCTCACGCCGCTCCCCGGAATCGAACCTGCGACCTTTCGATCAACAAGCTCAGCAGCTCAGTGCTTTAACCCACTGCGCCACCGGGGGCTCCATGTTTGTATATTAGTAATTAGGCAATTACTAATATACAAAGCAACACTTCTCACAGAGTTATATCAACATTTTACCATATCCAACTAGTTCTCTTCATTCCACTGGCTTTCTGTTATGCCCATTATATCTATATTTTCCTGTTAAACACTCATTTTGGCCGTCTTCAAGCATGTGTAAACACACCTACTCTGCAGCAGATGCACAACTAAGTCACTTGAGCATTCTACTTATTGCTAGGTTTAATATAGGGGTGGGCAAGGTGTAGATTATAGGTCACATACAGCCCCCTGCCCTTTTTTAAATGTTCTTGCCAAATCTGCTCATTGAGCAATGAAAATACTGTGAGAGAAGCAGTATTTTGTATGCTGAAAGAATACCATAATCTGAAATGTTAGCCTTGCTCAGTAGACCACAAGTGTGGCTCAAAATATGTGCATCATCACCACAGCAATGCAATGCAACCTGAGCCCTGCTACATGTACAATGGAGAACCTTCTTATAGTAACACCAGAGGTACTCCAAGTGGTCAGCTACTGGTCAAGGGACATTTAATCAACTACCAAGCTTGCAAACTTTGTGTTTTGTTTGTTTGTTAAAAAAATGCAATACAACTGCTCGGCAGACATGTAGCTGGGGGGGGGGGCTCAGGGGGCTTCAGCCTCCCCCCCCCCCCCCCAAAATTCTCATGATGGTTCGCGAAAAGGCCTTACTTGTGCATTATTTAAACTGTTATGTTTATTCATATCATGATCTGATCACCATACTCAATATATCCCATATGCACGGGGGTATTGGGGTAACGATACAAAAGGTTTGCTAGGCTAGACTCTCTTTCACTCAGACTCGCCCCCCCCCCCCCGAAACTCAGCCCCCCCCGAACCCCCCACCCTGAAAAAAAATTACCCCCCCCCCCCCCGAAACGAAATCCTGGCTACGGGCCTGCTGCTCGGTTTGCTCTTGACACGATAAATAAATAAATAACCACAGCAATTACTTATACACTAAATGAGAAGTCTCCTTTAAGAAAGTGAGCATGACTCAGATCCTGCTTTTCTCTAAGGAAAGGGTTCTGTATTTCACTCTTTCTTCCTGAACCATATAATTAAAACCTACTTTAAAAGAGGAAAAATGCTGCTGCATACTGCAATGCTAGAAGTGTTCATGTCAGTCATTGGGCCCTTGTAACTACCTCCAACCCTGGAAAATTTCACTGTTTAAAGTATCTGCAAATCCTGGTTTTGACCATCCAACAAGATTCATTAATAGCTCAGTGGAATTCTAAAATAAGTCTAGATTTCAACTCTTCTGCCTGTGATGAAACTTAAGTGGGGCAGTTTAAAAAGACATTGATTTAACCTTGTATTGTTGATCACGTGTTCCGATTTCAATTTCTTTAGCTAATACAGATATTCTGCACCTGCCGAAGGCCAGCTGGCCTGAGATCAGTTGACAACAATAGTCTATGAAGAGTCCAAAGTAGTGACAGAAATAGCATCTACCATCCCAACACCTCCCTGGAACAAGATGCATTTCCTCAAGGCCAAAAGAAGTCATTTTCTGGACAAAGCGACCCTGGAAAATATTTCAGAATACATCTGTCGAAACTTAAAGAGAATAAGCTATGCATCTCATATTTAACAAAAATGCATGCACTTTGAAGAGTACAATTGCAGGAGGGGGCACATTCCCCCCTCTCTCTATACACACACACACACACACACACACAAACACACACATACACATACATACAAACAACTTAAACTATTGATATATATAGTTTAAGTTGCTTTCTCTGAAGCCTAACTGAAGTACCTTCAGCTTCACTCTGCACTCTCTATATAACTCAACACATCTATTCCAAGCTGGAAAAAAAACCCTGATTCAATACAATTAATTGAACACTTCATTGCACTAAAGGATGTATGAGACTCTGTGGCACCTTACCACATTTTCTCTTGAATGCTTATACTTGTGACTCATGGAGATTCTGAAACAAAAACAAGCTTAGTGGTGTGTTCATTTGTTAGTCTTTTTCTCTAAGTACAAGGATCTGTCAACACTTGTCTTCCAAGAGGAACAACTACATATCCTATATTTATCTCATCTCATGTGAGTGATTGCAATGCAACATGCCAAACTGTGTGTGTGTGCGCACATGCAGTATGAAAATCTTCCATGAAAAAACATAACACTGTTTTGGAAATTTTGCAATCCTATATCTTTGGGATTCTCCCCATGAACACTTTTTAATGTAGGCTCCTTCCCTCTTGCAACTTGATTTTGCCATTTATCATTAGCATAAACTTTTAGGACAAGGATGGAAAACACATCCACTAATGTCATCAGACTTCAATTCTCAGATGCCACAGTCAGTGAGAGCTGATGGATCAGTGAGAGCTGATGGAAGGTCCAATCTCACATATCCCACCTTTGCTTCACCTACAATCAAAAAGCATTCTGAACCCAACCAATGACAGAATTGGACCAAACTTCACACACAGAACCCCCCTGCCTTGAAGGGACTCGCTAGCGTGAGCCTCCCTCCAGCCGCATGTGCACTCCCTCGGCCACACATGCAGACTACGCTGCCTTGCGCCAAGCATGCCCGCTCTCCCCTTCCTACTTGGAGTCTCAGAAACAACCCTCCCCTTGACTAAGAAGCTGGCCAATCACAGCAGGAGAAGGTCTATTGGTGGGAAGATTTGCCATTTGTTTCCAAAAAGGAAATGAAGGACAGGCGGAGAGATCTTCAGCCTTCTCTGCCAAAGAGGTTCCTAAGACCATCAGAAATACATGTTTTCTAGTGGACTTTGGTGACCCCACTGGCACCCCCTTGTGACCCCCCCCCCTCCCAGAAATCCCAACCTTCAGGTTGAGAAACACTGGCTTAGAGCATCCAAACCATTTAATATAGATTGTCTTTGCAATCCTTTCAAGAGTGCTGAAAGTTTGGTGGAGTTGTTTTGTTACAATGGAACCATAATAGAAGAACAGTTATTGTTTTCCATCTCTGGACATGCAAAGTTACTTAATAAGCTCATAGCAGAAGTGAAAAATTTGCAATAGAGGCTTCACAGCCCAGCTGTTTTGACTCAGCTGGTACCACAACGTGCCTTTGATGAGGATGATGGGATTCAGGTTCACAATCTAGTTCAAAATGTATAGTCAATGAGGAACAGGGTGTAGAAGTTCAGTTTCCTACAGCACGAAATGAGTGTGTTGATACTGAAACTAGCCAGGTGCAGGTTGACTCAGAAAAGGAGGCCAGTTCTCAGCCTGATAATGAGCAGGAAGGTAAACTGGATTACACTAACAAACTGACTGAGCTTGACGAAATGGGAACCTTAGATCGTGCTGACCGTTTGGGATTCAGAGTTTGAAGGAGTGTGAGAATAGCTAACAAGAAGGAGGTCAGAGGCCAAAGAAACGCCTTCATGTTTTGCAAAGGGTATTAAGCAGTGTGTTTGGGATCAAACCTTTGTCAGAGCAACTTTTTGTTTAACCAAGAAGCTTGCATTTTGCTTGTCTGGATTATCTTGCAGTTCTTGTGTTCATGGTCTCAGGACTCAGTCATGTTCTCATGGGATTTTGCTTTGCTGGTGCCTTTTGGATCATGCTTCAAAGTATTGTTTTCTATTGATCTTTTAGAACATTACTTTTGCTTTTAAGAACTTTTTATCTTTTATTTTTCAGTAAACTATAAAGACTTCTGGCGGTGTGCGGATTGGTGTCTTCAGCAAGGTGAACCTATTCTGAGGTGCAACACCAGGATAATAAAACAGGAAGCTGGATCATAGCACCTCGGACCACTCCAATACTTAACTGACAGCAGTTCTGGATGACCTGAGACAGAGAATCTTTCCTATGATCTGGAACCTGGCTCTTTTAAAACTGAAATTGTTCAACTCCTTGTCAATCGAAAGATAAAAACAGGGACTCCACCTGTCCTGCCTCTGAAATCTCAACCCCACAGTTTGGATGTTCTCCTGAACCAACTCCTGAGCCTGGATGCCCAGGTTTCAGTTGCATCCAGGAGTACATTTTCTAAGCCCCCTTCCACACAGCTAAATAAAATCCCACATTATCTGCTTTGAAGTGGGATATATGGCAGTGTGGACTCAGATAGCCCAGTTCAAAGCAGACATTGTAGGATTTTCTGCCTTGATATTCTGGGGCCCCTTCCACACAGCTGAATAAAATCCCATATTTTCTGCTCTGAACTGGAATATATGGCAGTGTGGACTCAGATAACACAGTTCAAAGGATTTTTCTGCCTTCATATTCTGGGATATATGGTTGTGTGGAAAGGTCCTAAGTCAAAACTTGTGCACCAAATGCTCCTCTTGCTTGACATGTCTGATCTGCCTATGGTGACACATACCTTTATTGTATCCCATTGGGACTATTGTTAATATACTCATCATAGGGCTGCGTTTAGAAAAATTGGGAAACTTCAGCAGGTTCAAAATGCTGTGACCAAAATGCTGACAGTTATAGGGAGCATATACATTTCCTTGTTAAAATAGCTTCGTGTCTACTGACTCATTTCCAAGCATAATTCAAAGTGGTATAAAGCCCTACATGGTTACGGCCTAACTATTTCAAATGCCATATCTCCTGGCACAAATATGCCAGACCTTTAAGATCTACAGAGTAAGGCTTTCTTTAAGACCGCTTCCACACAGCTGTATACAATTTACACTGGATTATATGGCAGTGTGTACTCAGATAACTTCCCAAATCTCATGGGAAGACGGGCCAACAAATGTTAGCGTGCTGGAAGAAGCAAAGACCACCAGCATTGAAGTGATGCTCCTACATCATCAACTCCGCTGGACTGACCACATTGTCTGAATGCCTAATCGCCTCCCAAAGCAGTTACTCTACTCCCAACTCAGGAATGGGAAACATTGTTGGTGGACAGGAAAAGAGATTTAAAGCAAACCTTAAAACTGTGACATAGACACCGAGAACTGGGAAGCCCTGGTCCTTGAGTGCTGTAACTGGAGGTCAGCTGTGACCAACAGTGCTGCCGAATTCAAAGAGGCACAAATGGAGGGCGAAAGCAAGAAACGTGCCAAGAGGAAGGCACATCAAGCCAACCCTGACAGGGACCATCTTCCACCTGGAAACTGATGTCCTCACTGCGGGAGAAAATGTTGGTCAAGAATAGGGCTCTACAGCCACTTACGGACCCACTGCCAAGACACTACACTTGAAGGACCATAATCCTTGGGCTACAAGGGATCATCTAAATAAGTTAGTAAGTACTCGGATAACCCAGTTCAAAGCAGATATTGTGGATTATCTGCCTTGATATTCTGAGTTATATGGCTGTGGGGAAGGGCCCTAACTCCCCCCCATCTCACTCTATATATATATATATATATATATATATATATATATATATATATATGCGTATACATGTGCATGTTTTTTTACGTATAAGCAGGGAAGCTTTTTAAGGGAATATTCCTTTAAAAATATACAGTTGTGTGTTATTTTAAATTTTTACATGTTTACATTTTATTCCACACATTGTTTTTCTGGTAGAAAGGCAGCACACACATGCAATAAAGAAATAAGTTGCTAGATAATTACCTTGCCCATGCAAAACACTGAACTATGATCCCTTCACAGTCAAATCTACTCATTGCACCAGTTCTTTGGTGTGTGGCCTTGTAAAAGAGCCTACAAAAATTACTAGCCTGCAAGGGTGAGTGGGAGGAGGAATGAGAGATGCATATACGTGTCTGTGCATTGACACAGTTATCTCCTCCAGCAGCTTGCTTCATATCGATGACAAATGCAAAGGAGAGAAGAACACCTATTTCTCTGCTCTGGGCCCTTTCTCATTCACATTCATGGAATCACATGCACTAACTCACCTGTAGACAAGCACCAGTCACCAGAATAGACTTCAAATGTAAAGTTGTATTTCAGGGAAGACTATATTGCGTCTGTATTTTAGGTTATTGTTTTGTTTTGTTTTTTTATTAATTCCTTTTGTTTTGAACATATCCCTAGCTGGGACATTTTTGTTAAAATGTAGTCACAGTTTGCAAACTCTGTTTTTGTAACAACATTATACTATAAACAATATTCTGGTTCTTAGTGCTGTAGATTTAAAGAAACAGTACAGGAGAAAAGAGCAAGATCAACAAAGAGCAGTCTCTGGAAAGGCAACCAAACCGTAATCTACACAGAACTAACATATAAACACTAAGGGCCCTTCCACAAAGCCATATAACCCAGGATATCAAGGCAGAAAATCACACAATATCTGCTTTGAACTGGGTTATATGAGTCCACACTGCCATGTATTCCAGCTCAAAGCAGAAAATGTGGGATTTTATTCAGCTGTGTGGAAAAAGCCTAAGAAGAACACTGCTCTGCACAAGAGAAAGTAACCAATGCTCACTTTCCAAGACTTTCAGGACACCTTAGTACGTATAAACACAAAGCACTTTCATAGCTGCAATGAAATCACTACAACTATGAAATTAAAACAGCCTTGAAATATGGTAAAACCTAGAACACTGAATGCAATTTTTAAAAAATCAACTGAATCATTACAACTCAGTACAGATAGTGCATCATCATAATAAATAATGATCATGCTTTATTTATAACCCGCCCTATCTCCCCAAGGAAATACCTTGCACAACTTTGCAAAACCAGAGCAAATCTTAAATAGGTTTCGAAACATAGTGAGAATGGAATTAAACTTAGTCATTCATAGAGCGTATACAAATATAGCGATATATTCAATAATATTCTACCAGTCAGCTTCATAATTTTTACACCTTTTAATCAAACTTGACAGTGGATGGTCAAGAGATACCAAATGCCTTTCTTGTTTATATTAGGGATATTTTTAGGTCATCTTTCCTGAAAAGTACAGTCTGGCCTCCATGTTCACTGGAGATAAGAACACAGCAATGCGAACAAAGAAATTGCTTTTTTTAACCTGAGGGAACACCTCTCCAGAAATTTCTAGGTGCCTTTCAATACAACCATATAACCCAGAATATCAAGGCAGAAAAAGGGGTCTGTTGGAAACCTGGCAAGTGAGGTTGAGGGCCCTTCCACACAACCCCTCAATCTCTGGGGATGCCTGGAAGGGCAAAACATCAGGAGAGAATGCGTCTGGAACATGGCCATACAGCCCAGACAGCTCACAGCAACCCAAATCCACAAATGTCAAACCCGCAAATGTGGAAGTGATTAAAAAGGCAGCTATCCAATAGTGGTTTTAATTGTAAAAGCAGCTTCATACATTCAGTTGGGGTCAAATAATGGAACAGAGAAGAGGGCTCAAAAGAGAAGGGGATGCTAACAAAATAGCAAGTGATATGTGGAAATGGGATCTCCTCCTCTCCCCATAAACTTCGGAAAAGGCCTGCTGCTTAACCCACATGTGGTGCAACTCCACCAGGCATGGGCAAACTTGGACCCTCCAGGTGTTTTGGACTTCTACTCCCAACATTCCCAACAGTCTCAGGCCTTTTCCTTTCCCCTTCAGTCACTTAAGTGTCCTGGCAATGAAAACCTCTTGGGCCATATAAAATGACAGGCCAGATTTGGCCTGAAGGCCTTGAGTTTGACAACTGTGTTGTAAAAGTGCAACTCCCAAGATTCCACAGCATGAAGCCATGGCAGTTAAAGTGCTGTCAAACTGCATTAGTTAGATACACCCTGTGTTTCCCATTGCTTTCATAAGCATTGTTATAGTCCGGTCCAAACAACTTGAGGAGCAGGAATGTAGTTAGACAATTTTCAGCAAGGGAGTCAACACAAAAAAATACCCTTCGGGCTTGGGAAGGGTGGTATACAAATATCACAAATAAGTAAGTAATAAGTAATAATTTAAAAGGTGGGTCTAAAACAGGGTTTCTCAACCTGGGGGGTTGGGACTCCTGGGGGGGGGGGTTGCCAAATACCATCAGAAAACACAGTATTTTCTGTTAGTCATGTGAGTTCTGTGTAGGAAGTTTGGCCCAATTCTATCGTTGTTGGGGTTCAGAATGCTCTTTGATTGTAGGTGAACTATAAACCCTAGCAACTACAAGTCCCAAATGTCAAGATCTATTTTCCCCAATCTCCACATTTGGGCATATTGAGTATTTGTGCCAAGTTTGGACCAGAACCATAATTGTTTGAGTCCACAGTACTCTCTGGATGTAGGTGAACTACAACTCCAAAATTCAAGGTCAATGCCCACCAGACCCTTCCAGTATTTTCTGTTGGTCATGGGAGTTCTGTGTGTCAGCCTGGTTCAATTCCATCATTGGTGGAGTTGAGAATGTTCTTTCAATGTAGGTTTACTAACAACTACAACTCCCAAATGACAAAATCAATCCCACTCAACCTCACCAATATTCAAATTTGGGCGTATCGAGTATCTGTGTCAAATTTCATGCAGTGAATGAAAATATATCCTGCATATCAGATATTTACATTACGATTCATAATAGTGGCAAAATTACACTTATGAAGTAGCAACATAATAATTTTATGGTTGGGGGCAGAGGCAGCCCTAGGTAATTTTCAATGGTAAGCAAACAGTATTTTGGCGTTCCCCTCCCCCCCCTCCCCTCAACCAATCACTGATATATATTTTCTGTTCGTCGTGGGAGTTCTGTGTGCCATATTTGATTCAATTCCATCATTGGTGGAGTTCAGAATGCTCTTTGATTGTAGGTGAACTATACATCCCAGTAACTACAACTCACATATGTCAAGGTCTATTTTCCCCCAAGAGTGCCCCTGGGCAAAATCAACTATACTGCAACTGCTTACTTTGCATAATGGGTTGAGCCGCCCCAGGTTGGGGGTCACCACAACGTGAGGAACTGCATTAAGGGGGCACGGCTTTAGGAAGGTTGAGGAACAGAGGTCTAAAGGGTTAGGAGCCACAGCGGTTAGTAGTAGTTTGAGCACTGGACGACCACTCTGCTGACCAAGGTTCAAATGCATGTTGCAAGATCTTGGGCAAATCATACTTTCTTAGCCTCTGAAGAAATGCCAAATCTCCTCTTAAGCAGCTGAGGGGGGAAATGAAAGGGCCTGGGGCTGTTAGGAATGGTGGGAGTTGAAGTCCAAAACACCTGGAGGGAGGGCCCAAGTTTGCCCATGACTGATCTAGATGCAGCCTTGTTGTTATTTTGTCGTTTGGGGCGTGCCAGTGGTGGTTAACTGCCAAACTGCATCCAGGATTTCAAGAGGAGGGTGTGGGAAGATTCCTAGAGTGCTGTCATTGTTTGCTTCAAACCCTTGCCTGGCCTCCTGAGCAGATAAAAGAGAAAGGAAACCTTCCTAGGGGGGGGAAATAAGAGTCTTGACTCTCCTGCTGCTGAATCATGCCAAGGAGGGTCAGCAGAAAGAAGCAGGGCGCACAAGAGAGGCAGGCAGGCAGGCAGCAGACCTTGGAGAGCCAACTCAAAGACACGCGTTACGCACGTCACACACACACCTTGCTCCCTTCTCCCGGCCTATTGTTTGGCGGCCCCCTTTCCCCCAAGGTCTCACCTCCAAGGTTTTCACCAAGACTTTGAGGTACAGCTCGGAGATGCCCAAGGAGACGCCGAAGATGGAAGGCAGCACGATGAGGAGGAAAGCCAAGGCGAACCAGGCGCTGAGCAGCTCCAAGGCGATGGCCAAGACCTTCTCCATCCTGGAGAAAGGCTGGAACCGCCCCCTTCCCCCAAATAAAAGGGGTCGCTGAAGACCAAGGGCCGAGCCCCTTCTCCCCCCTCCCTCCCTAACCCCTCCCCTTGAGCCTTGGCAGGAGAAAAGCAAGAGGAAAGTCCCCTTTGGTTCCCAAACGCGCTGGAAAGGGACTGGACCCGAAGAGCCCCTCCTGCGCCAAAGCTCACTCTTCCTTTCTTCCTTCCTCCCTTTCTTTCCTCCTTCCTCGCCCTGGCTTTCTGTCGCTCCACCCCTTTAACTCCTTCTCCTCTCCCCTTCGGAGCAAATCCGATCCTGTGGCGGCTTTTCCCCGCCTCCGGGATCCTTTTCTGATCCCTAAAAGAGGCGACGTCTCCTCTCCTCCTTCCTTGCCTTATCTCTGCGCCTTTGGGTGCGCCTTCGAAGCTGAGCCATACAGGGGGGTTCCCACTAATGCCGTATATAGAGAGAGAGAGGGAGGCACATATACATTCGAGCTTCCTTTGCCATTCTTCGCTCAGGGCTGCATTGTGATCTCAAGATGACCTGTCATTCGCTTCGAACGGATACAGGGGGAAAGAATCCATGGTGCTCCAGTCTATTTGCTGCCTGCCTGCAGAAAAAAGCATTATACAGGGTGCAGCTCCATTGTTGTAAATGCAGTTCAGCATCAATTTTACTGGCATTTCTCAATGCTACAGAAGAATGGGAGTTGTAGTTTGGTGAAGCCCCAGCATTTTTTACTAGAGGGTGCATCTACATCCGACAAGGGCAAATTTCGACCCTCCAGGTGTTTTGGACTTCAACTCCCACCATTCCTAACAGCCTCAGGCCCTTTCCTTTTCCCCCTCAGCCACTTAAGCACAGCTCTGTGTTTTAGATGGATTAAGAATCTGCTGATTTTCCCTGTAATGTTTTGTTATTGAACTTTTAATGTTATTGAAAATTGTTGTTGTTCATTCGTTCAGTCGTCTCCGACTCTTCGTGACCTCATGGACCAGCCCACGCCAGAGCTCCCTGTCGGCCGTCACCACCCCCAGCTCCTTCAAGGTCAGTCCAGTCACTTCAAGGATGCCATCCATTCATCTTGCCCTTGGTTGGCCCCTCTTCCTTTTGCCTTCCACTTTCCCCAGCATAATTGTCTTCTCTAGGCTTTGCTGTCTCCTCATGATGGAGTATTATTACTATTATTATTATTAACTTTATTTGTACCCCGCTAGTATCTCCCGAAGGACTCGATGCAGCTTACATAGGCCAAGGCCTCAATAAAACAACAGCATAACAAAACACATAACTTAAAGCAAATCAAACAATAAAACAATAGCAGTAAACAATAAAAACAATACACCACGACACAATAAAACTAGGGCTGGGCTAAATGTGATGGGTACATATTAAAATGTGCTGGGTGTGATAGGTGGTATGTCAGAATTTAGGGTAAGTGCAGTGTGCAGATAATCTTAAAACTCTGATAAAGTGCTTCTGGGGCATATTACTGGAGTTCCTATTCTGGAAAGACACATCGGAACAGCCAGGTCTTCAAGCTCTAAAGACTGCCAACGTAGGGGGAGGGTGTTCCAAAGTCAGGGGGCTACCACAGAAAAGGCCCTGTCCCGCGTTCCCACCAAACGCGCCTGCGACGCAGGTGGAATCGCGAGCAGAGTCTCTCCAGATGAGCGAAGAGAATGCGTGGGTTCATAGACGGAGATGCGGTCACGCAGGTAGGCTGGTCCCAAACCATTTAGGGCTTTGTAGGTAAGCACCTGCACCTTGAATTGGGTTCAGAAAATAAACAGCAGCCAATGGAGCTCCTTGAACAGGAGGGTTGACCTCTCTCTGTAAGGAGCACCAGTTAATATCCTGACAGCCACCCGTTGGACCAGTTGAAATTTCCGAGCCGTTTTCAAGGGCAACCCCACGTAGAGCGCATTACAGGAGACCAATCTAGAGGTGACCAAGGCATGGTCACCTCTAGAGTATAGTGTCTAGATCCAGGGAAGTCATGCTACCCCTCTATTCTGCCTTGGTTAGACCACACCTGGAATATTGTGTCCAATTCTGGGTACCACAATTGAAGAAATATATTGACAAGCTGGAATATGTCCAGAGGAGGGTGACTCAAATGATCAAGAGTCTGGAGAACAAGCCCTATGAGGAGCGGCTTAAAGAGCTGGGCATGTTTAGCCTGAAGAAGAGACGGCTGAGAGGAGACATGATGGCCATGTATAAATATGTGAGAGGAAGTCATAGGGAGGAGGGAGCAAATTTGTTTTCTGCTTCCCTGGAGACTAGGATGCGGAACAATGGCTTCAAACTACAAGGAAAGAGATTCCATCTGAACATGAGGAAGAACTTCCTGACTGTGAGAGCCATTCAGCAGTGGAACTCTCTGCCCCGGAGTGTGGTGGAGGCTCTTTCTTTGGAAGCTTTTAAACAGAGGCTGGATGGTCATCTGTCGGGGGTGCTTTGAATGCAATTTTCCTACTTCTTGGCAGGGGGTTGGACTGAATGCTGAATTGGACGCCCCATGGTTGTTAATAATGTTTTTAAATGGATTTTAACTTACTGGTTTTATTTAATGCGTAATGTTCTGATGTGTATGTATTCTGTATATGTTGGCATCTAATTGTTGCCATTGTGAGCCGCCCTGAGTCCCCCTTTGAGAGTTAAGAAGGACAGGGTACAGATGTTGGAAATAAATAAAATAAATATTCAAAAAGTACAAAGTTTAAACACGTTGGATTATACATGTATTAAATGTCCTTTGACCAGTAGCGGGCCACTTGGAGTGGCTCTGGTGTGGCTGCAAGAAGGTCCTCCATTGTGCATGTGGCAGAGCTCAGGTTGCATTGTAATAGGTGGTCTGTGGTTTGCTCTTCTCCACACTCACATGTCGTGAACTCCACTTTGCAGCCCCATTTCTTAAGGTTGGTTCTTCATCTTGTGGTGCCAAAGTGCAGTCTGTTCAGCATCTTCCAAGTCGTCCAGTCTTCTGTGTGCCCAAGGGGAGTATCTCATTTGGCATCAGTCATAGATTGAGGTTCTGGGTTTTTGCCTGCCACTTTGGACTCTCGCTTGCTGAGGTGTTCCTGCAAGTATCTCTGTAGATCTTAGAAAACTATTTCTTGATTGAAGGCATTGGCGTACTGGCTGATATCTGAACAGAGAATGGGCCGAAGATGTCACTGCCTTGGTCCTTTCATTATTGGCTGCTACTTCCTGACAAATGTCAGCTGGTGCAATACCGGCTAAACAGTATAATTTCTCCAGTGGTGAAGAGCATAGATATCCTGTGATAATGCGGCATGTTTCATTAAGAGCCACATTTAGCATGGTGAGATGTGTTCCACACTGGGCATGCATATATTGAAAAGTTATTCATAACAAATTGATATGCTATTAAACACATCTGCTTCGAACTGGATTATATGAGTCTACACTGCCATATAATCAAGTTCAAAGCAGATAATCTTGATTTTATATGGCATAGTGTAGAAGGGGCCTGGGAATTCCTTCAGATATGTTGCTCTCAAAACCCAGGATTGCTAAACTTGCTCTTATCTGATGTAGCACTGAATGCCTGTATGATGTCAGCATATGGGTCAAAGTTCAGAATGGATTTTCACATACAGCTATAGATATGCCAAAGGTGAGTCCTGCAACATAAAAGATGTACATGCATGGAAAGGCTTCCTTGGACATGTACAATGTTTAATAAGTTTGTGTATTATTAGTTTTAGGGTTTTTCTGGTTTTATATGTATATGTGTCTATACTTGTTAACTTATGGCAACCCCATGAATTTGATAGATACATAAGTAAACAACTGTAATAGCATACCAATTTGTTATGAATAACTTTTCAATAACATTAAAGATAGGTTCTTTTATTGTAATTTTCCAGTATGGGAAAGGAAATCAAAACTTTTACAGAAAGAACAACATTGGACATTGAGGCATACAGATTCTATCTATAACTACATTGAATTCACAAACAACATACAGTTACATTGGCTAACAAACAAATGAACATATAAACAGTTACTCATCATCATTCATACATAACCATTATTCTTCCGTCATCTCATGAAGAAGTACACTTCTTAGGCCAGATTGCTTCCCTGCAAATCATCTACTTTTACAATACTTCAAAAACTTCTAAAACGCCAAAACACATCTTTTCTTTTTCCCTGAGAAAGAAGCAAGTGACCAGACGTCTGCTTTCCATTGCAGATCTGACACTCCCAAATACACCAACTCTCTTTCCTTCCCATGGAGAAGAGCGGTGGGTGGGCCAGACTCCTCTGGTCTGCCACAATTTTGGAAATGTAATAAGGTCTCTTATATAGCAATATTTCTTACTGATGCTGTTCCAAAGTTGTAAATGAATTATAGATGTTTTCCCAGCCTAAAACATCCCGGCTCCCCAGTTCCTGGCGGATGTTATCTCTTCTTAATTGGTGTTGGTAAAAGTAAGGAGCCTGGTGTTGACTTCCTTCTTAACGTAAGGAACCCTGTAAACATTTCCTTAACTTAAAGAGCCATTGTCTCTGATAATGTAAACATGTTGTTTTTCACCAAAAGTTCAACAATTAATCATTGTCACAATTCTCATCAGCAACTTTTAATTATAGTCCATTAATTCTTCACTTCTTGTAGTTTTCCAGGCCTCACTCTTAGGTTGGCATCTCTAGACTATATAGATGCCAATCATACATCTTTCATCCATCGTATTTCATGACAAATTTGCTTTTACTCAGGGAGCATACTACTCCTCTGTTGCGCCAGCTCCACTGGCTGCCAGTTTGCTACCGGGCACAATTCAAAGTGCTGGTATTACCCTATAAAGCCCTAAACGGTTCTGGCCCTACTTACCTCTCCGAACACATCTCCTCCTATGAACTGGCCAGGACACTAAGATCATCTGGGGAGGCCCTGCTCTCTGTTCCGCCTGCATCACAGGCGCTCTTGGCGGGGACGAGAGACAGGGACTTCTCAGTGGTGGTCCTTCGGCTGTGGAATGCCCTGCCTGCAGATATCAGATCGGCCCCCTCCCTGCTGGCATTTCAGAGGAAAGCGAAGACCTGGCTGTTCGAACAAGCATTTGATTAAACAGTGTAATTGAACATAGGAATACGGAATAATGGATGATGAGACTGGATTCTGATTTTACTGTTGAGGCGCTAATGATTGTTATACGGATGTTTAATTATTTATGTTACAATTGTTTTTAATTGCTCTATACTTGTCTCGTGATGTTTTGTATTGATGTTGTTCACCGCTTTGAATCACCTGAGGGCTGAGAAAAGCTGTATATAAATTAATTAAATAAATAAATAAATTTACTGATGAAGGACAGAAATATCTCAGTATTTCTGTACTCCATCCTTCACCAGGAAATTGATAATAAAAAAGGTTGGTGAACTTATTTTCAGAAAATGCAGAAGGTATTAGTCATCTTTTAATTATGGTACCTACTTACTGCAGGTTTTAGCTGAACTAAATACTGTGGCAACTTCTACTGTGATTCATTGCTCAAGAGAACAGTTAATAAGTTACATAACATGAAATAAGATTCTTCCACAATCATATTAACAATGATCATGATGACTGTGTAGTATGCTGATTAAATATCTATGCGTGTATCTACACTATAGAATTAATTAATATTGACACCTCTTAAATAGCAATGAATCAATGATATGGAATCCTATAATTGATCTGTAGGTTGGTGAAGCACCAACACTCTTTGGCAGAAAAGACTAAAAACTTTGAAAACCAATCCAATGGGTACTGGTCATGCTGGCTGAAAAAAGACAAATCTGACCTATGATGGGCAAGGCTCTGACTTAATTCGGAGAGACTTTTATGAAGGCGGATGATTTGCACATTATTGTCCAGGAACCATTGTGCAGGTTATTTTCTATTGAGATATGCTTCTTCTCTGAGTGTATCAGCCTGAAACCCTCTCTGCATTATAACCGATTCTAAATTCTCAAGTGTATTGCGTACTGGGTTTGTACAGACCTCATCATTGTCCTGTATGCATTGAGGTTTTTAAAAATATTTTTTATTATTTTAACATAGTTCAATACATTTGTTATACATTGTTTATTTTACAGCAGATTCATATTATACAATACAGTCTATCATACTTTAACTTTTGGCACCTACTGTTATTTTTCTATGTATGCATTGAGTTTTGTATTGTAATACTGTACTTGGTAACTCTTCAGTAATTTTTGATTCAGACGGCACATTCAGCAGCAGCCATGCAGTGGTTCCCAACCTTTGGGCCTCCAGGTGTTTTGGACTTCAACTCCCAGATATCCCAGCCATTTTACCACCTGTTAGGAGTTGTGGGAGAAAGGAGAAAACCATGAAAATGAACAAAATCTGGCTACCAGTATTAAAAAAAAAACCTAAAATTACAACAGCAAAACAACAGAGAGGGAACAATCAGGGATATCTAATCACCTCCCAACAAAAGATTGCCCCAGGCACCAACAAGCCACACCAAACTACAGCCAGGCCATCAAATGCTAATCAAGGTGGTCAGTTGAAACATTCACACCTAACTCCAACAGGCAAGAGTTCTTTGTCCCACCCTGGTCATTCCACAGATATACAAACCCATTTTCCTAGTTCCAACAGACCTCACTACCTCTGAGGATGCTTGCCATAGATGCAGGCGAAACGTCAGAGAGAATGCCTCTAGAACATGGCCATATAGCCCGAAAAAACCTACAACAACCCAGTGAAGGCCACGAAAGCCTTCGACAAAACTCTGATATGTTTGTCTAAAATAGCCTAGCATGCAATGTAGATGTCATTAGATATCCTTTCAAATGCATGTTCTTAGAAGAGCTGCCACTTCAATCCAAGTCCTTATTACCAGCTTCAGAGGCCTTTCTATGGAAATATGGGTAGGAAATACACAACCAGCGAATCGCATATATTTCTCTCAAACATTTGCTACCTCTCCTCTACCAGTCCTTGCTGCTATAGTGGTGATGGAGGAAAATCCACTTTTACCAGGTAAACATAAATAAAAATATATAATGAAGTGGCTTGGATCGTAAAGATAGAATAAGAAAAAGAAAATCTATTATGACAACAGTTACATTATCACTCAGGCTAACTGAGAAATTTATCATGGCTTTTAAATGAGCCAGTTGTTGGCAATTTTCTGCCATAAAAGATGCTAAAGTTCATTGCTTGCTGTTCATCAAAGAATTACTGGGTGTCAAGTAGCAAGAACATCAAAATGCTGACTTAAGATACTATTCCTGCACCTTGGACTCTGCTTTCAAAAAGGAATGAATTTCTTCACGTTTGAGATTTTGCCAGCACAACCAGCTTGCATCAGATGTACAAATGGGAACACTTTAACTTACATTTATATCTGCTGAACACAGCAGAAATCAACCCTAAATGTATGGTATATATAATGTGTTAGCATACAGTGCTCAAGAAGCATTTGCTGTATCGGTTTTTCCGGGTTATATGGCCATGTTCTAGAGGCATTTTCTCCTGACGTTTTGCCTGCATCTATGGAAAGCATCCTCAGAGGTAGTGAGGTCTGTTGGAATTAGGAAAATGGGTTTATATATCTGTGGAATGACCAGGGTGGGACAAAGGACTCTTGCCTGCTGGAGCGAGGCGTGAGCTAGGCGTGTGCTGCTAGCTCCAGCAGACAAGAGTCCTTTGTCCCACCCTGGTCATTCCATAGATATATAAACCCATTTTCCTACTTCCAACAGACCTCACTACCTCTGAGGATGCTTGCCATAGATGCAGGCGAAACGTCAGGAGAAAATGCCTCTAGAACATGCCCATATTACCCGGAAAAACCTACAACAACCCAGTGATTCCAGCCATGAAAGCCTTCGACAATACATTTGCTGTATAATTTGCCAGTTCTGAGAATCCTTTGTTTCATCCTCTGTATACACAAATGTTAGTTGAAATGTATGGCATATTCAAATATTGGTTCCATAACTATTCTGAGTTTGATCCAATGTGGGTACTTTGTTGAAGCTTTGCAACTATGTGTTTTTTAAAAAAGGACAAATTAATAACATTCATGAAAAGTCCTGAGCCCTATGATGTTTTTGTCAATGCAGGCATTTTACTGCTAACATTGGTCAACAAATATTTTGGGTCCTCAAATGTTAGCCTGGCGTCTGGGTATATTTGACCAGCTAATTCCAAAAATGGCACTAAATTTTCCCTATCAGCTCTAGTTTTTGAGATACAGAACTTATGCCATCTACTAGTCACCATCTGCTCACCCATAGAAAATCAGAGCAACCATATCTAACTAAAAAGAGCTGATGTGGTCTATCCAATGCACTTTTCTGTATCAGTGCCCCAAATAATGCCAGGAACAAGTCTAAAAACCAAGACAACTATCTATCTATTTATCTATAGGATTTGGCTATGTAATATATGCATTTTATGGCTTTTGTTTATGATAATGTGTTTTAATTATGTTGTGCCCCATCTTGAACCATGAGGGAAGGAGGATAAGAAATAAAAATAATAACAATTATTATTATTATTATTATTATTATTATTATTATTATTATTATTACCAACTGAATACATCTTTTAAGTTAGCTGTGTTAGGTCTTTACTCTTAAGAATGTACTCATCTTCTTCCTAACACAATTTGGAACATTAGGTTTGAAAATTAATTTTAGTCACGTTGGACATTAGTGACTCGGGTGTTATTCATTCATTCATTCATTGTTGAAATTGGAACAACAGAAATTCAGTGGTGTTTGTCATTGATTGGTTCATGAATTTGACTGCTTTTAAGAAAATAATAAGATTTACAAAGAATGGTGTGTTGAGTTGCTGGGAGTTTTCTGGTCTCTATGGCCATGTTCCAGTAGCATTGTCTCCTGACGTTTTGCCCACATGTATGGCAGCCATCCTCAGAGGTTTATATATCTGTGGAATGTTCAGGGAGGGAGAAATAACTCTCGTCTGCTTGAGACAAGTGTGAATGCTGCAATTGGCCACCTTGATTAGCATCGAATGGCCTTGCAGCTTCAAAGCCTGGCTCCTTCTTGCCAGGGGGAATCCTTTCTTGAGAGTTGTTAGCTGGCCCTGATTGCTTCATGTCTAGAATTTCTTTATTTACTGTCCTGTCAGTGCTGCCCCCTAGTGACATATTTTAATTGGCTCTTTTCAAAGTACAGGCAGTCCCCAGATTATGAGCAAGCTAGGTCCTGTAGGTTTGTTCTTAAGTTGAATTTGTTTGGAAGTCAGAACAAGTACATTTTTAGTATAATTCCAGCCTAAAGGTAAAAGTTTTCCCTTGACATTAAGTTTAGTTGTGTCCTACTCTGGAGGGTGGTGCTCATCTCCATTTCTAAGCCAAAGAGCCGGCGTTGTCCGTAGACGCCTCCAAGGTCATGTGGCCAGCATGACTGCAGGGAGCGCCGTTACCTTCCTGCTGAAGCGATATCTATTGATCTATTCACATCTGCATGTTTTCAAACTGGTCCAAGGTCATGTGGCCAGCATGACTGCATGGAGCATCATTACCTTCCTGCCGAAATGGTACTAGTAATCCATTCACATTTGCATGTTTTTGAACTGATCCAAGGTCAGTTGACTGCAGGGAGAGCTGTTCCCTTCCTGCTGAAGTGTTACCTTTTGATCTACTTACATTTGCATGTTTTCAAACTGCTAGGTTGGCAGAAGCCGGGGCTAATAGCAGGTGCTCACTCCACTCCCCAAATTCAAACCTCCAACTTTTTGGTCAGCAAGTTCAGCAGCTCAGCGGTTTAACCCGCCGCACCACCGGAAGCTCCACAACTCCAGCCTATATCTTTGGATAGCACAAGAAAGGATAGACATCTTGGTAGTAACATAGCCAGCCAAATTAGTATAAACATGTAATTGGATTATATGAGTCTACACTGCCATATAATCCAGTTCAAAGCCGATAATGTGGATTTCATATGGCAGTGTAGAAGGAAAGGTCATTTATTATGGTAGCTAAATCTCTTATAACCACATTTTTGGATGGGCTTCCAGTCCTCTAATGTGCACGCGGTATAAACAATAATATTTTTATAATGATAGGTTTCCTTTCCCATATTCTCACCACACCCTACAAGCAGCCATTACAATAATATCTCTTCCTGGTGCTTTATTTGTTGACTGCAATGCCATAATCCTCTTGAGCTGCTTAAAGGTAACATCTGGCCGTTGGGAGGGACGTAAGTATTGCGTTCAGATGACCTTGTGGGGATAAAATCAGCCCAGAAACCATTATTTCATTGCAGCGAATTGTTTTCTCCTAATCTCTTTCCTCGCACTTATGCCTCCAAGAAACTAAATCTTACCCTGAAAACCAAGACCATATAAAATCCAGATTATCTACTTTGAATTGGATTATATGAGGCTATAGCATGCACAGGCCAACTTCAGCCCTCCCTCCAGGCGTTTTGGACTTCAACTCCCACAATTCCTTACGGCCACAGGCCAACTTCGGCCCTCCCTCCAGGTGTTTTGGAATTCAACTCCGACAATTTCCAACGGCCACAGGCCAACTTCGGCCCTCCCTCCAGGTGTGTGGGACTTCAAGTCCAACAATTCCTAACAGCCACGGGCCAACTTCGGCTCTCCCTCCAGGTGTTTTGGACTTCAACTCCTCACGTCGATACCAGGCAAGATTCTGGAAAAGATTGTTAAGGAAGTGGTCTGCAAACACTTAGAAACAAATGCGGTCATCGCTAATAGTCAACATGGATTTATCAAAAACAAGTCATGCCAGACTAATCTGATCTCTTTTTTCGATAGAGTTACAAGCTGGATAGATGCGGGGAATGCCGTGGATGTGGCGTGTCTGGATTTCAGTAAGGCCTTCGACAAGGTCCCCCATGACCTTCTGGCAAGGAAAGTAGTCCAATGTGGGCTAGGCAAAACTACGGTGAGGTGGATCTGTAATTGGTTAAATGGACGAACACAGAGGGTGCTCACCAAGGCTTCCTCTTCATCTTGGAAAGAAGTGACAAGTGGCATGCCGCAGGGTTCCGTCCTGGGCCCGGTCCTGTTCAACATCTTTATTAATGACTTAGATGAAGGGCTAGAAGTCATAATCATCAAGTTTGCAGACGACACCAAATTGGGAGGGATAGCCAATACTCCAGAGGACAGGAGCAGGATTCAAAACGATCTTGACAGATTAGAGAGATGGGCCAAAACTAACAAAATGAAGTTCAACAGGGACAAATGCAAGATACTCCACTTAGACAGAAAAAACGAAGTGCAAAGATACAGAATGGGGGACACCTCGCTCGAGAGTAGTACGTGTGAAAAAGATCTTGAAGTCCTCGTGGACAGCAAGTTAAATAAGAGCCAACAATGTGATGTGGCGGCAAAAAAAGCCAATGGGATTTTAGCCTGCATCAATAGGAACATAGTGTCTAGATCAGTAGTTCTCAACCTGTGGTCCCCAGATGTTTTTGGCCTTCAACTCCCAGAAATCCTAACATCCTAACTGGTAAACTGGCTGGGATTTCTGGGGGTTGTAGGCCAAAAACATCTGGAGACCCCAGGTTGAGAGCCACTGGTCTAGATCTAGGGAAGTCAGCCTCCCCATGCTCTATTCCGCCTTGGTTAGACCACACCTGGAATATTGTGTCCAATTCTGGGCACCACAATTCAAGAGAGATATTGACAAGCTGGAATGTGTCCAGAGGAGGGCGGCTAAAATGATCAAGGGTCTGGAGAACAAGCCCTATGAGGAGCGGCTTAAGGAGCTGGGCATGTTTAGCCTGAAGAAGAGAAGGATGAGAGGAGATATGATGGCCATGTATAAATACGTGAGAGGAAGCCACAGGGAGGAGGGAGCAAGCTTGTTTTCTGCTTCCCTGGAGACTAGGACGCAATGGAACAATGGCTTCAAACTACAAGAGAGGAGATTCCATCTGAACACGAGAAAGAACTTCTTGACTGTGAGAGCTGTTCAGCAGTGGAACTCTCTGCCCCGGAGCGTGGTGGAGGCTCCTTCTTTGGAAGCTTTTAAACAGAGGCTGGATGGCCATCTGTCAGGGGTGCTTTGAATGCAATATTCCTGCTTCTTGGCAGAATGGGGTTGGACTGGATGGCCCATGAGGTCTCTTCCAACTCTTTGATTCTATGATTCTATGAAGTTGGCCCCTGCCTGCTGTGGTCTCATCTAATCCAATTCAGATAATGTGGACTGTCTGCTTTGCTAATCTATGTTTTATTATGGCAGTGTAGTTCCACCCTTTGTCTGGACTCTGGTTCCTGGGCGGAAACAGGCCAGCAATGTGCCTTGTTGTGCTTCTGTCTCCTGGCACTAGAGGTCCTCGCTTTTGCCTGGCTCTTGCTCCATTCCTCTTCTCATCAGGCCTACTTCCTTCCTTCCTTCCTTGCTTGCTTCCTTCCTTTGCAGCCTGCTCTCTTGCTGAAGCCACAGCCATGGCCACAGAAGGCGAGAGCACCACGGCCCTCCTGCCAGGTTTCGTCTTCGGCGCCTTGGCCTTCCACCATCTCAGCACCGACTCCGACTCGGTAAGTAAAGCTCCTTCTACACTGCCATATAAAATCCAGATTATCTGCTTTGAACTGGATTATACATACGAATGAACAGATGCAGCGGGGCTCCGCGTTGTGCAGTTTTCTCGGTTTGTGCCTCCCCGAACGAGAATTCCCAACTCCGACTCGGTAAGTAAGGCTTCTTTCTACACTGCCATATGAAATCCAGATTATCTGCTTTGAACCGGATTATACGTACCAATGAACGGAGGCAGCATGGCTCCGCGTCGCAGTTTTCTTTGCAAGAGAGAATTCTTTGCAAACTAGAACTCCCAGGATCCTCATAGCAGTGAGTCGGGGCAGTTCAAAGTGTATTTTAGGTATTTTGTAGAGATATAATGCAATATAATACTTTTTTTTTTTTGTCGTGTCAGGAGCGACTTGAGAAACTGCAAGTCACTTCTGGTGTGAGAGAATTGGCCATCTGCAAGGACATTGCCCAGGGGACGCCCAGATGATTTGATGTATAATACTAATAATAAATAATAAGATATTATAATTATATATTTACTAGCCGTCCCCTGCCATGCGTTGCTGTGGTCCAGTCCGCGTATATGTGTTTTGTGTGTGTATATATTTGTATATATATGTGTGTTTGCATATATATTGGGTGTATATATGTGTGTATATATATGCATATTGTGTATATGTGTGTGCTTGTCTATATGCATATTTGTGTGTCTATATGTTTGTTTCTGGAGTAGAAAAACAATGACTTTCAAAGTAAGCACCACACGATTAAATAGGAAACAACACTTTCCAACCAGGAACAGTTTTTTAGTTTTCAAATTTTGTTACAGAGTGCAATGATAAAAATAATTGTTTTTCTGACCCGCCTCTCCTCGTGGTTCGATACTGCTAAAAACACATAAACATTATGTAAAATACACATATTAAAACATATTTATTTATTTATGACATTTATATGCCGCCCTTCTCACCCCAAAGGATGAGAAGGATGAGATACATGTTTGTATGTATGTGTATATGTATGTGTGCGTGCATGTGTATATGTATATGTGTGTCTATATGTATATTTGCATGTGCATGTGTATGTGTATATATGTGTGTATGCATATTTGTGTGTGTTTGTGGATATATATATACATGTGTGTGTATGAATGTGTGCATGTTTATGAGTTTATGTGTCTATGTATATATGGTGTTTTGGGGGTTTTTTTAAGTCCGTTGGGATTTTATGTGTGTGTGTGTGTGTGTGTGTGTTTAGGGATGATGGACACTCGTTGGACTGTTAGGTGTATTGTGTCCAAATTTGGTGTCAATTCATCCAGTGGTTTTTGAGTTCTGTTAATTCCACAAATGAACATTACATTTTTATTTATATAGATTACATGTAATATTTCTAATTGTACAATGCTTATATATGTGTGTGTGTGTGTGTGTGTGTATGTATGTGTGTGTATATATATATATATATATATATATATATATATGCCTCTCTGAGTCCCCCAATGGCAGCTTGTACGGTGTATATGTGTGTCTATATGTATATTTGCATGTGCATGTGTATATGTATATATGTGTGTATGCATATTTGTGTGTGTTTGTGGATATATATATATACATGTGTGTGTATGAATGTGTGCATGTTTATGAGTTTATGTGTCTATGTATATATGGTGTTTTGGGGGGTTTTTTAAGTCCGTTGGGATTTTATGTGTGTGTGTGTGTGTGTGTTTAGGGATGATGGACACTCGTTGGACTGTTAGGTGTATTGTGTCCAAATTTGGTGTCAATTCATCCAGTGGTTTTTGAGTTCTGTTAATTCCACAAATGAACATTACATTTTTATTTATATAGATTACATGTAATATTTCTAATAATATTATAATATAATGGTATAATACAGTATAGTAATATTTAGTACTGATATTGTACAATGCTTATATATGTGTGTGTGTGTGTGTGTGTGTGTGTGTGTGTGTATATGCCTCTCTGAGTCCCCCAATGGCAGCTTGTACGGTGTGGTGAGAATATTGGAAAGGAAACCTATCATTATAAAAAATATTATTATTTATACCAGGTGCACATTAGAGGACTGGAAGCCCATCCAAAATGTGGTGGTAAGAGATCTAGCTACCATAATAAATGACATTTCCTTCTACACTGCCATATGAAATCCACATTATCAGCTTTGAACTGGATTATATGGCAGTGTAGACTCATATAATCCAATTACATGTTTATACTGATTTGGCTGGCCATGTTACCACCACCAAGATGTCAATCCTTTCCTGGGTTATCCAAAGATATAGGCTGCAGTTTGGAGCTTCCGGTGATGCAGTGGGATAAACTGCTGTTGTTGTTGACCAAAAAGTTGGAGGTTTGAATCCAGGTAGTTGGGTGAGGTCCCGCTGTTAGGCCCAGCTTCTGCCAACCTCTCAGTTTGAAAACATGCAAGTGTGAGTAGATGAAGAGGTGCTGTTTCTGCAGGAAGGTAGCAGCGCTCCATGTAGTCATGCTGGCCACATAACCTTGGATGTGTCTACGGACAATGCTGGCTCTTCGGCTTAGAAATTGAGATGAACACACCACCCCCCAGAGTCAGACACGACTCGACTTAATGTCAGGGGAAACCTTACCATTTTTAAATGAATTCCAGCCATTGTGTTTATTTCTAAACAGCCTGTCTTCTCATCCTTTTCCAAAAGGTCAGTTTTTGTTTGACCTCAATTGACAATCCTGATATTTTGTGGCCACTGTATTGATTTCTGTTTCTTCTTCGTCTACACAGGAAGGTTTCCTCCTTGGAGATGTGAAGGGTGAAGCTAAAAACAGTATTACTGACTCCCAAATGGATGACGTTGAAGTTATTTATACAATTGGTAAGTCAAGTAAATTGCCTTTCTCATAAGGTATATAGTTTTTGAATTGATGTTTTTAGATAATTGACTGGTACCACTTGAGATATGTGTACTACACATTGTACTTTTAATTGTTTTTTTTAATGTTTATATTGAGTTTTTGAAACTTGACTAAAGAGTGGGACTGTTAGCTGCCTTGAGTCCCCACGGGGAGAAAGACGGGGAATAAAAAACAGTTAATAATAATAATACTTGTCTGTTCATTCAAAGGAATATTATCCACACCAAATTTAGCCTGTTCAGCTCTTTTCCCCTTTCCACTTCCAAAGTGCATCATACTAATCCTTGTCTTCAAGTCAACTCAAAGGAAAGGTACAAACATGACTATAATTTTCTTTCTATTTGGCAGATGAGATACAGTGTTGATTGTGTTTCGGGGAAGAAAAATTCTATTTTAATTTTACCAGTGCTTCAAAAGTAGAGGGAAGAGATCTTTAATCATTACCAATTTTTTACCAAAAAAAATTGTCGTGTCAGGAGCGACTTGGGAAACTGCAAGTCGCTTCTGGTGTAAGAGAATTGGCTGTCTGCAAGGACGTTGCCCAGGGGATGCCCGGATGATTTGATGTTTTTATCATCCTTGTGGGAGGCTTCTCTCATGTCCCTGCATGAGGAGCTGGAGTTGATAGAGGGAGCTCATCCGCCTCTCCCCGGATTCGAACCTGCGACCTGTCGGTCTTCAGTCCTGCCGGCACAGGGGTTTAACCCACTGTGCCACCGGGAGCTCTTTTAATTGTAAGACACCATCAATTGTAAGATTCAGTACCAACAACAACAGCAAAATACATAAAATGCACCTCCAATTCTAAGGTGCAACCCATTTTTAGAGATGTTTATGTCAAAAATATTAAAAATTAGCTAGATATTTTTACTTACAAAAATGTGAATCAAGCACTGACATAATAACTCAGCAAAAGCTGCAGTACAATATAAGCAGGTGTGCCTGTAGCTTAGTACACCTCAGTGTTAGTTGCCCTCAGTATAAATAAGTTTCAGTCTGAGAGAGGCCTCAGTGTGAGCTAAACCTCAGCGTTAATAGGCTTCAGTGTGAGCTAGGCCTCAGTGTGAGGAAGGCCTGGTGTGAGAAGGCTTCAGTGAGAGAAGCCCCAGGTTGAAGGCCTTGTGTGTAAAACTCCAGTGCGGAGGCTGCTGAGAGTGAAAGGCTCCTGTGTGAAGCTCCTGTGTAAGTTTAGTGTGAGAAGAGGCTCAGTGAGAGCAAAGCTTTTCATCTGCATGAGAAAGAAGCCCAGCGTGGAAGCAAAGAAGGAAATATAAATAACTTTATTTGTGTTATGGAAACCTTGTTCTTGTAATAGTGCAACCATATTATTTTGCTATAAAGAAAAGCCTTCTAAAGAAGATATAACATTGGTTTTTGTGTTTTTATTCTTTTTACCACTTTTGGCCACTGGTGCTGGGTCATGCTGCTGCTAATAAGTTACTCTGCTGTATATTTATGAGGAGGGTCTTTTGTTAATAAGCCCACTCGCCCAAGAAGGGCTATGGGCCCAGTATAGCCCAGTACAGACCAGTAGAGACTATATTGAAGCTGAAGAAATATGGCAATGGCATTTCAAGCAAGTGGACTGTCTTTTGAAAGATTGAATGCCAGCAATTATGCCACATGGTCATTTAATATACAGGGAGAAAAAGTGTATCCTATTTCTGAAGTTCTGGGTAGATCTAATAACCCTATGTGTTCTGTTTTTATTGACACTCTGTGATAATTGTCCTTTTCTGTTATCTGTGTTGCTATTAAAATTGGGAGTGTGTGCCATTCAAAACTGTGAAGAATGTTAAATCCAGTCTTAATAATAATAATAATAATAATAATAATAATAATAACAACAACAACAACAACACTTTATTTGTACCCCGCTACCATCTCCCCAAGGAACTCGGTGTGGCTTACATGAGGCCGAGCCCAAATACAACAATACAAGCAATAAAACAATCTTGCAAAAATAGATGTGACACCATTCAATGGGGGAGTAGTAAAACATGTGACAGTGAATAATAATTCCTACATTTTATGTAATTCCTCTTTTTAAAATTCTTAGAATATGAAGAAATATATTTACACCAAGCACTGAAGACAAACTAATGATATTTCATTTCAGATATACAGAAACACATTCCATGTTACCAACCCTTCAGGTAAGTATTATATGTTATTTCTTTAAAATATATAATTATGTTTTGTATACCTTTTTTTAATAAATGATGAAATAACACAATTACCTAAGGGTGATAATATTTGTTGATTAGTCATTTCTTTATTATTTTTCTTGATATCTGATTAGCTATACAATATGAAGTTCAGTAAATACGATACCTTAAAGGGTCTCTTTGAAGAGAGAGAAAGTGTCATATAAATATAAGAAGGAGAAGAAGTGATTATGGAATAACGCAATGGAATAACGATTTGACATAGAGACGCTCACGATAATATTTTAAGGCTTTGTACAGTTTTTAATATTTTTTAAATCTTATACTATTGTTTTCAACAGAATTTCTTGATTATTTTTACTTGTTATAATTGTTGAGGCATCGAATTGTTGCCAATTTGTAAACCACTTTGAGGGAGCGGTATATAAATATAGCAAATAAATAAATAAATAATGTGGTTGTTGTGAGTTTTTTGGGCTGTATGGCAATGTTCCAGAAGCATTCTCCCCTGACATTTCGCCTGCATCTATGGCAGGCATTCTCAGAGGTTGTGGGGTCTGTTGGAAACTAGGCAAGTGATGTTTATATATCTGTGGAATACTGGCTACTAGTATTTAAAAAACTCCAAAATCATAACAGTAAATAAAGAATAACACTAAAAAAATGGGAATTCCAGACAAGCATCAATCAGGACCAGATAATCACCTCCCAACAAAGGATTCCCTAGGCAGTAAGGAGCCAGACCTTGAAACTGCTAGGAATACAAATGCTAATCAAGACCAACAGTCTTTAGAAAGAACTTGAAGACCTGGCTATTCCGATGTGCCTTCCCAGAATAGGAAATCTCCAATACCAAGTCCCATGAGCACTTTATTAAAACTAAGACTGCTGCACATCGCACACTGCACTTGCTGTATAAGCCTTATATACCACCTGTCACATCAGCACTTTTAATCCTGTACCCATTACTCTGGCCCGGCCCAGTTTTATTGTGTCTTAGTGTATTGTTTATTGTTTGTTGCTTATATTGCTTTAATTGTTTTAATTTGCCTTAGGTTTTATTGTATATGTGTGTTGAGGCCTTGGCCTTTGTAAGCCGCATCGAGTCCTTCGGGAGATGCTAGCGGGGTACAAATAAAGTTTAATAATAATAATAATAATAATAATAATAATAATAATAACATTCACACTTGCCTCAAACAGACAAGAGTTTTTTCTCTCACCTTGGACATCCCACAGATATATAAACTCAATTTTCCTAGTTTCCAACAGACCTCACAACCTCTGAGGATGCCTGCCATAGATGCAGGGGAAACGTCAGGAGAGAATGCTTTTGGAACATGGCCAGACAGCCTTTGACAGTCCAGTGATTATGTAGATGGGTAAACCAATGAAGCACTAAAATGGCTGTTTATTTGCTTCAGTATCAATTCTGGTTTGTCTTTATATATTCTAGCTTTTACAATTCAGCCGGAAAACTGAATGAGGCGTTGCTGAAGAAAATATTATCAGGATGCAAAAAGGTATTGCTGTGGAAGGCAAAATTCAATTATGGAGCGGGGAGTGGAGTATCTCTTTGAGGAGGTTGAACCTTCTGTCTAATCTGGAAGACAGAGAGAGAGTTATTTCAATGGATACTTCTACTGACAGGCACATTTGTATTCCTGTAAGCCAGTGGTTCTCAACTTTCCTAAGGTCGTGACCCCTTAATACAGTTCCTCCTGTTGTGGTGACCCCCAATCATAAAATTATTTCCCTTGCCACTTCTTAACTGTAATTTTGCTGCTGTTATAAATCATAATGTAAATATCTGATATGCAGGATGTATTTTTATTCTCTGGACCAAATTTGGCACAAATACCCCATATGCCCAAATTTGAATACTGATGTGGTTGGGGAGGACTGATTTTGTCATTTGGAAGTTGTAGTTGATGGGATTTATAGTTCACTTCCAATCAAAGAGCATTTTGAACTCCACCAATGATTGAATTGAACCAAACTTGGAACACAGAACTCCCATGGCCAACAGAAAATATTGGCAGGGTTTGGTGGGCATTGACCTTGAGTTTTGGAGTTGTAGTTCACCTACATCCAGAGAGCATTGTGGGCTCAAACAATTATGGATGTAGACCAAACTTAGCATGAATACTCAATATGCCCAAATGTGAACACTGGTGGGGTTTGGAGAAAATAGACTTGACATGTGGGCGTTGTAGTTACTGGGATTTATAGTTCACCTCCAATCAAAGAGCATTCTGAACCCCACCAACGATTGAATTGGTCCAAACTTCCCACACAGAACTCCCATGACCAACAGAAAATACTGTGTTTTCTGATGATCTTTGGCGACCCCCCTGACGCCCCCTCATGACCCCCACAGGGGTCCCGACCCCCAGGTTGAGAAAGACTTGGTGTAAGCCCTTAGTAATAGGCCCCATTTGCTACAGAGGGTACTTTCAATGGGAGGGGCACTGGTTTGTTTTCTCCTGCATTTTCAACTCATGATCTTGTATTAGCAAGGGTTAGATACATTGCTAGTACAAGATCACACTTAGAGTCCTGGCTCTCCGATTTATTGTTCATTGCAGCATGTCAAAGGATCGGAAAGCAATGTATTTCCCTCGAAGCTTTTCCTTAACTCTCATATTTTGAAACAAAGTGATTTTAAGACGGCATGATTTTTCTCTTTGTCTTCCCAGACTGTGGTCGGCTGGTACAAACTCAGGCGTAATACTGACCAGGCAATGACTTTCCGAGAGCGACTCCTTCATAGACATTTACAGTCACACTTTTCAAATCAGGGTCTGGTTTTTCTGTTGCTAACTTCCAGTGTCACTTCTTCAAGTTCATCCACTTACAGACTTGAGTATGCCTTGCACAAACCACAAGAAGGGTAAGTAAGATGTGATCCTATGTGATGTTATTTTTTCCTCTGCTAACTTTCATATAAATTCTGATTTTAAAAGGACCCAGTCTAGTAAATCCTTTTCTAAACATGAAGCTGGCCATGTTAACCTATACAAATACAACAAAATATACATTAACATCACCTACAGTTCCGGAGCCCCCAGTGGCACAATGGGTTAAATCCTTGTGCTG
This sequence comes from Anolis sagrei, assembly GCF_037176765.1. Lineage (NCBI taxonomy): Eukaryota > Metazoa > Chordata > Lepidosauria > Squamata > Anolidae > Anolis > Anolis sagrei. Next base: position 17,654,010 of record NC_090025.1, on the reverse strand, counting down.
GCAGGACTGCTGACTGATAGGTCAGCGGTTTGAATCTGGGGAGAGCGGGTTGAGCTCCCTCTGTCAGCTCCAGCTCCCCATGTGGGGACATGAGAGAAGCCTCCCACAAGGATGGTAAAACACCAAACATCCGGGTGTCCCCTGGGCAACGTCCTTGCAGACAGCCAATTCTCTAACACCAGAAGCAACTTGCAGTTTCTCAAGTTGCTCCTGAGACAAAAAAACAAAATTAAAAAAAAACCTACAGTTCCAAACAAGTGTGAAAGCTTTTGCATGTTATAGGAATCATGGTCTGAAATGCTAAAAGATTCCCTGGTTTCTCAATTTACCTAACAAATACAGTGATTTTTATTTTATTTTTTGAAAAATGATGCCATACATAACCTTTTGGGAAGGGAAATCTCCATAACCTTTTTGCAGAATTATGATCTTTGGAAAGGTATGACCTTGTTACAACCTTTTTGGAAAAATGGTATTCATTACCATTTGGGCAAATCAGGAATCTCCCTGAGAAGTTAAAAACTCGCTTGAGTCAACCTTCTCCTTAGTGGTAAATAATATCCACTTAAGATTCATGCAAGGCAATTAGGTTTCTCAGCTATTAAACTGATATACCTAGATATCTCTTTGAACTGCTAGGGACAAAGATATGCCAATGCACAAATACATTAGATAGATAGATAGAGCAGAGTTTCAGAAGTATTCTTTTCAGTTGCCCAAAAACATCTTCTCTTTTTAAACATCTTGGTTTAAATCATACTCTCAAGAGACAAAATAAGTGGACTTTTAAAAAAGTAACATAGTTGGTTTACTCACAAACTTCATGTATTCAGCATACAGGTACTTTGCATATCAATCCAGTTACACATAAGATTTGAAGTAGTTTCTCTGTGCAGATGGCACAGGGTATTTTTCTCAAAATCAGCAATCCATAGTTTAAAGCAGTGGCTTTCAACCTGTGGGTCCCCAGATGTTTTGGCCTTCAACTCCCAGAAATCCTAACAGCTGGTAAACTGGCTGGGATTTCTGAGAGTTGTAGGCCAAAACACCTGGGGACACACAGGTTGAGAACCACTGATATAAAGCATTTCTCTGTTCTTAGAGTCTAATAGAGTTTTCTACTGAAGTCTAAAGGCATACAGTTCCTACTGGTGTTTAAGGCATACTGTTGCTAAAAATGGAGTCTGAGTCCTGAACAAGCCCAGATCTGATCACATGGTCCGTAGTCCCTCCTACCACAAAGAGTTAAGGAAAGCTGCATACTAATACACGGATATACAATGCACAAAACAATCTGAATTATATACATAATGAACAACTAGAGTAGGTGTGAGAAAGTTGCTGTTTCCAATAGACTTAACAAGTCTCAGATCATTAATTTTGACTTTCAGGAGGCTCTTGAGTTCATTGGGTTCTTTTAAGAATGAGTAATGGAATGGCATTCTGTTTGTGCATTATAGAAAGCATTCAGTAAGCACTTCTGTATTTCCTTTTGACTCTTGTGTGTCTGCTTTTCCAGTCTTTTCCAGAAAGTTCCACTTGTTGTGGCCAATCTGGGAATGGCAGAGCAGCAAGGTTACAGAACTGTATCTGGGTCTTGTATCTCTTCTGGATTTTATAGAGCAATTGAAAAACACAGGTAAGGCAATACTTTCATAATTTGTATGACTTTTCAGTCGTTCTCCCTGGACTTCATTTGATTCCCAAGCAGGAAAAAGTGGCCGTTTGTCTGTCTCTCACAAACCTGGGTAAAAGTTGAGGATTTCAGCTGTACTCCCCTTTGCAATACTGTAAATTGTGGAATTGTGATACTGTAAACTGGGTGGAAGTCAAGGAAGCCAGTTCACCATGCTCTCTCAATTTTGGGGAATATTTTCCAGGTAACATTCTTCATTACATAGTTCCAGTTGACTGACTATACTCCCATTTCTTTGTACCTGTTCTTTTTCCACCCCCCAAATGGAAGTTTTGGACATTTCATATTTATATCCCTCCAGTATCTACATCAAATATGGATGTTTCCATCTCTTTATGTGAGGGTTCCACCCTTTATCCCACAGTCATCCGTTTCCCTTCCTGGCATGAGAGAATTGACAGACAACAAAACTGAAAAGCAAGGAACTTTTATTTAAAATGTAGCTGGGTACATCAAATTGATTGACTGAGAAATGCTGCATAGACAGAAGAAAACAGTCGCTCCATTTTCTCATCCTCCTCTGCATTTCTGTGAGGATTTATAATACTTCTGTCTCCAACACAAGTTTATTTGCAGATATCAAACTGCATATTGTTTATGTATAACATTTGAAACACTCTCCTCTCAAATTAAATCACACCCTTGCCAAGCTCTCAACTCAAGCTCCTTTCCCCTACCATCTCCTTAAGCCCCTGACTTAACTGCCTCAACTCAATCTGCCATTCATCTGCCCCAACATTTAAATAATTAGCATCCATGTACGCACTCCACCCATAGCTACTTGCCTCATAAACAGTACAGCAACATTTCTTAACAGCTTTACATACTGTATTATATATATATATATATATATATATATATATATATATATACACACACACATACACACACACACACACACACACACACATACACACACATACACACACTTCTGCCAACCTGAGCATTTATAGCATGCTGGCACGATCTTGTGTCCTAGTTTGGGGATATAAATAAAATCTAATTATTTTGTTATAGTACATAATATCCCCTCTTGTGCCCTTATGGCCTCATTTAAATTAAGTTCACTATTGGAGGAAGCAATTAAAAATCTTCAGCATGGAATGGGAGGCTGTGTAACACTTAGGAAATATGTATACTTACACACTTTGAAACCGCTAAAAGCCTCAGTACCTAATTGGAATGTGTGTCTCATGTAATATCATAAGTAGTAGTATTGTCTAGTACAGCCATGGGCAAACTTCGGCCCTACAGGTGTTCTGGACTTCAACTCCCACAATTCCTAACAGCCAGCTTTCTGCTTAATGGAACCTGGCCCTTTAAGGATCCTTCCACACAGTCATATAACCCAGAATATCAAGGCAGAAAATCCCAAAATATCTGCTTTGAGTTGGGTTATCTGAGCCCACACTGCCATATAGCCCAGTTCAAAGCAGATGTGGGATTTTCTGCCTTGATATTTCTGGGTTACATGGCTGTGTGAAAGGGCCTTAAGTACTTCTTAAGTTGGCAGAAAGAGTTTCTCCTCCTATACGAAGCAGAATCCCAAATCCAGTCCCAAACATCCTTTATTCAGAGCCAGCAGCAGATCTGGAATAGACTTTTGCCTCAATCTGAAGTCCAAAACATCTGGAGGGCCAAAGTTTCCCCATGTCTGGTCTAATAAGTAGCAATTCAGTACTTTGTACATTATTGTGTGTCTTCAAGTCATTTCCAACTTATGGTGACCATAAGACAAACTTATATCACTGGGTTTTCTGAAGCTATGAATGTATGACTTGCCCAAGGTCACCCAGTGGGTTTCTATGGAAAAATGGGGACTCAAACCATGGTCTCCAGAATCGTAGTCCATTATTTAATACACTACACTGGCTCTCAACCTGTATTAAATATTTCCACAATTCTGGTGTCTGTTTAGGTTGTGTGAAAATATCCATACATACTTACAGAATAATGAAATTGAGATATTTCAAAATCCACTTTATTTCAAGTGACAGATGCAAATAGTACATTGTAGGTTTCTTTTTGTATCAAAAGGTCAGAATTTTTTAATGAAGATGGGTCTCTAAAAGAGGTACATAAGATTAATGAAATGTATGCTACTTTGCAGGAGGAACTGAAGGTAAGTTACACGCTTTTGGAAAACATCTCTTGTATCTTATAATGAGCAATGCAAAACTTGAAATCATTGTTTGGCAACACCATTCAAACAAAGTTTAAAAGGTGAAAAGTAAAATATTATAAACAGCCAATACCCTCCTTTCAGATGCAATATTATACGTCTTGGAAGTATTCTGGGTAAATATGTAGATAAAGCATTGTATGCATAATGATTTTACATACATTCTGTAGTCTAACATAGCGTTAGTTTCTAAAAACACATCCGCAGGGTTATTAATTAAGGCATGTGCTGAATTAGCATAGCCAGTATTATGAAACAGGACTACTACCCACTAATTAATGAAAGCAACTGCAGAATTAAGTATATGCTGTCTAGTCTAGAGATGGGTGCATGCTTTTTCTGCAGCTATATTCCCTGGCAAAATTGTTTTTCCTTAGAAAAATGAGGTACATCTGCACAACCGTTATTCCATTATTTGGAAATGCACATGTTCTATACACCTTTGGTAGAGTTCAAGACAGTTTGTATATTATGACACTTCTATGCTAATTCCATGGCTTGGCTGAAAACACTAAAGATTAATGGCAGGGTATTCCACATTCCAAGGACAAGATGGATGGATGTTATCCTTGAAAGGACTGGCTTGACCTTGAAGGAGGTGGGGGTGGCAAGGGCTGACAGGGAGCTCTGGTGTGGGCTGGTCCAAGAAGTCACAAACAACTGAACGAATAAACAACAATATTCCACATTCCTGTCTCTTTTCTTCTTTCCAGAGTTTGTGCAGTAAAGTAGTGGACAGTGAAAGGCTGGTAGAGGATCTGTTAACAGAAGTAGATCAACTAAGACAAGTAGTAAAAAGAAAAAAAGAACAGATGCCAACTGCTGGTAATCCATACAGTTGTATTATTGTTTTTATAATTTTTTGCTGTTTATTGTGAAAGACAGAGGTATAGCAAAATGAACTGTGTAGGGAAGATCAACAGCTTTACATTTTCTGGAGTCTTCTGATAAAGTCTGAAATGTATTGTAACAAAGTGTGCAAGGATATTATTTATATGAAATGGGAAGAACTCAAAATCAGACATTTGTTTTTCGTTAACTGACATTACCACTAAAAACACTTTAATGAGGTTTTTCTTTTGCTAAACTCCCTACGGGTCCCCGGGGGTGCAGTGGGTTAAACCGCTGAGCTGCTGAAATTGCTGACTGAAAGCTTGGCAGTTCAAATCCAAGGAGCAGGGTGAGCTCCTGCTGTTAGGCCCAGCTTCTGCCAACTTAGCAGTTCAAAAACATGCAAATGTGAGTGGCGGGAAGGTAGCAGCGCTCCATGCAGGTGTCTACAGATAACACCGACTCTTCAGCTTAGAAATGGAGATGAGCACCACTCCTCAGAATCGAACACAACTAGACTTAATGTCAGGGAAACCTTTACCTTAAACTCCCTACATAGCTTTGCTTTTGAGCACTTAGAAGTTGATCAGGGTTGAAAACCACAAAAAAAATAGTTAATGTTGTAAAACATATAAGCCTCTTCCTACATTCTGGAGCAAATACCTTTAGCACAACAAACTCTGTGCTTAGTCTGCTTTTTTGGGTTGTTTTATTTCTTTTTCCTTTTTTCTTTCTTTCTTTTCTTTTTTTTTTTTTTTTTTGAGGAAGAGGGGGACTATCAGTGAATGTAGTAGGAGAGAGGCCACGTGGTTTTCCAAGGTGTGTGTGCTGCTTTTAGGATGTCCAGCAGTCTGCTATTTAGCCGCCTAGAGAGATGATGGACAGAAGCAAAAATGACCATTCCTTCCACAGCTAATTCTTTCCCCTGGCCCATAAACAACTGTTTAGGACCCATAGATTTCACCAAGCACTTTACATGACTGAGATAGAATACAGTTGTTTATACCTGCAGCTATTGCTGTTTTTTATTGATTTTACCAGGGGACGGTTGTGAAGTGAGATATTTGTTGGCTTTTTTTGTTTTGTTATTGTTTCTGCAATTTTTGAATTTTGCGTGTTTGCACCTTTGAGTGCTTTGTGAGCCGCCGCAACTCCCTCCAGGAGACGGTGATGGGGTATAAAATAATAATAATAATAATAATAATAATAATAATAATAATAATTATTATTAGGAGACAATCCAAAAATGATCAGGAAAGCATGCTGGGTTAATAGCTATCTTCATTTAAATCATCCCTCATCCATTTTATTGTGGTTGGGGAAATGAATTTATTGTCACTGTCATAACACTATCTGCTAGTTTTACATCTCCTTACTTAGTTTTTCCTTTTGTATTTCAGAGGAAAAGAAAAGCCACCCAGAGGAGCCAAGAGAGAATATTTTCCTTTGTCAAGCTTTACAGAGCTTTTTCCCAAACTCTGGATTGCAGACAAGTGTTGTTACTTTAAAAGGAAGGCAGATCTCTAAGCATTGCTGCACTGTTGACCACAACATCCGAGTAGCAGACCAACTGACATTAATGCTCAAAGAATGCAGTTTTAGTGAAACTGAAACAAGGCAAGTAATGAAGCGAAAAGCGACAGTGAGCACAAGCGGAACAAAGCCTTTCAAAAGGCTACGATCATTCCAACTCTGTCAAAAACTATTTCGAGAAGACATTGACAACAGTGACCAAGATGGAAATGCAAGCAACGCTGAACTAGATGAGGATGAAGCAAGAGAACCTAATGAATACGCACATTCTCCAACTATGTAATCTCTTCTAGAGACATCTATATTTACCTTCTAATTGCTGCATAGATAATTACCATTCTGTGGTAACTCAGGATGCCTGCCTGGGCAATATCAGTAAAAGAGGAAAACTCACTCATCCAAATCCAGACCAGCATTGTCTTTACAATTCAGGGAAACCAAAGTAGTCTCTTCATACTTTGCATTGTTTATCTTCTCAGGGATTATTGCAGTATGAATGCACCAGCACAGAATAGTCTGAGAAAGGTTATTTTATAAATTTTGTATGGAGAACACAATGGTGTATTGAGTATGCTTAAAGAAATGTGGTTATACTTTTGCCATCCAGAAAACATGGAAGGAAACCAAACTTCTGAGATTCCATTTACTGCATCGTTTTTGTTTTGTTTTGTTTTTTTGTTGTGGACCAATATTTGAATTGTTGTACATTATTAATGCAGAATATAGATGAGCCATGATTTTAAAAGTGAGACTGAGGTTGAAACCAGGCATGTCCAGACATACTTCCAGAGATATGTAACACTGGGTGTAATGGCATGTTTTTCATTGTGTGTATCAGAAATAAGCAACTATGGACCCTTCCAAACAGCCATATAACCCAGAATATCAAGGCAGAAAATCCCACAATATCTGCTTTGAACTGGGGGCTCTTCCACACAGCCCTATATCCCAGGATATCAAGGCAGAAAATACACCATTATATGAATGTGGTCTCAGATAACCCAGTTCAAAGCAGATATTGTGGGATTTTCTGCCTTGATATTCTTGGATATAGGGCTGTGTGGAAGGACCCTGGGTTATCCGAGTCCACACTGTCATATATTCCAGTTCACAGCAGATAATGTGGTATTTTATTCCGCTGAGTGGAAGGAGCCTTTAGCTATATCTTTCCAAAATAATGGTACAACATCATTTCCAGTTTTCTTTAACTTTCCCAGCATATTTTTAGGCTTTTTCCCCATTGTGGATTTGGGAGGGACTTAATCAGAACCCAACTACTACATGTTAGCTAGTTTAGGAAAGATGCAAATATGAGATTGGGGACCACTTGCCATAATTCCCCACATGAAGCAGCTATATTTTGATAATGCTTACTGTAATTTCAATAAATAAGGCTATTCAATTGGAAGAAGGTATAAAATCATTAGTGGTGAGATGATATTACAAATAATACTTTCCTTTGTATCAAATATACAAAAGGAAATAGGAATCCCTTTGCTGAGGTAGCTTGTTTATTGAGGTTCTATTAATAATCAGCATAAAATAACTACAAAAACACACTCATTAAGTACAATTATCAATTTATTCTGGATACTTAATATTACATATCTTAGGGTCACTGAGGAATGTTGGGTCTTTAAATGTCACCGACATAAATCCTGCAAAATAATAATCAAGAGGTTAAGTTTTCAAAGACAAGGACTGTGAAAAATGTAAACTTTCCATATTATAAAAAGGAACCATACCTGTCTTTCGGGCCCTTCTAATAGCTTTTGCGAGTTCAGATTGTTTCTTTTCACATAAGCCTGTGAAACCAAATAATAATTCTGAATGCCAGTTTGACAATATCAAATGTTCAACTCAAACTACTTTTTAAAGTTTTGTTTGGTTTTGGAAAAAACAACATAAAAGGTCACACAGTTCTTGAGTTTTAAAGGGGATGAAAAAGCATCAAATGGGTATAAGAGTAAGCATAACACTGCTGAAGCTGTTCTTTGTTACATACCTGTTATGTGTCTACCGAAGATTCGACCAGTAAATGGAGAAACAAACTGTGATAAAAGCTGTTGGAAAAACAAAATGTTTCAGTCTTCAAATTCAGTAAATGTTAGACAAGAAACACATTGTATTGTACTGTTTTATTCCAAATACAGTGCTGCTTTTGAACATGGTGTGATTATCTCCATTTCACCTACACTTTGGAAGTTACATAGCCACAAGTAGCTTGGAGTCAGATAATTTACTTTATGAAAGGGTGGGGCTACTCAGTTTGGAGCCATTGTGCTGCATGGCAGACACATATATTCAAAGCTTAGTATGCTTGATGCTCCTGTCTTCACCCCATTTTATTATTTTACTATTTATTTACTATGCTTCTATACCACCATTCTCAGCCCGAGGACGACTCATGGCGGTTTACAAAACGGCACAATTCGATGCCCACAACAGTACAAAAATAATTTAAACATTAAAAACATTTAACACAGGTAAAAAATTCATTACAATTAACATCAGTAAACACAATAAAAACCATAAGTCCTCCGCATTTAATTACCAGTCATTATCCAGTCACGTTATCCAACTGTTCTGAGATCAGAGTTTAATAGCTACACTGCGTTTGGGAAGGCCTGCTCATATAGCCAGGTTTTAACTTTTTTGCGAAACGTTAAGAGGGTGGGGGTTGATCTAATGTCCCTGGGAAGGGCATTCCACAACCAAGTGGCCACCACTGAGAAGGCCCTATCCCTCGTCCCCGTCAATCGAGCCTGCGAAGATGGCAGGGCCGAGAGCAGGGCCTCCCCAGAAGATCTTAAATTCCTAGAGGGTTCATAAGGAGAGATACGTTCGGACAGGTAAACAGGTCCAGAACCGTTTAGGGCTTTATAGGCTAAAGCCAGCACTTTGAATTGTGCTCGGTAGCAAATTGGCAGCCAGTGGAGCTGGCGCAACAGGAGTTGTATGCTCCCTGGGCGCCGCTCCCGTTAGCAACCTGGCTGCCACCTGTTGGACCATTTGGAGCTTCCGAACAGTCTTCAAAGGCAACCCCATGTAGAGAGCGTTGCAGTAATCCATACGGGATGTAACCAGAGCGTGGACCACCGTGACCAAATCAGACTTCCCAGACTTTTAGATCCTATGAATCGGATGTGTATTCACTTTACATCCTACCTTTTCTGCCATCTGATAAGAGGTTGGTCTGGGGATGGTTTCCTTAGATCTACTCCTAACTTTGTATCTTTTGAAAATCTTGTTATTATTTCCAGTACTTGTAAATGGAAGTACATGAAAGGAACAGAGTGGTTACCTATAAGTGCCCCCCCCCCCCCCAAATCAGTGTTTGTTTTTTTTAGGAGATCAGGTATGTGAAATAGTAAATAAATAGTATTATCCCTCTTCATCCTAAATGTAGCTTTCCTTGGCTTTTTGTAACATACCTCATGAGTATAAAACAAAAAAGGAATGTACCTGTACATTTTTGTAGTCAACCGTCATCCCACATAAGATGCACTTTTTAGGAGGTTCCTTATAGGGATTTTCCATTGCTACAGGCTGAAACAAAAGCAGTATTTTGTAGTAACCTTTTCAATGCTAACCCCACCCAATTACTTAAGCAAGCAAGACACTATTCTATTCAGCATTTGGACCTTGCAATATTAAAAACTAAGACTAGATCAGACTCGCACAAGCACTTATCTGTTTTCTTGCATGCACATACTAGAAAAACAAACGATCAAGTACACCTTCCAATTTGGAGTTATTTCACTCTACAAAGTAACTTTGTTTCAGCCTCTAAAACTAAGAAACAGAAGTTCTGCTTTTAGATTTTTTTTATAAAAACAAACACATTCACAAAAGCTTGTGCTAGAAATTAATTTTTCAGTCTCAAGCTGTTATATAATACTACTACTTGGAGCAGCTTACATGGGGCCAGGCCCGAACAACAATTACAAAAAATTCCCTTTGTACCCAGCTACTAGTTACAAAATGCACATGTGTTCATATAACTAAATTGACTGTTCTAAGAGTGTACAAACAACTACCATCATTAACTGTTTCCAACTATATCCCCAAACACTTCTGCGCCCATTTCTGGCACCTCCAGTTATAAGTATTAGCTGCATTATCGAGTGCAGTATATCAGAAAGGACTTACTAACACAGAAACTACAAAATGCAGGAATTCTTACCATATCTCCCTGACTGGACACCTGGGGGCTCTGGGAACTACACTCTCGTCTCCATGATGTAACTGAAAAGAAACATGTGCATACAATTCCATTAAAGTAAACAAGGAAACTATTCCTGGCAGAAGAAAACAGGTAACATGGTTCCCAATGATGTTTCTATCCCTTTTCAAATACAAATTGGTAACTGCCTATTAAAAGAGGGAACAATGAGTTTTCCTGGTAGATGTCAGGTGGAGCAATCCCGGCTAGACAGTGTAATTTCTCCAGTGGTGTTAAGAGCCACATCCACTGTTTTAGCATGGTGAGATGTGTTCCACACTGGGCATGCGTATTCAGCAGCAGGGTAGCAAAGTATCTCACAAGCTGTGGAGAGTATTTTATAAACAGATTTCATAAAATACTCTTCTTGAAGTTCAGGTGGAATCTCCTTTCCTGTGACAAGAGAAGACTGAGAGGAGACATGATAGCCATGCATAAATATGTGAGGGGAAGTCATTGGGAGGAGGTAGCAAGATTGTTTTCTGCTGCCTTGGAGACTAGGACACGGAGCAATGGCTTGAAACGACAGGAAAGAAGATTCCACCTGAACATTAGGAAGAACTTTCTGACCGTGAGAGCTGTTCAGCAGTGGAACTCTCTGCCCCAATGTGTGGTGGAGGTTCATTCTATGGAGGCTTTTAAACAGAGGCTGGATGGCCATCTGTTGGGGGTGCTTTGAATGCGATCGTCCTACTTCTTGGCAGGGGGTTGGACTGGATGGCCCACAAGGTCTCTTCCAACTCAATGATTCTACGATTCGATGATGATGATGATGATTATTATTATATTATTATTATTATTATTTGTAACTCGGGGACAATAATCCTAACTCGGGACTGTAATCATAAATAAAATTACCTGGAGATATCTCTCTCCTGATACACTGGCATTTTGTTCTGTACCAAAGTTCACAAGATAATGTTTCATACTTTAAGTGAAAACAGTTTGAATATGTTTCAACATAAAAGAGGCAAACAAAGGAACTGAAAGGCTCTCCTGAGACTGATTTACTTTCGAACGAGCTTTTGTGGACATCGACCCACTTCTTCAGATTCAATTTTGTTCTTCAATTCATCCAAATGCATCAATGCATCCAAAAAAGCTACTTTAAAAGCAAACTATTTGCTGGGTTGTTTTAGGTTTTTTCGGGCTATATGGCCATGGTCTAGAGGCATTCTCTCCTGACGTTTTGCCTGCATCGATGGCAACCATCCTCAGAGATAGTGAGGTCTGTTGGAACTAGGAAAAAGGGTCTATATATCTGTGGATTGACCAGGGTGGGACAAAGGATTCTTGTCTGGTGGAGCTAGGTGTGGATGTTTCAATTGACCACCTTGATTAGCATATAATGGCCTGACAGTGCCTGGAGCAAACTTTTGTTGAGAGGTGATTAGATGTCCTTGTTTGTTTCCTCTCTGTTGTTGTGCTGTTGTAGTTTTAGAGTTTTTTAAATACTGGTAGACAGATTTTGTTCATTTTCATGGTTTCCTCCTTTCTGTTGAAATTGTCCACATGCTTGTGGATTTCAATGGCTTCTCTGTGTAGTCTGACATGGTGGTTGTGAGAGTGGTCCATCATTTCTGCTAATCAAGGTGGTCAGTTGAAACATCCACACCTAGCTCCAGCAGACAAGAGTTCTTTGTCCCACCCTGGTCATTCAACAGATATATGGAACAGACCTCACTACCTCTGAGGATGCTTGCCATACCACTCCTCTGTTGTGCCAGCTCCACTGGCTGCCAATTTGCTACCGGGCACAATTCAAAGTGCTGGCTTTAGCCTTTAAAGCCCTAAACGGTTCTGGCCCGACCTTTAAAGCCCTAAACGGTTCTGGTCCGAACGCATCTCCTCCTATGAACCAGTTAGGACATTAAGATCGTCCGGGGAGGCCCTGCTCCAGATCCCGCCGGCCTCACAGTGGAATGCCCTTCCTGCAGATATTAGATCGGCCCCTTCCTTGCTGGCATTCCGGAGGAAAGTAAAGACCTGTGACTGATTAACTGATTATTGGAACCTGGAATAACGGACAACGAGTTTTGGATTCTGATTTCACCGACTAGACCGGATGGATTTGTTATATTGATGTATTGATGTTTTGATGCCTATGTTAATGATGTTAATGACTTGTGATGCTTCTGTATTTTAAATGCATAATGATTTTGTATCCTGTATACCTAAACTGTTGTAAACCGCTCTGAGTCGCCCAAGGGCTGAGAAGAGCGGTATACAAATAAAGTAAATAATAATAATAATAATAATAATAATAGATGCGGGCGAAACGTCAGGAGAGAATGCCTCTAGACCATGGCCATATAGCCCGAAAAAACCTACAACAACCCAGTGATTCCGGCCATGAAAGCCTTCGACAATAAACTATTTGCTGGTTTCAGAGGTGCTGTTTGCTTCCCTTGTTCCCATTTCCATTATATAGAGACTGAATACTATAGATAGGCCTTTACATACTATAATGTAGTATTTTAAAATGTCAATAGTTTTATGTTTTATCTCCAGAGCTAGCTTGTTCCTCTCCCAAATGACAGAACTAGGCAGAAGATATGGAAACTAGTGGCCTCCAAGGCTTGGGCAAGGCCTGCTTTCCCTTACCTGCCCCAGAAGCACAAGAAGACTTCCTGAATCCTGCAAAGACAGAGCAAAACCTTCCTGAACCCTTCAGCACGGCAACCAAGCCGACTACGGCGGCCATATTTCCTCTCTGTCAAACACTTCCGTTCAGGGTGACGCGCATGCTCCGTGGCTGCGAGATAAAACCCAACCCATCTCGAACTGTCAACCAAAATCAATCCACCAATCATCAAAGGGTATTTCCCTCAACGCCCCGCCCCTTCTCATAGCCACTGTGAAGATCACGTGGTTTAACCCAACGCTTTCCAAAGGCGGCGCGCTGAGATGAGCAACGTTCGAGTTGTTGGACTTCAATTCCCAGATTCCCAAATCATTGCTCAATGCAGCTGAGGCTTCTGGGAGATGAAGTCCAACAATGGATCGCCTCATCTGCGCCTAGTTTTCGAAGCGATAAGGGGAAGTGACGTCTTATATACCTAGGCTCTGCAAGTATATTGGTTTCTACCATTCATCCCGTCCCCCCCCCTCTTGTGTCCTATTTGGTATATTCCTTCCTTGTCATTAAACAGCATTGGGCTGTTCTATTTTATCCAAAGGGGGGGGGGAGGAGAGAGAGAAGTAGAAACCAAAACGAATGAAGCTGACGGCGACTTTTCCCAGGGATAAAAGGAAGTGACGTATAACGTTGACTCACTACTACAATAAGCGGGGGAAGCGTTGTTCTCAATCCTTTCACCCCTCCTTTGAAAGAGTTGGTACATTCCCTGCTCTTCTTTAAACCGCACCGTGCCTCGTCTTGGACTGTCCCATTTCGTCCAAAAGGGGGGAAAGGGTCAAAAAAGAAATGGAGCGCCCGGTTTGCCTCAGTAAAGACTGTGGAACCGACTGAACCAGGCCTGAGTTATGCCAGGCAGGGCCTTTGCTTATGGAAGGCGGCGGGATCGCTGTGAGGAGGAGAAGGAGGAGCAGGGCGAGGGCACGGGGCCGCTCTCCTCTTTCTCCAGCCCGCAAGAAGTCAGGCTCTGGGGAAGCCTTCGAGAGGCCCAGGCCTGAGGTGAGGCAGCCATTAATGGGATAAGAATCACAACCTATTGAGTTATGGAGGTGTTCCTTCATTGTCATGGCCTGAATCATTGGGTTGTTGTCAGTTTTCCCTGCTGTATGTGACCATGTTCCAGAAGCATTCTCTCCTGACATTTCGCCTACATCTACTCCAAGCATCCTCAGAGGTTGTTGGAAACCAGCCAGATGGGGTTTATATATCTGCTGAATGTCCAGGGTGAGAGAAAGAACTCTTTGTCAGTTTGAGGTAGATGTGAATGTTTCAGTTGGTCAGCTTGATTGGCATTTAATGGCCTTGCAGTTTCAAGGTCTGGCTTCTTCCTGCCTGGGGGAATCCTTTGTTGGGAGGTTATTTATTTATCGTGTCAGGGACAGAACAAACAGTTGCATTGCATTTTACAAACAAACAAACAAAACACAAAATTTGCAAGCTTGGCAGTTGGTTAAATGTCCTTTGACCAGTATCTGGCCACATGGAGTGCCTCTGGTGTTGCCTCAAGAAAGTCCTCCATTGTGCATGTGGCAGGGCTCAGGTTGCATTGCAGCATGTACAAATGGCAAAGCAGCTGGCCTGGATGATCTATGGATGGAACAAATCAAGAACTTTGGCCCAAAAGCAAGGCACTGGCTGCTGGAGCTGATGAACAACTGCACTGCATCCTGTCAGATCCCCAAAATCTGGAGGAAAGCAAGAGTCATCGCCATCTTGAAGCCAGGCAAAGACCGTAATGATCCAAAAAGCTATAGACCAATCTCCCTGTTGTGCCACCTCTACAAAGTTCTGGAGAGACTTATTTTGCATAGAATTATGTGAGTTTGGTAGTTGATTAAATGTCCTTTGACCAGTATCTGGCCACTTGGAGTGCTTCTGGTGTTTCTGCAAGAAGGTCCTCCATTGTGCATGTAGCAGGGCTCAGGTTGCATTGCAGCAGGTAGTCTGTAGTTTGCTCTTCTCCACACTCGCATGTCATGGATTCCACTTTGTGGCCCCATTTCTTAAAGTTGGCTCTGCATCTCATGGTGCCAGAGCGCAGTCTGTTCAGTGCCTTCCAAGTCGCCCAGTCTTCTGTGTGCCCAGGGGGGAGTCTCTCATTTGGTATCAGCCATTGAGACTCTTGCTTGCTGAGGTGTTCCAGCGAGTGTCTCTGTAGATCTTAGAAAACTATTTCTTGATTTAAGTCGTTGACATGCTGACTGATATCCAAACAGGGGATGAGCTGGAGATGTTGGGAGGTGATTAGCTGCCCTTGCAGTATGCCACTCTGCTGCTGAGTATGTATGCCCAGTGTGGAACCCATCTCACCACACTAAAACAGTAGATGTGGCTCTTAATGAGACATGCCGCATTATCATAGGGTGTCTGCGCCCTACACCACTGGAGAAATTACACTGTTTAGCCAGTATTGCACCACCTGACATCTGCTGGGAAGTAGCAGCCAATAGTGAAAGGACCAAGGCAGTGACACCTCCAGCTCATCCCTTGTATGGGTATCAGCCAGCATGTCAACGACTTAAATCAGCTGTGACGGTCTGGATGAGGGCGAACAAATTGAAATTGAATCCAGACAATACAGACCAAACAGGGCAAAGGGTTACAGCCTGTGTTGGATGGGGTCACACTCCCTCTGAAGACACAGGTTCGCAGATTGGGAGTTCTCCTGGGCTCATCGTTGAGGTATTTGCACAGTTAAAACTTGTGCGCCAGCTGCGCCCATACCTTGGGAAGTCTGACTTGATCATGGTAGTCCACACTCTGGTTACATCCCATATGGACTACTACAATGCACTTTGAAGACTGCTCGGAAGCTTCAAATGGTCCAACAAATGGTCCGCTGACGGTAAACCGCCTTGAGTCACCTTCGGGCTGAGAAAAGCGGTATATAAATACAGTAAATAAATAAATAATAAACAGGCGGTAACCAGATCGCTCACATTCAGGGTGCATACAACCCCCCTGTTGCGCCAGCTCCACTGGCTGCCGGTTTGCTACCGAGCACAATTCAAAGTGCTGACTTTAGCCTACAAAGCTCTAAACAGTTCATTCAGTGGCTCCAACAGCCATTGAATTAATACAGTTAGGCTTCACTCTGACTGCTAGGCCTCAGTGCTAAGGATTCCGGGAGTTATAGTTTGGTGAGGCCCCTGCTCTCTTTGGCAGAAAAGATCCCCATGATTCCGTGTTACCGAGCCATGACAGTTTAAAGTGGCATCAAGCTGCATTTATTCTAAAGTGTAGATCAGTCATGGGCAAACTTTGGCCAGCCCTACCGGTGTTTTGGACTTCAACTCACACAATTCCTAACAGCTAGTAGGCTGTTAGAAATTGTGGGAGTTGAAGTCCAAAACCCCTGGAGGGCCGAAGTTTCATTATACTAACAGGCTTACATTTCTTTTCTAAATTTTGATCCTGTTTATATTAAAAATACTAATACATATATTCTCTTTCCTTGCAGTGCGTTGACAGCGAAGATGACCTCTTTGGAGATTATGACAGCTTTGGCAATGACTCTTTGTTGGCAGACGATCTGGAGCAAAATTGCCTGCAGTCTGCTGATGATGTTCGGGATTGCAATAAACTGGACCGTAATGCAACTATGAAGCCGGTCTGTGGAGATGTTCAGTTGCAGAATGATAAGAATGTGGCCAAAACTGCAAAGAGCGACGGAAACAGAAATGAATGTGATTTATTGAGAATCGTGACAGAACAAGAGGATCAAAGTTTAAAGCATCTCAATGATAGTTTTGAAAGCCTGCCATCATCACAGCTTTTGTTTTTCAAAAAATCAGATGAATGTTTTGTTGGCCCTCACAGAGCAGAATATGGGAGAGAAGGGGCCCACTGTTTAAATGACAGTCTTGACAAGGTTGCAGATCTCCTTTATTGCAATGATATAGAAAAGAGCAAAGTTACCGATTCTTCTGCAAGTGCTTCGTTTGAAGCAAGTAGGAGGAAAAGTCTCAAAGACCGTCTCAAAAGTACAATGACTGGAAATGCCAGAACTTCAACTCTGTTAGTATCTAAAAGTAAACAGCTCAAAGAAGCTGTTGTTTCTGAAGAGATTGGCATTATTGAGAAAACAAACACTTCTCCCTTCGTTGATATTGGCCCTTTTTATGGTTTACCCACCAAAGTCAAGGAGCTACTACTTCAGTTCAGAAAAATTGAGAAACTTTATGGTAATATCACTTTCCTCATTGTTATACTGTATTCTGTGCTAAAGGTTTCACTTTGCTAAAGGTTTTACATTGTAAATGAAACTGAGTTATTTTATTTGTACCTTTCTTCATTGTGTTGGGATTGAATTATATATTTAAGTAATATAAAGACAAAAACATGAGTACTTTTGAGACAGAAAACTTATTGAAAATATAACATGGTATGAAATTTTATTAAAATGTCAAAATGAGATTGTTGTTCTTATGTTGTTATGCATTTTAACAGAACCACAATCTAAAGCAGTGGTTCTCAACCTGTGGGTCCCCAGATGTTTTGGTCTTTATTTCTCAGGAATCCCAGCCAGTTTACTAACTGTTAGGATTTCTGGGAGTTGAAGGCCAAAACATCTGGGGACCCACAGGTTTTTGTTTTGTGTGTATGTGTGTCAGGAGTGACTTGAGAAACTGCAAGTTGCTTCTGATGTGAGAGAATTGGCCATCTGCAAGGACGTTGCTCAAGGGACGCCCAGATGTTTTGATGTGTTACCATCCTTGTGGGAAGCTTCTCTCATGTCCCCACATGAGGAGCTGGAGCTGATAGCGGGAACTCATCCACACTCTCACCGGATTCGAACCTGCAACCTGTCGGTCTTCAGTCTTGCTGGCACAAGGGTTTAACCCACTGCGCCTCCGGGGGCTCCACCCACAGGTTGAGAACCATTGATCTGAAGTGTGCTTAAGCAAGAATACGCTTTTTAAAACACACAGATAACAAGAACTGTTGAAGTGGAGATGGAAGTTCCATTCTTTTAGCCAGGAATCCAGATTGGCTGCCTATTCCAATACGTCATCCATCACAGCTATCATTCTGAACATAACCAGCTTTACTGCCTTCTGTCAAAGAACATGTCAGTTAAGCTAATTGCAAAACAAATAGTAAAACTTAATTTTCCATTGTATTCCATTACATCCTCATATGTCACCCCAAATTTATAATTATTGGAATGCCAGTCCCATTTGAGTTTACACAGTAGGCATTGCATATTTCCAGCAGTGGTTTGTTTTCAAATTTCTCATTGTTTACCGTTCTTTAAAAAATCTTGCTATGAGCAGTAATCAGCTTTTATAGAGTCATCCTTGTTCTACACTAACTAATGTGAGATCACAGAAACATCAGGAATAATGTAAAATGTGTCGATTTGATACTGGATGGTAATTATGCTGGGTGAGGGGGGTAAGCAAGTCCGTATGAGCAAATTGCCAAATTTTGATGCTTTTGTTCACTCACAAATCAGCAGACTATGGACTCTAAACTGAAACTGAATTTTCCTTCTCAGATGTACTGTAGAAAAATGATGCCTGCTTTGGCAGATGGTGGAACTTAATGGATGTCGATCACTTAGAGCTGTGTGATTCTGCTGAACTCTCATCCTTTAGAGAGCTTTTGTAGAATTTTATAAGAGAACTTTAGTTTGGACTTGAATGTTAGACATACTAAAATGGGAGAACTAAATAGTTTTTTTTAATTTGCACAGATTGGCAACATACTTGTTTGACATTAGAATCATTGCAACAGAGAAAGAATTTGATATACTCCTTGCCAACCAGTGGTGGAAAAACACTCGTTGCTGAAATATTAATCCTTCAAGAACTACTTTGCAAACAAATGGATGTTCTGATGATCCTTCCTTATGTGGCGATAGTGCAGGAGAAGGTATAAAATTAGTATTATATTTGTTGGCAGCCTTGCATTTTATTTACCCCCAGCCCTTTTGCAATAGTGACAGGTTGTAATTTTATGCACATTTAATTACAAAGAAAATCAATTGAACTTCATGGAATGTTTGTAAGGCAGGTGTTATTTTCATATTCATTGCTGTGTAATATTCTTTTGATGAGGGCATTTACAAGATTTTCTTTGGGTTTTTTTCTGTGACATTGAGTATGTGTTCATAATCTGGCCTTAGACTAGTGTACAAATTAACACATCCACATAAAGTAAATTTAAGAATCAGTTCCTTTTTTTTTTTTTTTTGTCGTGTCAGGAGTGACTCCTGGTGTGAGAGAATTGGCCATCTGCAAGGACATTGCCCAGGGGACGCCTGGATGATTTGATGTTTTTATCATTCTTGTGGGAGGCTTCTCTCATGTCCCCGCATGAGGAGCTGGAGCTAATAGAGGGAGCTCATCCGCCTCTCTCCGGATTCGAACCTGCGACCTGTCGGTCTTCAGTCCTGCTGGCACAGGGGTTTAACCCACTGCACCACCGGGGGCTCCTAATGTTCACTGTAGATTTAATTTTTCTTCATATATTTGTTGTTTTTTTACAGGTTGGTGGATTATCAGGTTTTGGAATGGAACTTGGCTTTCTGGTTGAAGAATATGCAGGAAGCAAAGGAAGGATTCCACCAATCAAACGAAGACAAAAGAAGTCCCTTTATGTTGCTACCATTGAAAAGGGACATAGCCTGGTGAATTCCTTAATAGAGACGGGTCAAATTTGTGACCTGGGTCTAGTTGTAGTTGATGAGGTTAGTTATCAAACTCTTGAAGCTTTTCTGAAATATTTAACAATGTCAGTCTAGTCTTGTTTTGAAATATTGCACCAATTAATGTTGCTGCTGTTGTTATAATGTAAGGTGCCATAGTATTCTAAAAAAATAATTTTTATTTGTAATTACACTGGATTACATGCTTTTCATTTCCTGAACCCACTAAATTACATGTCAGTCCAAACACAGGCAATTAAAGCTTTGGAAGTGATACTGGGAAATAATTTTGATAGTTTTCAACAGTTATTGTGAGTGCTGTTATTTTCTATGCCTTTGGTATTAATAGATATTTCTTAATTTTTATTTTTCTCCCAGCTTTCAATAATTCTGTAGAGAAATTACACATTTATTTGATGGTGTGTTGCCTCTGAAATCTGAGAATTTTGTTACATTTTTCCTAACATGTAGTTGCTGATTCAGTAGTAGCAGTGGCTCAAATCGGTGCAATTTGGTGGAACAGGTGTTTGAAATGTGTGTAGCCTTTGGCAGTGAAATGACAATTTTACCACAATCCAGAATCCATTGTTTTCACAAGGTTGAGCTATTTTAACTGCATTTAATTTCCAATTGTGACCTATACTAAATGACACAGAAGAGTCTTTGTTTCCAGCATAATGTGGAATTGGATCAAAATAAAGCTGACTTCGAGTTAATATTTTGGAAGTTTAGAGGGTATCTGCTTGTATGCATTTATGATTTTATAATTTATTTTTCTCTAAAGTTGCACATGCTTGGAGAAGGAAGTCGTGGGGCTATTCTGGAAATGGTGCTTGCCAAGATTCTCTATACAAGCAGTAAGTAATTTCGTCATAAAGTCCAGAACTCATCTAATCAAATTAATGCATTTTAACAAGTTCAGTTACAATGGTTCTGAAATCTTAGAAATTGACCTTAGTAGTATACGTTAGCATGAGAATGTTGTAAAACAACATCGGTCAATTTTGTCTTAAGAATAGCTTTAGAATTCTTTCAAGAAATTAAGGGTCAATGCATTTTCAAAGAAACCACTAATACCGTATATTTAGATATTGCGAAATCTGCTTTGTGTGCCATCCTTTTTATAAGCTACAGTAATTACACATGCCAGTGAAAAAAGTGTGAAAGTGTGTAATCATAAACGGTAAGACAATGAGAGGGAAAGAATCCTGCTTTGGATTGTAAATGAGAAAGGACTAGTTTCAGAACAGCAAAATAAAGTAGATGGCATTTGGGTTAACTTTGGGGGTGTTTGGAGGCAGAACCAAAAGCAACAAGCACATTTACAGGCTGAGCCTGTTCTATCCTGTGCTTGTTTACAGGAAATAAATAGCTCTGTATTATTTATTTTTTATGGAAAACAAATACCAATTTACATGGAACCTTTTTAATAGTAAACATGCACAAGATTTTAGAATCGAACTTGCAAAGATGTTATTGTATGCTTTATGGACATTTTAACAGAAGTTTTTTAAAATGTCAATTTATTTATCGTGTCCGAAGCAAATTGAGGGTACAGTTATAGTGTATTTATAACCACAAACAAAGTTTAAAACTTGGCATTATACTAAATGTCCTTTTACTAGAAACTGGCCACTTTGAGTGTTTCTGGTGTCGCAGTGAGGAGATGTGCATGTGGTAGGGCTCAGAATGCATTGGAGTAAGTGGTCTGTGCTTTGCTCTTCTCCAAACTCGCATGTCGTAGACTCCACTTTGTAGCCCCATTTCTTAAAGTTGGCTCTGCATCTCATGGTTCCAGAGCGCAGTCTATTCAGTACCTTTCAGGTCGCCCAGTCTTCTATGTGCCCAGAGGGGAGTTTCTCATCTGGTCTCAGCTACTGATTGAGGTGCTGGGTTTTAGCCTGCCACTTTTGGACTCCCGCTTGCTGAGGTGTTCCTGTGAGTATCTCTGTAGATCTTAGGAAGCTGTTTCTTGATTTAAGCCATTGGCATTCTGGCTTATATCCGAACAGAAGATGGGACGGAGATGTCACTGCTTTAGTCCTTTCATTATTGGCTGCTACTTCCCGGCAGATGTCAGGTGGAGCAATCCCGGCTAAACAGTGGTGTGGAGCATAGACATCCTGTGATAATGCGTCATGTCTCATTTAGAGCCACATCCACTGTTTTAGCATGGGATTTTTTTGTCATGTCAGGAGCGACATGAGAAACTGCAAGTCGCTTCTGGTGTGAGAGAATTGGTTGTCTGCAAGGACGTTGCCCAGGGAACGCCCGGATGATTTGATGGAGCCCCTGGTGGCGCAGTGGGTTAAACTCCTATGCCGGCAGGACTGAAGACCGACAGGTCGCAGGTTCGAATCCGGGGAGAGGCGGATGAGCTCCCTCTATCAGCTCCAGCTCCTCATGCAGGGTTTTAGCATGGTGAGATGTATTCCACACTGAGCATGCATACTCAGCAGAAGAGTAGCAAAGCACAAGGACAGATGTCTTCACTGTGTCTGGTTGTGATCCCCAGGTTGTGCCAGTCAGCTTTCATGTGATATTATCTCTATAATAATGTCAGTGTGAAATAACCTGCTTCTCTCTTTTATCTCGCTCGAGTTTTTAATTAGTTTTAATTAGTTTGTCTTTTAATCATGACATGTAGCCCGCCCACTGTTATTGAACATGTGTTTACTGTAATTTTCACATTGTTATGTATTCATTTGTTTCATGCAACTATGATGTTATTGTTTATTGTTTGCGTTTTCGGTTTGTGTTTTGGTTTTTTTTTATTATAATTGTTATTTGGGCTTGGCCTCATGTAAGCCACTCTGAGTCCCCATTGGGGAAATGACAGTGGGATATAAATAAAGATTATTATTATTATTATTATTATTATTATTATTATTATATATAATGTCTATGTAAACTGTATATCTGATCCTTCTGCTCACCCACTTGAGGTTCTTTGCTGTCTGCATACAAGTCTTTCTTTTATGCTGCCTCAATTAGAATTCAGTATTTTTTTTTAAAGAGTGGGACAGAATCAGAAATGGATGTTGCATTTTCAATTAATCTGCTAAAGAAAGTGGTTCTTAATTATTAATAATGATACAATTTAATATTTTTAATACATTTTGTATAGAAACCACTCAGATAATTGGAATGAGTGCAACGTTAAGCAACGTTGAAGATCTGCAGCAGTTCCTGAAAGCAGACTACTACACAAGTAATTTCAGGCCAGTATGTATGTGAAAACACTTTTTATATATAATTTTTATTGTTCATTTTTATATTTTAAAA
The DNA here is from genome assembly GCF_037176765.1 of Anolis sagrei. Taxonomy (NCBI): domain Eukaryota; kingdom Metazoa; phylum Chordata; class Lepidosauria; order Squamata; family Anolidae; genus Anolis; species Anolis sagrei. The sequence continues at coordinate 17,630,968 of NC_090025.1, read as the reverse complement.
AAACTTTATTGAACTTTATCAGCATGCAATGTTTAACTCTTAGATGATTGCATTCATAAGGGGTTATAAATATTTAGGTCATTTTGATATACTCGGAGGTTTGAAAAATCTTCCCCTATAGTCACAATGGGAGAAAGAAAGAAGGTATCTATTATTTTTTCTTTGTACCAGTAGATATAGTAAATATAGTGTATAAAACAATGATGAACTAGCATGACAGGCTCAGGAAGTATCTTGATCTAGCTGCCTTTAAAATAAAAGCATCATGAGCTAAGCATAATGTTAACAGATAGGTAATTTATAGCATATCATTCATTATGTCATAATAAGAATGTTTTTCCTTTCCTTTTTAAATTCATTTCCAAAATATATTCATCTTTATACAAATTTAATTTCTAAAAATCTAGGTGGAATTGAAAGAATTTGTTAAAATAAAAGACAGCATCTATGAAGTGGACAGCAAAGCAGAAAATGGTCTTACATTTTGTCGTCTCCTAGAATTCAAGGTAATGCAGATAAATGTGCCTAGATTTTTGATACAGAATATAACAATCATAAATATTACGAACAGAGCCCAGTATACACTCCACTTTTGCAAAGAATGGTGTTGCAGGACCCCATGGAAGTGGAAAAACCATTAATTGAAAAAAATTAACCTTAGAGAGCACTTCTCAAGAAATTTAGGTGTTCTATGGCAACTATGATCAAAGTTTATTATTTATTTATTTATTTACTTGCTTCATTTATACCCCACCTTTCTCACCCGCAGGGGACTCAAGGTGGCTTGCAGATTCCGACCAGATTCAGTGCCACATATAAACATAAAAATAAAACACACCCCATCAAACTATAAAATAATTAAAACACAGAACAATAAAACTGATTAAAAAATATAAAGTTCTTAATTTCAGTAATCCATAATCCTTGTTCAGAAGGTGCTGAAATCTGTAATAATAATAATAATCGTAATAGTAAACTTTATTTATACCCCGCCACAAACAACAAATTGCAATAAAATAAAATACAAATTACAATAAAATAAACAAACATCGCAGTAAAATACAAAAACATATGAAAACATATGACTACAATAAGCAATATACACAAAGCATAAGAAAGCAATAAACAAACATAACAGTGAGCGGGCCGCATGTACGATAAAATGGTTTAAAAACTCAGGGTGAGGTAAAAGGAGCAGATTATTTGCATGGGAGAACTCATAGAGAAACAGTCTAATAAACATACCTTTGTACAAGGGGGGAGTAATGCTCTGTTCTCTAAACACCTGCTTACAAAGCCAGGTCTTTAGCTTTTTTCTGAAGACCAGAAGGGATGGGGCCTATCTGATGTCACTGAGGAGGGAGTTCCACAGCCAAGGAGCCGCCATTGAGAAGGCTGTTTCTCGTCCCTACCAATCGTGCTTGCAAGGAGGGTGGGACCGAGAGCAGTACCTCCCCAGTTGATCTTAAAACTCTAGTTGACTCATAAGGGGAAATGCGTTCTGACAGGTAGGTTGGACCAAAATCATTTTGGGCTTTATAGGCCAAAGCCAGCACTTTGAATTGTGCCCAATAGCAAACCAGCAGCCAGGGAGCTGATGCAACAGAGGAGTTGTATGTTCCCCATAAGTTGATTGAATGACCTGGATTCTAATATTTTTGTGTGATGGATGCTAATATAACATGACAAAGAATCATGTGTTTTTCCCTTTATTAAAGTGACACATTGAGCAACAGTTGGTTGGTTGCATTTTTAAATCACACAGATTTGTCTGTGAAATGTAAGATCTATTAAAAATACAAAATGCAACAGTAATTCAGTAGAGCATTACCTAAAAACAATAAAGTATAAAACCAAGATACAGCAAGCAGGAGAAATAAATCATGTATTCAAATGAAAACCAAGGGAGTTCTCCTGGATTCATCACTGAACCTGAAATCCCAGGTTGCAACGGTGGCCGGGGGAGCGTTTACACAATTAAAACTTGTGCGCCAGCTGTGCCCATACCTTAGACTTGGCCATGGTGGTCCACGCTCTCTTTACATCTAGGATAGACTACTGCAACGCAATCTACATGGGGTTGCCTTTGAAGACTGCTCGGAAACTTCAAATAGTCCAACGAGAGGCAGCCAGGTTAATAACCGCTATGAGTCGCCTTCGGGCTTGAGATACAGCGGTATATAAGCAAAGTAAATAAATAAATAAATAAATAACTCGGGCGGCATACAGGGAGCATGCAACTCCGATGTTATGCCAGCTCCACTGGCTGCCAGTTGCTACCGGGCACAATTCGAAGTGCTGGCTTTGGCCTATAAATCCCAAAACGGCCCTGGCCCAAATTACCTGCATCTCCCGCTATGAACCATCACAGAGATTAAGATCCTCCAGGGAGGCCCTGCTTTCCATCCTGCCATTGTCACAGGCACGATTGGTGGGGATGAGAGACAGGGCCTTCTCGGTGATTGCTCCCCAGCTATGGAACTCCCTTCCTGGTGAGATCAGGTCGGCCCCCTCTCTTTTATCCCTTAGAAGAATGGTAAAAACTTGGCTGTGGGACCAAGCTTTCGGGTCAGGGCAATAAAGCGGCAATAGGAAAGATGGCCAGGCCAATGATTTGACACAAATGACTAGGACGGTTTTAAATGGTGTATTTTAATATTTTGATAAATATTTTTAATGTTTATGTATTGTATGTGAATCTGTGTCCTGGCATTGAATGTTTTCCGTGTATATGCTGTGCTCCACCCTGAGCCCCCTTCGGGGGGAGAAAAGTGGAATATAAATGTTTTAAATAAATAAATAAATAAAGAGCACAAAAATCTCTTACACAAAATATAGTTGTTTAAAGTTTGAAGCATCAGTCATTGACAAATATATAATGTATCTTTGTGACAGCTTGTAGAAGATCTGGATGAATATGAGTCACACAATTTGCTTCAGTTTTTATAACCTTGGTTTTTTAAAACCCTTTTTAGTATTCCAGTAGTCTCCAGAAGATGGACCCTGACCACCTCATTGCATTGGTGACAGAAGTTATACCAAATTACTCCTGCCTTGTCTTCTGTCCCACTAAAAAGAACTGTGAAAATGTTGCTGAAATGATATGCAAATACTTGAACAGGTATATTCCCCAAATGTAATTCAGATCTAAATCAGACCTTCACAGTTCCATCTCATATCTTTGTTCTGCATAAATATTTCAATCATACATGCCATGTTTATAGCAGATCAACATGATCACTATGAATTAAATGTTTCTTGTCAACACAAATCTGAAGCCATGTGATAAGCAAACATGTTTTCTCTCCCTAGAGACTACAGACAGCTCAAGGAGAATGAAAAACAAGATCTTATTAAGGATTTAACAAACATATGTAATGGAAGACTTTGTCCAGTACTGAAACGAACTATTCCATTTGGAATTGCCTACCACCACAGTGACCTTACCAGCGATGAAAGAAAACGGATAGAAGAAGCGTATTCTTCAGGGATTCTCTGTCTCCTTACCTGTACATCAACCCTTGCTGCTGGAGTTAACCTGCCAGCCCGAAGGTTAGCCTTTAAACAACTAAAACTGGGTCGTTCTTCCATTTCACTTAATGTCATGGATCCAGAGAAAGAAGTCCAGTACTAGAACTGAAGAGAGAGGGGCACATATGATTGCATGTTTCCCCATTAGAAAATAAGCTTTTTGAACATAACCTGCACTTTGAATTGGGTCGGAAGCTTGTTGGGAGCCAGTGGAGCTGCTTTAATAGAGGTATGGTATGCTCCCTATAGGACCCCCGGTAGTGCAGTGGGTCAAACCTCTGAGCTGTTGAACTTGCTGACCAAAAGGTTGGTGATTCAAATCCTGAGAGCGGGGTTAGCTCCCACTGTTAGATCCAGCTTCTGCCAACCAAGCGGTTTGAAAACATGCAAGTGTAAATAGATCAATAGGAAGGTAACGGTGCTTCATGCCTGCCACATGACCTTGGAGGTGTCTATGGACAATGCCAGCTCTTCAGCTAAGAAATGGAGATGAGCACCACCCCCCATTATCAAGGGGAAACCTTTACTTCTACTTTTTTATGCTCCCTATAGCTGGCCCCGATTAGTAATCTGGCAGCCGACCTTTGTACTAATTGCAATAATGAATGATTTTTTAAATCATGTTATATGTTACAAAAGATTGTTTTACATCATTAGATTTTAAAAGTCATAAGAGTAACTTCAAGCCTTTTTATCGTGGGAAGAACAATGTATTGTAAATATATTTGGAAACTGTTAGCACTATAATTAACATGTATTTTCAATCTTTCCTCAGGGTGATTTTAAGAGCCCCATATGTTGCCACAGAGTTCTTGAAGAAGAATCAATATAAGCAGATGGTTGGCCGAGCTGGTCGTGCTGGCATTGACAAAGCTGGTGAAAGCATTCTTATAGCACAAGAGAAGGACAGGCACCTGGTAACTTAAGCGACAAAATGATAATTTGGGGACTTCCAAGTCATCAAGATAAGTCGATGGTGTAGTATAGGGAGGAACTCAAAACTTATAGAACACAAGCTTACCCTGAAATAGTTTGGTTCTCCTCTTATTAGTAAGTATACGTTAGGGTGCTTTTTCCTTGGTTACAAGTATAGCAAGGCTTAGTATCTCTCCTTGAAAAGTACATAATTACATAATCATATCTCGATTTCCAATATTTTGTTTGTTTAATCAGAATGCTAATCCTGTTGGCATGGGCCTGGGATGGTATGGGAAACTCTAAGATGGGCAGGAATCTCTTGATCTTCTGGAGGTCAGGAGTCAGATTTCTCCTTGCAATAACAGCTCTGCTGCATTCTCCAGTCTCACTCTGTGAAATTAGTGTAATTCCCATTCCTCTCTCTGCATGTTGAACCAATTATTTTCCCATGGTATGCCAAGGGATACAATATATCTGTATGTGTCAGTAATGTTAATATTTCCCCCCATTCCAGTCATATACTCAGTCAGATGCTAAACAGTGTGAAGAAATCCTAATATTTTCTCCAGTCTATGGAGATAACAGGAAGATCCTCTTGCCTCAGTTGTGTGGCATAGTTCATTTCTCCTAGGTTTCAGGATAACATAGAGTAGTAAAAATAAAATCCTGCTTATAAATTATCTGTTTAAGTATCTGTTTATAAAAGGTGTTTACTGTTAAAATAGTCCCTTTATCCACTAAACCAGCAAAAACCCGATCCCTCCTCCCAGTGGTGTTGGCTCGATAACCAACCATCAGGGCAACAGTCTGCAGTGATAGGCAATGTGACACTCCAGCTGTAATACAGTCATATCAGCCATGAAACTGTCAAAACCAGGTGGAGAATCTGAGATCTTCATCTCAGATTCATCTCATCCCTCAGTGGAGATTAACCTTATTTTTTATCCCACCCGAACCACCCACTAGACAATGCACTTTCTATCAGTTTCACTCATGGGTTTTACAATTTTTACCCATTGCATTTGGCCCAATTCGCCTTTGTTAAATTCCTTTAGCATTTTATATTTTGCTTTTATTATGATATAGTCACTATTTAGTCATTATTATGTTTATTGTTAAGCATTTTTATTTGATGTTATTGTCTCTTTGTATGTACTTTCTTGGCTTTATTGTAATCATTTGGGGTTGGCCTCATGTTAGCCGCCCCGAGTCACTTCGGGGAGATGGTGGCAGGGTATAAATAAAGATGATGATTATTATTATTATTATTAATCCTAAAAAATCCTTAAAAAACGTTTTTAAATGTTTCAGTCCAGCCAACATGACCAGTAGTCAGGGGTTATGGGGACTTTAATCTTATAATATTCTGCATGCCAGAATAAAATGTCTAATGGTGTTTATTTTACTGCAATTTGTATTTTTGTATTGTAATTTGTTGTTCGGGCTTGGCTCCATGTAAGCCGCTCTGAGTCCCTGGTGGGGGAGATGGTGGTGGGGTATAAATAAAGATTATTATTATTATGATTATTATTATTATTATGGAGCCCCCGGTGGTGCAGTGGGTTAAACCCCTGTGCCGGCAGGACTTAAGACCGACAGGTCGCAGGTTCGAATCTGGGGAGAGGCAGATGAGCTTCCCTCTATCAGCTCCAGCTCCTCATGCGGTGACATGAGAGAAGCCTCCCACAAGGATGATAAAACATCAAATCATCTGGGCGTCCCCTGGGCAACGTCCTTGCAGATGGCCAATTCTCTCACACCAGAACCAACTTGCAGTTTCTCAGGTCACTCCTGACACGACAAAAATTATTATTATTATTATTATTATTATTATTATTATTATTATTAAAGTCAGCAGTGAAAAAAGACTGAAAAGTGATAGATCTTCAAAGCTGGGATATTTTTTGTGCTCATTTTGTTTGTTTTCACTTTAGCTTTTATATCATGGTTGTGTTTCTTCAAATAGTTTCTGGTTTATAGTGATCACACAGAGGTTTCTCTTTGTCTCTCTCTGAGGCCAAGAGAGTGTGACTTGGCCAAGATCACTTACTGGGTATCCATGGCTGACCCTGGTCTCCAGAGCCTTGATCCAACACTTAAACCTCTGTACCAGATTGGGTCTTTTTTATATCCCACCTTTCCAAAACAAAAGGTTCAAACTTTCAACCAGCATTAAATCACAAAACTTACAAAAACATGCTTCTGTAATTACAGAATCATCAGCAAAACATCCTACAGTATAAAAACTCAAAAGCAGCACTAAAGAGATTTCTGCCTGCAATTTTCCTGGATCAGTATAATTACATCACTGGAAAGTTAGAAGGGAGATGACACAATCACAGCTCGTGAGAGAAGTTAGTATATAAATCTGGAGCCACTTCTGAGAACCCATAATTCTTAGTTGCAGTAGGGATAATCTAGAGCAGTGCACTTAATGTATAAAATGACATTATTAAAGGAATGCTGTTAGGAGGACTGATGGGAGAGCAAGGAGAGAGCCTCATTTGGGAAATGTTGGAAGCAAATGTGGTTTGATACCTGACTTTCAATTGATACTGTTTTAATCATTTTTAGGTCCAAACTTTAATATACAGTCCTCTTGAAAGTTGTTATAGCAATCTCTTGGTAGAGCTGAACAAGGGCATCCGAAGCTTACTCTTATCATTGGTTGGATTAAAGGTAATTCCGACATGGTAATAAATTCAACTACCTTAAGAACACAGATGGCTGGTTGGGAGGGGAAACTTAGATAAAGTATCAACTAGTTGCTCGTCACTGGTTTGCTTTCTTAAAGTACTATTAAGTGGCCTTATATTTGTATTTGTATTGTTCCATTACAGATAGCAAATAATCCCGAAGAGGTTTACCAGTTCATGCGTATAACCTTATTTAGTGTCCAACCACAGCTTCTGCCTACAGAAAAGACTCTGCGTGATGTAACAATGGAGGTGTTGGAGTGGCTGAAAGATAAGGCCCTCTTGAAAGAGAAAACAAGCTGTGATGGCATACAAAGTTTTCAGAATAACCTAGAAATCACTCCATTGGGACAAGCAACTTACAAAGGTAATCTTTGTCTCAGGTATTTAATGTGTACGTTTTCATATATGCCTTTATGGTTGCATTTTTACTATGTTTGAATATGTAATTTTATAGATGTATTCAGTTTAACTGTGTTGTGCCCCACCTTGAGCTGAATGGAGAGGCAAGTAATTAATAAATAGATGATTATATTATGATTATGATTATAGACCTTTGGTCAAAATACACTAACTTAACTGTGACTGAGGCACAGTAAGAATTATTTTGCATGAGGAAGATGAACCAAGTGTCAGCAGAATGTCTTTCCATTTCCTGTCGCATGTCATACATTTCCGGTTGCTAAGTGAGATGATGTTCTTAAATGGCATGTTGCACTTGAAATTCCCAACATGCAGCTGTGAACATGAAGGAAGTAAAGTGACACAAACATTACACATAAGTAAATACAGTCCTCTGACGTAGAACTGTCTCCATCCTGGAGCAAAACACCTAAGCACCAGGGCTGTGGCGCAGCTGGCTGGGTGTCAGCTGCATTAAGATCACTACTGACCGAAAGGTCATGAGTTCGAAGCCAGCCCGGGTTGGAGTGAGCTTCCGGTCAATTTGTGTAGCTTGTTGTCGACCTTTGCAGCCTGTCAAGTAGGACATTTAGTTATCACCTATGTGTGGGGAGGCTAATTTAACAAATTTACGAGGCCATAAAAATCTCCAGCAAAAGTATACCGGGAATGTGGAAAGTACTTCATCAGTGTCACAGATGGACAGTGAAGCAACAGCTCCCCTGGTGGCCAGAAAATTGGAATATTAAATAGCCTCTGATTGTCTGCCTATATGTGCTGTGTGTCTATGGCATTGAATGTTTGCCATGTATGTGTACATTGTAATCCGCCCTGAGTCCCCTGCGGGGTGAAAGAGCGGAATATAAATACTGTAAATAAATAAATAAATAATCTGCAGGGCAGAGAGTTCCACTGCTGAACAGCTCTCACAGTTAGGAAGTTCTTCCTAATGTTCAAGTGGAATCTCCTTTACATTAGGAAGAACTTCTGTACTGTGAGAGCTGTTCAGCAGCTGAACTGTAAAAGTATAACTACACTAAAATCTTATGAATCTCTTTGATATTGGCAGCATGATGCAGATATGTTTTTAATATTTAAAGCACAGCCAAGGTAGACATGCGTTACAAGGAGGATCACAGGTAGCCATTACACAAACTGTGAATCAAGTTAGTAATAAACTGCAATGTTTTGTTCAGCATTATATAGGAATGTCATAGATATTTCCCTACAGTATCAGTACAGCCACGGATCAGGAAGAATTGCAAGTTTTGTCCAGTTTGTGGTGGTTGAATATATCTTTGAATTAATGGCACTAAATTGGTAACAAATAGTTGTTTGTTTGTTTGCCCCCCGGTGATGCAGCGGGTTAAACTGCTGAGCTACTGAACTTGTTGACCAAAAGGTTGGTGGTTCGAATCCAGGTAGCAAGAAGAGCTCCCGCTGTTAGGACCAGCTTCTTCCAACCTAGCAGTTCAAAAACATGTAAATGTGAGATCAGTAAGTACTACTTTGGCAGAAAGGTAACGGCACTGCATGCAGTCATGCTGGCCATAAGACCTTAGAGGTGTCTATGGATAATGCTGGCTCTTCGACTTAGAAATGGAGATGAGCACCACCCCCCAGAGTCGGACACAACTAGACTTCATGTCACCTTCACCTTTACCTTGTTTTTCTCTACATTTGGAAAGTTCTTTTTAGGTAGTGAGGTTAGAGGTTGGGTAGCATATTGAGATGCCACATGAAGCTGTTTCTCCTTGGCAATGGAAACAATAAAATATAAGTCTGCTGAGTTGGTTAACACGTGTAATATTTATTTTTGAATACTGTTTAGGTTCTGTTGATTTGGCACATTGCAATGCACTCTACGGAGACTTGAAGAAAGGGCTAGAAGGGCTTATCCTTGAAAGCTGCCTGCATTTACTATATTTGACAACACCATATGAGATGACTTCTCAGTGTACCCCAGACTGGATCGTGTATTTTAAAGAGGCAAGTTTTTTTTATTTCAAATTAAGAATTTTATCTTGTTTTAGACTATAAAAATATCTACAGGATGCATTTCAGTGCGTTTTTCTTGAACAAGGGATCCTCAGAGCCTATTCCCTTCCACACGCTGAGTTGAATGTAAACAAGAGAAGGTGTTAGCAGTGGGAGATCCTTGTTGAGGGTATCTCTTCCCAAACAGCTCTCTTTCGCATTTTGTTGGCAACTTACTTACTGCTGGGGCTAAAGGCATTCCCATTCCAAGTAATTCCTTGGGTGCTAAAGTATGTACAGCTCTAAGTGCTATTGAGTGCCAATGTCCTCTCATATTTTTGTCCAGATGGATCATATCATGTGTTTGGTTTGTAATGTAGCCGATTAATTCCCAATTGTATTCTCTAGTACAGTCAGCTAAGTCCAGTAGAACAGCACGTTGCTGATCTTGTTGGAGTGCCTGAGAGCTTTATTATGAAAAAGGCTTCCGGACAAGGAATCAAAAAGGTAAAAGAAAGAGATATTTATTTTGTATTGTGCATTCAAGTAATTATTGACTTACATTGACCCTAAAATCACCCTATCGCAGAGTATTATTGGTAAGATTGCCTTTTTCTGAGGCTGAGAGAGGTTGACTTGCCCAAAGTCAGCCAGTAGGTTTCTCTAGGGTTTATGGATTTGAACCCTAGTTTTTACATTATATTGACTAACTAGCCATCCCCTGCCACACATTGCTGTGGCCCAGTCTCTGTATATGTGCATTGTGTGTATATATTTGTGTATATGTGTATATATGTGTGTTTGCATATATATGTGTATGGGTGTGTGTATGTATGTATGTGGGTGGGTGGGTAGTTTGTGTTGTAATGTTATGTTTTTACTTTTTGGCTTTTTAAATCTCTTCTGCTGTATTCTTCAGTGTTTTTATGTGTGATGGTCACTCGTTGGCCTGATGGGTGTATTGTGTCCAAATTTGGTGTCAATTCATCCAGTAGTTTTTGAGTTATGTTAATCCTTCAAATAAACATTACATTTTTATTAATATAGATAGACAGTTCCTGTGATTACATGCTTTGCTTTGTAAAACAGTTATAAGTTTCCAGAAATCATTCATTCAATCTCTCACATTTTTTGGGTTGCTGTGATTTTTTCGGGCTGTGTGGCCATGTTCCAGAACCTTTCTCTCCTGACATTTCACCCACATCTATGGCAGGCATCCTCAGAGGTTGTGAGGTCTGTTGGAAAGTAGGCACCTGAAATTTATATATCTGTGAAATGTCCAGCATGGAAGAAATAATTATTGTCTGTTTGATGCAAGTGTGAATGTTGCAATTGGCCACCTTAGTTAGCATTTAATAGCCTTGCAGCTTCAATGCCTGATTACTTCCTGCCTGGGGGAATCCTTTGTTGGGAAGTATTAGCTGGCCTTGATTGTTTCATGCCTGGAATTCCTCTGTTTTCTGAGTGTTGTTCTTTATTTACTGTCCTGATTTTAGAGGGTTTTTTAAATACTGGTATTCAGATTTTGTTCATTTTCATGGTTTCCTCATTTCTGTTGAAATTGTCCACATGTTTGTGGATTTCTGTGGTTTTTTACATTATAACTTTCTGTCTTCTTAGGATGTGGACAGCAACACCGTCACTAGACTCTACTTGTCCTTCATTCTTCTTTCCTTGTTAAAAGAGACCAATATATGGAGGGTGGCAGAAAAATTTAACCTGTCACGAGGATTTATTCAAACTCTTCTCAATTCAGCTTCTTCATTCTCCTCCTCAGTTCTGCACTTCTGTGAGGTAATGTGTCATAGCAGATCGCATCACGACTAAAACACAGAAACGTCATTCATTACTCATAATTCTCCAAAATTTTCCATGTTATTCCTATTCTAATTCCCAAATTGAACAATGCAATGTTACTTGAAAGGTAATCTTCATTCAGTATACTGGGATGGTTCCTACTTTAGTCTGATTAGATGCATTTGATTTAATGAGACTTGATTATGGCTAACTTACTTTTCATTCCTTTTAGTGGATCTTTTCTCTAAGTATAGCTGAAATTGAAACCATTCCTTTCTGTTTTATTTGCTTACTTACCAGGAATCCTCAGATTGAGAATTAACAATAAGTTCATAGAGTTTTTGTGATAATGCAATTGAAAATCTTTCTTCAAAGAACTATTTTGACTTCAGTGAAGTTGTGGCAAATAGATTGACACTGACCTCTTTTGTTGGCTTGTACTGTTGCCAACTTATAATTGTAGTTTCAAGTGGCATCCAAGTAATCTTTTTTCTGACTTTCTACCCTTTACATGGGGGCTGCATTTGATGGACTAAAGTCATTGATGCAAAATATTGTATCATCCAGAAACAGCGTGATTCAGTCAGCAATTTTCCAAGTAATATAATCATAAACAGAAATTTCACTGACCACTTTATTTATTATTAACTTACAGGAGCTGAATGAATTTTGGGTTTACAAAGCGCTGTTGACAGAACTTACCAAGAAACTGAGCTATTGTGTTAAGGCAGAGCTCATCCCTCTGATGGAGGTGAACGGTGTTTTAGAGGTTAGTATAACTGGATTTCATAGGTGTCTGGCACAGGAGCAAAACATATGCAAACATCCACAATAATATTCACACATTCTATTCTATTATTCACTGTCTCCAAAACCCAATCAGAGCTTTCCAAACTACGTGTCACAACACACTAGTGTGTCTCCTGCAGCCCACAGGTGTGTCGCATGAAATGCCCCCACAAACAAAAGCTGACTGCCAGTCAATGGAGGGAGCATGTTGGCCACCCCTGGAGAATGAGGAGACCCTCAAAGGGCATCTAGTCCAGCCTCCTTCAGCCAGGCAGGAAGACAGAGTCAAAGACCTCCCAACTGACAGTTTCAGTTCAGAAACCTCAAGAGAAAGATAAACCACTGGAAGACACCCCTAAAGGGCATCTAGCCCAGACCCCTTAAGCCAGTATGGAACACACAATCAAAGCACCCCTGCATGGTCATCCAACGTCCATTTAAATATTCCAGAAAGCTTTAATCACTACAGAAGTGGAGTGCTAGTGCTGTTACAGTGTAGGTACTGTTATAACTTCTATATTTTGCACAATTTACTGATTTGGTTGCAGTAACTACCACTAAAGTTTCTAATTAAAAAAAGAAAATCTGTTGACAATGATGTTTGTGATGAATGACTTGAGTGGCTGTAGAGAAAACTACACAAGAATGAACTGTAGTACTTGAGAAGTGTTAAAGGAAAACTACCCAAACCTCATTTATACAGTAAAGATTATATGAGACTGTGTGTGTGTGTGTGTTTGTAGAAGGGGGAGGGGGATGAAACCCTTACAAGGGGTTAGTTTAATCTCCAATTTGCTTGTAAAACTGAAATACCATGTTGCGAAACGATGCATAAAGCTTGTCACCAACATGAAAAGGTTGGAAAGCTGTGCATTAAACCATTCTGCTTTCTAAGAATGTTTTACATCCATGTTGTTATAGCATGCTTTGTTTCACTGATTGCTTCCTCTTGCAATTAATTGTCATCTTCCTCCACAGGCTCGAGCCAAACAGCTTTACAACTCAGGATACAAAACTTTAGCACAGCTGGCTAATGCAGATCCACAGGTGATGGTGAGGACCATCGAACATTTGTCCAGAAATCAGGCCAGACAAATAGTTTCGTCCGCAAAGGTGAACGAAATTGCTGTGAATCCTTAACAAAATGCTCTCTAAATAAGAATCTGTATTAAGTAGGTATAGAGCAGAGTTGGGTCCTTTTCAGGCCGAATCCCTGAAAGGACATTTAGGGATTTTAAAATGGCTACAGCAGGAGATGCAGGCGTCAGTTTCCTGCAGAAGTCAACAAAGTCCCTATTTTTCCTATCCCTGCTCTGGAAGGAAATTAGGAGTAATAAGGTCCTTTTGAGTATATTATTATTATTATTATTATTATTATTATTATTATTATTATTATTATTTGAAACACAGCAAGATGAGTACACAGCAAACAAGATCACTATGCTGGTTGTTGTATTGGATCACACATCTGACACTTCTCAAGTGTTTAGGACTATGTTATGTATCGGCGAATAATATGTGCAGATCCTAGTAGGGTGGCCTTTTGCAGCTGACAGATGGTAATTTTTTCAATGCCGATTGTGTTTAAGTACAGGCCAAGGTCTTTAGGCACTGCACCCAGTATGCCGATCACCACTGGGACCACCTTAAGTGGCTTGTGCCACAGTCTTTGCAGTTCGATCTTTAAATCCTCGTATTGTGTCAGCTTTTCCAGTTGTTTCTCTTCAATCCTGCTGTCACCTGGGATTGCAACATCGACAATCCATTCTTTGTTTTTTAACATGATCATGAGGTCAGGAGTATTATGCTCCAAAACGCTGTCAGTCTGAATTCGGAAGTCCCAGAGTAGCTTGACGTGTTCATTTTCTGTAACTTTTTCAGGGTTGTGATCCCACCAGTTCTTTGTCGCAGTCAAGTTGTTGTTGTTGTTACAGTCGTACACTTCAATTTCCCAGAGTTTTTTCATAGTTACCATGATCAAACCAAACTTACAGTTAGACCACAGTAAAGTTTTCTTGGCTACCTGAGCTACAAAGGAGAAAATGGAGTGATGACATAATGGAGGAAGAAACTCCTTTCTGTTTGGGTTGGGGAGGGGGGAGAGTAATGAACAGTTTTATATGAAATGACAGGGTTTTGCTGGTAGTATAATGTTTGGTTTGTGTTAGTAGAATAACTGTAAATTGAAAGAATCTATCTCTACAAGTTGTAGTGTATTTCTGTTCACTCAGCAGAGGGGCAGACATGCATTCCTTTTGAATGGCAGGTTTTGCTCTCAATGCAGCAGTGTTTTTTGTGTGAGTCTGAATGACAAGTCTTCAGTAATGTGGCAAGTGTGTGTGTGTATGAGTTTGCAATACAGCAAAGCCAAGATTTGATACAGAAATAGTTCTTTTAAATATATATATATACATAAATCTAGTCTGTGCTTATGATGCCCTCAGGCATTGAGGAACTGTGACAAAAGAAGCAGAGAGAGACATGGATTCCTTTTATTAATAATAATAATCTTTATTTATAGCCCACCACCATCTCCCCGATGGGGACTCGGGGCGGCTAACATGAGGCCGAGCTCAAAAGTACAATACAGTACAATAAAATACAGAATCATAGAATCAAAGAGTTGGAAGAGACCTCATGGGCCATCCAGTCCAACCCCCTGCCAAAAAGCAGGAATATTACATTCAAATCACCCCTGACAAATGGCCATCCAGCCTCTGCTTAAAAGCTTCCAAAGAAGGAGCCTCCACCACACTCCGGGGCAGAGAGTTCCACTGCTGAACGGCTCTCACAGTCAGGAAGTTCTTCCTCATGTTCAGATGGAATCTCCTCTCTTGTAGTTTGAAGCCATTGTTCCGCGTCCTAGTCTCCAAGGAAGCAGAAAACAAGATGGAATCTCCTCTCTTGTAGTTTGAAGCCATTGTTCCGCGTCCTAGTCTCCAAGGAATGCAGAAACAAAAAATTACATGGATTAGTCTGTTCCTTCTGTTTGTGAAACAGCCTTTGCTCCAGGGGAATGAAATATATATCATCTTGGGAAGGGCCTACTTTTCCCACAAATATATATCAGAAAAAATGGCTAGTCCTTTAATAATTTTACTTAAAATGCTTGTGTTTTGGATACAGATGCTCCTAACAGAAAAAGCCGAGGCTTTGCAAGAAGAAGTTGAAGAATTACTGAGAATACCAACAGATATGCCTTAAAGCTTCTTTAATCACTCTTCAACCTGAGCTTCAGAATCAAAAGATGAATTTCTAATCTTTTCATTGTGTGTAATTTGCTGTGTGTGTATATATTGATATAGCTGAGCTTATTTTGCTATAATAAACACTGAAAAAATTATTTTGATATCCAGTTCAGTTGATTCTGTGAAATTAGGATATAATGTAACCAAATGGAAAGCAAAGATTTTGTGACTGTTGGAGATTTTTGTGTGGCTACCATATTTGAGAATCATGCCTATCAGTGTGAATCCCAAGACTTTCAAATGTTCATGAATTACAGCTCCTCACCTTCCACCTCTTTGTTAATACTGGGTAGGATTGCTAGAAATTGCAGTACAGTAACATATGCAGGACCTCATACGTAAATCTAACAACTGGGATTGCTGAATGACAAATCAACACTTGATATAATTTCCTTGATACAACTGTGTACAATATTTAGTACCAGTAAATAGGTTGAGCTCAAGATCATGATTATCAGTATCCCCACTTATCAAATACAAATTTTCCTTAAGGACTGTTCTTGCTTGATTTGCTATAGAGCAGTGTTTCTCAATCTGGGGGTCGGGACTCCTAGCAGGGGTCGCAAGAGGGGGTCTCAGAGGCGTCACCAAAGTCCATCAGAAAACACATTTCTGATGGTCTTAGAAACCCCTTTGGCAGAGAAGGCTGAAGATCTCTCTGCCTGTCCTTCTCTTCCTTTTTTGGAAACAGACGGCACATCCTCCCACCAAAAACCCTCCTCCTGCTCTCTGGATATAGGTGAACTACAACTCTAAAACTCAAGGCCAATGCCCACCAAACCCTTCCAGTATTTTCTGTTGGTCATGGGAGTTCTGTGTGCTCAGATTGGTTCAATTCCATTGTTGGTGGAGTTCAGAATTCTCTTTGATTGTAGGTGAACTATACATCCCATCAACTACAACTCCCAAATGTCAAGGTCTATTTTCCCCACACTACACCAGTGTACATATTTGGGCATATTGAGTATTCATGCCAAGTTTGGTCCAGATCCATCATTGTTTGAGTTCACAATGCTTTCTAGATGTCGGTGAACTATTACTCCAAAACTCAAGGTCCAATGCCCACCAAACCTTTACAATATTTTCTGTTGGTCATGAGAGTTCTGTGTGCCAAGTTTGGTTCAATTCCATTGTTGGTAAGAGTTCAGAATGCTCTTTGGTTGGAGGTTAATTATAAATCCCAGCAACTACGACTCCCAAATGACAAAATCAATCCCCCTCCAAACCCCACCAGTATTCAAATTTGGGTGTATCTAGTATTTGTGCCAAATTTAGTCCAGTGAATAAAAATGTATCCTGCATATCAGATATTTACATTATGATTCATAACCGTAGCAAAATTATAGTTATGAAGTAGCAACGGAAATGATGTTATGGTTGGGGCTTAACCTCTAAGGACTTCATCACACTACAGCATCCATCCACTTTAAATCCAGTTGCTGTGTCCTGGCAACTCTTGGACTGTAGCACCCATCTTACTTAGCTCTGGTTTTTTTAGCTGCTGCATCCCACTGTTGGGTCGTGTTCAGCTTGTGGCCAATTAAGACACCTAGATCTCCTTCAACTGTTCTTGAACCAGGCATCTCCATCTTATACCTCTGTATTTCCCTTTTTCTGCTCAACCTTATATTTCTCTGTGTTGCAATTCATTTGGTTAGGCTGGAGCCGAGCTCTCCAAGGGCCATTTTGGATTCTGATCCTGTCCTCTGGGGTACTGGCTATCTCTCCCAATTTGGGGCAAAGTGCAAATTTGATAAGTATGCCCTCCATACCATCATGCAAGTATTGCTGCTTTGAATCCCACTCATTGGAGAAAAGTAGGATTAAAAACAAATAATTTTAATAATTTTTATACAGATGTTGAGTCCCTATACTAGACATCCTCAAACTCCAGTCTTCCAGCTATTTGGGCCTCCAATTCCCAGAATCCCTGACCATTAAACAAGCAGGCAATAGGAGCTGCTGGGACTTGGAAGCGCAAACATCTGGAGGGGCAGAGTTTGAGGGTGCACACTCTATATTTTGAATCAGGTGGGGAAGAGGCGGATGAGCTCCCTCTATCAGCTCCAGCTCCTCATATGGGGACATAAGAGAAGCCTCCCAGAAGGATGATAAAAACATCAAATCATCCGGGCGTCCCCTGGGCAACATCCTTGCAGATGGCCAATTCTCTCACACCAGAAGCAACTTGCAGTTTCTCAAGTTGCTCCTGACACGACAAAAAAAAATCAGGTGGAAATTTTTCAGTAAAGGAAGGGAGGGAAGGAAAAGAGAGATAGTGTGTTCTAAGGCTCTCACCCGATAACGAGGGCAGAGCTTAACCAAACAAACCCAGGATATGCCAAAACGTATTTTACTTAGGCAAAGAACTCAAACATAAAGTTGTGCCAAGGACCAACTAAAAGAAATATAGCACATGGTTGAGTTCCACGTTCCAAAGCAGGCATGGGTAAACGTCGCCCCTCCAGGTGTTTTGGACTTCAACTCACACACTTTCTAACAATCTGTAAGGAATCGTGGGAGTTGAAGTCCAAAACACCTGGAGGGGCAAAGTTTGCCCATGCCTGTTCTAAAGAATTCCAAAAACAAGTACGTAATCCAAAGATACAAACAGGAATTTTAGTTTATAAGTCAAGCCAGAAAATCAGTCCAGAATTCAGGTTGAAAGTTTCCAAGAACAAGAAGACATCAAGCAGGGTTTCAGGATACAGCAGAGTTCCAAGACAGGATTGCAAGAACCAAGGTCTAGGTGTTGAGATCCAACCCAGGGGTACCAACCAAGATAGGTAAAGGTTTTCCCCTGACATGAAGTCCAGACGTGTCCGACGCTGGGGTGTGGTGCTCATCTCCATTTCTAAGCCGAAGAGCCGGCATTGTCCGTAGACACCTCCAAGGTCATGTGGCCAGCATGACTGCATGGACCAGCCAAGATACAGGTCCCTTAATTCCACCTTACTCTTCCCAAAGAGGCACCTCCTCCTGCCCTCTTTTTACACAGAGATTCCCAGCTGCTGCTCATATCAGCAGGCCTTCATCAATGTAATCTCTGTGGCCTGTGACAAATAACTCAGGAAAAGGAGGTCAACTTGACCTCTTCCAAACTGGAGTTGGGTGAAGAGCACTCAGGAGCAACTGGACCAAAAGCAGCCCAACTGCGGATCAGGACAGAAGGGGAGGAAAGGAAAGGAAGAGGGGCAAAGAGAGAGAAAAGACAATGAAACTCCAGGCAGTTTTAATGACTACTTTTAAGCTTGCATCTTATGTTTAACCCTTGTATGTGTATTTTAATATGTATTTTGTGGAAATATGTGTTAATATGTGTATTTCAATGTCTTTATTTATATCCCTCCTTTGTCCCCGTGGGGACTCAAGGCGGCTAACAATCCCACACTTAGTCAAGTTTGAAAAGTGTGATACCAAAGTTTAAAAGCAACTAAATAGTAACAGTGTGGTAAAAACAAAATTAAAATACAATACATATACTAAAATGGCCTTTAAAGTATGTCTTTAAATCAGGCATGGGTAAACGTTTTGGCCTCACACAGCTCCTGGGAAATCCATTGGCAAAGCAAAACCTTGTCCTGCAGAAATACTGAAAATAACACTGTCTGAGAAGACAGGAAAGCCTGGAGAAGATAATGATGCTGGGGGAAATGGAAGAAAAAAGGATGAGGGGCTGACCAAGGGCAAGATGAATGGATGATTATTATTATTTGAAACACAACAAGATGAGCCCACAGCAGACACTCTACTGGTTCTTGTATTGGATCACACTTCAGACATTTCCCAAGTGTCTAGGACTGTGCGATGTATTGGCAAATAATGCATGCAGATCCCAGTAAGGTGGCCTTTTGCAGCTGGCAAATGGTAATTTTGTCAGCGCTGATTATGTTTAGGCCAAGGATTATGTGCAGGCCAAGGTCTTTAGGCACTGCACCCAGTGTGCCGATCACCACTGGGACCACCTTGACTGGCTTGTGCTAGAGTCTTTGCACAAAATCCTCATAACGTGTCAGCTTTTCCAGTTGTTTCTCTTCAGTCCTGCTGTCACCTGGGATTACAACATCGACAATCCATACTTTGTTTTTTAACACGCTCGTGAAGTCAGGAGTATTGTGCTCCCAAACTCTGTCTGTCTGAATCCAGAAGTCTCAGAGTAGCTTGACATGTTCATTCTCTGTAACTCTTTCCGACTTGTGATCCCACCAGTTCTTTGTTGCAGGCAGATGGTATTTTTGGCACAAGTTCCAATGAATCATCTGAGCAAGAGGTGTTATTCCTCTGCTTGTAGTCTGTCTGCACAGTCTTCTTCCAGCAGCTGAGGATGTGATCTATTGTTTCATCTGCTTCCTTGCAGAGTCTACATTTGGGATCTGTCATTGACTTTTCAATTCTGGCTTTGATGGCATTGGTTCTAGTGGCTTGTTCTTGGGCTGCCGGAATATTATTATTATTATTTAAGAATGTTATTAGTGTTATTATTATTATTATTTATTAAGGGAGGGAGGGAAGAAGGAAGGAAGATAGACAGGAAGGAAGAAAGAAATTAAAGTTTGCCCATGCCTGCTTTAGACTAATGTGTGATTTAGCAATGTTGAAACCTGCCACGAGGAGAGGCTGCAAAGAAATTATTATTATTATTATTATTATTATTATGACACAAAACACAGTATGAAACAGCAAACGAGATATATATGCTGGATTTCGTATCACAAAATCAGAAGTTGAAGACTTCCCAAGCGGGCCTTGCAACAGGCAGCAATTTGAAGACATACATATATGTTGTGGTTGCTATTATTATTGGGTTGTTGTAGGTTTTTCGGGCTATATGGCCATATTCTAGAACAGTGGTTCTCAACCTTCCTAATGCCGTGACCCCTTAATTCAGTTCCTCATGTTATGGTGACCCCCAACCATAAAATTATTTTTGTTGCAACTTCATAATTGTAATTTGGCTATTGTTATGGATTGTAATGTAAATATCTGAGATGCATGATGTATTTTCATTCACTGGACCAAATTTGGCACAAATACCCAATATGCCCAAATTTGAATACTGGTGGGATTGGGGGAGAGTATTGATTTTGTCCTGTGGGAGTTGTAGTTGCTGGGATTTATAGTTCACCTACAATCAAAGAGCATTCTGAATTCCACCAGCAATGGAATTGAATCAAACTTGGCACACAGAACTCCCATGAACAACAAAAAGTACTGGAAGGGTTTGGTGTGCATTGACCTTGAGTTTTGGGAGTTGTAGTTCACCTACATTCACTGAGCACTGCGGACTCAAACAATGATGGATCTGGACCAAACTTGGCATGAATTCTCATTATGTCCAAATATGAACACTGGTGGAGTTTGGGGAAAATAGACCTTGACATTTGGGAGTTGTAGTTGCTGGGATTTATAGTTTACCTACAATCAAAGAGCATTCTGAATTCTACCAACAATGGAATTGAATCAAACTTGGCACACAGAACTCTCATGACCAACAAAAAATACTGGAAGGGTTTGGTGGGCATAGACCTTGAGTTTTGGGAGTTGTAGTTCACCTACATCCACTGAGCACTGTGGACTCAAACAATGATGGATCTGGACCAAACTTGGCATGAATTCTCAATATGCCCAAATATGAACACTGGTTGAGTTTGGGGGAAATAGACCTTGACATTTGGGAGTTGTAGTTGCTAGGATTTATAGTTCACCTACAATCAAAGAGCATTCTGAACCCTACCAACGATTGAACTGGGCCAAACTTCCCACACTGAACCTCCATGACCATCAGAAAATACTATGTTTTCCGATGGTCTTTGGCGACCCCTCTGACAACCCTTCACGACCCCCCCCCCCAGGGGTCCCGACCCCCAGGTTGAGAAACACTGTTCTAGAAGCATTCTCTCCTGACGTTTCACCAGCATCTATGGCAGGCATCCTCAGAGGTTGTGAAGAAGAAAGGAAGGAAAGAAGGAAGAGAAAGAGCACTGGAGGAGAGAACCCTAGGGCAACCTACTACCTCTTTCTCCCCAGGATGGAGAGGAGCCATTGGAGCATGAGTTTGGGCTCAGAGAGAGCATCAAGCCTTAACTAATCCACCTCAGAAGAGCAATGAGGATGTATCAGAGCATGGGCAATCCCACATCCTACTAGCCTGTGGTCTCCCCTCCTTGTGACCCATAGAGTCCGCTTTCTTTGGGCGGAGGGCGTCTCTTTGACTCTCGAGGAGGAGGAGGAGGAGGAGAAAGAGGGCGGGGAGGAAGGCAGGCTCCCTCCTCCTCCTCCTCCTGGGTCTCCAGATGCAGCCAGGCGGCGTCCCTAGACCACCTCCTCCTCCATCCCAGCCCTGAAGATGCCTCCGCCGCTCCTCTTCGTGGCCTGCCTGGCTCTGCCTCTCTGCCGGGGGGCTCTCCCTGCCGACCCCCCAGAGCCCGGGGCACAGCTCAGCTTCCAAGCCAGGGACCGGGCCGTCCGGCAGGTCAGCCCTTTCTTCCTCTCGCTCACCATCGATGCCAACTTGGCCACGGATCCCCGGTACATCGCCTTCCTAGGGTCAGTAAAGTCGGGAAGCCGGCGGGCGCACCGATTGAATGGTTCCTTGTTGTGGGTGGCGGAGTCCCAACCCTTACTGCACTCTCTCTCAACCTTCCCAATGCCACCACCCCTTAAGACAGTTCCTCATGTTGTGGTGACCCCCAACCATCACATTATTTTAGTTGCTCCTTCCTAACTGTAATTTTACTACTATTATGTCCCATATGCAGGATGTATTTTCCTTCACTGGACCAAATTTGGCACAAATACTCCATAAGCCCAAATTTGAATACTGGTGGAGTTGGGGGAGATTGATTTTGTCATTTGGGAGTTTTAGTTGCTGGGATTTATAGTTCACCTCTAAGCAAAGAGCATTCTGAACTCCACCAAAAATGGAATTGAACCAAATTTGGCACACAGAACCTCCACGACCAACAGAAAATACACCTCACTACCTCTGATGATGCTTGCCATAGATGCAGGTGAAACGTCAGGAGAAAATGCCTCTAGACCATGGCCATATAGCCCGAAAAAACCTACAACAAGCCAGTGATTCCGGCCATGAAAGCCTTCAACAATACATTAATACAGGAGGGGTTTGGTGGGTATTGACCTTGAGTTTGAGAGTTCAAATGTGAATACTGGTGGAGTTTGGGGAAAATAGACCTTGACATTTGGGAGTTGTGGTTGCTGGGATTTGTAATTCACCTACAATCAAAGAACATTCTGAACTCCACCAATGATGGAGTTGAACCAAACTTGGCACAGAGAACTCCCACAACCAACAGAAAATACTGGAAGGGTTTGATGGGCACTGACCTTGAGTTTGGGAGTTATAGTTCACCTACATCCAGAGAGCACTGTGTGGACTCAAACAATGATGGATCTGGACCAAACTTGGCACAAATACTCAATATGCCCAAATGTGAACAATGGTGGAGTTTGGGGAAGATAGACCTTGACATTTGAGAGTTGTAGTTGCTGGGATTTATAGTACTTGCTTACTTACTTAGGCGATTCCTCGTTGTCCGAGGAGGCTGGTCCTCCAGGGTCAGTGTGCAGTGGATCTGTAGGTGACTGTGGAGCCCTGTTCTTGATCTGCATCTTCTCCTGCAGTGAGGGCATTGGTGTCCAGGTGGAAGATGGTCCCGGTCGGGGTTGGCTTGACATGCCTTCCTCTTGGCACGTTTCTCTCTTTCGCCCACAATTTGTGCCTCTTCAAATTCTACAGCACTGCTGGTCACAGCTGACCTCCAGCTGGAGCATTCAAGGGCCAGGGCTTCCCAGTTCTCAGTGTCTATGCCAGAGTTTTAGAGGTTGGCTTTGAGCCCATCTTTAAATCTCTTTTCCTGCCCACCAACATTCCGTTTTCCATTCTTGAGTTCGGAGTAGAGCAACTGCTTTGGGAGGCGGTGGTTGGACATCCGGACAACGTGGCCGGTCCAGCGGAGTTGATGGTGAAGGACCATCGCTTCAGTGTTGGTGGTCTTTGATTCTTTCAGCACACTGACATTTGTCTGCTTGTCTTCAATATGCTCAAATGTGAATACTGTTGGAGTTTGGGGAAAACAGAGCTTGAAATTTGGGAGTTGTAGTTGCTGGGATTCATAGTTCACCAACAATCAAAGAGCATTCTGAACTCCACCAATGATGGACCTGAACCAAATATGGCACACAGAACTCCCACGATGAACAGAAAATATATATCAGTGATTGGTTGGGGGGCGGGTTGCACCAAAATACTGTTTGCTTACCGTTGAAAATTACCTAGAGCCGTCTCTGAATGTGGAACAGTTAGGAATTGGGATTAGAAGTTCCAGGACCCTCCAAAATTGCCAGCTGCCTGTGGGATCCTAGGATAAGAGTATAGCAAGAGAGTATTTTGGGATCACAAGCCCCAGAATCTCCTGGAATTGAAATGACAAGGCCGTTTCCGCCTTGGTCAGACCACAACTGGAATAAATACTGTGTCCAGTTCTGGTCACTGCAATTGAAGGGAGATGTTGACAAGTTCAGAGCAGGGTGACTAAAATGATCAAGGGTATGGAGAACAAGCCCTACGAGGAGCGGATTAAAGAGCTGGGCATGTTTAGCCTGCAGAAGAGAAGGCTGAGAGGAGACATGATGAGAGCCGTGTATAAATATGTGAGGAGAAGTCATAGGGAGAAGGGAGCAGGCTTGTTTTCTGCTTCCCTGGAGACTAGGACGCAGTGGAACAAAGTACAGGAAAGTACAAAGTACAGGCTTCAAAGTACAGGAAAGAAAGGCGATTCCACCTGAACATGAGGAAGAACTTCCTAACTGTGACAGCTGTTCAGCAGTGGAACTCTCTGCTCTGGAGTGTGGTGGAGGCTCCTTCTTTGGAGGCTTTTAAACAGAGGCTGGATGGCCATCTGTCGGGGGTGCTTTGAGATATTCCTGCTTCTTGGCAGAATGGGGTTGGACTGGATTGCCCACAAAGTCTCTTCTAGGTTTTTCAAGAATGCAATCTCCAAAATCTCCAAATTGCCACCTGCCTGAAGGATTCTAGCAGAGGTATTCCCTAATAACGAACTATTAATAAATTCCAAATTCTAACCTAAGAGCTATAGTAGAGTCTCGCTTATCCAACATAAATGGGCCAACAGAACTTTGGAGAAGCAAAAATGTTGGATAATAAGGAGAGATGAAGGAAATGCCTATTAAACATCAAATTACGTTATGATTTTACAAATTAAGTAGTAAAACATCATGTTTTACAACAAATTGAGAGAAAAAGCAGTTCAATACATGGTAACATTATATAGTAATTACTGTATTTGTAAATTTAGCACCAAAATATCGCAATGTATTGAAACAGCTGTGGATCTGGGCAGGAGGCAGACTGCGTTGGATAATACAGAACGTTGGATGAGTGAAGGTTGGATAAGCAAGACTCTACTGTAGTCAGTGTTTCCCACCAGGGTTTTGAAACTCAGATTCAGAAGCTAAACCAGACATGGGCAAACTTCAGCCCTCCCGGTGTTTTGGACTCCAACTCCCACAATTCCTAACAGCCGGTAGGCTGTTAGGAATTGTGGGAGTTGGAGTCCAAAACACCTGGAGGGCCAAAGTTTGCCCATGCCTGAAAACTATCTCTTTCAATTTAGGAAGAGTTAGGATTTGGGATTGCAAAAGTGCATCTCCACTGCAGAATTAATGCAGTTTGACACCACTTTAACTGCCATGACTGGATTCTTTGAAAATTGTAGTTCAGCAAAGCATCAACAGTAGTAGTTGGCAGAGAAGACAGCCCGAAAAAACCTACAACAACCCAGTGATTCCAGCCATGAAAGCCTTCGACAATATACAGTTATTTATTTTCAACCCTGAAATGTTCCTTTATTCATTTTCAGTGGAGCAAAGTGTCCCAGGTATTCTTAGAGAAACTTAGTGCTGAGCTAAAGCCAAAGAGGAAGTTGCTTCAGGAGCAGCACCTGGAGCTCCTCTTTGAGGGATGTAATCTTTAATTAAATGGTCAGGGCTGAATTTTATGCCATCCCGGGATTTGTAGTTTGGTGAGACACCAGCATTCTTTGGCAGAGGAGGCCCAAGACCTTGTCAAACTACATCCTCCAGGACTCCATTGCATTGAACCAAGATAATTAAAGTGGATTTATTCTACAGGAGAGATGCACCCCAAGGTTTTCTTTTCCATTGCTGGAAACTTTGGAGTTCTAACACAATTGTTTATCGTGAGTCCCTTTAGGGAGAGAGGGCAGGTTAAACACAAACGTTTGTTGTTATTTATAGGAGAAATTCTAATCAGGTAGCAACAGTAATGCATACAATTTTTGGCCAAATTACTTTTTGCCACCGTGGATTATATTAGGCAACAAATCCTCTCTTATTTTGGTTTCAGGGTTTTGAAAATTGAGGTGCACATTTAGATTTGATGGCGCATTAGACTTGAGTAAATAAATACAGGTATATGAATTATGCTGAGTTTCTTGAAAAAGGGGGATGATAATACAGTAGAGTCTTGCTTATCCAACCTTCGCTCATCCAACGTTCTGTATTATCTAATGCAGACTGCCTCCCACCCAGATCCACAGCTGTTTCAATACATTGCAATGTTTTGGTGCTAAATTTGTAAATACAGCAATTACTACATAACGTTACCATATATTGAACTGGTTTTTCTGTCAATTTGTTGTAAAACATGATGTTTTGGAGCTTAATTTGTTTTGGTGATTAATTTCCTTAATCCCTCCTTATTATCTGATATTTTAGCCTATCCAACGTTCTGCTGGCCCATTTATGGTATGTTGGACAAGCGAGACACTACTATAATTTCAAATGCAGACATTGCCTGAGATCCTGTAGGACACAATATATGACTCAATATAGGCCATATTTGTGGGTTTTACTTCCATCCAGTGTATCCGAGGCTTGGGCAGCCCAGGTCCATGGGATGGCAATCCCCTTCCCATCACCACCATCTGTGTTGTTTACAGACTCTGGCCATGACAAAAGTCCTACCTGTTCTCCATCAGGGCTCTGACCTGTTCTCCATCACTCGCCTTGACACAGACTTTAATGCAATTTTCCTGCTTCTTGGTAAGAGGTTGGACTGGATGGTCTCTTCCAACTTGTATGATGCCATGACCAAAGTGGCAGAGAGGGCTAAGAAGATATGGGCAAAAGAACAGTGGGTTCTTCCTCTTCTAGCACCCCACCACCTTGGCTGACATCATGGCACATGGCAAGAACAGGTAGGACTTGTGTCATAGTCAGAGACTGCCATAAAATGGAGGTGGGAGACAGGGAGCTGCCCAGTAGTGCCAAACCATAATTGGTGCCACTGGGAAGTATGGACTTCCTCCAACCTCTGCGTCAGCTAAAGGAGTTTCTATGGCAAGCATCCTCAAACTGCAACCTTCCAGCTGTTTGGGCTTCCAACTCTCAGGACTTCTCCGAGTTGAAGCCCAGAGGGCCACAGTTTGAGGATGTCTACCCTATGGGGACAAAACCAAGGGCCAATCCAACATCCAGCATGCCAGATACTTAGGCATGTTTTGGATCAGTATAGATCTGTCTGAAGCCCCTGGTGGTGCAGTGGGTTTAACCACTGAGCTGCTGAACTTGTTGACCGAAAAGTCGGCAGTTCGAATCTGGAGAGTGGGGTGAGCTCCCAGTGTTAGCCCAAGCTTCTGCCAACCAGCAGTTCAAAAACATACAAATGTGAGTAAATAGGAACCGCTCCAGTGGGAAAGTAACAGTGCCCATGCAGTCATGCTGACCACATGAACTAGGAGGTGTCTATGGACAATGCTGGTTCTTCAGCTTAGAAATGGAAGTGAGTACCACTCCACAGAGTCAGACACAACTAAACTTAATGCCAAGGGGAAACCTTTACCTTTTAGATCTGTCCAGTGACATAACCAGATACAGACAACTCCACATCTGTATGCTTGTTCACAATGTCCTGCCTCATGTACAAAGGAAGAATTGTTGGCAGCTACAGAAAATACGGTTGCTGTTGCCCATTTTTGGTCAAAAGATATTTATCTACTTGTGCTCCTTTTATTTTTATCAGCTTTATACTAATTTATGCAATGCTTTTGATACAAAATAAATGAATAACCAGATATATTTTCAATCTACCCAAGCACTATACTTCATCAGCCACTACTTGGCCACAGAGCAGGCTGCAGAGCTCAGGAGAGTTTGGTCATTTCAGAGAATTGAACCAAATATGCATTTCTGCAGCATTTTTTAAAAAGGTTTACACAGGAGGAAGGTGTATTAGTGCAGCACTAATAGGGCACAACACAGTGCCTCCAATCACATATTATTGTTCTTTTTTAAATGGACCACCTTGTAGCATTTTTCACTCTCTAGGCTTCCACCGCCTCCTTCTGCTGGAGGATGACTGAGTTGGCTTCTGCAGAATGAAGGAGCAATTGCACCCATAATTATCTTTTAGTGGGTTAAGTATTTTGCATTGTCATTTCCTGTGGTTCCCTTTAGCTCATGTCACATCTTTTGTCTTCCTCATAGCTGAGAGAGCTGACATTTCCTTTCACAACATATGATCACACTGCACTGTGTTAAAATGCATCCACACAGTGGTTTCACCAAGCACAAGTAAGCTTTGTGAGTCTCAGGCCATTTATTGCTGACACAACCTTCTGCATGGATGACTTAAGGCAGTCACACATATAATTCCTTGCATGTATGAACTGCTAGAATTTTTAAGCAGAATGTTTGTAGTTTTAAAAATTGATACCATTTTCTGATTATTCCTAAGATATACTTTTGTTTAAAATTAGTTGAAAATTGACTATTAATGTAGTAAGATTTTTTTGTAATGGTAACAATAATACATTTATTGGGGATTTTGTAGCAAGTTACACCATGGGTTACTTTTAAAACTAACTTTCCAAGTTCTAACCATGACATTCTCAATTGGTGTGTGTTTGTTTTACCAAAATGCTTGGTAAAATCTCAAAAGTCAATAGGAGAATCTTCCTCTTGGGGTGAAGCTGTTCAGCTCTTTGCTTCTGTTCAGCACTAAGAGAAAAAGGTCAAGTTTGAAGAAAGGAATAAGAGAGCCAAGCTTAAAAGAATGGAATAGATTCACGTTTCCTTAGTATGCATAGCAATTTCAACTGCGAATAGGATCATACCTTGAGGAATTTGGATCCATAGCTTGATAAATGTGTTGGCAAACGCTTTCATGGCTGCAATCACTGGGTTGCTGTGAGTTTTCTGGGTTGTATGGCCATTTTCCAGAAACATTCAGTCCTGACGTTTCACCTGCATCTATGGCAGGCTTCCTCAGAGGTTGTGAGGTCTGTTGGAAACTCGGAAAATGGGGTGCATATATCTGTGGGAGAAAGAACTTTTGTTTGCTTGAGGCAAGAGTGAATGTTGCAATTAGCCACCTTGATTAGCATTTGATTCAATCAATCAGGGCCAGCTAATAGCTCCCAACAAAGGATTCCCCCAGGCAGCAATCAGCCAGGCTTTGCAGATGCAAGGCCATTAATGCTAATTGCAACATTCACACTTGCTTCAAGCAGACAAGAGTTCTTTCTCCTATCCTGAGCATTCCACAGATATATAAATCTCACTTGCCTAGTTTCCAACAGACCCTTCAACCTCTGAGGATGCCTGCCATAGATGTGGGTGAAACGTCAGGAGAGAATGCTTCTGGAACATGGCTGTACAGACCGGAAAACTAACAGCAACCCAGCTTAATAAATACTAATCAAAACAGCACCAAATGAACATACATGTTCCCAATCTATCTCCATTTCAGTGGAAAGCAAGGAATGAAAGATAAAACAAAGAAGCTTGGCTCAATTGACTTGGGTCTGTCGAGAATTGTATTTTCATAGTTTAGCAACATAATTGTGCATTTGTGTAACATCAGCAGATCTCGACACACATACCCTTACAATTATAAGGGCTAGAAACATAGAGTTGGAAGAGACCTCATGGGCCATCCAGTCCAACCCCCTGCCAAGAAGCAGAAAAATTGCATTCAAAGCACCCTCGACAGATGGCCATCCAGCCATTTGGCTAGGCAGGCATGGGCAAATTTCTGCCCTACAGGGGTTTTAGACTTCAACTCCTACAATTCCTAACAGGCTACCAGCTGTTAGGAATTGTGGGAGTTGAAGTCCTAAACACCTGGAGGGCCAAAGTTTGCCCATGCCTGGACTAGAGTCTCACTTTTTAAAGCAGGTATTTAGATGACGTCAAATTAGATCAGATATTACACTACCTCCTTGGCAATTGTGCATACAAACAGTATGCATACCTCTATTATTTTCTCCCAGTTTTCCACAGCCCCCTTGAATCTCTGCATGTGCAGTGAGTATATCTTGCCATCCTCTTTGAAACTTGGGTTGCAAGTAGACGAAACCACAAGTTATTATCCTGTGAGATGTGTAAGTCAAATGCTTTATCAGCTTCCGCCAGGAAGTACTTGGTGCTCCGTTATCTGCTTTGTGTCATCCTTTAACTGATGCAGAATCTCTTTGTATTACACAAGTGATTTACATTTGCTGTGTATGTCCATTCTGGGAGCTTGGTCTGGCCAAACTTGTTTGCAGCCTATGAATGAATGTCAGAATGCTAAGCATATTCGCTCTAGAAATCTCCAGTTCTCCAGTGCAACTCTTTAGTCCATTTGTTATGAATGTTCTTTGGTCCATCTTCAGTGGGGCAAAGTGTCTCAGGTATTTCCAGAGAAAAAAAGTAGATACACAAACAAACAGTACTGGGTTTATAGAAAATAGATTTTAAGATGGGGTTCAAGCGAACCTAAAAATTATGAAATGTGCACCAAGAACTGGGGAGTCCTGGCACTTGAGCATTCTAACTGGAGATCAGCTGTTACCAACAGTGCTGTGGATTTTGAGGAGGCACTAATACAGTGTTTCTCAACCTCCCTAATGTTGCGACCCCTTAATACAGTTCCACATGTTGTGGTGACCCCCAACTATAAAATTATTTTCGTTGCTACTTCATAACTGATATTTTGCTACTGTTGTGAATTGTAATGTAAATATCTGATCTACAGGATGTATTTTCATTCACTGGACCAAATTAGCCACAAATACCCCAACCCCACTTACTGGTGGGGTTGGGGGAGGGATTGATTTTGTCATTTGGGAGTTGTAGTTGCTGGAATTTATAATTCACCTACAATCAAAAAGCATTCTGAACTCCACCAATGATTGAATTGAACCAAACTTGGCACACAGAACTCCTATGACCAACAGAAAATACTGGAAGGGTTTGGTGGGCATTGACCTTGAGTTTTGGAGTTGTAGTTCACCTACATCCAGAGAGCACTGTGGACTCAAACAATGATGGATCTGGACCAAACCTGGAACAAATACTCAATATGCCCAAAGGTGAACACTGGTGGAGTTTGGAGAAAATAGACTTTGACATTTGGGAGTTGTAGTTGCCATCCCCACTCCCTCTCTCTGTAGATTGCCTTTGGTAGATCTTGTTGGTTGAGTTGGGTTTTAATAACTAATTGGGTGTGGTTTTTAGCTTAGATTTTAAAATTTGTTGAAGTTTGAAGTATATAACCCCTTGGGTTTGATGTGGATGTGCGGAATTGAGTCCCCCTGTTATGATCTGATCATTGACTGTAATAAAGTTTACTTACTTACTTACACTGATGGAGTTTGGGGAAAATAGACTTTGACATTGGGAATTTAATTGCTGGGATTTATCATTCACCTACAATCAAAGAGCATTCTGAACCTCACCAATGATACAATTGGGCCAAATTTCCCACACAGAACCCCTATGACCAACAGAAAATATTGTGTTTTGTGATGGTCTTTGGAGACCCCTCTGACACCCCCTCACAACCCACCCCCAGGTGTCGCAACCCCAGGTGTCGCAACCCCCAGGTTGAGAAACATTGCACTAATAGAAGACGAAAAGGAGAAATGTGTCAAGAAGAAGAAGGCATGTCCAGCAAACCTTTGTAGGGACCGCCTTCCATCTGGAAATGTATGTCCTCACTGTAAAGACTATGTGGATTCTGAATAGGTCTCTACAGTCACTTATGGACCCACCACTAAGTCACTACCCTTGGAAGTCAATTATACTAGTCATGAGTGATAGCCGATGATGATGAAACACAAACAGAGGGGAAACATTAACTCAAAATCCATGCATTCAGAATGCACACACACCATTCTTCTTCCCTTTGGAGCAGATCAGGCTTCTGGGAGGAAAGAGATGGAGGAACAGATGCCACATTGCTGAAGGTGTGACACACACTTGATTTTGAAAGGTCCTCCTTGTTTAGGGATTTTCTCATCTATCATTCAATTGTTCGGTTGTCACTCTCCATTCTGCTCTGGCCAGGTGTATCTTCATCAGTCACATGAACTAATGGGTCATTCCATTCAAGTGCTATAATTTAATTAATTCATTGTATATTTTTATGCAAGCATCCCAACTTGAAACCAAGGTTCTTAGTTCAATGTTTTTTTCCCCACTCGTGAATGCATTTTCTGCCAAACCTTATGAATTTTGTAATTCTGCACCTTTCTTTCACTCCCATAATGTAATTTTTAAGTTTCATTTTGGGATGGTGTCTTCAGCCTTGCTAGGTCTTAGCCAGATCCCAGACATTCATATCCATTAATTATACATTTCAGCAGAAGTGGACCACAGAGCCGATTTAAAACAATAGAGCAAAAACATGCAAACAACTACCATTAGTAACAGAATAAAACTATTCACAATATAATCAGCCATAGGTATTCAGGGATTCTACATCCACAGATTCCATCATCCACAGCTTGAAAATATTGTGGATTGAGGAAAAGAACAAACTTTGTTTTTGCCATTTTGTTATCTACAAGGAACCAAATCTTGGGGGCCTCCTACATATATATAAGTGCCTCCTATATTAAAACATTTAATGCCAGAAGCGAATTGAAATTACAGTTATAATGTACAATAAAAACACAAAGTTAAAAACTTGGCATTATACTAAATTTCCATGTGGCTCTTAACGAGACATGCCGAATTATCACAGGATATCTATGCCCAACACCACTGGAAAAATTACACTGTTTAGCCAGTATTGGACCACCTGACATCCGCCGAGAAGTAGTAGCTGTATTAAATGAAAGAACCCAGGCAGTGACATCTCTGGTCCATCCTCTGTTCGGATACCAGCCAGCATGCCAATGCCTGAAATCAAGAAACAGCTTACTAAGATCTACAGAGATACTCGCAGGAACACCTCAGCAAATGAGAGTCCAAAAGTGGCAGGCTAAAAACCCAGAACCTCAAATCAGTGGCTGAGACCGGATGAGAAACTCCCTCTTGGGCACATAGAAGGCCAGGCAACTTGGAAGGCACTGGACAGACTGTGCTCTGGGACCACAAGATGCAGAGCTGATCTTAAGAAATGGAGCTTCAAAGCAGAGTCCACGACATGCGAATGTGGAGAAGAGCAAACCACAGACCACTTACTCCAACGTAGTCTGAGCCAGGCCACATGCATAATGGAGGACCTTCTCAAAGCAACATCAGAAGCAATCCAGGTCAGCTTCTGGTCAAAGGAAATATGGTTTAAATCACACACTTAAAAATAATAAAATAACAGTCTAAAACAGTCAAATTAAAACAATACAGAACTCACTTAAAAAGTCATTGCTTTTAAATCTTCCAAAACCTATCAGAATTCTGGTTAAAATCTTCACCTGCCAACAGAAGGGCAGCAAAGTGAGGCCCATTCTTGCCTCTTTGAGAATAAAGTCCCAGAGCCCGGGGCAGTCACTGAGAAGGTCCACAAGCCGTGCCTATGAAGGTACTGAGATTCCATGAGCTTTTACACAATTTCCTAAGTTCATGGGAAAAGGGACACATCTTGGTTACAAGAAATGCATTATCTAAATGTCAGCAGTCAAATACCTAAAGGGATTTGTTAAATGTCAGACAACAGCAAGAGGAATGGGGAGAAAGGAGCAGCAGAAACAAGATGCAAGCTGTGAATGGGCGCAAATGTGTTAGTCTATCACTCTCTTTGTAGGAAATGCTATTTTTTTGTTTATTCCTACAGTCGCTTCCAACTCTTCGTGACCTCATGGATCAGCCCACAGCAGAGCTCTCACCCCCCCCCCCCCCCGCTCCTTCAAGATCAATCCAGTCACTTCAAGGATACCATTCACCTCTGTTGTCCTTGGTCGGCCCCTCTTCCTTCCATTTTCCCCAGCATCATTATCTTCTCCAAGCTTTCCTGTCTTTTCCTTACGTGGCCACAGTACTTCATCTTTGCCTCTAATATCCTTCCCTCCAGTCAGCACTCGGGCATTATTTCCTGGAGGATGGGCTGGTTTGATCTTCTTGCGATCCAAGGCACTCTCAGAATTTTTCTCCAACACCCTAGTTCAAAAGCTTCTGTTGGAAATATGATACCTGAGTGGAAAACAAATAGTCTATAAATGCTACTGGTCTGCAGCTTCCCAATCCCTCGCCTGGTCAGGTCTAAAAAGAGTTATAATCAAATAATAAACAGTATATCACATAGCCTCCAACTCTTCCAATTTGACCATCTCAATTAATCCATTGTTGTCCTGTTTTTTCAGCAGCAGTTTAAATTTCCCAGTTTCTCTCTTTTCCTGCTGCTTTCCCCTTTGTCCTTCAGTGAGTTAACTTTGCACAAAGTTAGCTGACTGTAGGAGAGGACAGGAGAGAGAGAGGCGCAAATCATGCCCTTCCCAGTAAACTCAAAAGCAAACTCAAAAGGATTTCCCCAGGCAATAAAAAGCCAGACCTTGACACTGCTGGGCCACTGAATGCTCATCAAGATGACCAATTGAAACATTCACATCTACCTTGAATAGGCAAAATTGTCTGCGGACATTCCATAGCTATATATAAACCCCATTTTCCTAGTTTCCAACAAACCTCACAACCTCTGAGGATGCCTGCCATAGATGCAGGCAAAATGTCAGGAGAGAATGCTTCTGGAACATGGCCATACAGCCTGGAAAACTCGCAACAACCCAAGCTGTGTCAGCATGTCCTAGTTTATGTGTTCATCCTCATTAACAATTTGTTGCCATGTTGAACACACTCTGATGTTGCTTGGTCATAGGAATCCTTTCTTTCATCAGTCAAATTTTGGAAGGTTTAGTACTAGAGACTGCCTGCTTTCGCTAGATTTATTTGTTGAGTGGTCAAAACACTATATACGCTAAGAGGCATCCTTTGTTACTCTTATGTCATACAGCAATCACTTGTAATCATAAGTGATTCTTAGATCTGCTAAGAGGACGTTTCTGTACAAAGTGGGTTACACCCATCCCTGCTCAGAGTGCAGTCATGTGATTTCAAGGCAACTGAATACCTTGGCCACCTCAATTGAGCCCTGGGGACAGGAAATTGCCGCAATGGGTGTGGTTAGGTTAGGTTAAAACAAAACCTGTGTTGCACAGATGTTGTCAAATAAATAAGGGAGCCAGAAGAGCCTGTCCTGAAACCAGCCTGCATAGCGATGATGCCCTTGACTTCTTAGGGAGACACATTATAAACCTGTTTGGCTCTGCACCACTCAGCTGTGAAGAATCTCATCCGCCTTCAAGAGCATCAAGGGTGTCAAACCAACCCGCTTCCATGTCACTGGTACATTGCTAGCACAATGTTTGGGATGTTAGATTTTTAAATGTCATCTTTTTTTAGAATTAGAAATGCTGCCCATCAACAAAAAAAAGTCACTCACAGCATCAATCTAGGCAGAACACAAAATTCAGGCTGTTTTCTTCTTTTTCACCAGTTTGTTTCGAAACTGGTGGTGCAGTGGGTTAAACCCCTGTGCCGGCAGGACTGAAGATCAACAGGTCGCAGGTTCAAATCCGGGGAGAGCACGGACGAGCTCCCTCTATCAGCTCCAGCTCCTCATGCGGGGACATGAGATAAGCCTCTCACAAGGTTGGTAAAACATCAGAACATCTGGGCATCCCCTGGGCAACATCCTTGCACACAGCCAATTATCTCACAGCAGAAGTGACCTGCAGTTTCTCAAGTCACTCCTGAGACGACAAAAAAAAAACTTTGTTGTTGTTCAGACTTTTCTGACTCTTCATTATCTCATTGACCAGAGCTCCCTGTCAGCCGTCACCACCTCCAGCTCCTTCAAGGTCACTCCAAGGATACCATCCATCCATCTTGCCCTTGGTCAGCTCCTCTTCCTTTTTCCTTCCATTTCCCCCAGTATCATTATCTTCTCCAAGCTTTCCTGTCTTCTCATTATGTGGTCGAAGTACTTCATCTTTGTCTCTAATCTCCTTCCCTTCAGTGAACAGTCGGGCTTTATTTCCAGGAGTGTGGACTGGTTGGATCTTCTCGCTGTCCAAGGCACTCTCAGAATTTTCCTCCAGCACCACAGTTCAAAAGTGTCTATCTTCCTTCGCTCAGCCTTTCTTAAGTTCTAACTCTCGCATCCATAGGTTACTACAGGGAATACCATTTGCTTTAACTATTTATTTATTTAGGGCATATGTTTGTTGTTGTTCATTTGTTCAGTTGTTTCCGACTCTTTGTGACCTCATGGACCAGCCCACACTAGAGCTCCCTGTCGGCCGTCACCTCCCCCATGTCCTTCAGAGTCAAGCCAGTCACTTCAAGGATGCCATCCATCCATCTTGCCCTTTGTCTACCCCTCTTCCTTTTTTCTTCCATTTTTCCCAGCATAATTCTCTTCTCTAAGCTTTCCTGTGTCTTCATGATGTTGCCAAAGTACTTCAACTTTGTCTCTAATATCCTTCCCTCCAATGAACATTTGTATCCCATCCTATCTCAACCTCCGCTGAGGGACTCAGGGCAGCTATGTGGATCTTTGTTGCCAGCGTGATGCCTCTACTCTTAATTGTTTTATCGAGATTGGTCATTGCTCTCCTTCCAAGAAGTAAACATTTTCTAATTCCCTGGCTGCAGTCTGCGTCTGCAGTAATCTTCACTCCTAGAAATACAAAGTCTGTCACTGCCTCCACGTTTTCTACATTTGCCAGTTATCAATCAGAAAACTGGCCAACTTGGAAGGCGCTGAACAGACTGCGTTCTGCACCACAAGATGCAGAGCCAACCTCAAGAAATGGGGCTACAAAGTGGAATCCACGACATGCGAGTGTGGAGAGGAGCAAACCACTGACCACCTGCTGCAATGCAACCTGAGCCCTGCCACATGCACAATGGAGGACCTTCTTGCAGCAACACCAGAAGGACTCCAAGTGACCAGATACTGGTCAAAGGACATTTAATCAACTACCAAACTCACACATTTTGTATTTTGTCTGTTTGTTTGTTTGTTTTGTTCTGTTAGAAATGTAATACAATTGACTGGTTGCCTGACACGACAAATAAATAAATCAGTGTGAATCAGAATTGCCCAAAGTGCACCAGAAGTACCCAAAGCAAATCAGGTGTGCCCTATGTGCATTGAAATGCTCTTGCTAGTGCTCAGATGTACATTGTCACAATTTACTAACAGGGTTTTGTTATATTTCTGCAACATAGTTATAGGTTTGTACATTTGTGGAACTGTAGAGTGTGATATAGGATCACGGCTTAAATATTGTTTCTAATTCGAATAATAACTAAAATAACAATATTTTATTGGCATTCACTTCAACAGATCTACGAAATTGCGCACATTAGCGAGAGGCTTGTCTCCTGGCTTTCTGAGGTTTGGGGGCACAAAAACGGACTTCTTGATTTTCGATCCCAAAGAAGAGCCAACACTGGAGGAGAAGGTTTTCCTGGACCAGGTAGCCAGACAAGGTAAGCTGGAGGCTAATGCTGTGAACTTTTGACACACTTGTTAGTGAACACTGTAGGAGGAAAAATCTTTCCCTACTAAGTTGATTAGATCATGGAAATTGAGAGCTTGGTAAAGTCATTGTATTTGGATAACATCCGGGCACCCCCTGGGCAACATCCTTGCAGACAGCTAATTCTTTCACACCAGAAGCGACTTGCAGTTTCACAAATCGGTCCTGCCATGAAAAAAAATTGGATAACAGCTCACAGAAACCAATCTAAAACAACCACCCTTTGGCAGTGTGAGTCAGTAATGACTATTGGATGCTATAAATCCGCTTACATTTAAGTGAAAGAGGTAACTGCTCTAGAACTTCTATTCAGGCTCTTCATAGCAGAGTGTCAGCAGTCTTATTATGCTAAGTTTCAATGTTGATTCCATCCTATTTTGGGTGGCGAGAGCTGCTGACAAGCATGTATTCCTGCATTTAAAGGCCTATTTCCGCCTGGTTGGCAGATGAAGCAAAACACATCCAGCTTAACTCTTCATAGTGCTGCTGGTTATTCTTACAACCACAAAATCTCAACAGAGTAGGGGAGAAAAACTCCAAGGTGAAGGCTAGGCATTGCATTTGTCCTCCAGGTGTCATTCACCCTCCATTTCCAGCATCACCCCGACTGTGCTGGCAAAGATTGATAGCAGGTGCCGTTCAATAATTTATTGAAGCCTACATTTATTTATTTATTTATTTATTTATTTATTTATTTTACAGTATTTATATTCCGCCTTTCTCACCCCGCAGGGGACTCAGGGCGGATTACAGTGTACACATATATGGCAAACATTCAATGCCAAAGACACACAACAGATATATACAGACAGTCAGAGGCTATTTAAGTTTTCTGGCTGCCAGGGGAGCTGTCACTTTTCATCGTCCATCTGCAACACTGATGAAGAACTTCCGCATTCCTCACATGCTTTTGCTGGAGTCTTTTTTATGGCCTCATAAATTAGTTAAATTCGCCGTCCCACACATAGGTGGTACCTAATTTTCCTACTTGACAGATGCAACTGTCTTTCAGGTTGCAAAGGTTGACAACATTCTACACAATTGTTCGGAAGCTCACTCCAACCCAGGCTGGCTTCGAACTCATGACATAATTTCCTCTCCTGAACTAGGTGGTACAATATTTAAAAAGATGCATCAGAAACAGAAAGAGCCAAAAGTCAGGCCAGATATAGATTTGTGTTGGAAGAAATTTCATGATTTTAATTGAGTTGGTAAATAACCCTTGGTTTCACTTCTATTCCAGTTTTTATCCCATTTTCCCACTCCAGTAGGAGACATATTGATGACTCCTATAATTATAAATAAGTCACATTACATATGGCATGTAACAGTATCACGCTCTTAAAGCAAGAGCAAGAAGGTTTGATATTTCCCCTTTGTGGTCTCAATGTAAGTTCATTTGAATGCACCGTGTTGAGCTGTTGAGCTGCTGAACTTGCTGGCCGAAAGGTTGCCGGTTCATATCCACAGGATGGGGTGAGCTCCCGCTGTTATCCCCAGCTCCTGCCAACCTAGCAGTTTGAAAACATGCAAATGTGAGTAGATCAATAGGTACCACCTTGGTGGGAAGATAAACCATGCTCCATGCAGTCATGCCAGCCACATGACCTAGGAGATATCTATGGACGATGCAAGCTCTTCAGTTTAGAAATGGAGATGAGCACCACTCCCAGAGCCAGAGATGAAGGGGAAGCCTTTACCTTTATCTGTGTATCTGTGTTTCGATGTGTTGTCACAGATTTTCATAGCTGGAATCACTGTATGGCCATGTTTCAGAAGCATTCTCTCCTGACGTTTTGCTTGCATCTATGGCAGGCATCCTCAGAGTTTGTGAGGTGTATCGGTGTTTCGTTGTTTCTAGGCATTGAATGTTTGCCTTGTGTCTGTATATGCTGGAATCAGCCCTGAGTCTCCTTGGGGAAATAGGGCGGAATACAAATAAATAATTATTTTGCTGACACAAAAACACAGCAAATGAGAGATATATGCTGGATTTCGTATCACAAAATCACAAGTTGAACACTTCCCAAGCGTTTAGGACTGTGTGATATAGTTTTGAATTATGCGCGTAGATCCAAGTAAGATGGCCATTTGCTGTTGATAGATTGTGATTTTCTCATAGATTGTGATTGTTTCTAAATGCTGGCTGAGATCTTTTGGCACGGCACCCAGTACGCCAGTGACCACTGGGACCACCTGTACTGGTTTATGCCAGAGCCTTTGCAGTTCAATTTTGAGGTCTTGATAACGGTTGAGTTTTTCCTGTTGTTTTTCATCAATTTGACCGTCACCTGGTATGACGACATCAATAATCCAAACTTATTTATTAATAATATTTAATAATACTTACATTGTTTAATATTTAATACTTATATTATTTGAAACACAACAAGATGAGTCCACAGCAAACAAGATCACTCTTCTGGCTGTTGTATTGGATCACACGTCGGACACTTCCCAAGTGTCTAGGACTGTGTGATGTATTGGTGAATAATGCGTGCAGATCAAAGAATCATAGAATCAAAACATTGGAAGAGACCTCATGGGCCATCCAGTCCAACCCCCTGCCAAGAAGCAGGAATATTGCATTCAAATCACCCCTGACAGATGGCCATCCAGCCTCTGTTTAAAAGCCTCCAAGGAAGGAACCTCCACCACACTCTGGGGCAGAGAGTTCCACTGCTGAACAGCTCTCACAGTCAGGAAGTTCTTCCTCATGTTCAGATGGAATCTCCTTTCTTGAAGTTTGAAGCTACTGTTCCATGTCCTAGTCTCCAGGGAAGCAGAAAACAAGCTTGCTCCCTGATCCCTGTGGCTTCCTCCCACATATTTATACATGCCTATCATATCTCCTCTCAGCCTTCTCTTCTTCAGGCTAAACATACCCAGCTCCTTAAGCCACTCCTCATAAGGCTTGTTCTCCAGACCCCTGATCATTTTAGTCACCCTCCTCTGGACACATTTCAGCTTGTCAATATCTCTCTTCAAGTGTTGTGCCCAGAATTGGACACAATTTTCCAGGTGTGGTCTAACCAAAGCGGAATAGAGGGGTAGCATGACTTCCCTAGATCCCAGTAAGATGGCCTTTTGCAGCTGGCAGATGGTAATTTTGTCAGTGCTGATTGTGTTTAAGTGCAGGCCAAGGTCTTTAGGCACTGCACCCAGTGTGCCGATCACCAATGGGACCACCTTTACTAGCTTGTGCCAGAGTCTTTAATAATTGGGAGTCTTTAATAATGGGAGGGCATAGCAATGTCACATAATAATAATAATAATAATAATAATTATTATTATTATTATTATTGAAGGCTATTTTAGACCAAAAAGTGACATTGCCATGCCCTCCCATTATTATGTATGGTATTTGGTTCAATATATCAGTGACTTTATTTCTTGTGGTCAGCTTGACGATAGTAGGTCAAATCACAAGGTGAGCTTCAGTTAGCCTGACAGAAGTCTCCTCACCTGGAAAATGGAAAGGAGTGCCATCTGTCAGGACTCTAAAATTGGTTCAACTCCAGCATCTCAAGTCATACAATTAAAGGAATTTGGAGATTAAAGTTTCCCCCGAGGCTCATAATGAGTAAAGAAGAAGGCGCTTCCTAAAGCAGTCCTTCCCTGTATTGTTTCTGTAATCATAAAGTTGGAAGAGACCACAAAGACCATACAGTCCAATCCCTTTAGAGAGGGTCTAAAGCCAATGGCTTCATTTTGACCTCATGCCAACGACTTCATTTCGATATAAATCCAATGACCTCATTTCAGAGTGTCTCATCAAAATGTTTTCCCTTCTTTTAAAAAATGTAAACAATTTGAAATAATATGAAATAAGATTGAAAGAGAAAAATCCAAACAATGCAGAACATACACAACTACATTCAACAAAACTACTAACATGCTACAATATTACACTACAAAATATAAACAAAAAGAGGGAAGGAGGGACAATTGGCTCCCAAGTTCCTGGCTAACGGTTATAATTGTTCCTTTCTTCTACTTTCTCTAACTATATAACATAAATGAATTTATACCAACATAGTTAATCCTACTTGTGAGGAAGTATTAATCTTCTTTAATGCCACCAATATTCTGTGAGGAACCTTCTTTCAAATATCAATTAAGCTGCCACCAATATGTTTAGAGACGCTGGTTTGTGTCTCTGTTTATCTTTAGTCGTGTTGTGAGGTGACTTTGGTAGTGTGGAATGCACCAAGCATAAAAGCAATGGAGGAGGCAGGTTTGAAATACAAAGAGAACAAGTTTTATTGTTAACAGAACGTAAGTGTTGCAGTTTTGAGAATTTGAACTTGGCACAAGGCTTGATGTTACAAAATGGCTGGTTTGAGATACATTCAGTCTTCGGATGTTACAATTCTACAAACTACTTCTTTAGTGAAGTGCTTATACTACTTCAGAGTTCCCTATTGTGAATGTCCATACTGTTTGCCCTATACTCGGAACAAACCACTGATCACCAGTCTTTCCTTACTGGCGATCCTTAAAACCCCCTCTGTTAGATTCTTTAACCTAAGCAATCTAACAAGGTAACACCTTCAGCTCTCTTGCTGAAGAAATATTCACAAATCCTAAGAACTAACTGAATTCTCCACAGCTTCACAACCCAGAGCCCTAACTGACTCTGATCCTCTTCCCCGGGTCTCATCCACCGGACTAAACTACTTTTCCCAGAGTCCTTTCTTGACTCTGCTATTTCCCAGAGCCCTTAACTGGCTCTGCTCTTCTTCTCAGGGTCTCTTCCTCCTGACTGAATATTAACTGACGCTTTCAAACCTTTTATTCCTTAACTCCGCCCACCTCCTCTGAGGCTTCGTCACCATGGCAACCTATCTCTCTCAGCTAGGCCCTGGCAACAAATGCAATGCATAAATACAGATTCAAACACATTATAGATAACACTTTATAATAACATTATAAATACAGTTTAAACACATTATAAATAACACTTTATAATAAACACATCTCTAGAGTTTAAAAAACTCTAATATGAATAATTTCCTTCATTGCTCTTTCAGAAATATACTGTCCAATTCTCAATCTTTGTTAAAGCTGGGTTTCTGTGAGTTTTCTGGGCTTTTTTTTTTTTTCGTGTCAGGAGAGACTTGAGAAACTGCAAGTCGCTTCTGGTGTGAGAGAATTGGCCTTCTGCAAGGACGTTACTCGGGACGCCCAGATGATATGATGTTTTATCAT
This sequence comes from Anolis sagrei, assembly GCF_037176765.1. Classification (NCBI taxonomy): domain Eukaryota; kingdom Metazoa; phylum Chordata; class Lepidosauria; order Squamata; family Anolidae; genus Anolis; species Anolis sagrei. Next base: position 17,588,524 of record NC_090025.1, on the reverse strand, counting down.
CCTTGTGGGAGGCTTCTCTCATGTCCCCGTATGAGGAGCTGGAGCTGGTAGAGGGAGCTTATCCGCCTCTCCCCTTTCGGTCTTCAGTCCTGCTGGCACAGGGGTTTAACTCACTGCACCACCAGGGGTTCCAGTTTTCTGGGCTGTATGGCCTTGTTCCAAAAGCATTCTCTCCTGACATTTAGGCCACATCTATGGCAGGCATCCTCAGAGGTTGTGAGGTCTGTTGGAAACTAGGCAAGGGAGGTTTATATATCTGTGGAATAATGTCCAGGGTGGGAGAAAGAACTCTGGTCTGCTTTAAGCAAGTGTGAATGTTGCAATTCGCCACCTTGATGAGCATTGAATGGCCTTGCAGCTTCAGAGACTGGCTGCTTCCTGTCTGGGGGGATCCTTTGTTGGGAGTTGTAGCCAGCCCTGATTGTTTCATGTCAGGTTTTTTTTAGTGTTTCTCTTTATTTACAGTATTGATTTTTTTTAAATTAATACTGGTAGGCAGATTTTATTAATTTTCATGGTTTCCTCTTTTTCTGTTGAAAGTGTCCACATGCTTGTGGATTTTAATGGCATCTCTGTGTAGTCTGACATGGTGGTTGTTGGTGTGGTCCAGCATTTCTGTGTTCTCAAATAATATGCCGTGTCCAGATTGGTTCATCAAGTGCTCTGCTATGGCGGACTTCTCTGGTTGAATTGCAGAATCTACCAGGGCTTTAATTGTGCTTCAGTTGTGCAAGGCCATTCAGTGCTAATCAAGCTGGCCAACTGCAACATTCATACTTTCCTCAAGCAGACAAGAGTTGAGGACATTCCACAGACATATAATCATCACTTGCCTAGTTTCCAATAGATTTTTCAACCTCTGAGGATCCCTGCCATAGATGTAGGTGAAATGTCAGGAGAAAATGCTTCTGGAACATGGCCATACAGCCTGGAAAACTCACAGCAGCCCAGGGATTCCAGCCATGAAAGCCTTCAACAGCACATTTGTTAAAGCTATTTGATGACTTCTGTATTGATCATATTTGGGCTGCACTGGTAATTTTTCTATTACGTTGAGGAGACAGTAATTTAAGGATTTGTCTTGAAGACATTTAGTGGGTGCTCAACAAGAATACAGCAGACTTACCAGCTCTTTAAGATAAAGTTATCTTTCGAGCAATTCCTCAGTTCCCTGGCCTATTTATGAACCTGAAAACATTGCCATGCCCTCCCATCATCCCTTTGGTTGCGTATTCTCGCTTCACAACAATCAGCTTGATATTCTGAAACTCTAGAGAAATGCCACAAGCAATCACAGGGCTTGTACAGAGATTCAATCTGTCTGCAAATAAAGATCTTGAGAAAGAAATGTCATTGCCCTCATGATAACCTTAAAATATTTATCTCTCTCCCGTTCTCTCTTTCTGTCACTCCACAGATGGTGCAGATGTTTGTCGATTCAGATCTCCACCATTGGACGTCATGCAAGACTTGCAGTCTCAGTGGCCCTTCCAAGCGATGGTTCTTCTCAGAGATCAATACAAGAATAAGTACAGAAATACCACCATTACACGTGAGATAATTGTGGAGTTAGCTGTACATTTCACACTTCACATTTGCAGGATTTGATTCATTGGTTCTATAGGCATTGGCATGTTATTTCTGCTCGGCTGCTGTCAACCATATTCCTGGTTTGGATACCACATTAAATATCTTGCCTTGTTTGTTTACACAGCTGAAGAAGTGGGAGCAATTAACCTGCATGCATGAACACAGGCCACATCTATACTGCCATATAATGCAGTATGAAATTGCATTACATGGTCAGTTTAACTGAATTGAACTACATTATATGAGTCTACACCAGGCATGGGCAAACTTTGGCCCTCCAGGTGTTTTGGACTTCAACTCGCACAATTCCTAACAGCCGGTAGGCTGTTAGGAATTGTGGGAGTTGAAGTCCAAAACACCTGGAGGGCCGAAGTTTGCCCATGCCTGGTCTACACTGACCATATAATGCAGTTTCATACTGCATTATATGGCAGTGCACATTGTGTTCAAATAATCCAGGATTTCTAGTTTATTGTGAATACAAATATTGTCAAAGTAAACAAATGTCTGCTTACAATGTACTTGCATTTCGGACCCTTGTTATGAAATCAGAAATGTCAATAAATGTTTCCCTAGGATATTATGTGCTCATGTGATTTACAGTATCTTACACAGTAGAGTGTGAATACAATTTAGGACATATATACATGTTACATGATTTGCGGATGAATTTGGATTGGGGTAGAAAAGGCACGTCTTAAGCATTAAGCCATGTAATAATATAAGGAGGGGTTTTTTTGTTCTCATTTTCATCCTATCCACAGGAAGCACAGTTGACATTTTGTACAACTTCGCACACTGTGCTGGTTTGCATCTAATCTTTGGACTAAACGCCTTGCTAAGGAAAAGCAGCTTCCAGTGGGACAGCACCAATGCGCAGCTAATTTTGGATTACACGGATTCTCAGAATTACAGCATGTCTTGGGAACTTGGAAATGGTACGTGATGCATTGTGTATATGTGATAACATGATGGATTGCTTTAGCTCCAAATACCAAGGAGGGAAGAGGAAATACTAAGCCGCTTTTTAAATTTAGTTTGGTAGAACTGCAGAATTGTGTTGCCTGCCCACCAAGATGCTCTCACTGCCTTGGTGTAACAATTGCATCATTCTCTCTTACTGCTTAATGAAGCAAGGTCTTAAGCATAAATATGGATATGTCTACACTGTAGAATGTGTGCAGTTCAACGCTACTAACTCAATGCTGTGGAATCTTAGGATTTGCAGTTTGGTGAGGCACCAGCACTCTTTGGCACAGAAGGCTCAAAACACTGTAAAATGGCAATTCCTAGGATTCCATAGCATTGAGCCTTTGCAGTTAAAGTGGCGTCAAACTGCATTCATTCTGCAGCGTAGATGCACCTTCTGTAACCGTTTTATTTATTTATTTATTTATTTACAGTGTTTATAGTAAATATCAAACAGAATCAAATAGAATCAAAGAGTTGGAAGAGACCTCGTGGGCCATCCAGTCCAACCCCCTGCCAAGAAGCAGGAACATTGCATTCAAATCACCCCTGACAGATGGCCATCCAGCCACTGTTTAAAAGCTTCCAAAGAAGGAGCCTCCACCACACTCCGGGGCAGAGAGTTCCACTGCTGAACGGCTCTCACAGTCAGGAAGTTCTTCCTCATGTTCAGATGGAATCTCCTTTCTTGTAGTTTGAAGCCATTGTTCCGCATCCTAGTCTCCAGGGCAACAGAAAACAAGCTTCCTCCCTCCTCCCTCTGGCTTCCTCTCACATATTTAACTGCATTAAAATTAACCCAATTAAAAACATAAACATTAAAACCAGTTAAAAATCACAAAATCCAAATCATAGTCCAGGGCCAATATGAGTCATCTAGTGAATATGTTAATAAGTAGAGATCATAAATACAAATTATAGTGGTTACAAATGGATGAATCTAGGTTGTGCAATCATAACTGCTATAATTCTGCCTGGCATCTGTATAAATTGTTGCTATTTTGAAAATTGACACTAAAATACTTTACAAAATAAGAACATGAAGTCTCTTTCAATATTTCTGAAAAGTAAACTGATATTCTGCTGTACTCATCTACCAAAATTAATTTTGTTTCATAGAAAACAAGGACTCAAAGTGTTCCAAGCACTGCTTCACTGCAATGCACTTCTGAATAAAAAGTATTTTTTTATTTCTGTGTGTTCTTATTTCAAGTACTAAAGTGTACTTGATAGCTGTATGGATACTTCATGTTCTGTTCTTTGGTTGATTATTACCACTGTGTAAATTTTGAACGAGACACACCCAGTAACCATTTTTGAGAGCCATCTAACTGTGTTTATTTTGTGTTTTTCTTTCAGAACCTAACAGCTTCAAGCACAAGTCTGGCATTTATATTGATGGCTTCCAACTAGGGCAGGACTTCATACACCTCCGCCAGCTTCTGAACAATTATGGCCGATACAGAACTGCCAAACTCTATGGCCCTGATGTAGGTCAGCCAAGGAAAAACACTCAGAAGTTGCTGAGGAGGTAAAAAAGTTGTTTTTGTTGCTTTTATAAAGCAGTAAAGTGATTCTTTGGCACACTACAAATGAGTTGTTTAATCATAGTTACTTTGAACCATAGTTTATTGTGTTGGGTTGTTGTAGGTTTTTTTGGGCTATATGACTATGTTCTAGAGGCATTCTCTCCTGACGTTTCACCTGCATCTATGGCAAGCATCCTCAGAGGCAGTGAGGTCACTATGACTCCAGAACATGGCCATATAGCCCAAAAAACCCTACAACAACCCAGTGATTCTGGCCATGAAAGCCTTCGACAATACGTTTATTGTGTTGTTTAATCCTGGTTAAGATCACAAGAATATCATGGTTTGGTTACCAAACTAAGCCTTGATCTAGGAAGGCTTAGCTAGGTAGTGACAATAGTGAAAGTTTGGCTAGATCTAATGCACTTCAATGCTATTAAAATGCATTATACAGACATTCCAAACTGAATAATAATAATAATAATAATGGTAAAGGTGGGGGGTGGTGGTCATTTCCATTTTTAAGCCAAAGAGCCGATGTTGTCTGTAAACGTCTCCAAGGTCATGTGGCCAGCATGCAGAGGCAGCCCTAGGTAATTTTCAACGGTAAGCAAACAGTATTTTGGCGCCCCCCCCCCAAAAAAAAAACCAATCACTGATATATATTTTCTGTTCGACATGGGAGTTCTGTGTGCCATATTTGGTTCAATTCCATCATTGGTGGAGTTCAGAATGCTCTTTGATTGTAGGTGAACTATATATCCCAGTAACTACAACTCACATATGTCAAGGTCTATTTCCCCCCAAGAGCGCCTCAAGAGCGCCCCTGGGCAAAATCAACTATACTGCAAATGCTTACTTTGCGTAATGGTTGAGCCACCCCTGCCAGCATGACTGCATGGAGCATTGTTACCATACCGCCGAAGCGGTTCCTACTTACATTTGCATGCTTTCGAACTACTAGGTTGACAGAAGCTGGGACTAACAGTGGGAGCTCAACCTGCTCCCCAGGTTGGAACCACTGATCTTTTGGTCAGCAAGTTCAGCACCTCAGCGGTTTTACCCGCTGTGCCACCAAGGGCTCAATAATAATAATAATAATAATAATAATAATAATAATAATAATAATACATTTTATATTCCACTCTAACTTCTGATGGGGATTCAGAGCAGATTACTGTATATACATATATAGGAAAACATTCAATGCCCTTTATACAGTGAACAATGACATACAATGCACAAAAAAGGCAAAGGTTTATCTTTCCATCTCCAATGTCTGGGGGTGTTGCTCAACTCTGGCCATGGGGAGATGCTCTTGTTTTATTTTTCCATGCCGAGGAGCCTGTTGTCCATATACCCTCCTGGTTGTGTTGCCAGCATGGCTGCATGGGTGCCTTTTACCTTCCCACCAAAAGCACCCATGTAGCTCTGTCGGCAACATGATCTACTCACATGACACGTTTTCGAACTGCTAGGTTGGCAGAAGCTAGGGCTAACAGTGGGAGCTTACCCTGACCTGTGGCTTCAAACTGTTAACCTTTCAGTCAGCAGTTTTTCTGCAGCTAGCAATTTAACCTGCTGTGCTACCACGACCCCACGATATATGATATACAGCAGAATATATCCATCCATGCTTAGAGAAAGGCACTTTGGGTAAGGAAACTGCTTGCCTCTATATCTTTGTTTTGGTCACTTCTAAAGTATACTTTGATGGGATATTAAACCATGGTTAAAGAAAACAAACCATGATTAAGCATGATTCTCTCTGTCATCCTTTCCACAATTTCGCACTTTCCTTAGTATTTGAAGGAAAAGAAAACAAACTATGAAACTACCTTGGCATTATTGTTGTTGTTCTTATCTTTCAGATTCCTGAAATCAGGAGGGAAAGTAATTGATTCCGTTACCTGGCATCAGTAAGTACCAAATCCATATTCAGCAACATGTTCCTTATTCAATCATTGTAGTTGCACACAATGTGTACAGACATACTAAACCCATGCATTATGTTTTGTAATCCAAAGCATGAAAGAGTTACTTTTCAAAGAATTATTGTTTATGTAAGAAATATGTACCAACTATAAATACATTTGTCCATCAGACATATCTAGTTATTTAATAAAGGTACTGTAGCACTGAAAAACACATAGTTTTTCCATATATGAGCTATTTTAATTCATGCCGCCAATCACTTCTCCTCCAACCAGGCATGTAGCCGGGGGGGGGGGGGGGCTTGAGGGGCTTCGCCCCCCCCCCCCCCCGAAATTCTGAAGGTGGTTCGCGAAAAGGCCTTACTGGTGCATTATTTAAACTGTTATGTTTATTCATATCATATATCATATATCTGATCACCATACTCAATATATCCCATATGCATGGGGGTATTGAGGTAATGATACAAAAGGTTTGCTAGGCTAGACCCTCTTTCACTCGGACTCAGCCCCCCCGACCCCCCCCCCCCTGAAAAAAATTCAGCCCGTAAAAAAAGACGTTTCAGAAATTACAAGCAAGAATATTTTTTTCACACTATAGAGTTATAGCACTTTGACATCACTTTAACTGCCATGGCCACATCCTATGGAACACTGGGATCTGAAGTTTGGAGAGGGACTAAATCTCCACTGTAGATTGCAAATACCTTCCATAACTACAAGACGTCAGGTTTTCAGAGAATGGATCTATCTTAATTAAGCAGATGTCAGGATGGTACAAACCATATAGTGTGAAAGTGAACCCAGAACATCTAAATGATAGCATTTTTCATTTTGGTAGTATAATTATGCTAACAGGAATCCATCCAGAACCCTCTTCTAAGGGAGTCTTCCAGAAAATTTTCTCAGGTCTGAAAACATACTTGGGATGCATTTACATTGTAGAATTAATAAAATTTGACACCATCTTAACTGCTATGGCTCTATGCTATGGGATCCTGAGAGTTGTAGTTTTATTTATTCTTTAGCTTTCTCTGCCAAAGAGTGCCGGTGCATCACCAAACTACAAATACCAGATTTCCACAGCATTGAGCTATGGCACTTAAAGCAGTGCCAGACCACACTGAGTCTACAGAGTTGATGTGATTCCTCTGCTATCACCACTGCAAAAGCATAAGGGAAGCATAGGGAAGCTGATGAAGAAACACAATCTACAAACTATCTACAGACCCACTAAGAAAATCCAACAATTGCTACGTTCATCAAAAGATAAGAGGGATCCTCTCAGCTCTACAGGAGTCTACTGTTATACCATGCAGCTGTGGACAAGTCTACATAAGGACCACCAAACGGAGCAACATTGCTCAAACACAAATCAAGGAACATGAAAGGCACTGCAGACTACTTCAATCAGAGAAGTCAGCACTTGATGAACCAACCTGGACACAGCATATTATTTGAGAACACAGAAATGTTGGACCACTCCAACACTCACCATGTCAGACACACAGAGAAGCAATTGAAATCCACAAGCATGTGGACAATTTCAACAGAAAGGAGGAAACCATGAAAATGAACAAAATCTGGCTACCAGTATTAAAAAAAACTCTAAAATCATAACAGTGAATAAAGAACAACACCCCAAAACAGGGGAATTCTAGACAAGAAATAATCAGGGCCAGCTAATCACCTCCCAGACTTTGAAACTACTAGGCCATTAAATGCTAATCAAGCTGGCCAATTGAAACATTCACACCTGCCTCAAGCAGACAAGAGTTCTTTCTCCCACCCGGGACATTCCACAGATAAATAAACCCCATTCTCCTAGTTTCCAACAGACCTCACAACCTCTGAGGATGTTTGCCATAGATGCAGACCAAATGCCAGGAGAGAATGCTTCTGGAACATGGCCATACAGCCCTGAAAACTCACAACAATCCATAAGGGTAAATCCAGTTGTGATGTAAATGTCAATGACAAAAAATGGAAATAGCGTTTCAGGAAAGTTGAAACAACTTTTAATAAGTTTGCGTGATTGCTTCGCAGAATGCCATGCCTAAACATGCTTAAAGGACAAATTGCTTTAGTAAGTGTTTCCTTCTCTGGACATCTTCAAAAAGAAGTTGGACAGCTACCTGCTGGAAGCCTTGCCCTGGGCAAGCGGTTGGACACCATGACCCACGGGACCCCTTCTGATGCCATGATACTATGCCTCCTTGTGTGAGAACCCACGCAAAGTTTATTGATGTTTGTATTGTTTTGTTTTCAGTTACTATTTAAATGGACGAACTGCTACCCGAGAGGATTTCATGAGTCCGGATGTGCTAGATACATTCATCACAGCTGTACAGGAAGAACTCCAGGTATTAAAAAATTGTTTACCTGCTTACAAATATTTATAAACTACTTGACTGCAAAGTGGTGTGCAACAATGATAGAAACATAAACAGTACATTAAAACACTGCTGTTAATCTGGCAGCCAATTAAAACATGGTCGTTAAACTGAGTGTTAGGAGGTGTGGTTGATTTAATCCAAACTGAAACATAAAAGGGTTTTAACTGTTGTTAATCTTTATTAAATAGTTTAATATGTCTTTCTCATCATAGTTTTATGTTCTATCTGTTTGTTTGTTTGTTTGTTTGTTTGTTTTGTTAAAAATGTAATACAAATGTCTGGTTGCTCCTGACATGATAAATAAAATCATAGTTTTCCTTTTTTTTATTTTTTTTCAATTAATTTTATAGTATGCTGCCCTGAATTCCTCAGATATGGGGTGAGATATAATTGTTTTAATTGCAGTACACCCTGAACTTACTGTGTATGCAGTAAAGCATGGACCCCACAGTCTGGGGGTCCTTCTCAATTCCGCTCTGACGTTTGATGCTCAGATGTTGGCAGTGGCCAGGAGGACCTTTGCACAATTAAAGCTTGTGCATCAGCTGCTCCCATACCTCATGAAGTCCAAGTTGGCCATGGTGGTCCACACACTAGTTACCTCCAGATTGGATTATTGCAGTGCATTCTGCAGTGCACCCTACTGAAATGAACAACTTTCTCCAGATGTTACCATAAAATTATGCTGAAAGTTCTAAAAAAAAACTGCCCTTGAAGATGGCCTGGAAATTGCAATTTCCAGCAATACAGTAAAACAATATACAATATACAACAGAACACAGAAAAAATAAAATAAAATAAAATACAAACCCCATTTAAAAACACATCAACAATATAAAATTACAACATTTAAAACACAGAAATTGATCACATTGGGCAGACCAATTTCAATAGATTAAAAATTTAAAACACTGTTGAGACAGCAGTATAATGTGTCTGGACAGGGGATTCGAGAGGTAGAGTAGGGTGTGATCGCACTAGCAGGTAAAATAAAGTGCTACCAAGGACCTTTTTACATAGGTAGGTCATGTCAGGATATTACTGTAGGGAACCCTACTGAAATGAACAACTTTCTCCAGATGTTACCATAAAATTATGCTGAAAGTTCTAAAAAAATTCCTAGAGGTATCCTCTGCAGGAATTTACTAGGTCTTCCAGGGCAACTCTGTGATAGCTTACAATGGAAACATAACTGTAGAAGCACCTGGAGGACAGGTCCCACATATACAAGGGACACATTGTAATAGTAAATAATGGTAATACAAAATGCAAATTCATCATGATGGTAAGTTGGAACATACAGGCAAAAACATACCAAGCCAACTGTCATGAAGGGCACTTGATTGGACTAGGAGAATGTTCCAACTCTCTCTTTTCTGCTTCAATTTCACAACATTTTCTAGCTTGTTGATGACACAGTGCCAGGAAAGAGTGTGTGGCTGGGAGAAACAAGTTCAGCTTATGGAGGTGGTGCTCCCCAGCTCTCCAATACATATCTTGCTGGCTTCATGTGAGTATTATAATATTTGTTTGCAAAGAACTGAACTTGAATTCTGTGGAATATTATTATCTTAACCTGAGAATCTTAGGCAGCACATGAGCAGCTCTTCCCTTGACCAAACAGAAGGAGCCACCATTTATGTAGACTAATGGTTCCCAAACTTTGGTCCTACAGATGTGTTGGACTTCAACTCCCACAGTTCCTAACACCTGGTAAACTGGTTGGGATTTCTGGGAATTGAAGTCCAAAACACCTGGAGGACCAAAGGTTGGGAGCCACTGATGTAGACTTTTACCATTTATGTAGACTAAAATACCACACCCTGTTGTCTAGAAGAGATTTGAGTATTGTTTGAATTAAGGTCATCTGTATTTTTCTCCAATTTTATTTGGCAGGTGGTTAGATAAGTTAGGACTGTCTGCCCGGCTGGGAATTGATGTGGTGATGAGACAGGTGTTATTTGGAGCAGGAAGCTATCATCTGGTGAATGCCAGCTTTGAACCTTTGCCTGTAAGTAAACTATGACAATGTGATTTATCTATCCAAACAGCCAAGCATGAAGATCTTGCCAGGCCTGGCCTCAGCATCTTGAATTAAAGCACCAACTCTGAGCTTTGTTCCTTCCAATGCCTCAACAGAGGGATCAGTTATGTCCAAGTGTATCCATATCTCTTAATACCACTTGACCCATTAATTGGATGAATTTAAAAATGTTTCTGTGTTTTGCTGTCATTATTCTTCCATCCAAAGACATCACCCACTTTGCAAAATAGTCCTTGGTCTAACTCGCTGCATTATTGTGAAACACGCCAACCTCTCTAAAGACTGTGGGTATGAGTCAAAGGAATGACTTGCAAAAACAAAACTTATCTAATTCATGCCGCTCCCAGAGTCAATAGCCACAAAACCTAAACAAGGAAAGCAAAGCAAGCAAGGAAATTAATAAAACTAAGCATGTGTGTGTGTGTTTCCCTACCAGGGCCCCATAGCTCAGCGGTAAAGTTCGTTCTTTTCATGCAAAAGAACCCAGGTTCAGTTAAAGTTGGGAAAGAAGCAAAATCTGAAAACATGGAGAATTGTTGCCAGGCTGTAAGTAGTATACAGGTTGAAAACCACTGACTTAAACATTCCTAAAGAAAACTCTTTTTTAGGGATTTCTAGATTCTCCAGTGTCATAATATGGTAGAAGCTGATAATAGAACTATCCTAGAAAGGGTTTTAAAAGTGTTGATTTTATGTGTGTTTTTTTCCAATCTGTGGAAAGATGGAAGGCCTATTGTACTGATCTGATCAGTTTTCTGACACTCAGACATATTTCTTATAAGAGCAAAAAAACTACATAAGCATTCATAGGCTAGTGGAAGCCATATTGCTGAATAACAGTGATATCACAGGCACTTGCCCAAAAGTATTTGTAATTGTCTTTAAATTGCAATATAGATTGCAATACAGTCTGGAGAAAATACTGTAGTTTCCCATGGAATACTAGCCAAATAGGAGCCCCCGTTGGCACAATGGGTTAAACCCTTGTGCTGGTAGGACTGAAGATCAACAGGTCTGAGGTTCAAATCTGGGGAGACCATGGATGAGCTTCCTCTGTCAGCTCCAGCTCCTCTTGTGGGGACATGAGAGAAGCCTCCCACAAGGATGGTAAAAACATCAAAACATCCAGGCATCCTCTGGGCAACGTCCTTGCAGATAGCCAATTCTCTCACACCAGAAGAGACTTGTAATTTATCAAGTCGCTCCTGAGATGGAGCGAATGTAATTTCCTTATCACCAAAATTCAGCTTCCTTGCCAGTTTTCTATCAGCATGGTTGGGCAGAAAATAGATCTGTTAAACCTTGAGGTGATTTGCATTAGAGTGCAAATCCCACACATTCAATAATAGTGCAACAGAATTACTAACCCTTCTCTCAGTTATATCACTAAAGTGAAGAAAGGTGGACATAACAAGAGTGGATTTTCTTTTGGGAAGACAGTGAACACCAATTTGAATACTCAAAAATAATGTCTGGGGCTCTGAATTTTTATTTCTTAAATACCTGTCTTCTGCACTATACTGTAAATGTTGAATACTGAGATGCTACATGGTGTGGGGGGGGGGGGGCTTAGATCTTGTAAAACTGAAGTTTGTTTCCTCCCAGACAATGGTGGTACCCACATTAGTATGATTGTGAATCCTCTCTAGGTTTTAATTTGTGCCTTAAAAAGGAGCTCTCCAATGTGTTCAGCACTTTGGACAGCTCCTTTGCCGCCTGCCAACAACTGAAATGGACTCACTGTCTCACTGAAATGGAATCCATTGCTGCTCCCAGGGCTAGAAAAACTTACATTTTTGAACAGCAGTCCCCAAATCCCCACAGAACAACTCTTACGACAAAGCATATTGTGTTGTTTTAAGACAATTGTTCATCTGCTCAAGTCACGTACATCTTTAAAATACATCTCTTGCTTATTCATTCAGTTGTGGATAATATCTCTGCCTCTTTTTAATGCCGTTTAGGATTATTGGCTCTCTCTGGTGTACAAGAAACTGGTGGGCCCCAAAGTTCTGCGTGTGAACATTACTGGCGAAGATCCGAGGAAGCTTCGAGTGTATCTTCACTGCACCAACGAGCATCAGTAAGTTTCAAGGGCAATATGCAGCAGGCTCAGAAAGCATTGAAATAGTAGTGATCCAGTTTTGAAATGTCATGTGTCGCAGGGCAGAGACAAGTACCATGAAGTAACCCTAATGAACCAACTAAGCATGAATCTACATTGTGGAATTAATGCAGTTTGAAAACCATTTAAAATGCCGTGTCTCAATAATGTGGGGCTGTAGTTTGGTAAGACACCAGCACACTTTGGCACAGAAGGCTAAAGCTCCTTCAAACTTTGTCAAATGAAGGGATAGAGGCAGGATGAAGCAGGGGCAATGAAGCCATTGAAGCCATACTGCCCTCCCCCAGGTCTCTGACCAAGAAGGGTAAATATCTCACAAAACTACACATTCCAGAATCCTGTACTATTGTGCCCTGCCAGTTAAAGTGGCGTCTAACAGCTATAATTTTACAGTGTGGCTATAGCCTTGGTTCCAAAGTATAGTTTTAGGACTGAATGGTGGCCTTTCATTTATTAAACCAGTCTTATCCAACCTTATGGGAGCGCCCGGTGGTGCAATGGGTCAAACCCTTGTGTTGGCAGGACTGAAAATGGACAGGTCAGAGGTTTGAATCCGAGGAGACCGGGTTGAGCTCCCTCTGGCAGCTCCAGCTCCCCATGTGGGGACATGAGAGAAGTCTCCCACAAGGATAGTAAAACATCAAAACATCCGGGCGAAGCCTGTCAATGTCCTTGCAGATGGCCAGTTCTCACACCAGAAGCGACTTGCCGTTTCTCACGTCACTTCTGGCATGAAAAAAATTCAACCTTTTAACCTTCAGATCTATTAGACTGAAACTCCCAACATCTCCAGTCATTATTTATATATAAGTAAGTTTCTCAAGCCTGAATCTAATATTTGTACTTAAATTGGCTTCCTGTTTTGACTGTTTTAATTAGGGTTTTCTTTCTATTTTTTCTTATCTTCTAGCCCAAAATACAGAGATGGAGACGTGACGTTATTTGCCTTAAACCTCAACAACCGCACCAAACGCTTGCTGTTACCGAATTACTTCGCCAACAAGCAGATTGATGAATACCTTCTGCTTCCTCATGGAAACAGCCTACTTTCCACGTGAGTAGTCCTGCCTATCTTCTCAAGAGTGGGTTTGGGAAGAAGGAGACTTCCATAATGCTCACGTCCAATTTCTTTGGGAGAAATGGTCCAAAATTCAGCTTTGGAACAGTTTGGCCATGGTATTACCTCCAATATTTCACAGCTGTGGCTAAGCAACCATAGGGTGAAAAGGGAAAACTGTTGAGGAAGAATAAACAAGTTAGATTAGACCGCAGCAGCTTGCTTTTATCCAAGCCCACTGGAAAGTGCAAGATTCCAACTTCCCCTCTTTCCCTGCTAAGTTAAGAGAGTCCAAATTACATTTACACTTTGGATTTAAGTTTACAATAATTGAAATAAGCTAAGGGAAAATAAACAGGAGAAGTAGGGAGGAGTATTCCAGGACCAGGATAGGAGGCGTCTTAGATCCACTGGACCCAAGGCCTTTGCCTAAGAGACACAGTGTGGTGAAGTGGATAGAGCATTGGCATGGGACGGAGGAAATCCACATTCCATTCCAATGGTTCTCAACCTGTGGGTCCCCATGTGTTTTGGCCTACAACTCCCAGAAATCCCAGCCAGTTTACCATCTGTTAGGATTTCTGGGAGTTGAAGGCCAAAACATCTGGGGACCCACAAGTTGAGAACCACTGTTCTATTCTCTAATGAGTGATGAGCCTCACTAAGGGCCCTTTCACACTAAACAATTATGTTACTATGATTCCATTTTAACACTATCCTATGGAATCATGATTTCAGCAGTTTAGGGAAGATTTTTTTTTTTTTAGAATTCTAAGTTAGAGGGCTTTACTGTCTCCCCAAACTACAAATCCCAGTAATTGAAATTAAAATGGAATTATAGTCCTATTAAGTGTGTATGAGGCAAAAAGTTTCCAATCAATTCAGCAGGAGAGATTGGAAGATGGGGCAGAATCTTGCCTTTCAGACAAAGGTAAACTGCTGCAGTAACTTCTAGCTTGTCTGTCCTTCCTTATTAGTAATTTTGCCTTCTGGACCAGACTCTGATGTTGTTTTGCTACATGGATCTTGGTGTTCTACTGTGAAATCTTGAGGATATGAAATACAATCATACCTCCAGATTTGCAATTCCCTTTTTTTGCTGATTTGATTATTCACAGGTTTGATTCAAAATGTTCTCTGTAGGCAGCTCTAGGCCTTCCAGTGTGGTGCTATGGTCAACTTCCTTCACTCATGGTGGAGGACCAAGAGATTTCTAGAGAGAACACTTCTCTAGGAATATCTAGGTCAGCGATGAGAAAACATAGTCCCTCCAGGTGCTTTGGACTTCAATCCCCACAAGTCCTAACAGCCTGGAGGGCCAAAATTTGCCCATGCCTGATCTAGGTGCTCCAATGTGATTCTAAGGAGCTGTGGTGGCGCAATGGCTTAAACCCTTGTGCTGGCTGAACTGCTGACTTGAAGGTTGGCGGTTCGAATCTGTGAGATGGGGTGAGTTCCCATCTGTCAGCTCCAGCTTCTCATGAGAGAAGCCTCCAACAGGCATTCACTAGGCAACGTCTCTGCTGATGACCAATTATCTCACACCAGAAGCAACTTGCTGTTTCTCAAGTTGTTTCTGACACAATTTAAAAAATGTGATTCTAGCTTCCAGTGGAAGTAGACCATTAAGCCATGCTAAAAGACCTAGAAATTCCTAGAGAAGTGTTCTCTCGGGTTTAAAAAAATGTTATTTCTTTGAGTTGTTTTTACTTTCAGGGGGATCTTGTGCCCCTAACCCCAGAGAATGTGGAGACCTGACTAGGTCATTATAGTTGCCAAAAAAGACCAGGTGTATCCTTCTGTTTATGGTGTACTGTTTTGTGATTCCATGCTTTTTCTTAACTAGGTTTGTTGTGTCTAATTGCCCTTTCTTCCCCTGCAGGTCTATTCAGCTGAACGGCCATCTCCTAAAACTAGTGGGCGACGAAACGTTGCCATCTCTCATCGAGAAGCCTCTCAGTCCAGGGAGCAGACTTGGGCTCCCGGCTTTTTCGTATGGATTTTACGTCATAAGAAATGCCAAAGCCAGGGCTTGCATTTAGCAAAACTAGTTGGAAGGCCACAGCTGTGTCAGACTTTCAATGTTTCCAAATATTTTGATACCAAGGAAGAAACCCAAGTGTGTCAAAAGAGAAGGGCATTATCTGGAGCTTGCTGTTTAAAGGTTTTTTTCTATCTTTCTGCAAGAATTGCTCAAGCACTTTGTTTCAACCATGGCTGTGCCAAAAATGGACCTACTTCACTAGGGATTCCCCCCACTGTACTATGAATCATATGGGAAGGAGCGGTCCTTTCTCTCTGCCTGACCTACCTCACAGGGTTGTTGTGTGGACAAAGTGGGAAACAGAAGACTTGATGCTTTGGACTCAATGGAGGAAAAGTGAAAAATAAGTGTAGCAAAGAGAAGCCTGGCAGTATAATGCTGAGTATAAGTAGGCAACCAGATAAAGCATCAAGTCAAAGACATTTAAAAGCAATAACATGTGACCACATGACTTTAAGGCACAAGGGATATTGCAAAAGGCCTATTTATGTAGGAGGTTCCTTCTGCTTTCTTATAATGCTAGAAAGGCAGAGCTCAACATAGCAGCTCAGTTGGTCTCAGGGTATTCATGAGGAAGTGGATTTCATTTCATAGCCTCTTCTAGAAATGGGCTTTCTCCGGCAATAGCGGCTTTTTGCTGCCACCTCTGGCACATTCACGTGGCTGCATGCAAAGGCTTTCATGGCTGGAATCACTGGGTTGCTGTGAGTTTTCCGGGCTGTATAGTCATGTCAGGAGAGAATGCTTCTGGAACATGGCCATACAGCCCAGAAAACTCACAGCAACCCAAAGTAGACAGTGTTTCTTCCACTCTCTAAGCTGGGAAGAGTACATGTTTGCCATACAGGAGGGCTAGGGAAGACTCATGCCTAAGCGTGCAGCTACATTGTAGACTTGATGCAATTTGACAACACTTTAACTATCACAACTCAGTGCTATGAAATCACAGGAACTGCAGTTTGAGAAGATCTTGAACGTTTTCTACCAAGGAGTGCTGGTGCATTACAAATTAGATATCCCATGATTCCATGGAACTGAGCCACAGCATTTAAAGTGATGTCAAAATGCATTCATTCTAAGGTATAGATGCACCCCAAAACACCGAGCAGTGCAAAATGATTTCCCTCAACCTAGTGCTCTTCCTCAATGTGCATCTCCCACCATCTCCAGACCAGAGGCTACCTGGGATGATGGAGACTGCAGTTCACACATCACAGGCCATCATACTGAAGAAGGCAGAATGGACTAAAGGTCTCATTCAACTATGAAGGCAGCTTTGGAGGTTCCTAGATTTTGGTAGCAAACCTGCTAAAAGGCAGTCTCAGACAATCCTTATTTTTTACTATGCTTTGATGTGTGTTTTTATGCAATTGGAGGGGGTATGAATTTGCACATGTTGAAATAAACTATTTTATAATAACACTGGCTATTGAGATATTGATTTTGATGAACTTTGGTTTGGGTCTGATAAGAATGCCAAAGATGCTTATTAAAAACCTGAGAGCCATCTACAGCATTCACAATCTTCTGGATTGCACATCCCCTCATCCCAGCAACACAGCTGCCTGGGATGGGGATTGAATTGCAAGACAATAGGGAAGAAGAGGGCCAAGATGTGGAAAAGAATTATAGCTAGGTTGTCGGAACCCAGACGCCTTAAAGAGCCAGACTCAAGAGTATGTCCAAAAGTAGAGTTTATTAATACAAAGCAAAAGGGACTCAGAGACACTTACTTCAGTGCCCCTGGTCAAAACTCAAAATTAGCAACAAGTTCCAGTTCATAAAGCAAACTGAAGCAATAATCCGGATTATCCGGAGAAAAGATCCGGATTAAACTAAAGCGCTTCAAAAGTCACACAAAATATCACAGCAAGTAAAGGGTGACCAAACAAAGAGCCGCAAAGAAGAAGACGTCGTCAAATGAAGTCCGAGGTCGAAGTAAACCATGTCCAAAGTTGCAAGGTTCCAAAGTCCACGTAGGCAGCATCGTAGTCAAAACTGGTCCGAAGTCAAAAAAGGGGAAATCCGCACTCACAAGAATCCAAGCCGAGTTGTAACACACACGAACGGAAGCAGC
Organism: Anolis sagrei; assembly: GCF_037176765.1. Lineage (NCBI taxonomy): Eukaryota > Metazoa > Chordata > Lepidosauria > Squamata > Anolidae > Anolis > Anolis sagrei. Next base: position 17,570,759 of record NC_090025.1, on the reverse strand, counting down.
AACCTGCAGATCCAGGACCCAAACCCAACACGAAAACGGCAGCAACAAAACCCAAGACACATAACCAACACTTTGCCTTCTGCAAAGATCTTTCGTTTCAAAATCTACTTTTATCTTACACATCATCCGAAGATGAGCTGACCTCCGCCCTGCCATTATCTCTTACAGCTGTCCTTGACTCCACACCTGAATTCTGAAGCCCATCCCTCCAACTCCTCCATCTTTTGTCAAGACTTAGGTCTCCCCAAGACTCAGCGGTATCTCCCGAATGCCAATCCCCACCACCAGAAAACCCCACAAACGTGCCACTAGATGTTGGCTGAGTATATACATCTTGAACCTGTTGTACCTTAGTCCAATCTAGTGTGTCATCCCCATCCTCATCACTCCCAGACCCATCACTCCCAGAGAAACCCATGAAGGACTTTTCATCTGTGGGAGCAGTAAGTATATCCCGGATCTTCTTCCTTTGTCGCTCCTCATCCGATTCCTGCTCCCGAGTAACCCTCTTAGTTCCCCTATTCATATCCACTGTATCTCCTTCCTCCTCCTCACTCATCGACCCTTCGCTCTCAGAAAACCCTTCGAAGGAGTCTTCGTCGGTAGGTGACATAAGTATATCCCAGATCCTTTTGCTTTGTTGTTCCTCATCTAGCTCTTGCTCCCGAGCACTCCTTTTCCCCCTTCTGACACCCATACTACCACTTGCAGTGTTACTAACAGGCTCTACTACAACATAGGTATTTTCACAAAAGTGGTTTAAGGATCCACTGCTATGTCCATTTGTCCAGTGGGCCTGTTCTAGCTTGGATTAACAATTGGCTTTAATTCCAAAGTTCGTCTAATGCAGACCTGTTTCCAGAGGTGGCCATCCATATGTCTCTAGGGACTCCCAAGGATAAAATCCTGAATATTGAATAGTATTCAGATTACTACCTTTGAATATGGAGGCATCATTTAGCCTGAAAAAGGAAGCATGTTGAGGAAGCCAAATGCATTTATTATATATACAATGGGTTTTATATATGGGACCTGTATCCATTATTTCATCTATGTCCAATAACGCTGTGTAACAAAATTTGGGGGGAAAAATGAGTTCCTGGTTTGAAAGTGCTATTTTCTGTTTAATTGTGCGGTTCTTACTTTTAAAGTAGTTGTTCTACTACAGAAAATTCATTTTGTGGCTGCCACAATCTGGGTTCAATTGGTTTAGACTCTATGACAGTGTTTCTCAACCTAGGTGTAATGCTTTTGGCAGAGAAGGCTGAAGATCTCTCCACCTGTCCTTCTTTTCCTTTTTGGTGTTGGTGAACTACAACACCCAGAATTCAAAATGCACAGTGTTCAATATTAGCCATGCAGGTAGTGTGCCAAGTTTGATGCACATCTATTGTGGGCTGGGTTCAGAGTGCTCTTTGATTGTAGATTAAATATAAATCCCAGCAACCACAACTCCCAAATATCAAGGTCTATTTCCCCAAACTCCATCAGTATTCAAGTTTGGCCCAGATCCATCATTGTTTGAGTCCACAGTGCTCTCTGGATGTCAGTGAACTACAACTCCAAAACTCCAGGTCAATGCCCACCAAATCCTTCTAGTATTTTCTGTTGGTCATGGGATTTCTGTATGCCAAATTTGGTTCAATTCTATCATTGGTGGAGTTCAGAATGCTCTTTGATTGAAGGTGAACTATAAATCCCGGCAACTACAACTCCCAAATGACAACATCAATTTTCTTTGAGTGATGGCCGCTCCTTGGGTTAGTAGGTGTCTTGTGGTCAATTCGTCCATTTTGAGTTATGTTAATCCCACAAACGAACATTACATTTTTATGTATATAGAGTAGCCATTCCCTGCCACACGTTGCTGTGGCCCACATGGGGGTTCTGTGTGGGAGGTTTGGCCCAATTGGTTGGGTTCAGAATGCTCTGTGATTGTAGGTGAACTATAAATCCCAGCAACTACAACTCCCAAATGTCAAGGTCTATTTTCCCCAAACTCCACCAGTGTTCAAATTTGGGCATATTGAGTATAGGTGTAGAGTTTGGTCCAGATCCATCATTGTTTGAGTCCACAGTGCTCTCTGGATGTAGGTGAACTACAACTCCAAAAGCAAAGGACATTGCCCACCAAACCCTTCCAGTATTTTCTGATGGTCATGGGAGAACTGTGTGCCAAGTTTGGTTCAATTCCATCGTTGGTGGCGTTCAGAATGCTCTTTGATTGTAGGTGAACTATAAATCCCAGCAACTACAACTCCCAAATGACAAAATCAATTTTTTTTTAGCGAAGGACATACATTGGGTTGTTAGGTGTATCGTGTCCAAATTCGGTGCCAATTGCCCCAGTGGTTTTTGAGTTCTGTGAATACCACAAACGAACATTACATTTTTATTTATACAGATATATATATATATAATATTAAATATTATATAATATATTGTACTATATCATAAGTTGTAGTATATATATAACATTATTAATATTGTATCTGTATTACGTCAGGGGAATGTTAGGGAAAACCTTTACCTTTACCTTTTATTATTACATTGTTGTTGTTCATTCGTTCAATCGTCTCCGACTCTTCGTGACCTCATGGACCAGCCCGCGCCAGAGCTCCCTGTCGGCCGTCACCACCCCCAGCTCCTTCAAGGTCAGTCCAGTCACTTCAAGGATGCCACCCATCCACCTTGCCCTTGGTCGGCCCCTCTTCCTTTTGCCTTCCACTTTCCCCAGCATCAGGCCCGTAGCCAGGATTTCGTTTCGGGGGGGGGGGGGGGCTAAAAAATTTTCAGGGGGGGTTTCGGGGGGGGCTGAGTTTGGGGGGGGCTGAGTCTGAGTGAAAGAGGGTCTAGCCTAGCAAACCTTTTGTATCATTACCCCAATACCCCCATGCATGTGGGATAGATTGAGTATGGTGATCAGATCATGATATGAATAAACATAACAGTTTAAATAATGCACCAGTAAGGCCTTTTCGCGAACCACCATCAGAATTTCGGGGGGGGCTGAAGCCCCCCGAGCCCCCCCCCCCCCCCCCCCCCCCGGCTACATGCCTGCCCAGCATAATTGTCTTCTCTAGGCTTTGCTGTCTCCTCATGATGTGGCCAAAGTACTTCAACTTTGTCTCTAGTATCCTTCCCTCCAATGAGCATGACGGCGAGCGCCGCCGGGAGCCCCGCCTTTACATTAGTATGAACTGCAGCAGGGAGTTCCGCAGTTCCCGGGCCAAGCTTTGAGGCCAGCAGATGAAATGTGCCTCAGCCGCCAGCTCCAAGACCAGGAATGCCTGCAACCTCAGCTAACTTTCCCTCTCCCTTTACTTTGTATCTTTCCCAAATGAAATACTTGAAACTTGAAACTTTATATCTTTCCGCATGCTACTTTTGTATCCCTTCTTGGCCCAGCACTCCATGAACGCTTCCATAAACCCCTTTCTGGGCTCCGGAGGGCCGTGAGCCCGCGGGGGGCACCTCCAGGTGCCCCCCGGACCCCGAATCTGTGTTAAATCAAACCGTGGATACGGAAACCACCATTACAAACCCCGCTATCCACAAAAACACATAACATGGCGGATCGCCGCCGTTCCAATTTTGCCTTGTTCTATGACTAATTCTAAGCCTATCTGCCATCTCCTTTTCTCTGTTTTGGGCTGCTCCTCCCGGGAGAAAATTAGTTTTGTTTTGAGAACTTCCGTCTTGCAGAGAAACAGCTGATTGTCAGTTGGCCGGGTTTCCCGCTTCTCCGCGGCAGTGTTCGCTCCACGTTGATCCAAGCCGCCTGGGACCTGCGGCAGCCGGCTGCAGCAGCCCCGGGGAGGGGGCCAGATGGGTCCCAGGTCTTGGCTGGGAGATGCAGTTCTCCAAAGGACATTGCCCCACTCTCCACCATTTGCGGACTCCTTGCGGACCCTTCTGCCCTCACTGATTGACTTGATGCCCTATCATCATGAACTTCCTCTACGAACTCAAAACCAAGCCTCTTGGGGAGAATGGCCCCCGCCTGTGTGTGTGTCCTTGCCAAGCAGATCATACCTCAAGAACTCTGATGGATTGCCTTTATCAATTGTTGTTGCTTCTAATAAACTTTGCTGGGATGGGGATGGGATGGGGACCCCTTTTATGAAATCTATGAGCTTATGAAAGTTTATGAAGAATGTATATGAAATATATGATATGAAATGAGATGTACCCTCACCCTTTTCCCTACTTTTTCCCTTTGAACTTTACCCTACTAAAGTATGCGGCCTGGGATTACAGTTAAGGAATCCAATTTCCTTAGGAGAAACTCCATTCATATTGACATTGCATGGATCAGGGCTGACAATATCTTAAGGCTTTGTTTTCAGAGTCAGACAAACAGGGCCAAAGATTTGTCAGCCGAAACCCGGAAAACGGACTGATTAAATCAATCATGGTATTTGTGTACGCTCCTTTGTGACTAAGGACCCCCTTTGTCCACAAGGTTGAGATCCAAATGCCACCCATAGCCCTTCCTTTATGCCTATACACATCTGCTATCAGAACTCAGGAAATCCCTTGTTTCCCCCGTCTGCCTCCCTGCCGTGTAAGAACAAAAGATTATCAATCAGCTGGCGGACGCCTCCCAGGCATTCCGCCCCTCTGCGCTGTCAAACTACATCCCGCCTCCTGGCCGCTGATTGGACGATCTTCAGAGGCGCTCCGAGGGCTCTGATTGGCCCCCTGGAGGCGACAGCGGCTGGCGATTGGAGGGAAGGCGGGACCAGCGGCCAAGCCTCCTCCCAGCTGTTCCGGAGCCGGCCAATCAGGACAGAGGAAACTGACAGAAGGCGGGCGGGAGATTCAAACCGGGTTTTCTTTGTTTTGCCTGTATAAATATGCCTGAAAATCACTGTACTGCATGCTTATGGAGGATTCATCCCTGTAACGCATCCTTTTCAGCTGAATCGCTAAATAAACGCCTCGGTCGCAGATTTCTCTTCAGCCTGGTGAGATTGATTTTTAATATTTTTGCGTCTTTTTGGATTGGCGTTCGCTGGCAGCTCACCAAGGTCAAGACCCCATTCGCGGTCTTCCGGGACCTCCCTCGCTGGGAGGACCCTCCAAAGGAGCTCGATATCAAGCAGTCGGGCTTTATTTCCTGGAGGATGGACTGGTTGGATCTTCTCGCAGTCCAAGGCACTCTCAGCACTTTCCTCCAACACCACAGCTCAAAAGCATCGATCTTCCTTCGCTCAGCCTTCCCTAAGGTCCAGCTCTCACATCCGTAGGTGACTACAGGGAATACCATGGCTTTGACTAGGCAATGGATCTTTGTTGCCAGTCTGATGTCTCTACTCTTCACTATTTTATCGAGACTGGACATTGCTCTCCTCCCAAGAAGTAAGCGTCTTCTGATTTCCTGGCTACAGTCTGCATCTGCAGTAATCTTTGCACCTAGAAATACAAAGTCTGTCACGGCCTCCACGGTTTCTCCCTCTATTTTCCAGTTGTCAATCATTCTTGTTGCCATAATCTTGGTTTTTTTGACGTTTAGCTGCAACCCGGCTTTTGCGCTTTCTTCTTTCACCTTGATTAGAAGGCTCCTCAGCTCCTCCTCGCTTTCGGCCATCAGAGTGGTGTCATTTGCATATCTGAGGTTGTTAATGTTTCTTCCAGCAATTTTCACCCCAGCTTTGCATTCATCCAGCCCCGCACATCGCATGATGTGTTCTGCATACAAGTTAAAAAGGATGGGTGAGAGTATGCAGCCTTGCCGCACGCCTTTCCCAATCTTGAACCAGTCTGTTGTTCCGTGGTCAGTTCTGACTGTTGCTACTTGGTCCTTGTACAGATTCCTCAGGAGAGAGACAAGGTGGCTTGGTATGCCCATCCCACCAAGAACTTGCCACAATTTATTATGATCCACACAGTCAAAGGCTTTAGAGTAGTCAGTGAAGCAGAAGTAGATGTTTTTCTGAAACTCCCTGCCTTTCTCCATTATCCAGCATCCGGATATTGGCAATACATATATATATAATCTAGGGAAGTAATGCTACCCCTCTATTCCGCTTTGGTTAGACCACACCTGGAATATTGTGTCCAATTCTGGGCACCACAATTCAAGAGAGATATTGACAAGCTGGAATGTGTCCAGAGGAGGGCGACTAAAATGATCAAGGGTCTGGAGAACAAGCCCTATGAGGAGCGGCTTAAGGAGCTGGGCATGTTTAGCCTGAAGAAGAGAAGGCTGAGAGGAGATATGATAGCCATGTATAAATATGTGAGAGGAAGCCACAGGGAGGAGGGAGCAAGCTTGTTTTCTGCTTCCTTGGAGACTAGGACGCAGAACAATGGCTTCAAACTACAAGAGAGGAGATTCCATCTGAACACGAGGAAGAACTTCCTGACTGTGAGAGCCGTTCAGCAGTGGAACTCTGCCCCGGAGTGTGGTGGAGGCTCCTTCTTTGGAAGCTTTTACACAGAGGCTGGATGGCCATCTGTCAGGGGTGGTTTGAATGCAATATTCCTGCTTCTTGGCAGGGGGTTGGACTGGATGGCCCATGAGGTCTCTTCCAACTCTTTGATTCTATGATTCTATAATATTAAATATCATAATATTTCTGCAATGCCAAGTTTTTAACTTTGTGGTTTTTTATACATTATAACTGTATTCTCAATTTGCTTCTGACACAATCAATCAATGAAATCAAGCTCTCCATTGGAAATGAATGGTGCACCAAATGTTTCCCGGAAGTGTTGGTACAAACTTGAGATGAGTGTTAGATCAGACCCCTATGCCTTCTTTCAATGACGACGGAGGATGTGACGTCATCGTCGTGCGAGGAAAGGCTGGCCGGATCCAAGATGGCGGCTCTTCGCTGCTTTTCGCGGCTGAGAAGGTCGCTTCGTGCCCAAGGAGGCTCGGTTCGTTTCCCGCCAGCCACGCTCTGGATTTTATCCGACCCGGATGGACCCCACGGCCCTTTCTGTCCTTCTAAATCGAGATTGCAACCCGCCCGGACGCTTTCAGCAGCAGCTTTGGTCCGAGCGGCTCCCGGTCCCATTCAGCCCTATCTCCGCCTCATGAGGCTGGATAAGCCCATTGGTGAGTCGGCTTGTCAATCAATCGTGCTGGACCAATGAGACTCCGTTCCGCGAGGGAGGTCTCCGCCCCCTTAGTTTTCCTCTTCTCTTTGGATGAAGAAGGAGAAACTGAATGGGAAAATTATGTGTTGCTATTGTGTGTTGTCCAAGGCTTTCATGGCCGGAATCACTGGGTTGCTGTGAATTTTCCGAGCTCTTTGGTCATGTTCCAGAAGCATTCTCTTCTGACATTTCGCTTACATCTACGGCAGGCATCCTTCGAAGAGAATACTTATAGAATCATAGAATCGAGTTGGAAGAGACCTCATGGGCCAACCAGTCCAACCCCCTGCCAAGAAGCAGGAATATTGCATTCAAATCACTCCTGACAGATGGCCATCCAGCCTCTGCTTAAAAGCTTCCAAAGAAGGAGCCTCCACCACACTCCGGGGCAGAGAGTTCCACTGCTGAACGGCTCTCACAGTCAGGAAGTTCTTCCTCGTGTTCAGATGGAATCTCCTCTCTTGTAGTTTGAAGCCATTGTTCCGCATACTTGTCTCCAGGGAAGCAGAAAACAAGGTTGCTCCCTCCTCCCTGTGGCTTCCTCTCACATATTTATACATGGCTATCATATCTCCTCTCAGCCTTCTCTTCTTCAGGCTAAACATGCCCAGCTCCTTAAGCCGCTCCTCATAGGGCTTGTTCTCCAGACCCTTGATCATTTTAGTCAAGGCCCTCCTCTGGACACATTCCAGCTTGTCAATATCTCTCTTGAATTGTGGTGCCCAGAATTGGACACAATATTCCGGGTGTGGTCTAACCAAAGCGGAATAGAGGGGTAGCATGACTTCCCTAGATCTAGACACTATGCTCCTATTGATGCAGGCCAAAATCCCATTGGCTTTTTCTGCCGCCACATCACATTGTTGGCTCATGTTTAACTTGTTGTCCATGAGGACTCCAAGATCTTTTTCACGCGTACTGCTCTCGAGCCAGGCATTGCCCCCCATTCTGTATCTTTGCATTTTGTTTTTCCTGCCAAAGTGGAGTATCTTGCATTTGTCACTGTTGAACTTCATTTTGTTAGTTTCGGCCCATCTCTCTAATCTGTCAAGATCGTTTGTTGATGGCCATGTTGTTGTTGTTGTTCATTCGTTCAGTCATTTCCGACTCTTCGTGACCTCATGGACCAGCCCAAGCCAGAGCTTCCTGTCGGCCGTCACCACCCCCAGTTCCTTCAAGGTCATTCCAGTCACTTTAAGGATGCCATCCATCTTTGAGGATGAGCTCCCTCTATCAGTTCCAGCTCCTCATGCAGGGACATGAGAGAAGCCTTCCACAAGGATGCATTAAGCCTGGCTGCTTCCTGTCTGGACAAGATGGATCCTCTCACCTCTGCAGGAGTCTACCTTAAATCATGTAGCTGTGGACAAGTCTACATAGGGACCACCAAACGCAGCACCCAAACACAAATCAAAGAACATGAAAGGCACTGCAGATTAATCCAACTAGAGAAGTCAGCCATAGCAGAGCACTTGATGAACCAACCTGGACACAGCATATTATTTGACAACATAGAAATGCTGGACCACTCTCACAACCACCATGTCAGACTACACAGAGAAGCCATTAAAATCCACAAGCATGTGGACAATTTCAACAGAAAGGAGGAAACCATGAAAGTGAACAAAATCTGACTATCAGTATTTTTTTAAAGAAACGTTTAAAATGTGAGTAAATAAAGAACAACACTCAGAAAACAGGGTAACAATCAGGGCCCATAAACACCTCCCAACCAAGGATTCCCCAGGCAAGAAGTAGCCAGGCTTTGAATGCCCAAGTTGTAGGAGAAAGATAAACTCAGAAAAAAAAATTGTATTGTCGAAGGCTTTCATGGCCAAAATCACTGGGTTGTTGTAGGTTTTTTCGGGCTATATGGCCATGTTCTAGAGGCATTCTCTCCTGACATTTCGCCTGCATCTATGGCAAGCATCCTCAGAGGTAGTGAGGTCTGTTGGAATTAGGACAATGGGTTTATATATCTGTGGAATGACCAGGGTGGGACAAAGAACTCTTGTCTGTTGAAGCTAGGTAAGAATGTTTCAACTGACCACCTTGATTAGCATTTGATGGCCTGACAGTGCCTGGGGCAATCTTTTGTTGAGAGGTAATTAGATGTCCTTGTTTGTTTCTTCTCTATTGTTTTGCTGTTGTAATTTTAGAGTTTTTTTAATACCGGTAGCCAGATTTTGTTCATTTTCATGGTTTCCTCCTTTCTGTTGAAATTGTCCACATGCTTGTGGATTTCAGTGGCTTCTCTGTGTAGTCTGACATGGTGGTTGTTAGAGTGGTTCAGCATTTCCGTTCTCAAATAATATGCTGTGTCCAGGTTGGTTCCTCACTACCTCTGAGGATGCTTGCCATAGATGCAGGCGAAACGTCAGGAGAGAATGCCTCCAGAAAATGGCAATATAGCCCGAAAAAACCTACAACAACCCAAAAGTTTTTTTAATTTTGTTTTATTTATTTACATTATAGATACCATGGACAATTTTCTATACCTAGAACACAGCGAAGAGCCAGTCTTTGTAGCAGCTACACTATAGACAACTAGAATATGCCGCTTCAATGCTATAGTCTTTTGCTATCATTTCCTACATGTGGTGCACTGGGCATTACTTTCTCTTGCTGTAGTACAGGTGTAACAGCAGAGGGGGACAAAGTATGGCTTATTCCATAGCAGATCTGCCAGATCAATTTTGGTGAAAACATTGATCCCCAGCACATTCTCTAGAAATATAGCTCAACCAATGTTGTTACCACACTGTAACCAACTAGGTTTCTCATCCTGTACCAAAGCATCTGCACAAACAGACTTTCTTCCAAGTGATATTTTAAGTTGCTGCTATGTTCATATCAGAGTAAGGTAGCAGTTACTGTACCACAATTTCTCCTAGTCCTACAGATGTGATAGGATTTGGTTCTTTTATGTGTGTGTGTGTATGTGCTGTTAGAGTTTATTATTGTTTGTATATGTGTTAGTTTCTTTCATTTGTAATGATTTTTAAAAACATGAAAGAAATTGTACGTTGGAGCTTATTTTGAAGATGTTTTAGAAATAATTTATTTTGCTTCCTTTTTCACTATTTTATTTTATTTTATTGGCTGTGAACTATTTTCTGTTTGCTATGTAGTTATGTCACATTATTTGGATGTGTCTGTTTCTGTACCAGAGTTCCTCAATATTTATGGTTTTGACGTTTGTGGATTTGATTAAAAATGTACTCCCTAGGATTTGTTCATTCCTCCAATGTGATTTTATGCTCAGCTTCCAGTGGAAGTTGGCCATAGAGTCATCTTGGAATATTTCAAAATTGTTAGAGAAGTGTTCTCTCGAGCTCACAGTTTTTCAGTTTCATGGGAGTCATATGAATGTTTAAGTTTAGCTGTATTTCATTTTGTCTTTGACCTCCAGAGGGAGTGAATCATCTACATGAATAATTATGGCTATAGCATTATGAATAATTATTTAACGAATACATATTTCAGTTATGCATTACAAAAATATTGTAAAGTCTTATACGTTTTAAAAAGTAGTTACAATTTAAATTATAATCAAATATAGAACATGGCCATATAGCCCAAAATAACCTACATCAATCCTATAATCAAATAATTATAAAGTTATGTTTTTCTTGGTCTTGGATGTGGTCTTTCTTTCCAAATCAGACATCTACATTCCAGTTATGCTGTTAACGAACAAAATGTTTGCATAGTGATGTGCCAGAAAGCAAAACAAGTTGAAAGAAAACCAAAGTAAGAAATTACTGGCTTCTATACATATGGATTGCTTTATGTGCCTCCATCCTAATCCATTTTGCAATTTATATTTTAGGGACATGGCTGCTATACTTACCTTGCACTTGGAGTATAGCCCTGGCAGCAGAACCAGGCTGTTTACCCTCCTGGAACATGCTACTCCTCTTTGGCACTGGTGCAGTACTGATGCGTGGAGCTGGCTGTACAATTAACGACATGTGGGATCGGGACTATGACAAAAAGGTAGAGAGGACTTGAAAAGAACAGGCAGGCTCATTATGGTTGCTCAGTAAGTAAATGACATTTTTGTAAAGCAGTTCCTTTACTTACCCTTGAAACATATTCTCCAACTGGTGCAGAAATCCTTCCGTAATCTTCTAGCTACTTTTAAAATGTTCTGGTTTCTCTCTCTTTTTCTTTCCTCCTTAGTCCTCAGCTTTCTGTAAACTGAATCCACAAGGGATTGGGGTAACTGTCCTCTTCTTCTCCTGTTGGCTATAACATTATCAGCATTGTGAATGTAATTGGCAATATGGCCATGAGTTGGACAGATTGGACCAGGGCAGAATGAGGCTATGAGTGCTACCATCATAATGGGCTGTTAGTGATACCTTTGCATATAAAAACTTACTGACCTATTTTGCAAATAATACCAAGTCACAACTTTGCAAGAACCAGCTTCCCTTCCTTCTCTGGAGAAACAACTTCAAAAACTTGCTGACAACAAGTTAAAAACACACACTAGAATTTGGAAAAGTTTTTTTATTATTATTACATCATCTAGAATTCCATGGCCAATGTAATCCTTGCTGATGATGGGATTTGGGAATTGTACTCCAAACAAAGAAATACCCTTCCCCAAGCTCTGGGTAATGCTAAAAAAAATAACCTGTACGCCAGGTTTAGATTAACCACAGTTTGCTATTCCATCTGAAACAAACTGCACTTAATCCTTACTGTGTTTACTAAAAGCAATTCAACTTCACAGTCTGGAGAAGAGTATGTTGAAATGGGAAGTCATATTGAAATAACCTTAGAGTTGGCACATATAAGATGGAGTGAGATTCTTTTAGGTTGCTCTGTAGAGAAGTACACAAATCAATGTATTCATACTATAAGAAGATATTTGACCTATTTCCTGTCTGTCAGAGCTGTCCAACAGCAAAATAGTGTTAGATTCTTCTTTGTGTATTCCTGTATGGCAACGGGATTGAGTAGATGGCCCTTGCAGTCCCTTTCAAAACTTTGGTTCCATGATTTTAACTTTGGTTTGACATTGACATTTCTTCTAATCTATAGATGAAGTTAGCTAGCTTTCCCAGGTTCAGACATCAGAATAATCCAGAGTTTTGAAACTCCTCCCTGCAGTTCAATTGGAAGGGAAAGTGTGACCACACAAGTTTTATGCATCTTCACAAAATGAAACCATGGTTAGTGTACAAATACACATAGCTAGTGTTTCCACTGTACTACATACGAGGGGTATTTTTAAATTAAGGTCCGTTGGAACATAAGTACACAACGAAAGTTTATTTCAAAAACGTAAATTTATTTTCAGAAAGTACATACTTCACTCTATTTTTCGACATAGTTGCCAAGTTTGTTCAAACACTTATCATACCTCTGAACCAATTTTAAAATACCCTCTTCATAAAAACTTGCCGCCTGCTCCGATAACCAAATCGTCTGTAATCAAAGAAGGGCGACTGGAGCAGTCCTCATCATGGACGTTGTCATGGCCATCTTTGAATTGTCGTACCCACTTACGCACTTTGCTTTCACTCATAACAGTATCACCGTACACTTCACAAATCTGTCGATGAATTTCTGCAGCAGGCAGGTTCCTTGCTGACAAAAACCGTATCACTGAGCGAACCTCACATGCGGCGGGTGAGTTGATAGTCTTAAACATTATTAAAGCACAGAACAGAGCCGTACAAGTTAGCTACAGAGCGGAAACGGAGCACAGTTGTTCCCGAGGCATGCCAGTACACGACACACGTGCTCGTTGCGGTATGCGCACGAACTACTAGTGTCTACAACAAAACGGACCTTACTTAAAAATACCCCTAGTACATTGACAGGGGGATACAATGCATTAGAAAACCAAATTGACTTAAATACCTTGAAAGTCTATATTTTCTCAGTTATATTATGTCAGTTAGTAATACAGTCAATAACTGAAATAATTTGCTGTGTTTTAGGTTGAGAGAACTGCAAGTCGGCCACTAGCAGCTGGAGAGATTTCAAGTTTTCATTCTCTGGTTTTTCTTGGGGGACAGCTTAGTCTGGCCTTATGTGTCCTGTTATGTTTGAATTATTATAGGTAAGTTGAAAACGAATGGGCCCCTTTTAGCATACTAATAAATTGAGAAGGTTAATGACATAGTCTGCCATATATGAGAAACTGTTTTGGCCTCAACTTGTTTTTAATTAGTTATGTTATGTATATAATTGTTTTATATACAGCTGTATTTAAAATCAATCTTTGTATTACACAGCTAACTGTTGCTGTTTGTCAGCTTAATATTATGTATATTTTTTAAGGAAATGAATAGTTGGTTGTTTAGGGCGTTTCTGTCTAGGCTGCCTTCGTGGGGCGTGGGTTTTGGAATCATTTTGACCGAGACATGAATGCAGAAAAAGTTGCATTTGAATTGATATGTGTGGATTTTTTTTTTTTTTAAAAGAAATATTTGGTTTAGGTAATGTTTTCTCAGATCCTAGCAGCAAAGGCAGAAAAATCAGGCTAAGTGTGAAGAATTGCATTCATATCCATTTCACTGGAAAGGAAAATGGTTGTGATTGTACTTTGCTGTATTTCAGTTATAAATTGCTAGCATATCTACCTGGTGTTGCACAGGTGTCATAAGGACCGCTGCCCCCCTGATTTCATCCCTTTTTTCTCTTTCACTCCCATCATACCTTTTCTCCTTTCCTTTCTCTTCCTTCCTTCTCTCCTCCCCCCCCTTTTCTTTTTTGTCCTTTCCTTTCCCTTCCTTCCTTTCCCCTTTCTCCCTTCTCCAGCTCTGAGAGAGCCTACCTCACAATGTACCCATGGCAACATGACTCTCTTTGTGGCTCTCTCTGTCCTTCCTCCCTTTCCCTCATACACACCCCACCTTTCTTTCCCAGTGACATCACAGAGGGACACTGGATAGTCACCTAATGACTGCCTTTGTGGTACAAACAAACATATAGATATACATACATACTTTGACTGACTGACAGATTATTATGGGAAAGGTATGCTAGTAATAAAATAAGTAGCAATGGGTTTTTTAAATAATAAAATTAAGATGTGTTAAAATTTATATCTTCTATACGTATAATAAAAGTGAAAATATGTATATGTTATATGGCTGGGGTGTTCACTTACACAGACAAGCCTCCACAAACAGCTGTCGCTCCCACCATTCAGGAGACCCCAGTGGCCCACCCTCCAATGAAATTGCAGGTTATAGTGAGCGCCATTAACGTGTCCAAGAGCCCTGCCGATGTCCTCCACTAATGCCATCCTGCCCACCACCCAAGTGAAGGCTTTCATTGGGGACAATTCCTACTAGATTTTATGTTTTTCTCTCCACCACGGGCATCCCAGTGGTCCTTTCTCTCTCCATTGGTGTGGAATTTGCATGATCCTACCCACTTCCTCTCCCTTAACCCTTTCCTACTCTATGGCACACAACAAACAGAAAGAAATTGATCGGCAACTGACCATACTGGAAGGTTTTGGGGGACTGACTCAACGTGATGGAAGTTGTAGTTCACTCTGCACAGACATGGATCTAGACCACATTTGGCACACAGAACCCCCATGAGCAAATACTGAAGAGGCTTGGGGAGGAAGTTGACCTTGATTTATAGGAGTTGTAGGTACTGGGATGTATAGTTCACTTGCAATCAAAGAGCATTCTGAACCTCACTAGCAATGGACCTGGATCTAACTCGTCACACAGATCCCCCATGACCAACAAAAAATACTGGAGGTCTTTGAGGTGATTTAAAGGAGGAAGAGTTCACCTAGATCCAGAGAGAACTGTGAATGAATCAGGACCAAACTCAGCACACAGACCGAACATGGCCAAGTTTGAATTTTTGGGAATTGCAGTTCACCCACAGCCTTATGCATTTTCTAATGGGAACATTCATTAAAAAAAGAAAAAAAAGAAGCAAAGATTGATTTTTTCTAATAAATAACATTAGAAATCGCCAAAATGACCTAACATCCAAAAACAAACAATGCATTTTTCAAATAACCCAGGCATTGCCAGGACCCCAAGCTAGTTATAATAATAAAAAAGTCTAGGTACTGACCCTTAATTACCCAAAACTGCTTGATATATACGCAACAAGTAGTACCAGCACCTTTGAGAAAATCAGGTGACCTATTGGGTTCCTTTAAATTGTTTCCTACTTATGACAACACTAAAACATGCCTAAAGTCAGATAGGCAAATCTATTGTGGGGTTTTCTTGGGGAGGTTTGTTCAGAGGTGGTGTGACTTTGCCTTGCATGGCCTGGATCTCTCACATGACTTGAAGAAATACGAAAATATTTTGGAAAAATTCCTTGCTATGTAAAGCAGGTCATTGGCATGTAATATTGAGGCGGGACATAGCTAACTCACTGAAATGCTGAACAGGAATACTTTATACTACAACATTATGTTGCAGTCATCACTTTTGAGTATAATTAAATTTAGCCTAGATTGAATAATGTTGTTGTTCTCATAGCTCTGAACAGCAAACATGAAGCTGATCCATTTGATCTTTCCAAGACCTCTGTGAGTTACATCAAGCTGAGACCTTGAGGCCCCCAAATAAATATCAAGACTGAGCAATGTGAGAAATGAGGTGTCCCTGTTCAAAGTCTAATACTGGCTGAGATCCCACATGCAATGCACAGAGACTAACCAATTAAATACTGTAGATGAGTCTCCACTATCCAACCTCCTCCTTTTTCCAGGGCTCGATAGCTACAAACAAGAAAGCTTTTTGTGCATCTTAAAAGAAAATAATATACATGTGTATTGTCGAAGGCTTTCATGGCCGGAATCACTGAGTTGTTGTAGGGTTTTTTGGGATATATGGCCATGGTCTAGAGGCATTATCTCCTGACGTTTTGCCTGCATCTATGGCAAGCATCCTCAGAAGTAGTGAGGTTTGTTGGAACTAGGAAAAAGGGTTTATATATCTGTGGAATGACCAGGGTGAGACACCGGGATTGTGGCGCAGCTGGCTGAGTGTCAGCTGCATTAAGATCACTCTGACCAAAAGGTCATGAGTTCGAAGCCAGCCCGGGCTGGAGTGGGTGTCCAGCCATTGTGTAGCCCGTTGTCGACCTTTGCAACCCGAAAGACAGTTGCATCTGTCAAGTAGGAAAATAAGGGACCACCTTGTGTGGGAGGCTTAATTTAACTAATTTATGAGGCCATAAAGAAAAAGACTCCGGGGAATGTGGAATGCGGAAGAACTTCATCAGTGTCGTTGATGGACGATGAAAAGCAGCAGCTCCCCTGGCGGCCAGAAAAAAGTTAAATAGCCTTGGTGTATTTGTGTGTTAAATGTTGTTTGTCAAACTGGCATTGAATGTTTGCCATATATGTGTTGACTGTAATCCGCCCTGAGTCCCCTGCGGGGTGAGAAGGGCGGAATATAAGAACTGTAAATAAATAAATAAATTGTCTGCTGGAGCTAGGTGTGAATGTTTCAACTGACCACCTTGATTAGCATATAATGGCCTGACAGTGCCTAGAGCAAACTTTTGTTGAGAGGTGATTGAATGTCCTTGTTTGTTTCCTCTCTGTTGTTTTGCTGTTGTAATTCTAGAGTTTTTTTAATACTGGTAACCAGATTTTGTTCATTTTCATGGTTTCCTCCTTTTTGTTGAAATTGTCCACATGCCTGTGTATTCGTTTCTGGAATTCCACTGATTCTTAAATTCCATGTGCAGTTGCAGATTGCCCAGGTCCTTCAGATTAGATTGTAGAGTTAACTTTAGTGATTTTGTTTACTTGACCTTTCTATGAGATGGCCTTCTCTTACTAATTTATCTGTGTTTGATAGCCTTGTAGTCAGAGAAGTCAGAAGAAACTGTTTCATAATGGTTTTAAAGAGGCAGAAAGGTGTCTTTGGAGCGGGTCTGTCCTTTCCCTAATGAATTGAGTAATTGCTGATGTTATTACTGTTCTACCTTCCTTAAGTTTTGCTTGTTTTGCTGTAATGTAAGACAAATTGAGCTAGAATAAGACAATCTTTTTCTTTAACCACCTCCACCCTCCCTGAGTAGGCTGCGTACCTCACAGAAAAATGTGGGATGGATTAAATTTAGTGTATTTTGATTATAGTTCTCAATGGATATGTAATACCTAGATGTAGGACTTCTCATTTTAGTTCACCATACCTGTTTGGTAACCTCACCCCTCCCATTTACTGAAATTTTAGAAAATGACTTGACATGCCAGCCCCCACTAGCAATCCTCCCCCCTACTTTACTGCATTTTTTATTGAGAAACATCTGTTCAAGAAAAAAAAGAAAGAGAAATCATTTTAGGAAAGATTTATCAAGAAATAGCTTCAATGTGCCACGAGGAACCTTCTATCTAGCTATATTTGGTCTTCCCCAGATTTCTTGGGTCAAGTAAGACACAATAAAGTAGCTTTTGGGGAAGCAAAGTGTGTGCATTCAGATTTATCAGAAATACTTATTTTCTTGCTTCACAGTATTGCTTTAGGAGCTGCTTCCTTATCACTTGTGGTGACTTACCCCCTTATGAAGAGAATAACGTACTGGCCACAGCTGTTCTTGGGTGAGTTGTTCTAGTCCAGAAGTTTCATTTTCATAAATATGGATTGTTCATACTGGCTTAACTCTCGTTCAATTCAGAAGTTTAAATATGTACTTATTAATCATGTGAAGAGAGGGGGTGTGCTACTTCTTCTCACTTCACTGTCATTTCTGTCACCTTCATTATGTTTGGAAGGTGAAAGGTCTGAACCAAAGAGCCTCTGCTACATGGAGACATTCTCCTTGCAATTTAGAATCCCGGAAAACTACCTGGAGAACCTTAGCAGATATAGGAAGCTCTCCTTTTCAGACTTCTCACTATTCATACTTCTGGAGGCAGTGGAAAGGACAATGGGAGGAGTGGTACTGACACACTCAATCTCATCATGTGTTACGCTCCCTCAAAAAACTCAAAATAAGACTTTTGTGTGGAATTGTAGTCAAACTGTTTAAGGCAGGCATCCTCAAACTGCGGCCCTCCAGCTGTTTGGGCCTCCAACTCCCAGAAGCCATAACAAGCTTGTTCAGTTGTCAGGAATTCTGGAATTTGAAGGCCCAAACAGCTGGAGGGCCACAGTTTGAGGATGCCTAGTTTAAGATCTCCTATGCGTTACAAAACATTGTGTCCCATAGCAACGCAAAAATAATTGGACAATGTAATCTTTAGAGCTGAGTTTTGCCTAGAGCAGGGCTTCTTAAACTTCTCCACTTCTGACCCCTTCCACTCAAGAAATGTGAACTTGGGTATATGTGTGTGTGTGTGCGTGTGTGTATACTGCCCCTCTCAGCCTTCCGGTGACTCGAGGCAGTTTACAAGGCAAAAATTCAATGACACCAAGGACACAATTACAATATACAATATATGTATATAAAATAGGTATAAAATCAGCTGTTTACTGATAATAAATCAACATTTGCAAGGCTTGCTAAATAGGATGGTTTTCCTTTTTACGAAGAACAGCTGAAGCATCTTCAGAATTCACTGTAAACACGGCACAACAGATTTGTGTAAATGTCTAAAACAGCCATGAGGTGACATTCAGGAATCTTTTAATATTTCCAGTTTTTTCGGTTTAGAACTCTCCATACTGTTGCCCTTTTTAATAAACCACCTACCACTATGTTGACTGAGCAAAATGTAAGCTTTCCGTACCCTTTAGTTGTTATTTGGAAGAAGGAATGTTCAGTGCAGTTTTTTCCAACATCCAGTTTATAGTAATGAATGACACATTGCTGGCCAAACTTCACCCTTTTGCCCAGCCATTGAAAGTAAGCTGTACCTTTGTGTCTTTCGCATTTGCTTATCATAAAATGCTGCCGCACATGCACACAAGGTTCAGAAATGGGAGTGCCAGAAATGTAATAATACCTTTCCTGTTTCAAATTACCTTCCTTGTGCGTAAATCTGACTCATTTGGAGGATGTACTACGAAAAAATTGCACTATTTTTCCACAGAGTTCCAACAGCGTTGGAACACTGTGGGGATATTCCACCTGAAAACCCTTTTTTCACCTGGAGTCCCTGTTTTAGAATTCTGGATTAGGATATGTTTCTTCCAGAAATATGAATAATTCTTTCTTCCTTCAGAAACTATCAGTAACGATAACTGGAAGCCCGATTCATATGCCTCCCTGTGCGCCTGTTTCAGAGCTTTGAATAGTTACAATTTTGGGGTTACAATTTCCAGAATGTTGTTTTGAAAAAACACTATTCAAAATCATCTCTTTCCCAGTCTTTAATTTCTCACGAGGATGGAATATTGTGAGCTTAAGGTGGCATACTGAAGCACTCAAAAGAACGTGCTACCTTTCCATCCATCTGTGGATGCAAGTGGAAATATATATCCTACACAATTTAGAGAGGGCTTGTGGTATGTGGTTTCCCTCTTTAGTTTATAACATAAAGGCTATAAAAAGTCATACACTTTTACTAGTAAATCTTATCCTACAATAAAACCATATGTCTTACATTTGCTATGAGGTCATTTTGTTTTCTTGCTTCAGAATTGCTCAATTTAAAAATAAATCTGTAATCCTCAAAGTAAACTCTTAAAGTAAACTTATATCTAAGTGCCTTGCGCTTAGACCTCATATCTAGATTTCAAACTTTTTTTTTTAAACCTGGGTATTAGGTCAGTGTTACATTCCAGTCTTTCTTTCAGGCCTTACCTTCAACTGGGGAGCCTTACTTGGCTGGTCTGCTATTCAAGGCTCTTGCAACTGGTCTGTTTGCTTGCCACTCTATTTCTCAGGGGTTTTGTGGACATTGACGTACGACACTATTTATGCTCACCAGGTAATGTAGCTTTCTTATTCCTTAATAGACCTTTGAAATAAGGGCTAGTGCTGAGTGGCTTTGATAAATTATGCTGCTTTGATATTATTGTTTCTGTTCAGCTTGGAAATGAGTTTTAAATTGTGTTTGCTTGAACAACTTTAGAGTTGTTTCCATTGTTGCTCTTTTTCTGCTCTTGTAAACCTGATGTATTTGGATATAAAACCAAACTTTTTTTTAAGCAAACACTATCTGTGTGTATTTGGAGTTTTTTATTCTGCTTATGAGTTTCCCTGACTCTTCTTGATAATGTGAACATTCAATAATACATAGTCATACCTTTCCCCCCAATTTGGGAACAATGATTCCTAACCTCATTAGTAGCTCAAGCTGTCCATAAACAAAAATACTAAGATCAAAGTGCCTTGCTCATGTTCATCTTATGTTAAACCGATGATAACTTGGTAAACAAAAACTGTGCTACTATCCCCTCTTTGCAAATGGGAGGGTGTGGATGAGAACTAAACGGTTTCACAATTGCCCCAACTTTGAGGGAATCGTGGGGTCCTCCAGATCTTGTTGGACTGTCAGTCCCAGCAACACTAGACTAAAATGAAAGGCAAGGAATGCTGTAAGTTGCAGTCCAACAATATTTGCACAATCATATCATTCCCCAGCTTAATTGCAATGGAATGTGTTATCCTAAGCTGGTTTGTTTAACAAAGCTAGTTTCATATACTATCTGTTGAAATTGCTGTTTTCCTTTCGGACGAGCCATATTAATATTAATTTTGTCACATTTGGAATGCATAACAAGCAACAGTAAAGCTAAAACATGCTGTTGACAATTGTACCCCAATTCTGTAATCTTGCCTCTATATATACCATTTTGTCCTTCATATTGTTCTATATTATTCAGTCCGTCCTATATTCAGAAGAGGGAGGAAGTGCAACTGGGCCATCTTACTAAATGTTTTGCAACCTTTCATTGTAGGACCGAAGGGATGATCTTGCCATAGGGGTGAAATCCACAGCGCTCCGGTTCAGGGAAAACACCAAACAGTGGCTCAGCGGTTTCAGCTCCTTGATGCTTTTGGGACTCACTGTGACAGGAATTAATTGTGACCAGACTTTCCCATACTATGCATCTGTGACTGCTGTTGGATTGCACTTGGCTCGGCAGGTTAGTCACAAGTTTTGGTGCCTATTTATATCATTCCTTCAAACACTGGCTTATTTATTTGTTGTGTCAAGGCAACCAGTCAATTATATTACATTTCTAACAGAACAAAGCAAACAAACAGACAAAATACAAAATTTGCGAGTTTGGTAGTTGATTAAATGTCCTTTGACCAGTATGTGGCCACTTGGAGTGCTTCTGGTGTTGCTGCAAGAAGGTCTTCCATTGTGCATGTGGCAGGGCTCAGGTTGCATTGCAGCAGTGGTTTGCTCCTCTCCACACTCGCATGTCGAGGATTCCACTTTGTAGCCCCATTTCTGAAGGTTGGCTCTGCATCTTGTGGTGCCAGAGCGCAGTCTGTTCAGCGCCTTCCAAGTCGCCCAATCCTCTGTGTGCCCAAGGGGGAGTCTCTCATTTGGTATCAGCCATTGGTTGAGGTTCTGGGTTTGAGCCTGCTACTTTTGGACTCTCGCTTGCTGAGGTGTTCCAGCGAGTGTCTCTGTAGATCTTAGAAAACTATTTCTAGATTTAAGTCATTGATGTGCTGGCTGATACCCAAACAGGGGATGAGCTGGGGATGTCTCTGCCTTGGTCCTTTCCCTATTGGCTGCTACTTCCCGGCTTAAACCTGGCTTAAACCTAGTTTAAATTCCTAACCATCTCACTGCTGCATGTTAATGAAATGCCAGCTGTGTTTTATAATCCGTGTACACTCGAGTATAAGCCGACCCAAATATAAGCTGAGGCACCTAATCTTACCACAAAAAAAATGAGAAAACTTATTGAGTATTGAGTATAAGCCAAGGGCGAGAAATGCAGCAACTACTCGTAAATTTCAAAATAAAACTAGATACCAATAAAATTACATTAATTGAGGCATCAGTAGGTTAATTTTTTTGAATATTTAAAGTATTTCAGAGAAAAACAGTAAACTAGCTCTATACGTGAAAAAGTATGGCAAACAAAAACAATGTGGTATCAACAATGACTTAATAATAATAATAACAACAACAAAACTTCATTTGTATTCCGCCCTATCTCCACATGGGGACTCTGGCCAGTTTCTAGCATAGTAACAGACAAACATTAAATGCCCATATAAACAATGCAGAGCTAGATATAGATCTATAATTATCTATACTAATTTCACATATGCATTTCCCCCTGAAACGTTTGCAAATCCTCTCTGTATATGTTCATTTCCCTCCTGCAATATTTGCAAACCCTATATATCTATGTTTATATCTATCTAGACATCTCTCTCTCTATATATGTGTGTGTGTGTTCATTTCCCCTGCAATATTTGCAAGCCCTATATATCTATATTAATATCTATCTAGACATGTCTATATATATATTTGTGTGTGCATTTCTCCCCGTAATATTTGCAAACCCTATAAATCTGTATTCATACACATCTATCTAGACATCTCTCTATATATAGATAATTATATCTATATAGGATTTGCAAAGACTTGCAAACATGTGAGGGGAAAATTCATATATAAAATATTATATATATATATATATATATATATATATATACACACACACACACACACACACACACACACACACACACACACACATATACATACACACAGAGATATACACTTTGACTAGGCGGTTCACTTGCGAATTATCCCGACCTTATCTAAGCTCTGGCACTTTAGTTGTCCCTTTCCTGTACTTATGACACTTTAATAGCCAAGGGAATTACCCTGGCAACCCAGCCCTCTGATTATTGCACTTTCCCTCGGCTCTCCAAAGGAATCATTGCAATTACTCTGAGCCCAAACCCAGTTTCAACTTGGTCAGCCAGGGTATTGTTTTTATGATGTTAATTGATTTTTATGTGAGTAGATCAATAGGTACCACTTTATTGGGAAGGAGCCCCCGGTGGCGCAGTGGGTTAAACCCCTGTGCCAACAGGACTGAAGACCGACAGGTCGCAGGTTCAAATCCAGGGAGAGGCGGATGAGCTCCCTCTATCAGCTCCAGCTCCTCGTGCGGGGACATGAGAGAAGACTCCCACAAGGATGATAAAACATCAAATCATCCAGGTGTCCCCTGGGCAACGTCCTTGCAGACGGCCAATTCTCTCACACCAGAAGCGACTTGCAGTTTCTCAGGTCGCTCCTGACACGACCAAAAAAAGTGGGAAGGTAACAGCACTCCATGCAGTCATGCCGGCCACATGACCTTGGAGATGTCTATGGACAATGCTGGCTCTTTGGCTTAGAAATGGAGATGAGCACCATCCCCCAGAGTTGGACACGACTAGACTTAATGTCAAGAGGAAACTTTTACCATTACCTTAAAGTTATGATTAAATGCAGAAACTATATTTGAATCTTTTAAAATAAACTCCAAAAGTGTTCTGAAGCTATAATTTTGAAGCTAAAATTTTTAAAGCAAAAGGGCTGTTTTATAAGGAATTTGAGGAGAGGATATGGTTGACATATTGTTGCTCTGGTTTACAATAATCTCTATAAACCTCTGTCTCCTTCCCCAGATATACACACTAGACATTCACAGTCCTGAAGATTGCTGGAAAAAGTTTTCTTCCAACCGTACAGTCGGACTCTTACTGTTTATAGGAATTGTATTTGGAAACTTACAGAAAACGAAAAACACAGACGATGTGAGGAAACCCTTAGAGAGCAGTTCAAAAGAAATGAATGCCGATTTACAGGAAAAATAATGAAGATGCCATAAAAAGTGTGCACAGTGTAAAGAGATTTCTTCATATTTAATATACATGGCGAAAGAAGACATGTTGAAAAGACTATATATTTTTGTACCTTTAAAGTTATTATTGTCAATACGGGATCTTGGAAAACAATCAGCTGTTTCGAGAACTTAATTGCAAAAATATCGATGGGTGTGAAGTCTAAAGGCCTGTGTTGTAAACCTTGTAAATTATCATGGCTGTGAGCAATTCCCTGTTTGTGGAAAATAATGTTTGCAATGCTGTGACTCAGAAACTGTTTTGTATATAACAACTATGCATTCACTTATTTAAAACTAAAATATGTAGTGACTGTCAACAAGGTGACATTTGGTTCCTTGATGTTTTCATTTGGAATACATTGAGTGTCCTACATACGTACTACTGATTAATATTGATACTTTGTTTGGTTTATATCTCACTCAGGACAGTGGTTCGTTTGCAATCAGTGAGGACGATATTAAATATAATGTTGCGTTGGCTAATAAGTGATAAAGGTCTCTGTCTTTACCAATTTCTGTTTACATTTTACAGCTTTTCTTTTGAGTCAAAGAAATCTTAAACTTTGAGGAGTCAAAGCAATAAGAGGTCAAACCCTTTCTAGAAGATATAAACTCCCCCCCATTCTTTCAACTTTCAAGTACAATACGTACATTTTGTATACAACAGGTACATTTCATGTTCCTTCTCCCCCTGATAAACTGTATTTCACTGCAAATGGCAATGAGAGCTTAACTTTCCACAAGCCTTTTGTTTCTGGAAAAAATGCATCTTTAGTGTAATCTGATACCAAGCCAAGGGTCCCCTGGTTGTGCAGTGAGTTAAGCCACTGAGCTGCTGAACTTGCTGACCGAAAGGTCGGCGGTTCGAATCTGGGGAGGGGGTGAGCTCCCGCTGTTAGCCCCAGCTTCTGCTAACCTAGCAGTTTGAAAGCATGCAAATGTGAGTAGATCAATAGGTACCGCCTTGGTGGGAAAGTAACAGTCATGCTGTCCACATAATCTTGGAGGTGTCTACCATCAACGCTGGCTCTTCGGCTTAGAAATGGAGATTAGTACCACCTCCAGAGTCGGACACGACTAGATTTAACGTCAAGGGAAAACCTTTACGTTTAATGCAAATCCGATGCAATCTTGGCTTCTGTCTTTCCTTGGAATCTATTATTCTTCCAATTTTAAAATGAACCAATCATGAGATGATCAGATTTTGCTTTTATAAGTAATGATATGAATGAGCTGTTGTTTTTCTCTTCCGTTTGTACAAGTTGCAAACCAAGCTGGGGGACCGCAGTTAACTGTGGTTACATACCTTTCAACTACGATATCTGAGCAAACTTTGAAATTGATCTGCAAATCTGCAAATGGTTCATAGAGGGAGATATGTTCAGACCTCTTTATTGTGGTCTAAAGAGGTTACTTACATTTATGTTCCTTTGTAGAGACATTATCACATTTCTCTCATACCTGTGCGACCCAGCAGCGCCAACTGTTGCCTTAAGAATCTTAAATTAAGGTTGCTCAAACAATAACCATATACCCAAGAAAAAAACCAAAGTGATGCTCTAGCTGCCTGATGATTTCATTTATTCAGAACAGACTTTCAGCACCAAAATCTCTTAATTGAAAAGGACAAGATTAAAAGCTCACAATTTAGCATCAGGGCAGATATATTTATCGCTTTAAGTGCTTTTGTTGTTGGGTGTCTTCATGTTGTTTCTGACTTACAGTAATCATAAGAGGTTTTCTTAGGCTAATCGTGTGTGACTTACCCAAGAATTTTTATAGCTGGGTGGCAATTTGAACCCTGTTCTCCAGAGTCATAGTCCAAAACCATGCTGGCTCCAGTGAAGAGATTACTTTAGCTAAAAGCAACAATCTGCTTCCTCTCAGGTACCCTTCGTATAGCATCTCAGAGCTAAGTATTTTATGCTTGATGAAAGGATAAGAGGATTAATTAATCCTGAGCTATTATGTAGTTAGTGGTTGGTATAGTAATTTGTTCTTTGCTTTGCGAGCCAACCATAGTTTCAGTGAGACTGCTATCCCAGTGTTTCAGTAGCATGAAACAGTGTAGGGCCTTTAAGGACCGAGCTCAGGACATTTCACATTTTATATTAATTTTAATTTTTATTTTCATGTCAGGAGTGACTTGAGAAACTGCAAGTCGCTTCTGGTGTGAGACAATTGGCTGTCTGCAAGGACATTGCCCAGGGGAAGCCCAGATGTTTGATGTCTTACCATCCTTGTGGGAAGCCTCTCTCATATCTCTGCATGGGGAGCTGGAGCTGACAGAGGAAGCTCAATCCACTCTCCCCAGATACAAACCGCTGACCTGTTGATCAGCAATCCTACCAGCCCAAGGGTTTAACCCATTGCGCCACAGAGGGCTCAATTCATTTTGATGATAGAATCATAGAGTTGGAAGAGACCTCATGGGCCATCCAGTCCAACTCCCTGCCAAGAAACAGGAAAATTGTATTCAAAGCACCTCTAACAGATGGCCATTCAGCCTCTGTTTAAAAGCCTCCAAAGAAGGAGCCTCCACCACACTCCGGGGCAGAGAGTTCCAGTGCTGAACAGCTCTAAATAAATCCAAGGCATTTTAATTTATTTTTGAAGAATGTATTTAATTTATTGTCGAAGGCTTTCATGGCTGGAATCGCTAGGTTCTTGTGGGTTTTTTCAGGCTATAGGGCCATGTTCTAGAGGCGTTTCGCCTGCATCTATGGCAAGCATCCTCAGAGATAGTGAGGTCTGTTGGAAATAGGACAGTAGGTTTATATATCTGTGGAATGGCTGGGGTGGGGCAAAGGGCTCTTCTCTGCTAGAGCTAGGTGTGAATGTTTCTGAACCACTGACCACATAGGGAAGCTGATGAAGAAACACAACATACAAACAATCTACAAACCCACCAAGAAAATCCAACAAATGCTACGTTCAGCAAAGGACAAGAGGGATCCTCTCTCTTCTGCAGGAGTCTTCTGTATACCATGCAGCTGTGGACAAGTCTACATAGGGACCACCAAACGCAGCATTGCTCAAACATGAATCAAGGAACATGAAAGGCACTGCAGACTACTTCAACCAGAGAAGTCAGCCATAGCAGAGCACCTGATGAACCAGCCTGGACACAGCATATTATTTGAGAACACAGAAATGTTGGACCACACCAACAACCACCATGTCAGACTACACAGAGAAGCCATTGAAATCCACAAGCATGTGGACAATTTCAACAGAAAGGAAGAGACCATGAAAATGAACAAAATCTGGCTACCAGTATTAAAAAACTCTAAAATTACAACAGCAGAACAGCAGAGAGGAAACAACCAGGCACATCTTAACACCTATCAACAAAAGATTTTCCCAGGCTCAGCCAGGCCTTCAATGCTAATGAAGGTGGTCAGTTGAAACATTCACACCTAGCTCTAGCAGAGAAGAGCTCTTTGCCCCACCCCAGCCATTCCACAGATATATAAACCCACTGTCCTATTTTCAACAGACCTCACTACCTCTGAGGATGCTTGCCATAGATGCAGGCTAAACGTCAGGAGAAATGCCTCTAGAACATGGCCCTATAGCCCAAAAAAACCCACAAGAACCTAATGTATTTAATTGCCTAAGTCCAGATATAAATCCCAATTAAAGTAGAACCAGTGAAGTGGTAGAAAATTGTTAAGTGAGCATTTTGATGATTCAGTGCGTCCATTCTAAGTTGGAACTAATTAGATTTAGGCCTATATATTTTATTGGCTGCTTTCTTGTACGTCATTCCGGTAGCCTGGATATAAATAAATAAATATAAATAAATAAATACATCTAGTAATAATGTGCCTCACCCCATCGCCCACACCGCCGAAGCTCTCCAGCATAATGAGATTATATATTGCCCAATCTTTCTTGGAAGTAATTTTTGTCTGAGGAGTGGCAGGTGCATTCTTCCAGGAGTCGCAATGATGTCACTACATCCCTGGGAATTTCTTCCACTGGGTTTGTACAATTTCCTGGAGCGCTTAACTAGTTTTCTTGTTGAAGCTGATCAAAGCAGGTGTGCTGTCTTGTAAAAAAAAAAAACATGAAAACATGATACACCCTTTGCTGTTTGCAGAGAGGTGTAAATTTGCTCTATTGATTCCTTTTATGCCTTTCTCTCTGTTTGCCTTGGTGTCACATGGCACACCTCATCAGTCACCTCATCGGTAATATCTCTTTAAGTGGATGATGATTTCATCACCTTTCACAACCTTTTAGCCATTGCTTTTACATCATTCCCTACCTCCGCCCCCTCACATACAATAATAAATGCAACACATTGTCAATGGAACATCAGATTATCAAATCTTATGTTTCGACCTCCCTTGCTTCCACTGATGCATCAATGAAGACCTTTTAGCATCAAAAGGAATGCCAATTAGGAATTCCTGTTCTAGCTCTACTGCCTGCCAAGGAGCTGGAGATCTCCATTCATATCCAGATGTTTTCATTACTGAATTTTTCAAGTCACACTTTATTTATTTATCGTGTCAGGAGCAAACCAAAACAGTTGTATTGCATTAGAAAACAGACAAACAAACAAACAAACCACAAAGTTTGCAGACTTGGTATTCTATTAAATGTCCTTTGACCAGTAGCTGGCCACTTAAAGTGCCTCTGGTGTTGCTGCAAGAAGGTCCTCCATTGTGCATGTCACAGGACTCAGGTTGCATCGCAGTAGGTGGTCTGTGGTTTGCTCTTCTCCACACTCACATGCTGTGGATTCCACTTTGTAGCCCCATTTCTTAAGGTTGGCTCTGCATCTCATGGTGCCAGAGCGCAGTCTGTTCAGCGCCTTCCAAGTTGCCCAGTCTTCTGTGTGCCCAGGAGGGAGTCTTTCATTTGGTATCAGCCATTGATTGAGGTTCTGGGTTTGAGCCTGCCACTTTTGGACTCTCGCTTGCTGAGGTGTTCCAGCGAGTGTCTCTGTAGATCTTAGAAAACTATTTCTTGATTTAAGTCACACCTGAAACCATATGAATTGCATACATTGAAGGCTGTTCCTGTATGCCAATGGTTCTCAACCTGTAGGTCCTCAGGTGTTTTGGCCTACAATCAAGGGTGGCTCAACCCATTACGCAAAGTAAGCATTTGCAGTATAGTTTATTTTGCCCAGGGGCGCTCTTGAGGCACTCTTGGGGGAAAATAGACCTTGACATATGCGAGTTGTAGTTACTGGGATGTATAGTTCACCTACAATCAAAGAGCATTCTGAACTCCACCAGTGATGGAATTGAACCAAATATGGCACACAGAATGCCCACAACGAACAGAAAATATATATCAGTGATTGGTTGGGGGGGGGGGGGGCAAATACTGTTTGCTTACCGTTGAAAATTACCTAGGGCCGCCTCTGCCTGCAATTCCCATACTCCCAGCCAGTTTACCAGCTGTTACCATTTCTGGGAGTTGAAGGCCAAAACATCTGGAGACCCAAAAGTTGAGAACCACTGCTGCAAGCAGTTCTCCATTACACTATTTGATCAATAAATGTCAGGAACAGCCCCAGGATCAAGTAACCCTACATATATATACATATACACCAAAGGAAAGTCAATGGTGGTTTATGTATACATTATTTCTTTTACACTTTTAACCTTGAAAGAAACATTTGAAATGTTTTAAGTTGTTGCCTGGCAAGAGCAAGAAATGGCGACATTATTGACAAGGTATGCCCATAATACGAGTATAGCTGACGCGATCTCAGCTATACCATATAAATGCTGCTTGGGAGATATTTTTAACTGAAGATATCAAACATTGACTTTCTGTGTGCAGAAATGTGTAGTTTCAGACAGGGACAGCTTTCCTGTGGGGAGGATTCTGCATTTCCTTGTACGAACTTCACATCTTTTGTGCAATGAAAGAGTTGTTATGGAAAAAGTCTACTAGAACAAAATGTCTCCACTTAGTCATTCTGATTTATCGAACTAGTTTTTAATAGGAGATTGATAACACAATCTCCTACATATATTTGATATACTATAAAAAATTCCCAAAATAGACAGGTAAAGGATTTCTCCTGACATTAAGTACAGTTGTGTCCGACTCTTAGGGGTTGTGCTAATTTCTAAGCTAGAGCCAGCGTTGTCCGTAGATGGCTCCAAGGGCACGTGGTCAGCATGACTGCATGGAACACTGCTACCTTCCTGCTGGAATGGAACCTATTGCTCTACTCACATTTGCATGTTTTCAAATTGCTAGGTTGGTGGAAGCTGGGGCTAACAACAGGAGCTCCCCCCCACTCTTCGGATTCAAACCACTGACCTTTCGGTCAGCAAGTTAAGCAGCTCAGGTTAGCTGTTCAGGTTAGACCACACCTGGAATATTGTGTCCAATTCTGGGCACCACAATTCAAGAGAGATGTTGACAAGCTGGAATGTGTCCAGAGGAGGGCGACTCAAATGATCAAGGGTCTGGAGAACAAGCCCTATGAGGAGCGGCTTAAGGAGCTGGGCATGTTTAGCCTGAAGAAGAGAAGGCTAAGAGGAGATATGATAGCCATGTATAAATATGTGAGAGGGAGCCACAGGGAGGAGGGAGCAAGCTTGTTTTCTGCTTCCCTGGAGACTAGGACACGGATCAATGGCTTCAAACTACAAGAAAGGAGATTCCATCTGAACATGAGGAAGAACTTCCTGACTGTGAGAGCTGTTCAGCAGTGGAACTCTCTGCCCCGGAGTGTGGTGGAGGCTCCTTCTTTGGAAGCTTTTAAACAGAGGTTGGATGGCCATCTCTCAGGGGTGATTTGAATGCAATATTCCTGCTTCTTGGCAGGGGGTTGGACTGGATGGCCCATGAGGTCTCTTCCAACTCTTTGATTCTATGATCCACCTGAACATTAGGAAAAAGACTTCCTGTCTGTGAGAGCTGTTCAGCAGTGGAACTCTCTGCCCCGGAGTGTGATGGAGGCTCTGTCTTTGGAGGCTTTTAAACAGAGGCTGGATGGCCATCTCTCAGGGGTGATTTGAATGCAATATTCCTGCTTCTTGGCAGGGGGTTGGACTGGATGGCCCATGAGGTCTCTTCCAAATCTTTGATTCTATGATCCACCTGAACATTAGGAAAAAAACTTCCTGACTGTGAGAGCTGTTCAGCAGTGGAACTCTCTGCCCCGGAGTGTGATGGAGGCTCCGTCTTTGGAGGCTTTTAAACAGAGGCTGGATGGCCATCTGTCAGGGGTGCTTGAATGCCATTTTCCTGCTTCTTGGCAGGGGGTTTGACTGGATGGCCCATGAGGTTTCTTCCAACTCTATGATTCTATGATTTTGGTGCTTAATTTGTAAAATCATAATTTGATGTTTAATAGGCTTTTCCTTAAGCCTTCCTTATTATCCAACATTTTTGCTTATCCAATGTTCTGCTGATCCATTTATGTTGGGTAAGCGAGACTCTCCTGTATATTGCTAAAGATGAGTTGTACAGATACTATCTCCAAAAGGATGAACGTGCCCAAGAGCAAGTCAAATCTTTTCATTAAAGCTGTTGTGGTTCAACAACAACAGCATGATGGGGATGAGAGTGAGAGTGCAGCTGATGATGTTGGCTTTCAGTTTTCTCAGTCACAGCCTGTATCTGTAGAGAGGCCGCAGTTCTCACAGGAACGAAATGCAAATGATAAGACAGACGCTGAGAACCAGGGTCAAGGTGCCCAGGTGTTGAGATGGAGCCCATGGATTGCGGCCAAGTGTTGAGATCATCAGTTTGGTGGGAAAGCTGCTTGTTTTGATGTTTAGTGAATATATGCTCTGCTCTGGAGATTTCTCGGTGTCAGTTCCAACGTTGCTTTACGGCTAGCTCCGGTTCCTGGCCTTGGGGAAGGCTGCTTCATGCTATTTCATGGACTTTACACTGAACCTGTGCTTCAAGTCTCCTGCTTTGGCAATATGGATTATATTGGATTATAACCTGCACTATTGATCTTTTCACTGCTTATGAACTGCCTTTTGTTTGGAAATAACAATAAACTATATACCTCACAACTGTGGCTGGTTTGTTATAGAGAGCAAGGTGAATCTTATTCTGAGACACAACAAAAGCAAAAATGTGTAAACTGAGGAGATCATATTTTGGACATCTTATGAGAACATCACTCATTAAAAAAGTCTAGGAAGCAGGAAAAAAAACAGAAGTCAGTAAGAAAAGAGGAAGAACACATTAGAGATGGGTTGGTTCAATCAAGGAAGCCACAATCCTGAATTAGCAAGACCTAAACAGGGCTTTGATGGCGAGACATTAGCCATTCACAAGGTTGTCATGGTAAACAACAACATCTAGCCAAACCTTCAGTGTAAGCAATATAGCTCATTGGTGGGACATATGCTGACAAATGAGTTATGCAAATTTATTTAAATTCTAATGTATTTAATATTGTTGCTTTTCTATTAGATTTCTAACAATAGTAGATCTGCAGGTTGAACATCTCTAAATATAGAAACTAATTGCCCTGGAGGCATGTGTGTGTGTAATCCATTGGTGTCTGTGGGGCCAAGCCTTGATGTTTCCCAAGTTGTGCATGAAGAACGACTTCAGCGTCCAACTTACTACTTTGTCATGCAGGACTAATGAGTGTTTTCATGCAAGGGAAGATCTAATATTGTAATCAGCAATTACCTGAGCATAAATAGCTGCTGACAGTTTCCGAAAAATATCAGTGCCTTGATACAATGCTAATGCTCTCTATATAAGTGACACCTCAGTGAAGTTTCATTGAGGAAACAAACACTCTCCTTCGAATCGTTCAGCAAAAGGGTACGTAGACAATGGAGTGGGACTTTTCCTCTCTGGTTTTCGTTTTCTCCTAAAGCTTCAAATTTAATAGTATATACAATGTTAAATGTTCACACCAAATACGTTGGTATATGGGAAAATAGGTACAACTAGGAGAATGAGTTTGTGTGTTTAATTTTTTGATTTATTCGCTATTTTAATACTTCAAATTAAAACATTTCACAAGGTTACAGCTTCATTCTGAAGTAAGTTCATACATCCAAGAAAGTGCATTTAGATTTCAGCCATGTACCTACCATATGGCTTCAAACTACAGGAAAGGAGATTTCACTCGAACATTAGGAAGAACTTCCTAACTGTGAGAGCTGTTCAGCAGTGGAACTCTCTGCCCTGGAGTGTGGTGGAGGCTCCTTCTTTGGAGGCTTTTAAGCAGAAGCTGGATGGCCATCTGTCGGGGGTGCTTTGAAGGCGATTTTCCTGCTTGTTGGCAGGGGGTTGGACTGGATGGCCCATGAAGTCTCTTCCAACTCTAGGATTCTATGATTCTATATAAATAAGACTTAAAACTAGTTGTAAGCTGCTAGTTGTGATGGATACTGATGGTCATTGTGCTCATAATGTTCTCCAATCAGTGTACTCGTAAGGAGAAAGATTGTATATAAAATGATATCACTATCTGATATTTTCTTAAGTTAACATAGCTTACAATTTTGGCTGAATATATATTTTTATTTAATCTATAACCCACTTTCTCTCAGTATGGGAGAAGACAATATAGGTAATCGATTGACTTAGATTTTAAATTTGGTATGCTAAAACCTTGTAATAGGTTTGCCTTAAAGCAGGTATGGGCAAATTTGGACTCTCCAGGTGCTTTGGAGTTCAACTCTCACAATACCAGCTGTTAGGAATTGTGGGAATTGAAGTCCAAAACACTTGGACAGCATAAGTTTGCCCATAAGTAAAGTTAGAGGTGTTCCCCTAACATTAAGTCTAGTTGTATCCGACTCTGTGGGGTGGTGCTCATCTCCATTTCTAAGACGAAGAGCCGGTGTTGTCCCTAGACACCTCCAAAGTCATGTGGCTGGCATTACTGCATGGAGCACCATTACCTTCCTGCAGAAGTGGTACCTATTGATCTACGCACACTTGCATGTTTTCGAACTGCTAGCTTGGCAGAAGCTGGGGCTAACAGCGGGAGCTCATTCCACTCCCCAGACTCAAACTACCGACCTTTCGGTCAGCAAGTTCAGCAGCTCTGTGGTTTAACCCGCTGTGTCACCAGGGGGGCTGCAAGTTTGCCCATACTTGCCTTAAAGTCACTGTAAGTCAGAATGACTTGAAGGTACACAGCAACAAATTGCATCTCAGTGAGCAGATGGCAACTAACAGGATGACCCAGCTAGCATGGGTCATCGTGTTGGAAATTATAGTCCAAAAGAACAACTGAGCAATACATTTTGGAAATTATAGTCCAAAAGAATAACTGAGCAATACATGCCTTAAATGTCTCCTGCATTTTTTTTTTTAAAAAAAAATGGTGGCTTGGTTTTTAAGCCTGTTCTGGGGTTATTTGGGGCACCGATTCAGAAAATTTCACTGGATAGACTGCATCATCTCTAGTTTCTTAGATACGATTATCATGGTCTTCTGTGGGTGAGTAGATGGCGACTGGTAGGTGCCACATATTCTGTATCTCAAAAACTAGAGCCAATAGGGAAAAGCTGGTGTCATTTTTGGAATTAGCAGATCCGAATGTATCCTCCCCTATGAACCATCAAGATTGCTAAGATCGTCTGGAGGGGCCCTGCTCTTGATCCCACCGGCCTCACAGGCGCGGCTGGTGGGGACGAGAGACAGGGCCTTCTCGGTGGTGGCCCCTCGACTCTGGAACTCCCTTCCACTGGAGATCAGAACTGCCCCTTCTATCTTAACGTTCAGGAAACAGGTGAAAACTTGGTTTTGGGGATTGGCATTTGACGTAATGATCCTGTGATATGGATGGATGACGACGAATAATGATTTTTAATGATGACTGACCACTGTAATTATATGATTGTATTTTGCTATTTTAATGTTTTAGTGTGATTTAGAATATGATGTTTTAATGACTGTCTGTAATATTGATGTTGGAAACCAGCCTGAGTCCCTCGAACGGAGGTGAGAAGACCGGTATACAAAACTGCTAAATAAATAAATAAATAAATAATATACCCAGAAACAGAACTAACTTTTGAGGCACCAAAATATGTAGTGGACAATGTAGTCAAATACACAAAAGTTAAAACCCAGAGGATTAACTGTATGTATAATTTCACTCATTTTTAAAGTGGCACATTTGGGATGGAATCTCAGGTTTATTCTACTGAATGGAGCCCTGGATATTTGTTCAAAGTCCTGCCCTAATGGCACCACTGTTGTATATTCTAGACTTCAGCCTTGGCGTTGTGTCAGGGTTTAGCTCAGAAACAAAGGCAAGCCCTGTGTTCAAAGCATGTTGATTACAATTGCAATTACAGCCAGGTCAGGAAGCCTCAGAGGTAATAAATTAGCATCAGGAGAGAGAGCACTCCTCAGCATTGCATTACCTGTGAATCACTTTTGGTTTCCCAACACAGCATCTATAATATAGGGTGTGCTGGAGCTAAACTCTTGTGTGACAAGTTTTTTAGCCACCTGGACTTCCACAAATTCATCGTATGCAAGGAAGAGAGATGGGCCTGACTCCTCCTGGGGTCTCAATTCAGCAATATCACCTCTCCTGTGACACATTTCTTTGGTGGCTTCCCAATGGCTCAGTGGGTTAAACCCCTGTGCCAGCAGGACTGAAGACAGACAGGTTGCAGGTTCAAATCCGGGGAGAGGTGGATGAGCTCCCTCTATCAGCTCCAGCTCCTCATGCGGGGACATGAGAGAAGCCTCCCACAAGGATGATAAAAACATCAAATCATCCAGGCGTCCCCTGGGCAACGTCCTTGCAGACGGCCAATTCTCTCACACCAGAAGCGATTTGCAGTTTCTCAAGTCGCTCCTGACACGACAAATAATAATATTTTTTACATCTCTTACCCATTTTAAAACAATGATAGGGAGAGAACACCACTTTCCACCATGTGAAAGAAGACAGAAACAAAGCTGGATTATTTGTCTAGCAGCCAAACACATTAGACTGATCCTATATTATGAATAAGAAATCTATAAAGAAGACAGAACAGAACACAAAATTTCAAGGTTCAAAGGGTTTTTGAACTTTTGAATGCATTTCCATCATTGGAAAGCGTAGTACAGGTTGAATATCCCTTATCCAAAATGCCTGGCTAGATGTGTTACATATTTCTGATTTTCCCCCCTGATTTTTAATTTTTTTTGTCATGCCAGGAATGACTTGAGAAACTGCAAGTCGCTTCTGGTGTGAGAGAATTGGCCGTCTGCAAAGACATTTCCCAGGGGAATGCCAGGATGTTTTTGATGCTTTATCATCCTTGTGGGAGGCTTCTCTCATGTCCCCGCATGGGGAGCCGGAGCTGACAGAGGGCGCTCATCCGCACTCTCCCCGGATTCGAACCTGTGACCTGTCAGTCTTCAGTCCTGCCGGCACAAGGGTTTAACCTACTGCACCACCAGGGGCTCCTATATGGGCAAGATTTTTTAATACTTGCCCATAAATAATGAAATATTCTCGAGATGGAACCCAAGTTTAGAAATGAAATCCACTTATGAATCATATACACCTTGTAAACACAGCTTCAAGATAATTTTATATGCACCATTTTAGAGTACATTCTGAATTGTCAGATAGTAATGGGACTACCTTTGCCCATTTTGAATTTTGGAGAAATTCGGATATTAAGCAATAGGAACACATTGGGCTTTTTGCTGAATAAATAATTGGCTGGATCTCTTGAAATGCTGTTGCACCAAAGCAAACAGGGCTATTCTATTTGCACAACTAATCTGGACACCAAAAAAGGGTTATTAGATGTTGCAAGATTGGCTATCACAGCACACTTGAGGTTTCAATGACATTGTCAGCTTCCAATGTTTCAGTTTAATTATTATTATTATTATTATTATTATTATTATTATTATTATTCAGACAGAGTACTGGAGCACAACACTCCTGACCTCACAATCGTTTTAAAAAACAAGGTATGGATCGTTGATGTCGCAATTCCAGGTGATAGCAGGATTGAAGAGAAACAACAAGAAAAGCTGACACGATTCAAGGATTTAAAGATCAAACTGCAAAGACTCTAGCACAAGCCAGTAAAGGTGGTCCCAGTGGTGATCAGCACACTGGGTGCAGTGCCTAAAGACCTTGGCCTGAACTTAAACACAATCGAAACTGACAGAATTACCATCTATCGGGTGCAAAAGGCCACCCTACTGGGATCTGTATGCATTATTTGCCAATATATCACATAGTCCTAGACACTTGGGAAGTGTCTGATGTGTGATCCAATACAACAACCAGCATAGTGATCTTGTTTGCTGTGTACTAATCTTGTTGTGGTTCAAATAATAATAACAACTACATTTATAACCCACCCTCTCTCCCCAAATGGTCTCAGGATGGCTTACAAAGACAAAAACAAAATAGAAATGAACAGCAGTAAAAAAAAAAAATTAAAAGAAGCAATTAAAATTTCACAAATAACACAATAATTGTGAAAACAGGTAATAAGTTCCATAATAGTGAATTAATTAACTCAACATGAGAAATTAACAATATAAATGTGCAATGAGTTAGGACAATATGTTCTCAGCCAGCCTCATCAGGCAAAATAGAAGCATAAGAAGTTAATAAAAACTAATCTTCCTCCTCTCTGAAGGCCAGTGTACAAAGGTGTGTTTTTAATTGCTTCTTGAAGGAGAGAGAGTGAGGAAGCTGTTCTTACTTCCAAAGGGAGGGAGTTCCAGAGAGAGGAGGGGGGTCATGGAGAAGGCCCCCTCTCTCTTTCCCACCAACTGCGCTTGAGTTGGGGTTGGGACCGAGAGCAGGGCCCCCTACATGGACTGCAGTGTCCATGTAGGTTTATATGCAGAGATGCAGTTAGTTAAGTAGCCTGGACTCTAACCGTTTAGGGCTTTATATCAGCAGTTTGTATTTAGCCTGGAAACGGATCAGTAGCCAGTGGAGCTGCCATAACATGGGAGTTATCTGCTCTCTGAACCTAGCTACCAATCTTTAGACTATTTGGAGCTTCTGAACTATGAACTATCTTCAAAGGCAGCCCTATGTAAAGAGCATTGCAGTAGTCCAAACGGGATGTAACTAGGGCATGGACTACCAGGTGGTGATAGGGTTGCTGCCAGGTGTGATACCAAAAAGGCTAGCAAACAAAAAAAAAGCAGACAAGCAGGGAAGAAAATAATATGTTGCAGTATGTGCATGCTTAAAATACGAGTGCCATGTTCTCATCAAAATTGTATCCCTACTAATCCATGCATTAGTTCTGATATTGACTCTCACAATATTTTAGTTAGGGATGAGGATACTTTATTCTGATATTTTTCTGACTCAGTTAGAATAGCATTAACATGAATTGAAATCTTTCCTTGTTTGCATTGGTGACATTCAACTGGTAAAAAGTCAGCAACAATTGTGCCATGGGCTTAACTGGTGCCAGAGGGATTTAAGTAAGATTAAAATAAAGATGACTTCTGGTTAATTCCTTAAAAAATATATCCCAACCTCACATTGTTGGCAAAACTCCAGTCTGCAATATGTTCTGGAAGCCATGGCGAAATATAAAATTTCCCCCCATTCTTAGTCACAGAAATTTACAAGGTTACATCAACTCAACTCAACTCAAGATATATCAACTGATCAACGGAGAAGCATCTTACCACTCTGTTTCGGTTGTAGGAAAGCTACTCTGTCATTGCTAATTGGTATGATGGCATAAAATGGTCACACTCAGGATGCTGGTTAGCAATGAGTAAAAGTGTTATCAGGCGCAGAGGCTGTTATTATGGTTTGGGCTCACCCCATAGTTTCCTGATGAAGTCAATCTCTACACAGAGTTGGAAAGTGGCTTTCAACTTCACAAGGCTCATTGAAGGCCATTTTCCACAGAAAGGTAATCAAGGGTTGTGGGAAAGATCAACCAAAGAGATATGATATTACCTTTTAGGCACCTTTTTGGCCAAGGTGCTAGGTGGGTTCTCAGAGTTATGGTACAAAAACTGTAACTTCCCCAAGCTCAGTGCTCCCACCATCAAGGGCATTTTGGTGTCTGAGCAGCCAACTGTGCTATTTACCTAAAGCTTGCCACATTATTTTGACATATGGAGACAGAAGAAGCTATAAGCCTCTCTCCCCTTCTCTAAGACTACAACCTTGATCTTGAATGTGAGAGAACAACCAGGATTTCATCCATGCAAGTGGTTACTGCACTGAGGCAAGTGGCAAGTACTCTCTACTGCTAAATGTTGTGACCTGTCTATCAGTTGGCTATGACCCTCTCTGTACTTATCTAGGCTGGTCCTTAGTAGCAGGCACCCAGCTTATTGTTGGAGCTGCACACAAATACTTGCCAGATTGATAGAACCTGCCAAAATTCATTCATTGTTTGCATAACTTGTTGTCACCAGTTCAAGATACCTTGCTAGTAGTACTTATGTGAAGTTGGACATATCTGTGGTCAATCCTAAATAAAAATCATTTATTAGAAAGTTAAATCGTTTCTGGTTCCACCACCTGATCTTGAAGAGCCTTACTACTCACCCCTCTGCTATGAATCAGAGAAAGTGGTTTTATTGTCACCTGAGCTATCAACTAAGGTGCTGGGCACTCTCCCCCAAATACTCAGCACCCTGGATAGTTCCTTGGCCCAAAACAGTGTCTCCAACTTCTATTGCTGTTAATTGTTCCTGTTGTTTACCCAGATCTTATCTCATGTTTACTCATGATACAAAGACATCTTGAAAGGTAGTGAAAATGTGTATTTTCCCTCCCACTAGATTGTAACATCAGGCATTGCAGTGATGGAAATGTCTCGCCATCCCATTGTTCATCAACCACAAGCTCCCAGATGCACACGGAGCTTTGAATGGCAGAATGAGCTCTGCGACTGTGGCAACGACTGTCGCATCTGTGAGTTATTTTCTAAAAAATTGGATTTGATGTTTTTGTGAAGTTTATGGCTTGCTTTTACTTGTCCATATAAAATCCAGGATCCTACACACAATCTGAAAAGCATATATGCTCACTTGGGAGATGTAATAGGGATGATATTCCAGGTCCTACCCAACACATGGACATTAGAATGGATCAATACCACCTCCCCGAAAAGACTGAGCAAAATTGGCCCAACATGACTCCTATATAGTTGATCCTCCTCAGAGATGTGCTGAATATACTAAGACATCTTGCCATCGAACCTTCCCAATAATAATAAATGCTGTCTGCAGTCTATCATATGCAAACTTACTTGGGAGTAAGTGACCATGAGTTCATACAGCAGTAGTTCTCAACCTGGGGGTCCCCAGATGTTTTGGCCTTCAACTCCCAAAAATCCTAACAGCTGGTAAAAAGACTGGGGTTTCTGAGCATTGTAGGTCAAAACACCTGGGGACCCACAGGTTGAAAACCACGGTATAGAGGATACTTCTTTATACACATTGTGCTGTTAAGAGCCTTTACATGTAAAGATGTTTCAGTGATAATGTGTAGGAAAAAGAGTTTGGCCTTCCCCTGCAAGTACTTAGAAGTAGACAAAATTAATAACCATTTAGCTATTAATAACACATTTCCTGCCAATGTTGAGCTCCATATCATCACCACCCTAATAACATCTCCGAGGGCCCTGATACACCCAACATAGATTTGAATGTAAGGGTAGGCAAAGTGCCATCCCAAGGACTTATGTAGGCTTGTCCACTCTGTTTTGCACCCTGGGGAGTCCATTTGACTTTTAAATAGGTCATAATAGATTTTGAATACATTTTTTTAATAGTTCCTGTTCATTTTAGTTTTTCCTTCCTCCCTCCCTCCCTCCCTTCCTTCCTTCCTTCCTGGGCATTTTTGTCAGACTGTGTGACCTCCAAGATTTAACAAAATGGCCCTTTGACGTACCAAAGTTGCTCACTTAATGTGCCCAAGATTAGTTTTGAAGCTTCCCCCATCAGAGAAAGAGATGTAACCCATGGGGAAGTCCGGCAAGAAGGACAGGAAGTTCCCGATGCAAACAAAAACAGAGACAATTGCATCAGAGCATTGCAAACCTCCTCCCTCCCCAAAAAATGGGTGCTAAAAATGGAAGCAACAGAAAAACAAAGAATGTATGGGGATATGTCTGCCCACAAAGAGCGTAAACTTAATGTGCAACACTGTCTAATCTGTTTGCATGAAGAAAGTGGTTCAGTCAGCCCTAACGGGCTTAAAGGAATAGTTCCCAAACTTTTGGTGCTCAGGGGTTCTGGTCTTCTAGGGATTGTGGAAACTGAAGTCCACAATATGTAGAGATTCGGAGTTAGAAAACCACTTGCCTAAAGCATGCAATTATGTACATCTTAGATATTCAGTTTTCTGTCCACACTAACTTTATGTCTCCATGCCTTTATTTTGATAATTGGTTCTACGTGTAGAGGAGGTGGCATGAGCTGACCAGGTATTTTAAGGAATGTCCCTTATTTGAGGGCTGGCAACCCAGCACTTTATGAGACTTCATGGGATGCCCAAAATTCAATCATTTGTGTCTTGGACCTGTTAAGAAAAGATTAAGCTACTTTGTTGGGGCAAGCAAGCATGTTTGGAATTCACAACTAATATGCACCATTATAACCCTATCCACTTCTCCTCTGCTTAAAGCTAGTAGATTTTCTCCTACTATTACATCAAATTGAGCAGAAGGGAAGTAGAGTTCTGTTTGTCTTTGGAAACTGCTTTCTATTCTAAGAACAATTCTTTGAGATAGGTTAAAGGAGGTTATAACTGGTTCATGGTGCAGGTTATAACTGGTTCATTGTGACTGAGCTTTATCATTAATCTGGACTTTAAAATTCCATCACTGAAGTTGACTGGCACAACCTGGGGATCACAACCAGACACAGTGAAAACATCTAAGTACGTATGCCCAGTGTGGAACACATCTCACCATGTTAAAACAGTGGATGTGACTCTTAATGAGACATGCCGTATTATCACAAGATGTCTATGCCCTACACCACTGGAGAAATTATACTGTTTAGCCGGTATTGCAGCACCTGACATCCGCCAGGAAATAGCAAATAATGAAAGGACCAAGGCAGTGACATCTCCAGCCCATTCCCTGTATGGATATCAGCCAGCACACCAATGCCTTAAATCAAGAAATTTGGACCTCAGCAAACAAGAGTCCAAAAGTGGCAGGCTATAACCAAGAACCTCAATCTATGGCTGATACCAGATGAGAGACTCCCTCCTGGGCACACAGAAGACTGGGCGACTTGGAAGGCACTGAACAGATTGTGCTCTGGCACCACGAGATGCAGAGCCAACCTTAAGAAATGAAGCCTCAAAGTGGAGTCCACTACATGCGAACGTGGAGAAGAGCAAACCACAGACCACCTATTACAATGCAATCTGAGCTCTGCCACATGCGCAATGGAGGATCTTCTTACAGCTACACCAGATGCAGTTTCTGGTCAAAGGAAATGAATCCGGGGAGAGGTGGATGAGTTCCCTCTATCAGCTCCAGCTTCTCATGCGGGGACTTGAGAGAATCCTCCCACAAGGATGATAAAAACATCAAATCATCTGGGCGTCCCCTGGGCAACATCCTTGCCGACAGCCGATTCTCTCACACCAGAAATGACTTGTAGTTTCTCAAGTCACTCCTGACACGACAAAAAAAAATAGTGCCAAGTTTTTACACTTTGTCTTTTTTAAAAATACATTACAACTACACCCTCCGTTCACTTCTGATATGATAAATAAATAAATATTGGAGGACTGGAGTTGGAATGGATCTCCAAGCTCATCTAGTCCCAATCACCTGCCAATGGAGGAATCAACAGCTATGGCATGACTCATTTCATATTGTAGTCCGTCACTCAGATTCAAAAAGGGTAGAGTTTAAAAAGTTGCAGAAAGGGGGAACAAGATTGAGAGATAAACAGATTTTCTATAAATCTAACCAAATCTGAGGTTTGGGTTACTCCAATTTTTAATCATAGTTGTCAAGCTTTTTTTGATATGGCTAAAATGGATTCAGTTTTTAACCCTCATTACAACTTGATTTCCATAAAGACGGAAGTTTGTTCATCACGTAATGTATGTTGATGAGTGTGTGGAGAATATATTACTCTGAGAAACAGCTAAATTAACTTTTATTGGATATTTAGGCAGAACACACCATATTAACATGTACTTCCTCATTGTCAGCTTTTGAGTCAGGAATTTTGACTATCTCTGTTGCTGCTTTGGAAACTTGGCAACCGTAGTAGCAACTGAGGCATGTGAATCTCTAGAAAGAGACTTCACACTACAAGTCGCTTATCTGAGGATCCAGGCTTGAAGGAACAATTCATGTAAT
This sequence comes from Anolis sagrei, assembly GCF_037176765.1. Lineage (NCBI taxonomy): Eukaryota > Metazoa > Chordata > Lepidosauria > Squamata > Anolidae > Anolis > Anolis sagrei. The sequence goes on along the minus strand of NC_090025.1, from coordinate 17,527,636 downwards.
CAATCAGCTTGCTTTTGGCTCCTCAATTCAGCTGATCCAGCTGTGCTGAGAGATGTGATACATAATTTCCTTGGCTCTGATCTAGATGTGTTGAAGACCACCAACAATCAGTTCTAGAGTCTGTCTTGTTGCACTGAGAGCTGCCCCACTGAGATAGAAAGTATCCTAAATATTCCTGTATAAGTCTAGAAATTTTAGTTAAAAAGCAGCCTCCAAAGCGTAGATCAATTTAGTCACAAGCCAATGTGAATAGGGTACTTTAACTCTTAAGGGGGGGGGGGGGAATGAACCAGCCCCTTCTCTAAGTAAAGTGGTGAAAGAACGGAAAATGAAATGTTGGAGGACAAGAAATGAGATTTAAAGATGGGCTCAAAGCCAACCTTAACATAGACACTGAGAACTGGGAAGCCCTGGCCCTTGAGTGCTCCAGCTGGAGGTCAGCTGTGACCAGCAGTGCTGTAGAATTTGAAGAGGCACGAATGAAGGGCAAAAGAGAGAAATGTGCCAAGAGGAAGGTGCATCAAGCTAACTGCCTCCCACCTGGAAACCGATGCCCTCACTGTGGGAGAAGATGCAGATCAAGAATAGGGCTCCAGAGTCACCTACAGACCCACCGCCAGAACACCAACCTTGGAGGACCATCATCCTCGGACCATGAGGGATCGCCTAAGCAAGTTAACTCTTAGGGGAAAAAATGAACCAGCCCCTTCTCTGAGTAAAGTGGTGAAAGGCAAGAACTTTGTCCATTCCAGGAGAGTCTACAAGAAACATCATTGCCATCTCCTCTTTGCACTTTGGCATCACCTCTGGCCTTTTTAAATGCCTGGATGTGGAAATGGTGGAGTTGTTGGCCACAAATAGCTGAGGGGGTGCTTTCCTCTCTCCGTGGAATGACTCTCAACTTATTCATAAGTCACATCAAAATCCGTAATGTTGTCCTCCAAATCTGCCCGCAATTTATGCAGAAGTTTGACTTGTAGATGAGTATAGACCATGCATGGGCAAGCTTCACCCCTCCAGGTGTTTTGGATTTCAACTCCCTATAGGAAGGAATTGTGGAAGTCCAAAACACCTGGAGGGAGGGCCAAAGTGTGCCCATGCCTGGTATATACGGTAAGCTGCCCAAACCTCAAATTCAGTCCCTATTCCCATAAAAAGAAATTGTAACCTCTCATTTATAGGAAATGCTGCATTTGGGGCCAAAGGGGCCCTCCATCTGTCTTGAGCTTCTATGCCATCGTGTGCTTATATAAGCATCTTGTTCTACAACCAACCTCTATTAGTCACTGCAATATGCAATTCCTCTTTGAGTACAGTAGGCATTTTGTTGATATGCATATATTATACTGCATGAAGTCATTAATTCATCTCGCCCAGAGAGATCTAAAGCACAGAAGTCATTTCATTTGGAAGGAATTTCCACAATGTTCCAGGGGAAAATAAGATGTTTACACACAAAATAATTCCAAATTTATATCTCTCTCTCTCTCTCTCTCTCTCTCTCTCTATCTATTAGGCCTGGGTAACAACGGAAAAATTTGTTTCTAAAATCGATTTGTATTTGGGGGGTTTTTTTGTTTCGATATTTAAAATAATTACAAAATTTTCCTTTTAAAAAGTTCGATATTTACGAAATTTCGTAAATAGTAAAAAATTAACAAATCGATTTCCGAAACAATAACGAATCGATTCGTTAATGGCGGACGCGACCGCGAAATACGCTAAAAATCCTCCAAAACCTTCTGAAGCTTCCCTCTCCCTCTGTTGTTGACTGTTGGTGTGATATTATATTTTTTTTTTCACTAATTAAACCATAAAACTGGCCCAGACATGCGGAAATAATAACGAAACAACCTCAAAACAATAACGAAACGAATACAATATCGAAATACGAAGCATTTACAAAACGTTTTTGAAAATTCGTTTTTTTAAATAATTGCTCCAGAATGGTTCGTTATTGTTTTGTAATTGAAAAAATTAACGAATTATTAACGAATTACGAATTAACGAAATGAAACCGCCCAGCCCTACTATCTATCTATCTATGTTGCCCCCTAGAAGGTTCTGTTGAGCATTTGGCTAATTGAATTTAAAAGAGCTAATTTAATTTAAGTTAAAAGGAAAAGAGATGCCTTTTTTGAAACAGGAAGTGACTTCTAGGCCTCAAATGGTAGCAGAAGACCTGAAAACACAAGAATGTCCCTAGGTGCATTTGAGAACACCTCCAAAATAATAATAGTAATAATAATAATAATAATAATAATAATAATAATAATAATAATCCTGACCTCACAATCGTGTTAAAAAACAAAGTATGGCTTGTCGATGTTGCTATCCCAGGTGACACCAGGACTGAAGAGAAACAATAGGAAAAGCTGACACAATATGAGGATTTAAAGATTGAACTGCAAAGACTCTGGCATACGCCAGTCAAGGTGGTCCCAGTGTTGATTGGCACACTGGGTGCAGTGCCTAAAGACCTTGGCCTGCACTTGAACACAATCGGCACTGACAAAATTACCATCTGCTAGCTGCAAAAGGCCACCCTACTGGGATCTGCACTCATTATTCGCCGATACATCACATAGTCCTAGACACTTGGTAAGTGTTCGATGTGTGATCCAATACAACAGCCAGCAGAGCGATCTTGTTTGCTGTGTTTCTAATAATAATAATAATAATAATAATAATAATAGTAGTAGTAGTAGTTGTTGGCAGGAAGAGAGGTGTGGCAGGGGTTGCATCCTTTCCAGGAGACTAATGCAACTCCTTCCACAGTTGCTCAATCTTGGTCTAGCTCAATATTTTCAGTGCTACCTGCCTGGCAGGGTTTCAGGAAAGAGCCTATTCCATCCCTACCTGTAGATGCTTATGGATGTGTTTGCTCTCATTCTAGGTCTCTGTGGAGCATTCTGCTTCTGTTGCCTGGGATGCAAAATTGCCAGAGACATGGAAGAATGTTGCTGCTGTGGTCCAACTGTGGCCATGAGGACCCGCTATCGGACTTTGTACAGGATACCGGTAATTTACTCAATCACTATTGCAGCTTTGTATCCAGTGGACACATTTTTGAAACTATAGCATAATTTCATCCTGGATATTCCACAGATATACAAACTCCACTTGTCTAGTTTCCAACAGACCTCACAACCTCTGACAATGCCTGCCATAGATGTGGGCAAAATGCCAGGAGATAATGCTTCTGGAATATGTCCGTACAGCCAGAAAACTCATAGGAACCATATAGTATGATCATTTAAGAATCCAATGTTTTCGGAGTTACCATAAAACTCAGTTTTGGGCTGGGATCAATTATTGTATTTAAGGCCTATTTGGTGGTGGCTCATTTTGACCCACATAATATATTTTGACCAGTGTCTGATGAATGGAATGACCACTTTCAGAGAATGAAGAAGCTGGCTACTCTTGCTATTAGGTTTTGTGCAAAACTAAATTTCAGGGTGAAAAGCTATTTTCTTCTTTGCTGGAGTAGATCCACTGAAATGAATGGGACTTCTTAGTTGCCATTTGCTTCTTAATATTATGAATTAGGCTTGGGCCCAAAACAGTTTGAACGAAAATGTTTTGTAATATTCGGTGGTCCATTTCATATAATATCCGAAAACAGAATGAGGAGGAGGGAGCCAAAAAACCTGGCAAAATGGATTGAGAGAGCCAGATTTTATTGGATCCTGGAGAGGAAGGAGTTAAGTCTGCAATATTCTACTTTGAATCCCCCCAGGGGTGAGGAAAGCAGTATATAAATACTGTAAATAAACAAATTAACCTGAGGCAGGGATCTGCCGGTGGGACTTTCCCAGCAGCACTTGCATGGGGCGGGCATTGAAAAGTCTCAGAGCATGATGGGAATTGAAGTTTCTCTCTCTCTCTCTCTGTTTCTCAGCCAATAAAAGGCCTGGTTGTGTCCATGCTTTGACTGGCTGAGAATGGACACAACTTGCGACTACAATTCCCAGAACCCCTCTCTTGCTGTTTGGCTTATTTTAAAAAATGTTGTGGTAAAAACTTAAAATAATTCTTAAAAATCAGTGGATTGGTGAATTGTTCTGAAACTTGGTAGGCCTACAGTTGTAAATGGGGTTGAAAACCAAAGTACGTTTCATGCAGATAGGCCTTAAAATGATGGAAGATTGAGCGTTTGAAGTTTCCCATTGTAGCCAATGGGCCAAATCTTTGCCAAATGAAAACAGCAACACCCCTTCCTATTCGGGCAGCTTCCCGATAAACAGAATAAGCTGACATGGACTTCGAAACGGCATGCCTTCTGGCTAAATTTCACATCTCTATTACGAATGGTCCGGTTTTTTACTCTCTTTGAAAGATGTTCTCCTGACTTTAGCACATTTTGGCATATCAAGACCTTTCACTAAACATGAACAGCATTCAATCAATTGTCGTGTCAGGAGCAACTTGAGAAACTGCAAGTCACTTCTGTTGTGAGAGAATTGGCCGTCTGCAAGGACGTTGCCCAGGGGACGCCCGGATGATTTGATATTTTATCATCCTTGTGGGAGGCTTCTCTCATGTCCCGCATGAGGAGCTGTTGCTGATAGAGGGAGCTCATCCGCCTCTCCCCGGATTTGAACCTGCGACCTGTCGGTCTTCAGTCCTGTTGGCACAGGGGTTTAACCCACTGTGCCACTGGGGGCTCCAGTTTGTACATGTGAACACATATTTGACTTTTAATGCACAATCGTGCAAGATGCTTCACCAAAGTCAATACTAGCATTGGGATTGCAGAGCACTCTTCTAACATTTGCTGTGCTTCCGACATAGGAGACTTTAATCTTATTTCAACATATCCCCTCCTGTTTCTGACAGTTGATGACAGTGCCTGGCATCTATTTCAAAGGATCTATTTGCGATTCGCAAATAGAGGGTGCTTTATCTTGCCTAGGGACATTTCTATGCAACAGTATATAAGAAACACAACAAACATTTCTCCCTGCGTGCAGCCCCTGTTCAGCCTCTCTAGAGTTCTGGAATTATTGCTCAGGATTACATTTCTGTGTTTGTTTTTTTACTTTCTGCAGGGATCCATCTGCTCAGACTGCCTCGTTGCCGTGTGCTGCGCTCCTTGTAATCTTTGCCAGCTGAAGAGCGATATCAACAGAAGGAAACAATTGGGGATATTCTAGAGCATGTTGCAATCGTCTATATACTGCTTATAATGATTTGTCTCAGTGTTACTTGCAATTAGTTCCTTTTTGGAAACCTTTTTGTTCAAGTTTGTGTTCCTTTTTGGGTTTTTTTTTTCATTTTCTGAAGGAAGACTTGTTTTCTCAAAAATGTTCTATCCAGGTACCCTCCTAGGCTTTGTTGGTGGCATCTCTCCTGGTGGATGCTTCTATTATTATGTACTTGGTTCTGAGCAACCGCATACCTTCCCCAGAAATCTTTCCCTCTTAACTTTTCCCTCCATTTCCCTTTTTACCCATCCTCTCCCACCCCCCCACCCCCCAAGAACATGTGTGTTTTGAAGTGAAATGTAACAGTACTGGTCTTATGTGGTAATTTTAATATGAATTAAATTCAGTAATATTGTGGTCACTCTTTCTATTCGGTTCAATGACATTTAGGCCTCAAAATAGGTCCTGCACATCACTTAGAATTGTGTTGAAGTGCTTTAGCTGATTAAGGTATTGAAAAGGGTTACCTTTTGTCATGACTAAAGACAACCTGGCAGAATGGCACTATCTAGAAGAATTCTCCACTTTGTGCGATTGCGGAGCAGAATAAGCAACTCAGCATCTGTATGCTCACCTACCATGCTCTGCCTCATGCACAGAGGAAGAACTGTTTAAAGCAGGCATGAGAAAACCTGGGCCCTCCAGGTGTTTTGGACTTCAATTCCCACCATTCCCAACAGCCTACCAGCTGTTAGGAATGGTGGAAGTCCAAAACACCTGGAGGGCCCATGTGCCGTCACACCCAGACCCTATAAAACCTCTCTCTTTGTCTAGGCGGACTGTGGGGGGTCTTTCTTTAGAAGCTTGAGATTCCCAGCAACTGAGGCTATTACAGGCTTTGAACATCAAAAACAGAATATTTATTTTTCAAAGTCCTTGCAGACTTGGCACAGCTTGTTAAAGTTACAAACAAAAGTCAATTGGTGAAACAAGAGATGATCTTTCTTTCCTTTCCTTTAGTTACTGAGATAACTTTGCTCCAAAAGGCAGAAGAGAATCCTTGGATCTTTTCACTCTAACCCTGAGCTGCTATGGTTAGAAAAAAGCAGGTTTTTCCCCTATCTATAGCTCAATGTTAGCTTTGGAGATGAAGCAATAACTATTTCTCAATAACTCAATATCTATCTATCTATCTATCTATCTATCTATCTATCTATCTATCTATCTCTATAGTACTCAATAGCTTTTCTATCTAAATAACTCAATCTATAGTATCTCAATCTTCTTACCTAATTCTCAATCGTTCTTATAATGGTTTTTTCAGAGTTACCTGCCTGACCAACAGCACATCTGAAACTTTCCTTCTCTACTGAAGGAGGCAGGGAAAATTCCAAAATGGAGATCTCAACCCAGGAAAAAGGGAGGTCTCTAAACCCAAAAAGATTCTTTCTGAACCAATAGCTGCAAAAGGGGCCTGCAGGCTAGCTTTCCAGCCTCTAATTCTGTTAACTTTCAGAGTGCAGCTGAGATTGTAGCAACCCTGGGGAAATGCAAGGGAACACTATCCCTTGCAACTAAAAGGTAATGCAAACTATGCTCCTGGAAGACGGAACAGCCCAAGTTTGCCCATACCTGCTCTAGGTCCTCCATAGTCAACTTCTGCTGAAAGTTGACCCCAAAACATTTCAATGGAGAACCTGGAAATTCATTGAGATGACATATCTCTAAGAACCTCTAGATCAGTGGGTCCTAACCTTTGGTTTTCTATGTGTTTTGAACTTCAGCTCCCACAATTCCTAATAGCTGATAAGATGGCTGGGATTTCTGGGAGTTGAAGTCCAAAATACCTGGTGGGTCAAAGTTTGCACATACCTACTCTAGATCCTCTATGTTGACCAAAACATTGCAGTGGAGGACCTGGAAATTCACTGAGATGACATATCTTTACGAACCTCTGGATCAGTGGGTCCCAACCTTTGGTTTTCTAGGTGTTTTGAACTTCAGCTCCCACAATTCCTAATAGCTGATAAGATGGCTGGGATTTCTGGGAGTTGAAGTCCAAAACAACTGGAGGACCAAAGGTTGGGCACCACTGTTCTAGATTCTCCAGTGTGATACCTTAAGCAATTGATCATAGGGTTGTGATGGAAAACTAGAAAATCTAGACAGGTGTTCTATCAGATAAAAAATAGTAGTTTTATTTTCACGGTTTCACTTTTTTCCTGTACCTCTAACACCAGCAGATTGTAATGGTATCATTCCACTTTAACTGCTGTGGTTGTATCCTATGGAACCCTTGGGCTTGTGGTTTGATGAGACTACAAACTACACACTTTTCCAGCACACAAATATAACACTATGATTCCATTTTAACCACTACAGTTCCATCCTATGAAATTATGGGATGTATCATTCAATCAAGACTATTGGAAATCCGTCAAAAACATGTAGGATCTCATCAAATAACAAATCCTATGTTTCCATAGGATGACACCATGACAGTGGAAGCAGAACAGTAATACTCTAATTGTATTATATGAAAAGATCACAGAGCATACAGGTATATATAGGTAATGCTTTGATAACTGAATTCAGCATATCACTGGTATTAGAATTTTGAGTCACTTACAGTTAATCAAAGTAATCATGTGAATGAAAATACCCATGTTTCTGAGGTTTCAGCTTCTTCAATCTCAATGGGATAAATAAATAGGATTATAAATAGGAGTCTAGTGTCTAGATGCAGGGAAGTCATGCTACCCCTCTATTCCGATTTGGCCAGACCTCACCTGGAATCACCTTGTGTCCAGTTCTGGGCTCTGCAATTGAAGGAAGATGTTGACAAACTGGAATGTGTCAAGAGGAGGGCGACTAAAATAATCAAGAGTCTGGAAAACAAGCCCTGTGAGGAGTGGCTTAAAGAGCTGGGGAACTTTAGCCTGCAGAAGAGAAGGCTGAGAGGAGACGTGATGTCCATGTGTCAATATGTGAGTAGAAATCATAGGGAGGAGGCAGCAAGCTTGTTTTCTGCTTCCCTGGAGAGACTAGGACGCAGAATAATGGCTTCAAACTACAGGAAAGGATATCCCACCTGACTGTGAGAACCGTTCAGCAGTGGAACTCTCTGCCCCAGAGTGTGGTGGAGGCTCCTTCTTTGGAGGTTTTTAAATAGAGGCTGGATGGCTATCTGTCAGGAGTGCTTTGCATGCAATTTTCCTGCTTCTTGGCAGAGGGTTGGACTAGATGGCCTGTGAGGTCTCGTCCAATTCTAAGATTCAATGTCATATGCACTTCTATATATGGAGCAATGACACTCTTCACATCCCTGATCCATCCTTTGTTGCTTTATGTATCCCCTGATTTTAAACCAAGCAATCCAGTTCTCCCATCCCATCTCAGAGGCTTCCAGTCTTAATGTGATGTCTCTGACCTACTTCATTTCCAATTTGGGCAATCACAAAAACGTTTCCGCCCTCATTCCTGAGAGATGGTTCAACACAAACATGAGGCTCACCGTCTCCTGTCACTTGTCCCTCAGGGTTTGGTTTAAGAACTGATTTTTAATGTTTGAGGTCTGGTTCTATAAATCAAAACCTTCAAGTCAGCAGCTTTGGCTATAAGTGAACAAACTTGTTCCTTCAGGGGCCCAGAGTTAATTATGCCAGAAACACACCCATAGCCTTTATACAGAATGAACACTGCAATATTTCTCCAATGCTTTTTAAAAATAGCCATTTGTTAGAAGGTATAAAATAGAAAATATCAAATGTTCAAGGAGGTTACAAGTTGTTAGATGTAGTCTGAAATTTCAAGTTGGCATAAGGCACTAACAATTCCCTCTCCTTAAAGAAATGTGGAATCTGTCTGGAGAATGACCCAATGTAGCATAGTTCTACATGCAAAACTGCAAAACTATGCTGCACCAAACAGAATTGCAATCAGTGCCTAACATCTCCAAAACACCTGAGTCACACAAAGAGTCCCATATCAGTGGCCCACAAATTGAAATATCCTATAGCAGCATTTCTCAACCTGGGGGTCACGAGGAAGTGTCAGGGGGGTCACCAAAGGTTATCAGAAAACACAGTATTTTCTTCCGGTCATGGGGAAGTTTGGCCCAATTCTATTGTTTGTGGGGTTCAGAAAGCTCTTTGATTGTACGTGAACTATAAATCCCAGCAACTACAACTTCCAACTGTCAAGGTCTATTTTCCCTAAATTCCACGAGTGTTCACATTTGGGTATATTGAGAATTTGTGCCAAGTTTGGTTCAGATCCATGACTGTTTTAGTCCACAGGGCTCTCTGGATGTGGATGAACTACACCTCCAAAAATCAAGACCAATGGCCACCAAACCCATTCTGTATTTTCTGTTGGTCAAGGGAGTTTTGTGTGCCAAGTTTGGTTCAATTCCATTATTGGTGGAGTTCAGAATGCTCTTTGATTGAAGGTTAACTATAAATCCCAGCAACCACAACTCCCAAATGACAAAAATCACCCACCAACCCCAACAGTATTCAAATGTGGGAGTATCGGGTATTTATGCCAAATTTGGTCCAGTGAATGAAAAATTACATATTTACATTGCAACTCATAACAGTAGCAAAATTACAGTTATGAAGTAGCAACAAAAATAATTTTATGATTGGGAGTCATCACAACATGAGGAACTGTATTAAGGGGTTGGAAGGTTGAGAACCACTCTCCTATAGGTACATGTTTTGGTGGTTTCAATCATGTTATATCCCACCACTATCTCCCAAAAGGGACTCAGGGCAGCTTTCAAAGCACATAATAGTGCAAACAGAATACACAAAATATAGTAAAATACATATAACACTGTCAGTTTACACACACACACACACACACACACACTATATATATATATATATATATATATATATATATATATATATATATATATAATCAGCATTAAAAGTTCAGCTGACAGTCCAGTTGGCTTTTATCAATGGAAGGAGATGAGAAGGGAGCACCATATTGTTCTCCACGTCAGGAAGCAGAGCTTGCCTGGAATTCTTTTCATTCTTGCAACAGGCAGCAGTTACAGCTGTTTGCTGTCAAAATGCTTGTGTAATACATCTGCTTCACCATGTTTCTAGCCCTAGCCAGTTTGTGAAGGTGAAGTCATATTCTTGTAACTGCTGCATGCAACTCTTGAGGTCCCTCAGGAAAGAGTGGCCTCTTATTACCACAACTTCCTCTCCAAAGAGTTGAAAGAGCCTTTGGCTTTCACAAGTGCCAGGAATTTTCTCCTACTTGTGCAATGGCTCTGTCTTCAGTCTTCTGCTAGATTGCAATAGCTGGTGACCATTTGTTAAGCAGCATACAAGAAGCCGTAAGCAACACTAACCACAGCTTCTACTGGGCAACAACATGGCAACAACATTAGCAGTGACATTACCCCATTGTGTTGGCTGTGAGTCACTATTCCCACCTATTTACATACTTTATTGTTATGTGTCCTCAAGCTGACCTTCACTCATGGAAATACTATCACAGAGTTTTCTTGGGAGCTTACCATGGCTTTCCTCATAGGCTGAAAGTTACTTCCCAGAGGGTGCTGAGTAGGTTTCTGCGGCTAAGTGGGAATTCAAGCCAGAACTGTCTCCTAGAAATCTAGCCCAGGGCTCAAACAACCCACCATAATTACTTCCATGCTTCCTCAGCTATCATACAGTGGCTACTTAGTTCAGCCTGCCTTATTTACTATCCTCTTTTGGCCTGACCAATTCCAAAAACCCACCTTAAGAGCCAGCAGCTAGATTGGATGAAAGAGATCCTTGCAGTTTCCAATGGGGTGCAAAGAGGATGGTGTGAACATGGATGAAAAGGTCAGTTTCCTTGTGTCCAAACAGAAGCTGAATGGACCTCCTTAACCTGATCCGGCTGCTAGCTCTCAAAGATTGAGTACAGCTCAGTCATGGACCCATAGCTGGGCATGTTTAGCCTGAAGAAGAGAAGGCTGATATGATAGCCATGTATAAATATGTGAGAGGAAGCCACAGGGAAGAGGGAGCAAGCTTGTTTTCTGCTTCCTTGGAGACTAGGACGCGGAACAATGGCTTCAAACTACAAGAAAGGAGATTCCATCTGAACACGAGGAAGAACTTCCTGACTGTGAGAGCCGTTCAGCAGTGGAACCCTCTGCCCCGGAGTGTGGCGGAGGCTCCTTCTTTGGAAGCTTTTAAACAGAGGCTGGATGGCCATCTGTCAGAGGTGATTTGAATGCAACATTCCTGCTTCTTGGCAGGGGGTTGGACTGGATGGCCCATGAGGTCTCTTCCAACTCTTTGATTCTTTGATTCTAAGTTATAAATCCATAACTTCAATATTCAATATCTATCCAGATTATTTGCTTTTTTAAAATGTGGGATATAAAATAACCTTACTTTCTTCTTAATTTATTTCATAAGCCACTTTTATCTCTGTGTGGGGCCCAAAGTAGCTTTCATCATGTAATCTACTATTAATGAATTAAGTGAAGAGGCAATAAAGGTGTATCCACATTGCATAATTATAGCAGTTTGATACCACTTTAAATGTCATGGCTACATACTATGCCATCCTGGGATTTGTAGTTTGGTGAACTATTTAGAGGGCAACAGGGCATACTAAGAAGAAAGACATCAAGGAATACATTTATTTAATTCTGTAATGTTAGTAAATGATAGTAAAGGTAAAGGTTTCCCCTTCGACATTAAGTCTCGTCGTGTCCGACTTGTGGGAGGCGGTGTGTGTGCGCTCATCTCCATTTCTAAGCCAAAAGATGTAACATAAATCATGCAGCTGTTGTATGTCAGCCTGTTCAGCCTGTGATTGTGTCTGATGTTCAGTCAGTGATTGTCTCTGATGTTCATGTTGATGTTCATGATGGGAATGATGTGCATGATGAGAATGGGGATGATGCTCCTGATGATGGGCCTGGGGATGAGGGTTTGCTTGGGCCCGAGTTAAGTTCAGAAGAGAGGCCTGAGCTGATTCAGGAAGATTCACAAGGCCACATTCTTCGGAGAGGCCCTTCGCTGCTCTTCTCAGAACAACTGTCTGAACATGATTTGTCAGCTGCAGGAGTTAATGAGGGAGAAGATAATGAAAGCTTGGACAGAAAGCAAAGTTTTCGTAAACAGAGGTAAAGTCTTCAGAGACTGAGACTATCAGTTCGGCTACAACAAAAGAGAGATAACAAACCTTCATCTGGTGGGAAGTTAAAGAAAAATACTTTCCTTTCAGTTTTGGGATCTGAAAAAGCTTTATAATGATTCATGGGAGAGAGTTGCCTCAGTCGGGTCAACATCGTTATTTTATCACGGTCTTGCTTTCAAGTGCTCTGAGTTTCATGTACCAAGTTTTTGCCAAGCTTAAGATTTGTCTATGAGATTTTCCTACTGACTAGTGCCAAGTTTCATGGATTTTTATGTATTCATGGATGTTGTTCTCCTTTGAAGCTTGTGGACTATTCCATATCTTGGAACTTTACTGTTTTGCTATTTTTTACTGCTTTGCCCACATATATTCTTCAATAAACTGCTTGCTGATTTTACCAAGCTGGTGTGGTGTTTAAGGTCAGAGGTGTTCTTCCTGTTGTGTATGACAGAGGCATTTTGTTCACTCTGACAGCCATTCAAAATACTCACAACCTCCTCTGATTGGCTGAAAAGCCATCCCAGCTACGATCCAGGCATTCGTTGCCTATGGACTCCTCCTAACATCACCGGTAGTCAGGGTTTCCTCCGTGGCAGGAAAAATAAACAGCTATCATTTGTGGGATTGAGGTTGGAGTCATTTGGAAGGTCTGAGAAAGTTGCAGGCAGTGGGGCAATATGCAAAGCAGTCCATGATAAGATTAATTGCCCAGTCCAGTTTACACAAAGGGTGAGCCGCAGAAGATACAATGGATTTTTATGTAAATACAAACAGTTCACAGAAAAGTTTACAGAGTTAAGCCATGCGCTGATATCTGGCAGCATCTCATTTCCAGACCCCCTCGGGAAGTTGGAAAACTATTTTATGTGATGGCATTAACTTCACATTCTGGCATTGTCCTTTCCAGATAGCCCAATTTCATAGTAGGTGAGAAGCTCAAAAACATCCTCAGGTATACACATACCTGAGTTTCCCAAATGCTGGATCATATGAGTGCAGATATGGTTACCTTGCCTCATGCATAGTTACCTTCATTAATAAACAGGAGCACCCGGTGGCGCAATGGATTAAACCCTTGTGCCAGCAGGACTGAGGATCAACAGGTTGAAGGTTTGAATACAGGGAGAGCACGGATGAGCTCCTGATGTCAGCTCCAGCTCCTCATGCAGGGACGTGAGAGAAACCTCTCACAAGGATGGTGAAACATCAAAACATTCAGGCGTCCTCTGGGCAACATCTTTGCAGACAGCCAAGTCTCTCACATCAGAAGCAACTTGCAGTTTCTCAAGTCGCTCCTGGCATGAAAAAATTAATATGTAGAGATCACAAAGAATTATAAAGGGGACTATATGAGTTTTATAAGTGATTTTGGGAGATGCTGGGTGTTACAGTTTTGAAACCGTGGGCAGCTCTTTCTATCAAAGGACTTTTAGTGTACATACAGCAAAATTGAGCCTGGGATTAGTGAGTCCGTCTTTTGGGAGGGGAGTCTAATTTTTCGATTACAGAATGAGGAATCGAACCCTCATTTCTAGAGTCGTACTCCAGTGCTCAATCCACTTCCCCATACTGGATACACCCACACCATTTAAAGCTTAACTTTAGTTGCATTTTTGCTATAGTGTCTGTCTACATATAATATCTTTGCTTGATAAGCATCCTGGAGTTAATTGACACTTCCAAACCAGTGCATTTGAGGATGCACTCTTCCCTTATCATAAAAATGTATGTTTTATACATAGTGCTTAATTATAAACAGGGCACAATTACTCTATTTTAAAAAGGCATCCGTTTGGCAGTCTGCTGTACACTCCCTCTTCTGACATCTCAGCAACTTCAGCAAGAGAACAAAGACCTCTTCCTAATTTGTCATGTCTTGTTTTTTTACGAGGAGGAAATGAAAAACACAATATTACTTTTGGTCTCCACGAATGCCGTAATTGCTATGGACTTGGCAGAATTATTTATGACTGCTGCTAATTTCTGTATTGCCTCCCAACCCACAAAGGTTCTCAAGGCAATTAACAAATAAAAAACAATCCACATATAAACATGTTTGGAACTCATTAAAATACTCTTTGTAAATTGCTAAAAGGTGACTGAAAGCAACCCTAGAATTCAGATTTGAAACAGTTAAAGCTGATACGTACAGGCCTGTAGCGAGGGGGTGGTTTTAGGGGTTCAACCCCCCCCCCCCCCCGAAATGTTTCAGATTTTTTTAAAAAACCTGGTTTACTCATGAATGTTAACTGGTTAACCAAATCCCCATGCTAAGTCTATGAGATGCAAAAAATTAAGAGTCCCTCCAGAACTGTAAGCACTATCTCAAGCAAATATTGACAATTTATTCACATTACTTGCAGCAATAGCCGATGTAGTGAAGCAACCAAGTTCGGTGTGTGTGTGTTGAATGCTCTCATTAAGGAAGCCAGACTTGGTGGAGGTGGTTGACAGGGGTGGAGCTGCAGGCTATGGAAGGTTGCTCTGCCCCCTGCTGTGCTCTTTGCTTCAGCGTGAGCTAGGAGGCAGGTTTCAACCCCCCTCCCGAAATTTTCAACCCTCCCCAAAAATTTTCAACCTCCCCCCCCCCAAAATTGTCAACCCTCCCCGAAATTTTTTTCTGGCTACGGCCCTGGATACGTATGTCAAATATTGAATGCTATGCAGAACAGCAGTGTTTTGACTTCCTTTTGGAAATTTAAAGAGTTAAGGAAGCCTAACCTTATTGGTTAGGCAGTAAAGGGAAAAAGTAAAGTACATGGCATTCATTGACCTTGCAAAGGCATTCGACACAGTGAATCACAGCACTCTCTGGACCTTCCTCCAAAAAATCGGGTGCCCTAACAAATTCGTGAACATCCTGCGGCTCCTCCATGATGACATGATGGCAATAGTCTTGGACAACAATGGCTCCAAAGTGACCCATTTAAGGTGGAATCAGGTGTCAAACAGGGATGTGTTATTGCCCCAACTTTATTCTCCATCTTCATCGCTATGATACTTAATCTTGTTGATGGGAAGCTTCCCAGCGGAGTGGAAATCATCTATCGGACAGATGGCAAGTTGTTTAACCTCAGCAGACTGAAAGCCAAAACATGGACTGTGTACAGACGTCACATGCAACTCCTGGAACGATTCCATCAGCGCTGCCTCCGGAAAATCCTGCAAATCTCTTGGGAAGACAGGCGAACAAACTTCAGCGTGCTGGAAGAAGCAAAGAAGACCACCAGCATTGAAGCGATAGTCCTCCGCCATCAACTCCGCTGGACCGGCCATGTTGTCCAGATGCCCGACAACCATCTCCCAAAGCAGTTGCTCTACTCCGAACTCAAGAACGGAAAATGGAATGTTGGTGGACAGGAAAAGAGATTTAAAGATGGGCTCAAAGCCAACCTCAAAAACTCTGGCATAGACACTGAGAACTGGGAAGCCCTAGCCCTTGAGCGCTCCAGCTGGAGGTCAGCTGTGACCAGCAGTGCTGGAGAAGTTGAAGAGGCATGAATGGAGGGTGAAAGAGAGAAATGTGCCAAGAGGAAGGCGCGTCAACGTAACCCTGACCGAGACCGCCTTCCACCTGGAAACCAATGCCCTCACTGCAGAAGAAGATGCAAATCAAGAATAGGGCTCCACAGTCACCTACGGACCCACTGCCAGGACACCGAACTTGGAGGACCATCATCCTCGGACTACGAAGGATCGCCTAAGGAAGAAAGGAAAGGGAAAATCTTGGTACATGTGCCTACAAACCTAACATCACAAGGGTTTTTTATTGTGTCAGAAGCAACTTGAGAAACTACAAGTCGCTTCTGGTGTGAGAGAATTGGCTGTCTGTAAGGACGTTACCCTGGGGTTGCCCAGATGTGTTACCATCCTGTGGGAGCCTTCACTCATGTCCCCACATGGGAAGCTGGAGCTGACAGACGGGAGCTTACCCTGTCTCATGGATTAAAACCATCAATAGTTCAGCTGGCACAAGGGTTTAACCCATTGCACCACCATAGCTTCTTACTTCACAAGGTGTTAGGATGGGCAACAGGGATTATATTTACACTGTAGAATTAATGCAGTTTGATACCATTTTAACTGCCGTGGCTCAATGCTATGGAATTTGTAGTTTATCCAGCATTCTTTGGCAGACTAGGTTAAATAGCTTATAAAACTATATGATTCCATAGCATTGAGCCATGGCAGTTAAAGTGGTATCAAACTTCATTCAATTTACAGTATAGAGCAGTGATTCTCAACCTTCCTAATGCCGCGACCCCTTAATGCATTTCCTCATGTTGTGATGACCCCCAACCATAAAATAATTTTCGTTGCTACTTCATAACTGTAATTTTGCTACTGTTATGAATCATAATGTAAATATCTGATATTCAGGATGTATTTTCATTCACCAGACCAAATTTGGCAAAAATAATCGATATGCCCAAATTTGAATACTGGTGGGGTGGGGGTGGGGTTGATTTTGACATTTGAAAGTTGTAGTTGCTGGAATTTATAGTTCACCTAAAATCAAAGAGCACTCTGAACTCCGCCAACGATTGAATTGAACCAAACTTGTCACACAGAACTCCCATGACCAATAGAAAATACTGAAAGAGTTTGGTGGACATTCACCTTGAGTTTTGGAGTTGTAGTTCACCTACATCCAGAGAGCACTGTGGACTCAAACAATGATGGATCTGAACCAATCTTAGCACGTATACTCAAAATGTCCAAATGTGAACACTGGTGGAGTTTGGGGGAAATAAACCTTCACCTTTGGGAGTTATAGTTGCTGGGATTTATAGTTTACCTACAATCAAAGAGCATTCTGAACCCCACCAATAATAGAATTGGGCCAAACTTCCCACACAGAGCCACCATGATCAACAGAAAATACTGAGTGTTTCTGATGGTCTTTGGTGACCCCTCCAACACCCCCTCATGAGCCCCGCAAGGGTCCCTACTCCCAGGTTGAGAAACACTGGTATAGAGTCTCATGTAGGAGGGAGTCTTTAAGATAATTTGGTCCCAAGTCATTTAGGTTTTTCAGGGCTTTATACATTCATATTTCTCACCATGGTGATCACTTTTGTAGTTTTTTCAGGTTCTGCATAGATTCTTCTTAGGAATGCAACCTCCTTAGTCAGCTCATTCAATAGAATGTAATGCATATTTCATTTATAGGTACTTATGCAAATATAAATCAGCTGCATATATGCCCTAAAGGCATCCGATCCAGAGCAAGCAAGGTCAGCTCTGGTTAGTACTTTGATGGCATATTGCCAATGAATACCAGAAACCTATAAATTGAGTCAGTCCATCTAAATGCTTTAAAGCAGGGTGCTGAAGATTAGACCCCAAAATTATTGATTTTGAGCCACGGCTCCATGGGGAAATACAGACAGCTGGAGGGTTATTCCTGATAGCCCTACTGTAACCTTTCCCTGGAACTTCCCCAGAATGGTACCTCACTTCGACCAATGGGCACACACAGAATTATCTTTTCCTATTTGGAAATTAAGGCACAAATCATAACTAAAAAGGTTTTTCCCAGACTAAGGGAAAATAGGGGGATTATTTCTCTCTCTCTTAGAGAGAAGGAACCTTTAATATCAACAAGCTGGAAGGTGTCCATTCTGTCCAAAGAAGGAGGACTAAAATGGTCAAAGGTCTGGAAGCCAAGCCCTATGAGTAATGGCTTAGGAAGCTAGGTATGTTTCGCTTGAACAAAAGAAAACTGAGAAAAAGGGACATGACAGCCATGTTTTGCTATTTGAAAGGATGTCACATTGAAGAGAGGGAAAACTTGTTTTCTGATGATCTAGAGACCAGGACATGGAACAATTAATTCAAATTACAGGGGGAAATTGTGGCAGAATGAAAATTACGCATAGTTCACGCTTTACCAGTCCATACACTGTCTTGCCAGAGAAAGAAAATATGCCACACAGATTATCAGTAAAGAGCAAGTTTACTCTTTCATAGAATCATAGAATCAAAGAGCTGGAAGAGACCTCATGGGCCATCCAGTCCAACCCCCTGCCAAAAAGCAGGAATATTGCATTCAAATCACCCCTGACAGATGGCCATCCAGCCTCTGTTTAAAAGCTTCCAAAGAAGGAGCCTCCAACACACTCCGGGGCAGAGAGTTCCACTGCTGAACGGGTCTCACAGTCAGGAAGTTCTTCCTTATGTTCAGATGGAATCTCCTCTCTTGTAGTTTGAAGCCATTGTTCCGCGTCCTAGTCTCCAGGGAAGCAGAAAACAAGCTTGCTCCCTCCTCCCTGTGGCTTCCTCTCACATATTTATACATGGCTATCATATCCCCTCTCAGCCTTCTCTTCTTCAGGCTAAACATGCCCAGCTCCTTAAGCCGCTCCTCATAGGGCTTGTTCTCCAGACCTTTTATCATTTTAGTCGCTCTCCTCTGGACACATTCCACCTTGTCAATATCTCTCTTGAATTGTGGTGCCCAGAATTGGACACAATATTCCAGATGTGGTCTAACCAAAACAGAATAGAGGGGTAGCATTACTTCCCTAGATCTAGACACTATGCTCCTATTGATGCCGGCCAAAATCCCATTAGCTTTTTTTGCTGCCACATCACATTGTTGGCTCATGTTTAACTTGTTGTCCACGAGGACTCCAAGATCTTTTTCACTCGTACTGCTCTCGAGCCAGGCATTGTCCCCCATTCTGTATCTTTGCATTTCGTTTTTCCTGCCAAAGTGGAGTCTCTTGCATTTGTCACTGTTGAACTTCATTTTGTTGGTTTTGGCCCATCTCTCTAATCTGTCAAAATTGTTTTGAATCCTGCTCCTGTCCTCTGGAGTATTGGCTATCCCTCCCAGTTTGGTGTTGTCTGCAAACTTGATGATCCTGCCTTCTAACCCTTCATCTAAGTCATTGCAGAGCAATATATATACAATCATGTGAACAGTTACTATTATTTATTTATTATTATACAATCATGTGAACAATTGCATTGACTCACACAAGGTCCTTTGAGAGAGTTTCCAAATGGTATTTGGGTGTCCATGTGGGAGATCTCCTTCCAGCAGCTCAGGAATCAAGAACTCAAACTGTCTCTCTGTGCTAGCTCGTGCCCAGCTAAAGCCTAAATATGTAACTGTTGCCAAAACTCCCAGGCCCAGCTAGTCTCCTGGGCGTAGCCCAACCAATCAGCTTCATGCTTTGCATTTTCAGTTAACACACTCACCAACTATTTTTTTTCATGCCGTAACAAAAATATCATAAATATTAGAGGAACCAATAATAAGAGCTGTTCCTCAGTGGAATACGCTGCCTCGAAGTCTGGTGGCAGAGGTTGGATGGCCATCTGTTGGTATCTTCCTGCATGATAGCATGAAGTTGGAGGGAATGGTCCTTGTGGTCTCTTCCAATTCTATGATTTATTATCTAGAATACCTCCAACATAGTAAAGGTAAAGGTTTTCCCTTGACATTAAGTCTAGTCGTGTCCGACTCTGGGGGGTGGTGCTCATCTCAATTTCTAAGACAAAGATCCAGCATTGTCCATAGACACCTCCAAGGTTATGTGGTCAGCATAACTGCATGGAGCACCATTACTTTCCTGCCAAAGCTGTACCTATTGATCTACTCACATTTGCATGTTTTCAAACTCCTAGATCTAATAGCGGGAGCTCACCACACTCCCTGGATTCGAACCACCAACCTTTCAGTCAGCAAGTTCAGCAGCTCAGCGGTTTAACCCGCTGTGCCACCAGGAGGCTACCTTTAACATATTGATACATATTTATTGAAGGTATTCTAACAGTAGGTTGCTGTGAGTTTTTTTGGGCTATATGGCCATGTTCCAGCAGCATTTTCTCATGACTTTCATCTGCATCTGTAGTTGGCACACAGAGGACTGGGCGACTTGGAAAGCGCTAAACAGACTGTGCTCTGGCACCACGAAATGCAGAGCCAACCTTCAGAAATCGGGCTACAAAGTGGAATCCACAACATGCAAGTGTGGAGAGGAGCAAACCACTGACCACCTATTACAATGCAACCTGAGCCCTGCCACATGCACAAGGGAGGACCTTCTTGCAGCAACACCAGAAGCACTCCAAGTGGCCAGATACTGGTCAAAGGACATTTAATCAACTACCAAACTCATAAATTTTGTATTCTGTATTTTGTATTTTTGTATCTTGTCTGTTTGTTTGCTTTGTTCTGTTAGAAATGTAATATAAATTACATTGCTGATGACTCGATAAATAAATAAATAAATAAATAAATAATCTGTAGTTGGCATCTTCAGATGTTGCAGGCGAAATGTCAGGAGAGAATGCTTCTGGAACATGGCCATACAGCCCGAAAAAGTCACAGCAACCTAGTGATTCTAGCCATGAAAGCCTTCAACAACACATATTCTAATAGTATTTGACATATGAAACTTAGACTCATATATATTTGTCCCTCATTTCCCCCCAATTGACAACTAATATCCTAAAATATTGTGGTGGAAGTTCCTTCCTTGGAGGCTTTTAAACAGAGGTTGGATGGCCATCTGTCATGGGTGCGTTGATTGTGCTTTTCCTGCATAGCAGGGGGTTGGACTAGATGTCCCATGTGATCTCTATTATTCAATAATTCATTTAATACAATCTTCTGGCCAAAAGAAAGTGTTATTGTCATCCCAGGTGCCAAGCAGTGAATAGTACCATTTTTATGCCCCAAAGGCCAGAACAATGGGGAAAAATACTGGTAAGTGCTATCCTCTGTCCCTGGGCTGCCAACACAGCCATGTGAACAACCTTAGCTGCTTCTTAATAGGAAGGGGCACAAGTGTTTACATTGACCCAAATTATGACTTTCCCCAATGCAGGACAAGACTGTATTATGGCAAACAGACCCTATGCCTCATTTGGATGCCACAGAGTCCATTCACCCCTAAGCCAACTCATATGGTCTATAGCAAGCATGGGCAAACTTTGGCCCTCCAGGTTATTTGGACCAAAACACTTGGAAGGCCAAAGTTTGCCCATGCCTGGTCTATAGAGAAGGGCCCAAAGCCCCTTGTTGTGTTGAAAATAATGAGCTGTCTTCATTTGGGAAGATACCAGAAAGCGCATTCACCGTTGTTCTGCAAAATGGTATGTCTACATCTCTGAACATGCAACTAACTCCAGGAAGCCATTCACATCTTATCGTCGGTGACAAGTCCAGATAACAGTTAAGTTGAGAAATGGTACAAAATGAAGCAAGTGAGGCTGATGATAGCAGTTAAATTGCAAAACTGCACACTACTATCCGGGCAAAATCCAGCATGTAGATACTATATCCAGATTGCAGGATGTGAGTAAAAGGTACTTGTTATCGTAGGGAGCATCTGCACTGTAGAATTAATTCAGTTTGATGCCACTTTGAATGCCATGGCTCATTGCTATGTAATCCTGAGATTTGTAGTTTGGGAAGGCCTCAGCATTCTTTGGCAGAGAAGGCTAAAGACCTTGTAACTCCCATGGTTTCATAACATTGGAGCAGTTAAAGTGGCGACAATATCGTTCATGTAAATTTGATTGCTCCCTTCCTGTCAAAATAAATATTAATTTTAATCATTTTTGTTTATTCATTTTTTTATTCCCAACAAGTCCACATTAAGAAAATTAACTTCCAATGAAATAAAAAATGTTTCTGAAAATTGTTGCGTATATATGTTTGCATGCACATCTCTAGGGATAATAACAATAACAATAATAATAATACTGTGTTGTCAAAGGCTTTCCTGGCAGGAATCACTGGGTTGCTGTGAGTTTTCCAAGCTGTATGGCCATGTTCTGGAAGCATTCTCTCCTGACGTTTCGCCCACATCTATGGCAGGCATCCTCAGAGGTTGTGAGGTCTGTTGGAAACTAGGCAAGTGAGGTTTATATATCTGTGGAATCATGTCCAGGATGGGAGAAACAAAATCTGGCTACCAGTATTTAAAAACTCTAAAATCAGGACAGTAAATAAAGAACAACACTCAGAAAACAGAGAATTCCAGACAAGAAACGATCAGGGCCAGCTAACACCTCCCAACAAAGGATTTCCTCAGGCAGGAAACAGCTAGGCTTTGAAACTGCAAGGCTATTCAATGCTAATCAAGGTTGCTAGTTGCAAAATTCACACTTGCCTAAAGCAGACAAGAGTTGGGTTGTTGTATATGGCCATGGTCTAGAGGCATTCTCTCCTGAGGTTTCGCCTGCATCTATGGCAAGCACTACCTCTGAGGATGCTTGCCATAGATGCAGGTGAAACGTCAGGAGAGAATGCCTCTAGACCATGGCCATATAGCGCGAAAAAACCTACAACAACCCAGTGATTCCGGCCACGAAGGCCTTTGACAATACATTCAGACAAGAGTTCTTTCTCTCACCTGGACATTATTCCACAGATGTATAAACCTTACTTGTCGAGTTTCTAACAGGTCTCACAACCTCTAAGGATGCCTGCCACAGATGTTGGCAAAACATCAGGAGAGAATGCTTCTGGAACATGGCCATATAATAATGTTTATTTGTTACCTGCTTCTCCTCATGCTTTGAGGCAGGTACAACACAGTTAAAACACATCCCCATAAAGTCCATACAATAAAATGCATATGTTAAAACTAAAATACATATATAAAATATATGGTGGGTAAAATTAAAATACAATAGTAATTGAATGTAAATTTAAAATTCAAGGTTTAAAATTGGTCGGGTCTGCAGCTCTCATACAATTCCCAAAAGGGGTCCAGGATCCAAAAAGAAAAAGAAAAGAAAAAGGCTTAAAAACTACTGTTGTAGCTCTTCCATGTGGCTGCTGTGTATGGTGGCAAAAAATATATTGTGTTCTATTGTTTTAAAATAAGCCTTATCTCAAATGTGTAAATACCAATGTGTCAAAGACTGGCTGGCAGCAACCAGTCAGGCTTTGAAGCTACAAGGCCATTAAATGCTAATCAAGGTGGCCAATTGCAATATGCACAACCCATGGCATCTTCAGAACTCTTCTTCAAATTAATTGCTTCTCTTCCTGTGTTGTCAAAGGCTTTCATGGCCGGAATCACTGGTTGCTGTGAGTTTTCTGGGCTGCGTGGCCATGTTCTAGAAGAATTATCTCCCGACGTTTGGCCCACATCTATGGCTAATTGCAACATTCCCACTTGCCTCAAGCAGACAAGAGTTCTTTCCCCTACCCTGGACATTATTCCACAGATATGTAAATCCCACTTTCCTAGTTTCCAACAGACCTCACAACCTCTGAGGATGCCTGTCATAGATGTGGGTGAAACGTCAGGAGAGAATGCTTCTGGAACATGGCCATACAGCCTGCAAAAAAAAAATCACAGCAACCCTGCAAACACCTTGTTTCCAAAAAGGGTTTTAAAAGTTCAACAAGAAATTAGAATCAGCAGAAAACGGTCCTGACAGATGCATGTCAGGGCTGTTTTCCTAGTGATCATAAACCTTCCCACAATGTACTCATTCAAAATACAAAAATGAACAGAGCAGCAAGAAGACAAAGTAAAGGAAGCGAAGACTAAAAGGCCACCTTAAAAGGTTCTTACTTCCTTATAGAATAAATCAAATTTGTTCTTGTCTTACACTGGGGTACACGATGAACAAGTCTTGCAATACATAGGCGAAACTTGAGAACGGACTTACATTTTATTGTCAAAGGCTTTCATGGCTGGGATCACTGGGTTGTTGTAGGTTTTTCGGGCTATATAGCCATGTTCTAGAAGCATTCTCTCCTGATATTTCGCCTGCACCTATGGCAAGCATCCTCAGAGGTTGTGAGGTCTGTTGGAAACTAGGAAAATGGGGTTTGTATATCTGTGGAATGTCCAGGGTGGGAGAAAGAACTCTTGTCTGTTTGAGGCAAGTGTGTATGTTTCAGTTGGCCACCTTGATTAGCATTTAATAGCCTAGCACTTTCAAAGTCTGGCTTCTTACTGCCTGGCCCTGATTGATTCTTGTCTGGAATTCCCCTGTTTTTGAGTGTTGTTCTTTATATACCCCACTTGCCTAGTTCCCAACAGACCTCACAACCTCTGAGGATGCTTGCCACAGATGCAGGCGAAACGCCAGGAGAGAGTGCTTCTAGAACAGTGTTTCTCAACCTTCCTAATGCTGTGACCCCTTAATACAGTTCCTCATGTTGTGGTGATCCCCAACCATAACATTATTTTGATTACTACTTTCATAACTGTAAATTTGCTACTGTTATAAATCGTAATCTAAATATCTGATATGCAGGATGTATTTTAATTTACTGGACCAAATTTGGCACAAATACCCAATATACCCACATTTGACTACTGGTGAGGTTTTGGGGTTTGTTTTTTTTTTTTGAGCTGGGGGGTTGATTGTGTCATTTGGGAGATGTAACTGCTTGGATTTATAGTTTACCTACAATCAAAGAGCATTCTGAACTCCACCAGTGATGGAATTGAACCAAACTTGGCACACAGAACTCCCATGACCAACAGAAAATACTGGAAGAGTTTGGTGGGCATTGACCTTGATTTTGGGAGTTGTAGTTCACCTACATCCAGAGTGTCAAGCTAGGATGGATCTGGACCAAACTTGGCATGGATACTCAATATACCCAAATGTGGACACTGGTGGAGTTTGGGGAAAATAGACCTTGACATTTGGGGGTTGTAGTTGTTGGGATTGATAGTTCACCTACAATCAAAGAGCATTCTGAACTCCACCAGTGATGGAATTGAACCAAACTTGGCACTCAGAACTCCCATGACCAACAGAAAATACTGGAAGAGTTTGGTGGGCATTGACCTTGATTTTGGGAGTTGTAGTTCACCTACATCCAGAGTGTCAAGCTAGGATGGATCAGGACCAAACTTGGCATGGATACTCAATATGCCCAAATGTGGACACTGGTGGAGTTTGGGGAAAATAGCCCTTGACATTTGGGGGTTGTAGTTGTCGGGATTGATAGTTCACCTACAATCAAAGAACATTCTGAACCACATCAAAGACAGAATTAGGCCAACCTTCCCACACAGAACCCCCATAACCAACAGAAAATACTGTGTTTGTCTAATGGTCTTTGGCAACCCCTTTAACACCCCCTCGTGACCCCCCCTGGGGTCCCGACCCCCAAATAGAGAAATGCTGTTCTAGAACATGGCCATATAGCTCGAAAAACCTACAACAACCCAGGACTTACATTTGGTCAGCATGTATAGAAACGTACGACTAACATGGTTATTTCCCTTCCCTTTGTTTTATTTTTCCTGCTTTTGTAATACAGGAATATTCTCCTATGTAACTGTGATCCCTTTTGAAAGTAATTTCTTTTTCTTGAGGAAGGAAAAAACTGTGACACATTCTCCCTGGTAAGATTGCAGTCCTTCTCATAATATTGCACTTAGATGGTAAACATTAGCCAGAGCAATTCGAAGCCCTTTGTTGACTCAGATGTAAATCCTTCCAAGAGCCGTTGGGTTTACTTTCAGGAAAATTGCATTATTCTCTCCTTGGAGTGACTCTAGTTTCCAATGAAACTTCCCCGGGAAGGATTGCCTGAGACAGGACTCCCTGTTCTTGGTTCCTACAAAAGTCATTAATTCAAAGGAAATTAGAGACATGAATAACAGTTGACTCTTTTAATTGCACAATAACGAGATGTACAAAAGCCCTTTTTAAACAGTTAGTTATCAGGTTGAATGACTTTGACCTCTATATCTTCTTCCTTATTCATCAGCAGCCAATCACCAAACATGGAAAGCTAGAAAAGATTGAGCTGCTCCTGTAAGAAGACATCTCTATAGTTCCTCTTGACTCCCAACACAGAAGTTTCTTTGCCTCCTTCCAAGCCCTTGGTAAGTAAGTAACAGCTATGTATACAACTGATATTTCCAGTTTAATTTTGTAACCATGTCTACTGAAAAATAGTTAAGAAAGATCTCTGAGGAAGGGACACTATAATAATAATAAACACTCATTTCAGAAGCAGGACCTAACTTTTGCAGATTTTCACTGAAAGCAAGTACATGTTTACATGCAACGGAACTGTAATCATTTCATAGGCAGAAGACTGCAGATTTTCATCATTTTGCCCTGATTTTTAAATCTTAGAGAGCAGCCATTAGCTTTGTTTACTTTGGAATTTATTACGTATTTTACTTTTTTTTTCTAAAAAGGTGTAACGTTGTGTTTTATATTTTTGTGGTCCTCAAGGAGAATGCAGTTATTGATTCCGCTAGATTTGCCTCCATGTTGATTTATCATTCGACAATAAGTTCTAAATGCTGGATTTGCACTGCAATGTAATGCAGTTTGAAACTGCATAGACCAGGCAAGGGCAATCTTCAGCCCTTCAGGTGTTTTGGATTCAACTCCAACTCCAGCTGCTAGGAATTGTGAGAATTGAAGCCCAAAACACCTGGAGGACTGAAGTTTGCCCACGCCTGGCATAGACTCATAAAATGCAGTTCAGTCTACACGAGCATTTCTCAATCTGGGAGTTGGGACCCTGGGGGGGGGGGGTCACAAGGGGGAGTCAGAGGTGTCACCAAAGACCATCAGAAAACACAGTATTTTCTGTTGGTCATGGGGGTTCTGTGTGTGAAGTTTGGCCCAGTTCTATCATTGGTGGGATTCAGAATGCTCTTTGATTGTAAATGAACTATAAATCCCAGCAACTACAACTCCCAAATGTCAAGGTCTATTTTCTCCAAACTCCAGTAGGGTTCACATTTGGGTATATTGAATATCTGTTCCAAATTTGGTTCAGATCCATCATTGTTGGAGTCCACAGTGCTGTCTGAATGTAGGCGAACTACAACTCCAAAACTCAAGGTCACCAAACCCTTCCAGTATTTTCTCTTGGTCATGGGAGTTCTGTGTGCCAAGATTGGTTCAATTCCATCATTTGCGGAGTTCAGAATCCTCTTTGATTGTAGATGAACTATAAATTCCAGCAACTACAACTCCCAAATGACAAAATCAACAACCCCACCCCCCCCCTCCACCCGTATTCAAATTTGGGCGTGTCGGGTATTTGTGCCAAATTTGGTCCAGTGAATGAAAGTACATCCTGCATATCAGATATTTACATTAAGATTCATAACAGTATCAAAATTAAAGATATGAAGTAGCAAGAAAAATAATTTTATGGTTGGGGGTCACCACAACATGAGGAAATTTATTAAGGGTTCATGGCGTTAGAAAGGCTGAGAACCACTGGTCTTCATTAACCATATAATGTAGTTTCAAACTGCATTGTATGGCAGTGTATGTCCAGCCTAAGTGGAACTAATTAACAGAATTTTCAATGTTATGTTATGATTTTAATTCTACGTACTTTAGCAACTTTAGAGCTTAGGCTGTTGGACTGGGTAAAAATTGACATATTGGTATTTCAAATTGGCTGCCCAAATATATTTCACAAAATATCAATTGTGTGGTGTTTCTTTTGCATTCTAGCAGAATAAATTCAATATTTGCTAAATTTCCAAGGCAGTGGGAGGAGACACTAGGATAATAAAGTATACTATAGGCATTATTTTCCACCAAAAGAGTAGGATGTTTTAGAAGAAATTCATGTTGTTATTTTGTGTGTTTGTCAGGAGTGACTTGAGAAACTGCAAGTCACTTCTGGTGTGAGAGAATTGGCCCTCTGCAAGGACGTTGCCCAGGGGACACCCAGATATTTTGATGTTTTCCCATCCTTGTGGGAGGCTTCTCTCATGCCCCCGCATGGGGAGCTGGAGCTGACAGAGGGAGCTCATCCGCACTCTCCCCAATTTGAACCTCTGACCTGTTGGTCTTCAGTCCTGCTGGCACAAGGGTTTAACCTACTGTGCCACCCGGGGCGGGGATGCACTCCTCAATTCACGTTTATATGGCACCAATGATATGGGAAATTGAAGTAGCACAGAGAAATCAATAGAATGAGTACAGATAAAGAGGTTATCTCATATTACACTAGATAACAAAATTTGAAAAAAAATCTGTTCCTAGTTTCAAAGTGTCATTTTCTGTTTAATTGTGTGATACTTACTTTGAAAGTAGTTGTTATACTCCAGAAACTTCATTTTTGTGGCTGCCACAAACTAGGTTAAATTGGTTGAGACTCTGTGAGATGGTCATTAAAACGCTATAGCAAAATGTGCTGCAGGATGTCCCACAAAAACAAAGTTTTTGCACTTTAATAAACCCTTTTCCCCATGTTTTTATGATAGAACCAATTAGGAAATGACATTTATAATCCAGGAACAAAAATCATGTTACATAGTCTTATAACTGAGCCACACCAATATGAAACTGAATCCAGACAAAACACAGGTGCTTGCCATTAAGAGTCCTAACTTGGGGGTGGAGATGTTTCAGCCAGTCCTGAATGGGGCTACACTCCTCCTGAAAGACTGTGTTTGCAGCTCAGAACAAGGACTTCTGGATCTATTCCTCCAAATTTCAGCCCAGGTAAATGCAACGGTCGGCTGATATGCCAGCTGCAACCCTTCCTAGATTTGGAGGACCTAAAGATAGTAGAGCATGCACTTGTAAACTCAAGGTTGGACTTCTGCAATGTAGCTTACGTTGGGCTACCTTTGTACCAAGTTCAGAACCTCCAGCTGGTTTAAAATACAGCAGCCAGATTGGTTATGGGAGAACCTAGGAGTGAGCATATTTCACCTATCCTAACATCACTCCATTGGCTGCCAGTTAGTTTCCGGGCAAAGTACAAGGTGTTGGTTTTGACCTTTAAAATCCTACATGGTTTGGGTCCAGGTTACCTACAGGATCGCCTTCTTCCATATAATCTGCCCTGAACAGTTAAGTACAACTATGTTGTTATCTGCCTTGCGTCACAAGGAGAGGTGGGTAAGAAATAAAATTGTTGTTGTTATGATTATTATTAATATCTTTGGCCGTTGTTCTGGTACGGCTGTACCAGGAGCTCCAACTTCTTTGAGTGTTTGCATGTATTCCAAGGTTCCATGCATTTTGCAATAAGGTGGTTTCCCTTGGTTTGCAAGTATAGGGCCAATGACCCATCAATCATCATTAGGTTCTTTAGTTCCGCCTCTTTTTCTGGGTTTAGGAGGGGAAAGGGGTACCTCTAGTTCAGTTCACACAGAGAAGCCTTTCGTACAGGACGTGAATCAGTTCCAGCTGTAGAAAGCTTCGTCTTTTACAGCTTTTGCTGGGGGAATCCAGTCCCACAGCTTTACAGCCAGCCTTCACTGGGAATTGAAGACCTTCTTTCCTCTTTGAAATCTACAAAAGGACTCTGTTTGGTAAGGACCACTCGTGGCAGCCATAACGCAGTTTGGACCGGGTGTAGGGGCCCATGCCAGCAGAGCCTAAGACAGATTGCCCAGGTAGAGGTCAAGGATTTCCCTGATAGTGAAGAAACAGTTCATGGACAAGATTAAGAAAGCCACCGGTTGATTCAAAGCCTTGAAGTATTTGTTTGACTTATTGAAGACCTAAGCAATAATAAGGAACTCTGTGAAACTTTCCAAGTTTCTAAAGACTTTGTTTAGGGAAATCCAAAAGGTCTCTAATCCGAGGCACCCCCGGCATCCCGTTGGGCATACAGAAAACACGTCCTGTCTACAGACTCTTTCATAGGACCAGTGCGTGACAGCACAGCCGTCGTTTGGCATTGATACAAATATTACTTGCACTAACTGTTGTATAGTCAAGTTTTTGACTTGTGCTATTTTAGTTTGAAGCAAAGAGCCAGTTTTCACATAGTTTTGACAAACTATGGGTGCATCTACACCGTAGAATGAATGCAGCTTGACACCACTTTAACTGCCATGGCTCAGTGCTATTGAATCATGGGAGGTGTAATTTTACATGGTCTTTGGTCTTGTCTGCCAAAAATGGATGGTGTCTTCCCAAATCACAATTCCATAGAATTGAGGGATGACCATTTAAGGAGCCCCCGGTGGCACACTGGGTTAAACCCCTGTGACGGCAGGACTGAAAACCAACAGGTCGCAGATTCGAATCCAGCAAGAGCACAGATGAGCTCCCTCTATCATCTCTAGCTCCTCATGCAGGGACATGAGAGAAGCCTCCCACAAGGATGGTAACACATCAAAACATCCGGGTGTCCCCTGGGCAATGTCCTTGCAGACAGCCAATTCTCTCCCACCAGAAGTGACTTGCAGTTTCTCAAGTCACTCCTGACATGACAAAAAAAATTCAAGGAGTGTCAAACTGCATTAATTCCATAGTGTAGATACACTCATAATGTGCCCAATGCTGTATTTCATTCAACATGATAGAACCTATAGATTGTCAGCTGAATGGATAGGCAAACAGGAAGATAAGAAGTGGAAAAAGTGCAGCCCTTCAGGCATAGTTAAATTGCGGCTTTCATCATCCTTCGTCTTATGCTATGTTATCTATTTATTGCAGAGATAGTCTTATAGCTATTGCTCCACAACGCTAGAGCTCTGCTTCGTAAACTGTGCGTCCTGACCCTAAATGTGGTTCCTTTAGTTAAATGTCGGAGTTTGGCAACAGAAAAAGTTTTCTGAATGTCACCTTGCGAGTATTTAAGACATTTACACAAAATTGTTAGCAGCCATATGCAGTGTTTGCAGTGGATGCTTCAGAAAATGCTTCATGTGTAATTCATAAAAAGGGGACATCAGCTTGTTTAGCAAGACTTGCATTCCAGTGGGATAATATCTCTATAAAGTGTAGTGTGAACAATTTCCAGGAATTATGGAGGGCATTTACACCATGTTTGGATCCCTCTGAACTCCTATGTGGTCAAAAGAAAAAATGCAAAAAAAAAAAAAACAAACCCTCCTAGCCTTAAAATTACCTCCACCATTTGGAGAAATATTAACCTGATCTGCTAACCGCTCTGCACTGTTTTAGAAATTAATTCAGATAGTTCTTCACCTGCTTTACGGGAAGTCATACTGGAGAGACTATTTGAATCACTTCCTTGTAATTTTGCTATTTGCAATAGCTTTTTATGATTTCCTTTTCTTTCCTATCTTACCAAATTGTTAGCTACAGGAAGGGCCTGTGTTTTCTAGCTTTGTCCCTTTGGTCCTGCCCTTTTTAGGTGGTCAAATGGAGAAAGAGGGAAGTGGTTTTGCGTGCAAGAGTGGCTCCATACTTGGACAGAGGATAGCACAGGATCTACTAGTGATAACATAGATCACAGCAGATTTCTAGTTCCCAGTTTTTCAACACAAAGTTTTCTAATGTTATCATTCCCACAGACCACACTGATGTTTATGGTTCACATACTCTCCAACATTTCACAAATGAAAACCAGGAAACATGTGACCAAGCAACATCAGACTGTGGTCAAGATGGCATAGTCATTAATCTAGAACAGTAGTTTCCAAACTTTTTTTTTTACTAGGGACCACTCTCTAACTTTTGTACCAAAAGGGCTATGAATCAGTTTTTGGTCAACTTTAGATTCGGTTTGGTCATTTGGGGTGCCAGTTCAGAAAATTGCATTGGATAGATCACATTAGCTCTAGTTTCTGACACAGAACATATGCTATTCAGTAGTTGCCATCTGCTCACCGAAAAAACCATATTTAATAAGTCTCGGCACTAAAAGAGGATTTTTTGAGACCAGTTGCTCTTGTTGCAACGGTGTCGAAAAGGTGAGGCCATATTTTAGTTATTCCCGGACCACTGGTGGTCCACAGGCCACAGGTTGGTGACCACTGATCTAGAGAAAGCCTCAACAGTTTCTTTAACGTGAGTCCATCAGGAAGGACAACGTTCTTCCTCTTCTGTTCTCAGTGGAATTAATAGCTGCAATATACTTTTGCACTTTGAACTCGGTTTGTAGCAATTGAAGTAAATTGAAGGTGAACGGGAAAAGGAGGAAGGACTCAGACATTTTGAAAGCAGCTAAAAAGTGGGAAACAGGATTGCTTGGGACTGTTCCTGCCAAATTGGGATACTTGGAGGATATGGGTTCAGGGACCACACAATCATTGCACACAATCATTATTATAAGAATTATTATTATTATTATCATCATCTGGCATTCTACTAGGGACTTCCATCTTCATAAGTAGCCTTATACAGTTAG
Source organism: Anolis sagrei (assembly GCF_037176765.1). Classification (NCBI taxonomy): domain Eukaryota; kingdom Metazoa; phylum Chordata; class Lepidosauria; order Squamata; family Anolidae; genus Anolis; species Anolis sagrei. The sequence goes on along the minus strand of NC_090025.1, from coordinate 17,495,269 downwards.
TTACTTTGGCTCTATCTACACTGCCACATTGCTACCTAGTGGGATTAGGCAAGCCCCTACCCTGCCAGCTTTTAAGAAAGACCTAAAAACTTGGCTCTTTCTATGTGCCTTGGTGAGTGAACATATATTCCATAGGGTTGCTGTAGGTTTTTTTCGGGCTACATGGCCAGGTTCTAGAGGCATTCTATCCTGACGTTTCGCCTGCATCTATGGCAAGCATCCTCAGAGGTAGTGAGGTCTGTTGGAACTAGGAAAAAGGGTTTATATATCTGTGGAATGACCAGGGCGAGACAACGGACTCTTGTCTGCTGAAGCTAGGTGTGAATGTTTCAACTGATATATTCCATATTTTGTCTGTTCCAACTACAGTTCCATCCTCATGATGCACTTTCCCCCCGTCCTCAATGAAGGTCTAACCCCACTGTTCACCCCTTTTGAGCTCCTCCCTCAGAAACACATTCTCCCGCTACTTATCTCTTCCAGGGTTTTATCAGTTTTATCCTGTGCATTTCACCTTCCCATTGTGTCCTATTTCTCTATCATGTTATTTAGTAAATGTTTATTTTGTTTTGTTATTTCATGTATTTTATTTTGATATTTTTTACTTCTTTGTATTTTATTTTGCTGTACTGTAATTTTGGGCTTGGCCTCATGTTAGCTGTCCTGAGTCCCCTTTGGGGAGGTGGTGGTGGGGTACAAATAAAGTTTATTATTCATTATTATTATAATTATTATAATGCACTGTATAGCAGTGCAGATGGAGCCTTAGTCATTGAATTTGTAGGGTTTAATTGTGTTTCTGCAACTTGAGTTATGGATAGGTAAGGTCATGGAGCATTGACTGCATTGTACAGTAGGCTCTTGTCTTTATGGTTGTTAGGAGTGTTTTGTTAACCAGATAAACACCTTCCTTGAAATCTCTAGGTCATCCAGTGCAACTCTGTGATCAATGTCCACCAGAAGTTTTTGCTGGAGGTCCTACAAATTTTTCTCATTAAGCAGGCCCGTAGCCAGGATTTCATTGGGGGGGGGGGCTGATTTTTTTTCAGGGGGGGTTTTGGGGGGGGCTGAGTTTCGGGGGGGGCTGAGTCTGAGTGAAAGAGGGTCTACCCTAGCAAACCTTTTGTATCATTACCCTAATACCCCCATGCATATGGGATATATTGAGTATGGTGATCAGATCATGATATGAATAAACATAACAGTTTAAATAATGCACCAGTAAGGCCTTTTCGTGAACCACCATGAGAATTTCGGGGGGGGGGGGACCTGAAGCCCTTCAAGCCCCCCCCCCCCCCGGGCTACATGCCTGTCATTAAGTATATATAGATCTTGCAGTGTGATTCTATGGTTAACCTCCGGGAGATAGTGATGCTGGGGGGCATGCATATATGTTGGAGACAATTTGAACTCGGGTATAAGTGATCAATGAAAAATGGAACCACCATAACTGAGGATTCTGGGCAAGACCTTGAGATCTGGCAACTGTCACTGTATAACTGCTGACCACAGCCAGGCCACACTGGACTGCTTTTTATAGGTTCATTCATCTCCAGCCAACCATGATGCTGGTGATGGTTCTTCTGAGAACTGTATATTTCCCTATCCAAACAACTACCTTTGTCTTGTTTGCAGTTGGTGCCATTTTTTCCCCAAAAGCTCCACATCATGAGAGTAAAGGTTTTGAAATTTTTTAAAGCAGCAGGCCACTGAATTAACTGCTGACTGATACATCATTGATGCTCTAAGTCACATTTTGGGGACCCATTCCACTAGTTGTTCAGATAACTATCCCAGATCACAGGGAGATAGAGATGGGACAACCTAATGGATTGACTTTTAAGATAGCTTATTGCATTACATTGAATAATGAATTGCTTGTGTTGGAAGACACTGTTTATGTCGTTAACCGAAGATGTTAAAAATACAACTGCTGGAGTAACCGTGAGTTACAGCAACATAATGCTATGATACTCCTTTACTTACTTACTTTTACTTAGGCGATTCCTCGCTGGACGAGTAAGATGGTCTTCCTTGATTACTATTTTTGTGGGTTTGTAGGTAGCTGTGGAGCCCTATTCTTGACCTGCATCTTCTCCCACAGTGAAGGCATTGGTTTCCAGGTGGAAGGTGGTCCCAGTCGGGGTTGGCTTGACGTGCCTACCTCCTGACACTCCAAGTTTGCTATTAATATGTAGCAGGAGAGCAGTGTAGTGTTGTGGTTTGAGGGTTGAACTATGATTCTAGAAACCAGAGTCTGAATTCCTGCTCAGCCATGGTCATAGGGTGACCTTGGTCAAGTCACAATCTTCTCATCTTGAGATGAACAAATATTGGCAAGAAAACCCTGGGATAGGTTTGGCTTAGGCCACCATTCATTGGAAACGGCTTGAAGGCACACAACATCAATCTAGCAATAGTGAATGTGTTGTAGGCCACAAACCGTCTTCTCCCATTCACCAAAAAGTCCAGACAGGAAATGATCAACCAGTGCTTCTGGGTTCAAGCTGTGAAGACTGGGATTACAGAAAAACCACAACTCTATGAAGCGTCTGGAAGCAACAAACAAACAAAAAGTTGAAGTGGAGAGGCCCCATACCCAAAGCTCCTGGGGGCTTCATGTGGGGTCCATTGGCTACACTTTGTCTACCCCAGTCTAAAGGAAGCCATTGATTAGAAACATTATGAGGAAATACTTCTAAAATTTGATTCTGCAAATATCTGGTGCTTCACATTCCTTCTCTAAATGGACCTGTAGTACAGTATGATCTTGTATCCACTTATGATATGTTTGAAGACTCCTCCATGGATCTTCAAAACCATAGATAAGAGTGAACCCAATATTTTGGCTGTACTTGTGTTGGAAGCCTACAATACAGACATGATGAAACTGTGGAAATTGAGTTCACAGATACGTGGGTCATAGTATACATAACATATTATTATTGTCATAATTTTCAGTTGCTACTTCCTCTTGGTTTGTACAACAGGCCTTTAACACTCACATATTTCTCTCCTTCTGAAACTACAGCCTGCAGAATGAGCAATCCAGTGATCATGAGTCAACCTCAGGTTGTGGTTGTCCAACAACAAAGCCCCCAATGGCAGACCGACCTACTTGACTGCTTTAGCGACTGTGGTGTATGTGAGTATTTGCGGTGTAAATACTAATCTGCAGAGCTGCCCACTATGGCCTTGTTGAGACTTGTTGCCTCAAATACCCTTCTTCTACCCAGAAACATTTTATGAAGGAAGTAATTCCTGTTTGTAAATGCATAGATGGATGTTGACTAAGGGTAGGACGTTTTGGGTTAGGAGTGCTAGAATCAATATGTACTCTTGGCAACTGGGTGTTATTTTAAACATGTTTTATGAACTAAGATCAGTCCTAAATTGACCCTATAAATCACCAGTTCTCGTTCAACTACAGCATGTTTGCTCCTACTACGTACACAATGAGGGAAGGGCAACATCTGAGCACGCAGAATAAACCACTATTTAAGACTACAGCTCCAGGATTCCCCAGACAGCATAGCCAAGTTACAAGGAATCCTGGGACTGCCGGTCCAAAAAAATCCCCAAATATTTCCAATATCTGGATTAATTTATGATCACTGCTGTCTATACCAACTTTTTCCAGCCTGGATCTTTTAGATGTGCTGGACTACAGCTTTCAATAACCGACAAAGTGCATTGGTTGTTGAAGGATTCTGAGAGTTGTAGTTCAATACATCCAGAAGATGTCAGATTAAGTCTGATCCATATTTAATTTATTTGCATTATGCTTAGATGTGTGTGAACTTAAGGTCCAACCAAATACTGTTATCATGTCATACAATGAACCTTTCTTCTATGTCAGCCAAATGGCAATGTCTCAACCCCTATTTTCATTCTAATGGTTTTGGGGAGAATGAAGGGAAATCCACCCTGCTTTGATTACTTCTGTGTATGGACACAAACGTAGTAAGCCATGTCATGGAAACTCCAAATGGTCCAACGGGCGGCAGCCAGGTTGCTAACAGGAGTGGCGCCCAGGGAGCATACAACTCTATTGCGCCAGCTCCACTGGCTACCAATTTGCTACCGAGCACAATTCAAAGTGCTGGCTTTAGCCTATAAAGCCCTAAACAGTTCTGGCCCTGCTTACCTGTCCGAACGTTTCTCTCCTTACAAACCCTCTAGGAATTTAAGATGCCATCTTCACAGACTCGATTGGCAGGGACGAGGGATAGGCCTTCTCAGCAGTGGCCCCTCGGTTGTGGAATGCCCTCCCCAGGGACATTAGATCAGCCCCTACCCTCTTAACGTTTCGCAAAAAAGTTAAAACCTGGCTATATGAGCAGGCCTTCCCAAACGTTGTGTAGCTATTAAACTCTGATCTCGGAACGGTTGGACAACATGACTGGATAATGACTGAGAATGAAATGCGGAGGACTTATGGTTTTTATTGTGTTACTGATGTTAATTGTAATGAATTTTTACCTGTGTTAAATGTTTTTAATGTTTAAATTATTTTTGTACTGTTGTGGGCATCGAATTGTGCTGTTTTGTAAACCGCCATGAGTTGCCCTCGGGCTGAGAATGGCAGTATATTTATTTATTTATTTATTTATTTACATTATTTATATCCCGCCCATATCAACCCGCAGGCGACTCAGGGCGGTCTACATATCGGCACAATTTGATGCCATCAATACAATACAAAAGCAAAAACAATTAAGTGCATTTAGACAAAAAGACATTGCAATAACAATTTAAAAAGAGCTATATCCTCTCATTCCAATCCTCATCCATTTCGTCGTCTTGGCCATTCCTGGGTCATTCTCCATCTCAAGCTTGACTATTCCGGGGTTCCGAATGCCTGCTCCATGTTTTCACTCTCTTACGAAAGGTCAGGAGGGAGGGGGCTGATCTAATATCCCTAGGCAGGGAGTTCCACAGCCGAGGGGCCACCACAGAGAAGGCCCTGTCTCTCGTCCCTGCCAAGCGTGCTTGCGAAGCAGACGGGATCGAGAGCAGGGCCTTCTCAGATGATCTTAACTTCCTGGAGGGTTCGTAGGAAGGGATGCGTTTGGATAGGTAGGCTGGGCCAGAACCGTATAGAAGCGTAGTAAATAAATAAATAAATAAATAAATGGAATATCAGAAGTAGAGGGTGAACCTTTTGGCTAGATCAGGGCTCCTCAAAATGATTGTCCTTAGATTGATGCTTGTTCTGGAGCCAATAAATTACTAGCGACTTCCCAATAACAAAATATACAATTGTAACCCAATGGTCACAAATAGGGTTCCCAAAGTGAAAACTGGAAAGGACTCCTGTTCCTTTAAAGTTGTGTAGAACAATGTGTCTCAGGGTATCTGATGTGTAGGTCTGCAAATTACTGAGCCTGATACTAAACTTGTTCCCATTGGATATTATTACTTGGTTATTTCCAAGAAACTTGCCAAGGAAAGCCAATGGCACTGAGATGGATACCAAGTTCAAGGGACACTATAGATTGCCATCCACATTTGCTGGAGTTAGGGGTGAATGGTCCCATGAAACTGGGAAAACCAAAAATAAACAACCCTGATATTCATTTTACCTAAGTGAAAGCCTCTCTAGAAATGTGTAGGCCCTGCAGCAAGACTCTGTGACCAGTTTTCACTAGATGTTGACCACAGAGTCACGCTGGAGAACATACGAAATGCCTAGGGAAGTATTCTCACTTGTATGATTGGTCATCTTTCAGCCAAAGCAGACCACAGAGTTACGCTAGAGGATCTAGAGACTTTTAGCACAGCAGGGTCGGGCTTTAGTACAGCAGGTTAGCCACCAGCTGCAGCAATTTTTGCTAATCGAAAGGTTGGCAGTTCGAAGTCCGGGTCAGCTTCTGTTTACCTAGCAGTTTGAAAAATGTGAGTAGATAGATACCACTTTAAAGCAGGAAGGTATTCAGGCACCCATAAGGAAATGCCAGAAAAATGCCAGCGATTCGAGGGAGTTATGAACAAAGCTCTTTAGCAGAGAGGATGGAGTGACAGCACCCCCCTGTGGCCAGAACCAAGCACAGCCTCCAAGACGCCGAAAATGGAAAAGCCTGTATATCTTTATCTATGTACAGTTGTCTTTCTTGTTGGTGTATAACAGCATTGAATGTTTGCCGTATATGTGCTCTGTGATCTGCTCTGAGTCTCCTTCGGTGTGAGAAGGACAGAATATAAATACTGTAAATAAATATATATATAAATAAATAAATAGAGAAAGCATACTGATCAAATCAGTGCATACACAAAACTGCAAAATTAAACTTGCAAATGTGGTTGCCTGTAATTAGAGTAGTGGTTGGTATAAAAGAGGGCATAAAACAAAGTAACAGAGCAACACTTGTTGACATTCCCTCTTCTATACAACCATTAAAGGTACAAGGGCCCTGTCCAATTTTCAGACTGGTCACAGATATGGTCCCAGACATATTTGGGGAAAAGACTGCTGATCCCTCACTTCATATAGCTTAAGATACTTGGAGTGCAGCATCGAAAGAAACAGAATGGGATCATCACATCTCTTTAGTAGTAATTGAATGAATATAGGGGGGTCAGGCTTACTTCATCACTTGAAGCTGAGTTCAGATATGGTTATGAAAGTGAATGGGGTGCAACATTTGCACTTCTGAGTTTTCAGCAATTAATAGAATCCTTGAGTTGGAAGAGACCTCGTGGGCCATCCAGTCCAACCCCCTGCCAAGAAGCATGACAATTGCATTCAAAGCACCTCTGACAGATGGCCATCCAGCCTCTGCTTAAAAGCCTCCAAAGAAGGAGGCTTTATACATGGCCCTCATGTCTTCTCTCAGCCTTCTCTTCTGCAGGTGAAACATGCTCAGCTCTTTAAGCCACTCCTCATAGGGCTTGTTCTCCAGAACCTTGATCATTGTAGTCGCCCTCTTCTGGACATATTCCAGCTTGTCAACATCTTTCAATTGCAATGCTCAGAATTGGACACAGTATTCCAGGTGTGGTCTGACCAAGGCGGAATAGGGCGATAGCATGACTTCCCTGGATCTAGACACCATACTCCTATTTATGCAGGCCAAAATCCCATTGGCTTTTTTCTTTGCCGCTGCATGGCATTGTTGACTCATGTTTACCTTGTTCCCCAGGAGGACTCAAGATATTTTTCACATGTACTGATGTATGAAAGATGAGATCAAAGGGATAAAATGGGAGATAGAGAGATAAACTGGGACATCTTAAAATCAGTTTTAAAAAATGAAGCGTTGGAGGATTAATCAGGATTGTCTCTGGCAAATTAGGACACTTAGAAGGTACAGATATGTGCTCTGTTGATATTCCAAAGATGGTGCTAGGAGAACAAGACACTGATGGTGGCATAAGTGTGATACATTAAGCATCCACAAAGGCTGCACAGAGCATGCAACTAAAATTTAAAGACAACAGATGCCAAGTCTTATAAATGAGGAAAACATGTAAGAACACATTTTGCAAAGCAGTGCCCTCACTTGAGAGGATTTCTCTTCCTCACCTTCAGGACTGAAGAGAAGGGGCCAAGCCTTGAGCTATGGTGACTATATTCCCCTCTCCTGCAAAGAGCTGATATTAAAATAGGGATTATATAGTCTGCAATCACACCTGAGATAGATTTACACCCCTACTAACATGAAAGTCACCAGCTACCATTGCTTCCAGCTTCAGAGAGTATAATGCCTTCGGGAAATGCAAGCAGGAGGATGCTATGATAAACATCTCCTGCTTATGAGCTTCTCATAGCTATCTGGGAACAAAATCCTTGACTAGATTGCAATTTTTTAAAATATTACGTTCCTACTTGTTATATTAGTTCTAGGCTCTCCTTAGTGATATCCTCCAGAGACTTTTCATGCTCTCCTTTCTCTCTAGGCCTCTGCGGAACATTTTTCCCGTTATGCTTGGGTTGCCAAGTTGCTTCAGATATGGATGAATGTTGCCTGTGTGGTATAACCATGGCCATGAGGTCTGTCTACCGGACAAAATACGGGATCCCCGTAAGTAAACCTTTTACTTTTTCTGTTGTCAATTTAGTACATGCACAAAAGTAGTACTTCATATGCTCACCTGTCATAGAACTCATGGAACTGAAATGGTTCCTCTTCTATTAAGATTGCAAGTCGGTACGGAAACTGTCTGCAAATCTATGTGATACACAACACAGTTCAACTATATATCCTCGGGGGATACATTCCTGGACTTACCATGGAAAAACAAAACCATGGATAACAGTGAAACCTACTTAAACGAACAATTTCTGGTGGAAGTATGCCATAGGCTCAGGTTGCAAGACCTTAAAAAGTCTAGAGAGAACACCTTTATAGCATTTCTAGGACCTCCAACATGATCTATGGTCAACTTCTTGTAGAAACATAACATAGAATTGCACTGGGGGTTCTATAAATATATATAGAGGGAACAGTCAGGGCTAGCTAACACCTCCCAACAAAGGATTTCCCCAGGCAGGAAACAGCCAAGCTTTGAAGCTGCAAGGTCATTCAATGCTAATCAAGGTGGCCAATTGCAACATCCCCACTTGCCTCAAGCAGACAAGAGTTCTTTCTCCCACCCTGGACATTCCACAGATATATAAATTTTACTTGCCTAGTTTCCAACAGATCCCTCAATCTCTGAGGATGCCTGACATAGATGTGGGTGAAACACCAGGAGAGAATGCTTCTGGAACATGGCCATATAGCCTGGAAAACTCACACAACCCACTTTATTTATTTATTTATTGTTTATTTTTGATGTTAGTAAGTGAAGCTGCAGGTCATACTGTATTAGAAAAAGCCCAATAGAGTAAGCATCATGTTCTCATAAAGGAAATGCGCCATCAAGAACCAATTAGACTAGTGGTTCTCAACCTGTGGGTCCCCAGATGTTTTTGGCCTTCAACTCCCAGAAATCTGGTAAACTGGTTGGGATTTCTGGGAGTTGTAGGCCAAAAACATCTGGGGACCCCGGGTTGAGAACCAATGAATTAGACCAACGTGAACTGGTCTTGAATTGTTCTGCACAATGATCTCCGTGGCTTTCCCAGTCAATGAGATAAAATAAATTCTGCAAAAGGTCCTAATTGTCATAATTTCTATAGGTCGCAAAATTCAGTTTTCCTTGGTGCAGAATCTAGACCATAAGAACAATATTGAATCAAACCTTATTTCTTTGTGGCAATTATTTGACACACTTACCCCCAAATCTATATTGGAGGGTTATTTACTTGTTCCTGTATCCTGGCCACATTTCTGGAATTGTGTATGACTGAATAGAGGAAACAGTACAATCCAATATGTATCTAATAGTAAAATAAGTTGAAGCAGTGGTCCCCAACCTGTGGTCTGTGGACCACCAGTGGTCCGCAAGAACGAAAATATGGTCCGCAACCTCACTATTTCTACATCGTTGCCACAAAACCAGGCGGCAACAAGAGCTAATGGTCTCGCAAAAGCCTCTTATAGTGCTGAGGCAACGGGGATACCGGGAAGAGAGGGGCTGACTACCCACAAAAGATTACTATTACTACTACATCAGCTCTAGATTATTAAATATGGCTTTCTATGGTCGAGCAGATGGTGTCTACTAGATGGCATGTATTCTGTACCAGAAACTAGAGCTGATGTGGTCTATCCAATGCAATTTTCTGGATCAGCACCCCAAATAACCAAACCGAATCTTAAGTTGACCAAAACCTGATATGTAACCCTTTTGGTACTAATATTAGAAAGTGGTCCCTGGTTTAAAAAAAAAAAAAAGCAATATGCAAACAGAGGCTTAGAAAATGGTTGCTACACACTAAATATTACATGTCCTGAACTCCAGCGGATTAAGCATTTCCACTAGTTATATAGTGTAGTTATTTGAATGTTGGGCCAGGGAATTAGGGTTAATATCCTAACTTGGTTAGGGAAGCCCACTTGGGCAAGTCATATCCTCTCAGCCTCAGAGGGAGACAATCCCCATTGAACAAATCTGGCCTCCCAAAAAACTATGACAGCTTCACCTTCTGGACATCATAAATTGGAAATGACTGGAAGATACATCCCAAACTAATAAACCTCATAGTTTTTAAAGAAAAGGTTTGATTTATAAAGTTAATGCTAACCCAAACAAAAGGGTTATATAGCCATCCCTGATTAGGTATCCTTTAGCTGTTTTGGCCTCCAACTCCCAACATTCAGAACTTGATTAGAAATGAAAAAGATTGTAGTCCAAGACCTTCAAAAGGAAGATAACTGTTTTGCAACAGATCCTTGTGCCATTTCCCCATTCAATGGCACAAGGTTGTGTTGTAATTCAGCTAAATTGGCCCATTTCCTTGAGTCAACTGGGGAATTCTAGAAGCTGTAATTCGATTTTGTAAAAATAAAAAAGCAAAAGTTTCCAAGCTCTAGTCCTTTCAAACAAATTACACTATGTTCCTGGATTATAAATGGAGTTTCCTAATTGGTTTTATCATACAAACATGGGGAAAGTTTATAAAACCTTTGCAAAACATCCTGCAGCACATTTTGCTAGTCTTTCAATGAATATCTCCTAGAGTCTCAACCAATTCAACCTAGTTTGTGGCAGCCACAAAAAAATAAGTTTCTGGAGTATTAACAACTTTCAAAATAAGTACCACACAATTAAACAGGAAATAACACTTTCCTAGAATCATAGAGATGGAAGAGACCTCATGGGCCATCCAGTCCAACCCCCTGCCAAGAAGCGGGAAAATCGCATTCAAAGACCCCCGACAGATGGCCATCCAACCTCTGTTTACAAGCCTCCAAGGAAGGAGCCTCTACCACACTCTGGGGCAGAGAGTTCCATGGCTGAACAACTCACACAGTTAGGAAGTTCTTCCTAATATTCAGGTGGAAACACCTTTCCTGTAGTTTGACAAACAAGGCCAAAATCCCATTGCTGGCTCATGTTTATCTTGTTGTCCAAGAGGATTCCAAGGTCTTTTTCACACATACTGTTGTCGTGCCAGGCATCGTCCCCCATTCTGTATCTTTGCATTTCGTTTTTTCTGCCTAAGTGGAGTATCTTGCATTTGTTCCTGATGAACTTTGTTTTGTTTGTTTTGGCCAATCTCTCTAATCTTTCAAACCAGGAACAGAAAAAAAAATCAAATTTTGTTACATAGTGTTATTATACAAGTTAGCATCTATCTTCTCAACAGTTTGCCTTTGTTCTCCATGACATTTTTTAAAAGATTTGCAACATTTGTTTTCTTGTTCGACAGGGATCTCTCTTGGGAGACTTCTGTGTTACCTGGTGTTGCCCGCACTGTTCGCTTTGCCAGCTGAAGAGAGACATCAACAAAAGACGGGATATGGGGATTTTCTAGAAAGGTTTGTTGGTTGTTATTGTTCTCATTATATTCTACATTTTCATGTTTGGGACTGAAAGCAGCTTACAACAAAAATCTGAATCTTCAAGAAGATGACTGGAGAAAGTACTGAAAAATTACAATGCAATGCTCATATTGTCTCTATGGCATGAACTCCAAATCCAGGGGACTATATGATCCTGGATGAAAGTATTCAAATGAAAGAGCATAGAAAGATGCCATAGATACCATAGATAGACTAGGAAGATCTCGAAAATGCCTATGGGTGACATATTTTTTTTCTGATGAGGATGAAGGAAAGCACATATATCAGCCCTGTGGATATGGAGATCATATTGTATGTCTTTGTAAATCCTGTATTTTTAAGGCATTGTTGTTCATTCATTCAGTTGTCTCCGACTCTTTGTTGTCGTGCCAGGCATCGTCCCCCATTCTGTATCTTTGCATTTCATTTTTTCTGCCTAAGTGGAGTATCCTATAAATCGCTCCAAAGACTTCATGGACCAGCCCACGCCAGAGCTCCCTGTCGGCCGTCACCACCCCCAGCTCCTTCAAGGTCAGTCCAGTCACTTCAAGGATGCCATCCATCCATCTTGCCCTTGGTCGGCCCCTCTTCCTTTTGCCTTCCACTTTCCCCAGCATCATTGTCTTATCTGAGCCTTCCTAGGCTTTCCTGTCTCCTCATGATGTGGCCAAAGTACTTCAACTTTGTCTCTAGTATCCTTCCCTCCAATGAGCAGTCGGGCTTTATTTCCTGGAGGATGGACTGGTTGGATCTTCTCGCAGTCCAAGGCACTCTCAGAACTTTCCTCCAACACCACAGCTCAAAAGCATCAATCTTCCTTCGCTCAGCCTTCCCTAAGGTCCAGCTCTCACATCCGTAGGTTACTACAGAGAATACCATGGCTTTGACTAGGCAATGGATCTTTGTTGCCACTGTGATGTCTCTACTCTTTACTATTTTATCGAGACTGGACATTGCTCTCCTCCCAAGAAGTAAGCGTCTTCTGATTTCCTGGCCACAGTCTGCATCTGCAGTAATCTTTGCACCTAGAAATACAAAGTCTGTCATGGCCTCCACATTTTCTCCCTCTATTTCCCAGTTGTCAATCATTCTTGTTGCCATAATCTTGGGGGTTTTTTTATGTTTAGCTGCAACCCGGCTTTTGCGCTTTCTTCTTTCACCTTGATTAGAAGGCTCCTCAGCTCCTCCTCGCTTTCGGCCATCAGAGTGGTGTCATCTGCATATCTGAGGTTGTTAATGTTTCTTCCAGCAATTTTCACCCCAGCTTTGCATTCATCCAGCCCCGCACATCGCATGATGTGTTCTGCATACAAGTTTAAAAGGTTGGGTGAGAGTATGCAGCCTTGCTGTACTCCTTTCCCAATCTTGAACCCGTCTTGTACAGATTCCTCAGGAGAGAGACAAGGTGGCTTGGTATGCCCATCCCACCAAGAACTTGCCACAATTTATTATGATCCACACAGTCAAAGGCTTTAGAGTAGTCAATGAAGCAGAAATAGATGTTTTTCTGAAACTCCCTGCCTTTCTCCATTATCCAGCAGATATTGGCAATCTGGTCTCTCGTTCCTCTGCCTTTTCTATACCCAGCTTGAACATCTGGCAGCTCTCGCTCTATGTATTGCTGGAGTCTTCCTTTTAAGGCATACATAACAACTATTTAAATGATTTCTTATATTGTTGAATTTTTAACTTACTTTAATTCATGATATTCATGATAGAGGGTGAGATATAAATTTGTTAATTAATCATGTTTATTATATTTCTAGCTTGGGTGCCCAGCGTTACCCGGGTTTTAAAAAAGTCAATTTTTAATTGTACAAAATGCCTAAGGTTGTGGGTGAATTACAACTGGCATTATGCTAGGTTCACCCCAGAAGGCTCCATCAGTACTTAAAAGTATGTTATGCTGGGCAAGTTTGCTCTAGATGCATCATCAGTGGAGTTAAGTGTGCTCTCTGGCTGTAGGGTAAACTACAACTCCCATTATGGTGAGTCAGTCCCCTCAAACCCTTCCAGTAGGTTGAATTAGTCATAAGGGTTCTGTGTGCCAAGTTTGGTCCATGTCCATCATTGGTGGAGGTCACAGTTTCTCTGGTTGTGCGTGAACTACAATTTCCAGAAAGGAAGGTCAGTTCCTCCTAAACCCTTCGCGTTTTGGCATATCAGGTATGTGTGTCAAGTTTGGTCCAGATCCATCAGTGTTTGGGTTCACAGTACTCTCTGGATGTAGGTAAACTACAGCTCCCCCAAATCAAGGTGAATTTTCCTCAAAGACCTCCAATATTTTTTTGCTGGTCATGGGGGTTCTGTGTGCCAAGTTTGGTCCAATTCCATCTTTGGTGGAGTTCAGAGTGCTCAATAATTGCAGGTGAACTATAAATCCCAGTGCCTTCAACTCTAAAATGCCCAAGACAATTCCCCTCAAAACCCACCAGTATTCAAATTCGGGCATATCAGTCATGCATGCCAAGTTTGGTCCAGATCCATCATTGTTTGAGTTCATAGTGTGCTCTGGATGTAGGTGGATTACAACTCCTATAAATCCCTCCAAAGACCTCCAGCGTTTTTTGTTGGTTATGTGGATCCTGTGTGCCAAATTAGTTCCAGGTTCATTACTGGTGGGGTTCAGAATGCTCTTAGATTGGAGCTGAACTATAAATCCCACTACCTAAACTCATGGATCAAGGTAAATTCCTCCCAAAACTCTCTAATATGTTCAGTTGCTGATCATTTCCTCTCTGTGCCATAGAAACGAATAGGAAAGAATTAAGGGAGAGGCAGTGGGTGGGGTCATGCAAATTCCACATTAATGATAGTAAGAAACACTGGGATGTCTGTGGTGGAGGGACCACATAAGATCTAGGATGAAATTGACCCTGTATGAAAGCCTTCACTTGGGTGGTGGGCAGTATTGTGTTTGTGGAGGACATTGGCAGGGCTCTTGGACATGTTTGTGGCACTCATTATAAACTGCAATGTGATTGGAGGGAGGCCCATTGGTGTCTCCAGAGCTGTGGGAGCTATATCTGTTTGTGGAGGCAGGAGCTTGTCTGTGTAAGTGGACAGCCCAGCCACATACACACATACATATTTTCACTTTTATTATGTGTTGTTGTTGTTATTAGAAACACAACAAGATGAGTCTACAGCAAACAAGATCACTCTGCTGGCTGTTGAATTGGATCACACGTTGGACACTTATTTATTTATTTATTTCGGGTACTTCTACCCCGCCCTTCTCAACCCCCTAAGGGGGACTCAGGGTGGCTTCCAACCGGCATGCGTTTGATGCCTACAATTCAACACAATAAAATACATAGTAGCAATAATTATAAACAGTTGAAACATTACATTAATACAATAAAAAGCCAGCCTGGTGGCCATCGTTTCGCCAAGTCCGGAATTAATAAATTCATTCCGCTTATCATAGTCCGATTCCAAAGCTTTAGGCCTCATTGTCCTTGTCAGTCTGCCAGATTACCCAAAGGCCTGGTCCCATATCCATGTTTTTAATTTCCTTCTGAAAGAAAGGAGGGATGATGATGATCTAATTTCCCTGGGGAGTGAATTCCACAGGTGGGGGGCCACCACCGAGAAGGCCCTGTCCCTCGTCTCCACCAATCTCATCTGTGACAAGGGCGGGGCCGAGAGCAGGGCCCCTCCAGCAAATCTTAAATTCCTAGGCAGGACGTAGAAGGAGATACGTTCGAACAGATAATCTGGGCCGGTGCCGTGTAGGGTTTTAGGGTTGTGTGTCTAGGATTGTGTGATGTATTGGCGAATAATATGCACAGATCCCAGTAAGGTGGTCTTTTGCAGCTGGCAGATGGTAATTTTGTCAGCGCCAATTGTGTTTAAGTGCAGGCCAAGGTCTTTAGGCACTGCACCCAGTGTGCCGATCACCACTGGGACCACCTTTACTGGCTTGTGCCAGAATCTTTGCAGTTCAATCTTTAAATCCTCATATCATGTTGTTGTTGTTGTTGTTGTGTGTATAGATATAGATATAGATATTAACATTTGTATCACACTTTTCTGTCTGACCATCCTTCTACAGCAAAACAAATTACCATAAACACCTGTACAGGAAAATGCAAGAAATGACATTTGTTTTGCTTTTTCTCACATTTTGTTTTCTCTTCCCTTCCAGTGCTATCCAGGAAAACAGTATCCCAAAGTCTCTTATTACTTCTGCTTCGATATCATTTGCTGTAACGAATTTTCTGAGAGACATCATGTTAGTTTGTTCAATATCAAAAAAGAACCAGGCAAGGAACAACATTTGTGGCCTCATCTGAATGAACCAAGATATTTTTATATTGTTTAAATGAAAAAACGTGTAAATTGGTTAACATGTGTTTAATAATAATATGAAAGTAAGAATAAGTTTGTTTACTACTTGTAGAAAAATGAAGAAAAGTTATGTGTTTTCAATTTAATTCTACCCTAAAAGTAAAAGCTATATTTCTTGGAATGTTTTGTCTGTGTAGTTTCATGCAAGTGATCTTCCAATGGGACCTTTCAGGGTGAGATTTAATAGTAACTATCACATAATCAAGGCACCCAATAATAAGTGTCCAAGAACAATAAATACTCATTTTAATTCCAATCTATTTCACATCTGAAAAAATATTGACTTATTGATGGAAACCCTGTTGGCGCATGGTAAGTCACATGCAATTCACGTTTTATCAGCCCACACACTGTCTTGCTAGAGAAAGAAAATATGCTACACCGATGATCAGTAAAGAACAAGTAGTTTACTCTTCGTAAAGCAGAACAACATATTTACAATCATGAGATCAGTTGCATTGACTCACACAATGTCCTTTTAGAGAGAGATCAATGGTCTTTCGATGTCCATGTGGAGAACCTCTTTCCAGCAGCTCATGAAGCAACAACTGTCTTTCCTTCTCTCTGCAAGCACCTCCATAGCTCAAGCCTGAATATAGAATCATAGAATCAAAGAGTTGGAAGAGACCTCATGGGCCATCCAGTCCAACCCCCTGCCAAGAAGCAGGAATATTGCATTCAAATCACCCCTGACAGATGGCCATCCAGCCTCTGTTGAAAAGCTTCCAAAGAAGGAGCCTCCACCACACTCCGGGGCAGAGAGTTCCACTGCTGAACGGCTCTCACAGTCAGAAAGTTCTTCCTCATGTTCAGATGGAATCTCCTCTCTTGTAGTTTGAAGCCATTGTTCCGCGTCCTAGTCTCCAAGGAAGCAGAAAACAAGCTTGCTCCCTCCTCCCTGTGGCTTCCTCTCACATATTTATACATGGCTATCATATCTCCTCTCAGCCTTCTCTTCTTCAGGCTAAACATGCCCAGCTCCTTAAGCCGCTCCTCATAGGGCTTGTTCTCCAGACCCTTGATCATTTTAGTCACCCTCCTCTGGACACATTCCAGCTTGTCAATATCTCTCTTGAATTGTGGTGCCCAGAATTGGACACAATATTCCAGGTGTGGTCTAACCAAAGCAGAATAGAGGGTTAGCATGACTTCCTTAGATCTAGACACTATGCTCCTATAGATGCAGGCCAAAATCCCATTGGCTTTTTTTGCTGCCACATCACATTGTTGGCTCATGTTTACCTTGTTGTCCATGAGGACTCCAAAATCTTTTTCACACGTACTGCTTTCGAGCCAGGCGTCCCACATTTTGTATCTTTTCATTTTGTTTTTTCTGCCAAAGTGGAGTATCTTGCATTTGTCACTGTTGAACTTCATTTTGTTAGTTTCGGCCCATCTCTCTAATCTGTCAAGATCGTTTTGAATCCTGCTCCTGTCCTCTGGACTATTGGCTATCCCTCCCAATTTGGTGTCGTCTGCAAACTTAATGATCATGCCTTCTAGCCCTTCATCTAAAGTCATTAATAACGATGTTGAACAGGACCGGGCCCAGGACGGAACCCTGCGTCACTCCGCTCGTCACTTCTTTCCAAGATGAAGAGGAAGCATTGGTGAGCACCCTCTGTATTCGTCCACTTAACCAATTACAGATCCACCTCACCGTAGTTTTGCCTAGCCCACATTGGACTAGTTTGTTTGCCAGAAGGTGATGGAAATATGAAACTGTTGCTAAAATTCCCAGGCTCAGCTAGCTCCCTGAGTGTGGCTCAACCAATCAGCTTTGTGCCTTGCATTTTACAATTAACACACAAACACTAACTGATTTCTTACATGCCCTAATAAACCCTGTGAATTAGTCATCTCCAAGTCTTCTTATGCCCTGCTAAGGTCTTACAAACTCAGAGCGACAGCTTTCTTGATTGATTCAATTAGGCTAGGCATCAGTTGGAAACAACATGAAAGTACACAACTGTCATGAATTGTCCATTTATTTGACAACCCATGGCATCTTCAGAACTCTTCTCCAGCACCACATTTCAAATTAATTGATTCTCTTCCTGTGTTGTCGAAGACTTTCATGGCCGGAATCACTGGTTTGCTGTGAGTTTTCCGGGCTGTATGGCCCAGTTGCAGAAGCATTCTTTCCTGACATTTCACCCACATCTATGGCCAATTGCATCATCCACACTTGCCTCAAACAGACAAGAGTTCTTTCTCCCACCCGGGAAATTCCACAAATATATAAAACCCATTTGCCTAGTTTCCAACAGACCTCACAACCTCTGAATATGCCTGCTATAGATGTGGGCAAAATGTCAGAAGAGAATGGTATTTGCTAGTGGTCTCCCATCCAAGTACTAACCAGATCTGACCTAATAATACTTTATTTGTATTCTGCCCTATCTCCCCGAGGGGAGTCAGGGTGGATTCCAGCATACACAAACACAAAGGCAAACATTCAAAGCCTAGAAACAACAAAACACAGATCAAGGTAAAGGCTTCCCCTTCCAGCTCTGAGGGGTGCTGCTCATCAATGACTCTGTGGGGTGGTACTCTTCTCCATTTTTAAGCCGAAGAGCTTGCGTTGTCTGTAGACACCTCTTAGGTCATGTGGCCAGCATGACTGCAAGGAGCGCCATTTACCTTCCTGCAGAAGTGGTACCTATTGATCTCACATTTGCATGTTTTCAAACTGCTAGGTTGGCAGAAGCTGGGAGCTGACCCATCCCAATTCGAACCACCAACCTTCTGGTCAGCAAGTTCAGCAGCTCAGCAGTTTAACCCATTGCACCACAGCAGTCCTTGTCTCTCTCTGTGTGTATACTGCAAACTACTTTGGAATTTCCTATGGATAACTATTGAGCAGCAATTACTGCCTGCCACTTGAACGCACACAATAACAAATGCCACCCATCACAATCCCTATTTTAAACCTCAAAAAGTAGGCAGTATGATTAGTCAGATTCAAAAGCCACATGAATGAAGATTTTTCCTGTAATCTTTTGCAAACATTTATTTTGCTCCTGCCAGTCATTGTAAAAGGAAATTGCCACAGTTATTTTGGTTAGAAACATTCACAGAATACCAATCCACTGCACAAATACCACTGCCATCTTGTGGCTAAGTATGAGCCACCCGAACAGTACCATATCTTTTTTTGAGTTTTGTTGTTATGACTGTATGTGCCTTCAAACCAGTTCTGATTTATGGCAACTCTATAAGAGGGTTTTCCTGGCAAATTTCATCCAGAGGTGCTTTGCCATTGCTTTCCTCTAAAGCTGAGAAGAGTGACTTGCACAAAGTTATCTGGTGCTTTCCCATGGCTGAGTAGGGCTATATCATATATTTTTTTAAAAATTGCATTGCTACAGCCATGTTATTAACATTGTATTGAAATGGCAGGGAGAAGGTTTGAGGAAAAGAGACAAAGAGAGTTCCAGAGGTCTCAAAAGCACGGGTTTTATTTCCAGCTGGGACTCTGGTGAGGAGTTGTGTCCAAAAGCACCAGAGCCCCAATCAAGGCGTTGACTGTGGCTTTTATACCCTCCAATTGCAGGCAAACAAAGAACATTCTTCTACATACATTGACATCATTCTCTGCATCACTTTAGCATCACAGAAATATCAAATTCTATCTTCCAACATACAAAAGGCATGCCTTTGTATATTTCTTTTCTAGGAGCAGCGTATAGCTTACAGTTTACATTCATCAATCAAGGGGCCTACTTTGACCTGTCATGAGGGAGATATAGGCTCCTTTTTTAGCCATAGCCTTGGCTCGGTACCAGTCTCTGTTGCTACTAGGATGGGCATATCTCTCTCCTGGAATGTTCCCCTCCCTCTTGCTGTGCCTGGACGTAGCTTGCTTGTCCTGTCAGCATTCTTTCTGATACAGAGAGAACTTGATTTTTTCTTACATTTCAATGCTTGTAATGTACATACAATTTATACATAAATAAATATCTATTTTTCCAATATCTCCTCATCAGTATGGATGCAAAGTGGGTAGAGTACCTTTGATACCACGTCTCTCTTAAACAGCACAATTACACCAGTTCACCATTCTGTGGTCTTGCAAATCATATTTCCACACAGCTTTGTAACTGTGTTCCTGAACCTACCTACCTTCCTTCCTTCCTTCTGTGTAGTATAGACCGTGGTAGCACAGCGGATTAAACTGCTAGCTGCAGAAAAACTTGCTGACCAGAAGGTTAGCAGTTCAAAGCCACAGATCAGGGTGAGCTCCTTCTGTTAGACCTAGCTCCTGCCAACCTAGCAGTTCGAAAACATGTAATGTAAGTAGATCTCTATATACCATCTTGGTGAAGAAGGTAAAAGGCACCCATGCAGTCATGCCAGCAAAACGCAACCAGAAGAGGCTATGGACAACAGGCTCCTCGGCATGGAAAATGGAACAAGGGCATCTCTCCATGGCCAGAGTTGAGCCTCACCTCCAGATGCCAGAGATGGAAAAGGAAACATTTGTTTTTGTTTGTGTCATTATTCACTGTCTAAAAAGGCATGTAATGTTCACCTGTATATGTGTATACTGTAATCTGCTCTGAATCCCACAAATGAACATTATGTTTTTATTCATATAGACTAGCCGTACGCTGCCACGCGTTGCTGTGGCCCAGTCTGGTGATCTGGAAAATAACGAGAAGGTGTTAATTTCTAATATACGTATTTTTTATGCTTGTGGGTAAACAGTATTTCTTGCTCTCTCTTTGCCAGAGTTGATGTGGAGATTGTCTGGTTTGCCTACTCCGGAACATGCAACATATCATTGTCCTTCTTTAGGAGTCCCTTTCAAATCTATGATACTATACCTCTCTGTGTGTGAATCATATATATATATCTCTGTCTATATCTATGGCTGGATGGCTCTTTGTCAGGAGGGCTTTGTTTATGTTTTCATGCCCTGGTGAAGGGAGTTGGACTGGATGGCCTTAAGTAGTTTCTGTTGGTCATGGGGGTTTGAGGGAAGTTTGCCCCAATTCTGTCGTTGGTGGGGTTCAGAATGCTATATGATTGTAGGTGAACTATATATCCCAGTAACTACAACTCCCAAATGTCAAGGTCTATTTCCCCCAAACTCCATCTGTGTTCAAATTTCGGCATATGGAATATTTGTGCCAAGTTTGGTCCAGATGCATCATTGTTTGAGTCCACAGTGGTCTCTGGATGTAGATGAACTACAACTCCCAAACTCAAGGTCAATGCCCACCAAACCCTTCTAGTGTTTTCTGTTGGTCATGGGAGTTATGTGTGTCACCTTTGGTTCAATTCCATCATTGGTGGAGTTCAGGATGCTCTTTGATTGTAGGTGAACTATAAATTCCAAGAACTACATTCCCAAATGACAAAATCATCTTTTTGTGAAGAACATACATTGGGTTGTTAGGTGTCTTGTGTCCAAATTTGGTGTCAATTTGTCTAGTGGTTTTTGAGTTCTGTTAATCCCACAAACGAACATTACATTTTTTTATAGATTACTAGCTGTGCCCTGCCACGCGTTGCTGTGGCCTATAGTAAAACTTATCAAAGTTGAGGTAGATATCTGGACTATTATGAAAGAGAGGTCCCTACCTATTCCTTCCCCCTTTTCCTCCCCCTTTCTCTCCTTTCTTCCTTCTCTACCTCTTTCTTTCTTTCCTTCTTTCACTACTTGGTTTCATCCTTCTCTCTTTCCTTCATTCCCTCCCCCTTTCTTCCTTTGCCTTTCTTCCCTCCCTGTTTGCTTCCTTCTTTCACTTTTTATTTCCTTTTATTTCACCACCATCATAACAATAACAATAATGCAATGCATTGCCTCTGGGACCTGACACCTCTCCCAGTCCCCCTAAAAGGGTCTCATAGGAACAATAGCATCATAATAATAATAATAGAAATAACAACCTTTACCCGCCACGTGTTGCTGTGGCCAATCTTCCCTCTTTCTCTCCTTCTTTCCCTCCCTCCCTCCCTCCCTCCCTCCCTCCCTCCCTCCTTCCTTCCTTCCTTCCTTCCTTCCCATCTTTCCTTCTCCTCTTCTTTCTCTATCTCTTTCCTTCCTTCCCCCTTTTTCTTTCTCTTCTGCTGTCTCTCTTTTCTTTCCTTCCATCTTTCCTTTTCTTTCCTTTTCTTCTTCCTCTAACTTTCCTTCCTTCCCCCTTTTTCTTTACCTCCCTTTCTCTTTCTTCCTTCTTTCCTTCCTTCCTGTCTTTCCTAGATTTTGACAGGGCGGGAAGGGGCGGGGTGGGGTTTGGAGGTGGCGTGAAGTAAAAGGAGGTAAGATTGGGGCAGGGGAGTGATGGAGCGTGGGGTTGCGTGTGTGTGTGCGGCGGCGGGGGGAGTGGGGTTGCGTGTGTGTGTGCGGCGGCAGGGGGAGTGGGGTTGCATGTGTGTGCGGCGGTGGGGGGAGTGATGGAGCATGGGGTTGCGTGTGTGTGTGCGGCAGGGGGTGTGTGTGTTCGGGAAGCGGCGCGGCGGGGCTTGGAGTGGGCATGGTTTCCGCAGAGGGAACGTTGGCCGGAAGGCCATGTGCGCGCGCCAGGGAACGTGCGGCTGGGCGCCAATGCGCATGCTCAGTTGTTGCGCCGTTTTGTGAGTGTGTTGTTGTGTTGTTTTTCATTGTGAGTAGATATGTTTGTACCTTGTGGGTTGTGTTATGGGCATGGGAATTTGGGTAAAGTTTCGTTGGGGCTTTTTTGAGTTTTGTTCTTTTGCCGTTTTGTGAGTGTGTTGCTGTGTTGTTTTTCATTTTGAGTAGGTATGTTTGTACCTTGTGGGTTGTGTTATGGGCACGGGGATTTTGGTTAAGTTTCGTTGGGGGATTTTTGAGTTTTGTTCTTTTGCCGTTTTGTGAGTGTGTTGTTGTGTTGTTTTTCATTTTGAGTAGATATGTTTGTACTTTGTGGGTTGTGTTATGGGCACGGGGATTTTAGTTAAGTTTCGTTGGGGGATTTTTGAGTTTTGTTGTTTTGCCATTTTGTGAGTGTGTTGTTGTGTTGTTTTTCATTTTGAGTAGGTATGTTTGTACCTTGTGGGTTGTGTTATGGGCACGGGGATTTTGGTTAAGTTTCGTTGGGGGATTTTTGAGTTTTGTTGTTTTGCCGTTTTGTGAGTGTGTTGTTGTGTTGTTTTTCATTTTGAGTAGATATGTTTGTACCTTGTGGGTTGTGTTATGGGCACGGGGATTTTGGTTAAGTTTCGTTGGGATTTTTTTGAGTTTTGTTGTTTTGCCATTTTGTGAGTGTGTTGTTGTGTTGTTTTTCATTTTGAGTAGATACGTTTGTACCTTGTGGGTTGTGTTATGGGCATGGGAATTTTGGTTAAGTTTCGTTGGGGGGTTTTTGAGTTTTGTTTCCTCGTTGGATGCCCCTAACAAATTTATATATATAGATTATTACTATTATTATACCGAGATGAGACAATGATGATGACAACTTCCCCAAGCACTCCAGAAGCTAGGTGTTTTCCTAATGGAAAACAATAGTAAAAATAATTTATAAACCAAGAGTTACTTATTGTGGATGTGGTGGTTTTTAAGGCTATCTTCAAATCACCATTACTTGAATACCTTGAAGGCACAAGATCTTATTTGATCAGGGAAGCCAAGCATGACCTGGTTAATAGATGGATGAAATCACCAGGAAAGAGTATGCAGTGTATACAATATTCAGAGGAAGGCAAGGACACTCCACTCCCCAAGCATTATTTGCCTGAGAAACTCCCATAAAATCCATGGTATCAATAAGAGATTTCAAGGCACATACTTTCCTTTTCAAGTCACCTTTCTAATTTATATATGGCTCTTCTTGTGTGCCTTTAAGCCTCTTCTGACTCATGGTGACCCTAAATGAACCCATTGCAGGGTTTTCTTTTCAAGATTTGTTTGTATGGAGTTGGCATTGCCTTCTTCTAAGGCTGAGAGAGTGTGAGTTGCCCAACATCACCCAGAGGCTTTTATGGCTCTGCAAAGATTTGCATTTCTGGTCTCTCAGAGTCCGAGTCCAGACCCAAACCACTCCAGCTTGCTCTCCTCTTAGTATATCTTACATACAGTATATCCTTCAAAATGCCTCCCTTTGAAAGCCAATGCAATACAGTATTGTGGTTAAGCACTGGACCACAAATCCGGAGACCAGTGTTCTGACTCCTGCTTGGCCATGGAGATCCTCTCAGTGACCTAAGGTCAGTCACACTCTTAACCTCAGAGGAAGGCCAAGCCAAACCCTCTCTGAACAAATCTTGCTAAGAAACCCCCATGATAGC
This sequence comes from Anolis sagrei, assembly GCF_037176765.1. NCBI lineage: Eukaryota > Metazoa > Chordata > Lepidosauria > Squamata > Anolidae > Anolis > Anolis sagrei. The sequence continues at coordinate 17,471,267 of NC_090025.1, read as the reverse complement.
AACTTTAGGGTTGCCATAACTTGGAGACATCTTGAAAGCACACAAAAACAAATGCCCAGTCTGGCCCAACTCAACTCTGCCACATTTTTCATCATTATTCTGTGTGCCAAATTTGATCCAGGTCCATTGTCAGTGGGGTTCACAGTTTCTCTGGTTGAAGGTGAACCGCAACTCCAAAAATTAAGGTCAATCCCTCCCAAACTCTTGATGATCACAGGAACTTAGTTTGCCTTGATGATCACAGGAATGTCCTGCGGTACCCTTGAATGTGGAAAGGAATTGCCTGAAGGCATTGCTGTCTACCATATCAGTCAACAGAGCTAAGCTTACCAATTGGCCTTAAGAAATTGTGGAAGACTGAGCGGTGGACTTTATAATTATTTCTGTGTTGTGAAAATGTGTGTGGGTCAGGACAGGCAGATGTGGTGGAGTCATAGCAAGAACTGTGTGAGTTATTTTTTTCTGTGCCTACTTCCTCTTTCTGTGGAATATATTGTCACAACCCTTGGCAATGCATGCTAGAATCACAGAACAAGTCGACCATAGATGCTGAAACCATAACCAATAGCTTTCATGCCAATTAATTTCAGGAATGCCTGCAGAGTGCTGATGAAGAATCCAAATACTAAAACTCTGGACTGGGTAAAAGTTTAGATCAAAGGATGTATTCATCTTGGTCTATTCTGCATTGGTCAGATCTCATCTGAAATAAAATCTCTAGTTCTGGGAACCACAATTCAAGAAGGATATGGACAACCTAGAAGGTCTTCAGAGAAGGGTGACTAAAAAAGATTTGGAAGTCAAGCCCTAGGAGGAGTTGCTTAGGGAGCAGGGGATGTTTAGCTTGGAAAAAAGAAGGCTGGGCCCTTTCTCCACCGTCATATAAAATCCAGATTATCTACTTTCAACTGGATTATATGGCATTGTAGACTCATATAATCCAATTCAAATCAGATAAAGAGATTCCATCTGAACATTAGAAAGAACTTCCTGACTGTGAGAGCCGTTCAGCAGTGGAACTCTCTGCCCCGGACTGTGGTGGAAGCTCCTTCTTTGGAAGCTTTTAAACAGAGTCTGGATGTCCACCTGTCAGGGGTGCTTTGAATGCAGTATTCCTGCTTCTTGGCAGGAGGTTGGACTGGATGGCCCATGAGGTCTTTTCCAACTCTATGATTCTATGATTCTATAATCTGGATTATATAGCAGTGTAGAAGAGGCTGAGAAATGACAAGATGTATGGCTAGAGGGCAACTAAGCGTAGATGCCAACCTAATATAGGGCCCCACCATGACCTCTGATCCAAATTCTGAGACAGTAACCTTTTTAGATTCAGAATTATCTGACAAGCAAACATGCTGACGTGGAGATTTGGGTAACTATAGTCCATCTAAGTACCCAAAAGGCACAGATCTCATCTGACCTTGGGTGCTAAACAAGTTCAGCCCTAGGTAGCCCTTGGTCAGGAGACCACAAGTGAATTCCAGGTGCTGTGGATAATATTTTAGAGCAGTGGTGCTCAACCTATGGGTCCCCAGATGTTTTGGCCTTCAACTCCCAGAAATCCTAACAGCTGATAAACTGGCTATGATTTCTGGGAGTTGTAGACCAAAACATTTGGGGTCCCAAAGGTTGAGAACCACTGTTTTAGAGGAAGCAACTAACAAACGATCTCCGAGGATCCCTTGCCAAAGGAAACACTGAAATTAATGGAATCACCATAAATCAACAGACAAACTTGAAGGCACATCTACACACACCAACCACTTTTTGCATTCTCTATCACTGTGTATGTAGAAAATCAGAAGTCCATGCTCCTCCTCAAGGGGAGTATTTGCTTAAGATGTGTGCTCTTCAGTAAATCTCTCTCTCTTGGCCCATGTTTACTTCTGTCTTTAATAGTTGTTGCTAGTCTGTCTTGTTTAACTTTACAGATCACAGTGACTCTCAACATATTCAGGCAAGTCCTTTCAAACCCTCTTTATTCATATGACATAAAGAGAAACCAAGAAAGAAAGAAAGCAATGACAAGGTCCTGCTAACACTGAATGTACACAAAGAAGTAAATGGGGAAGTTGGGTTCGTTTCTCCGTGGAGCCAAACCCATCGCTTTGCTTTATATTTCCTTATAGAGCAAAGAACAATGAATACATGACCTTTACTACATTTTTTCTCTCTCTTGAACCTTCAGACATTGCAGGATACAACATGTATTCAACAGGTTGAACTTTGGCCATCAGTGAAGATACATGTCACAAAAACCTTCATCTGTTGAAATTCTGCTGGTTACACAGCTCTTAGTTAGCAGTTGCCCTTGGAGAGAGAAAGAAAATGGAAAGATCGTTCGTAAGGTCGTGGCAACCTAAAACATTGTGCCATGGAGATGTTTCATTCTCATTCATTCTTGTGAATGGAGAACTGGGCATAATCACCTTTCTTGGGGAAGTGCACAACTAATAAAGGGAAGCCACATAATAGGGATGGTTGTGCAACTGCTGCTCAATTACATGTTCCAAGCCAACATACCTGGGAGTTACAATCCAAGATCAAAAGAGCTGCATGATTCCTGACCCTGTTCTAACAACACAGCCCTGTAGATCTCAGTAGTTAATTACCTTAAAGGAACTAGATCTTGCCTGATATTGGAAGCTAAGAAGGGCCAGCCCTAGTTCATAATTAGATGAGTGACCACCAAACTATATTTTAGATAAAGGAACTGGTAAAACTACCTCTGAGTATTCCTGGCCTTTTAAAAGTCTGTGAAATTCATAGGTTGACAGATGATTTGATAGCACATCCATGCACACACACACAATTCATTAAACTTGTGTTGTTTTTGATGTCTTTTAATGAGTCCAAGTTATTTCTGTTGGCACACACCATAAAAAGTACTATGTCTATAAGTCGGGTTCATATATACATCAAGGGCAGGTTTGGGGGCCAAAATTATAAATTTCGATATGACCTATGGATAGGTTGAGGGGCATTTCACAAAGAGGGGAAAATGCCATCTCAGGCATTCAAAAAAGGCAGAGGTGGCGCAATGGGTTAAATTAAAAAATTCAATTGTGCCAGCAGGATTTAAGACCAACAGGTCAGAGGTTCGATTCTGGGAGAGCATGGATGAGCTCCCTCTGTCAGCTCCAGCTCCCCATGCAGGGACATGAGAGAAGCTTCCCACAAGAATGGTAAAACATCAAAACATCAGGCCATCCCCTGGGCAACGTCCATGCAGATGGCCAATTCCCTCACACCAGAAGCAACTTGCAGTTTCTCAAGTCACTCCTCACACACACAAAACCAGCAGAAAGAGTAAAGAGAAATGGTGCTTCTTTCAAGTTCTCCTGAGATTGCCTTTTGCTAATTCCTTTTTTGATAAGAGTTAAGCTACTATACTGCAAGGAGGTCCTCCATTGTGCATTCTGGTGGGGCTCAGGTTGCATTGCAGCAGGTGGTCTGTAGTTTGCTCTTCTCCACACTCGCATGTTGTGGATTCCACTTTGTAGCCCCATTTCTGGTTGATATTGACACGATAAATAAATAAATAGCTACTATACTTACATTGACCAATGGATAAGTCAATCCAGGTTTCTTGAGCCAACTCCTTGATTAAAACTTCTAGACTTTTTTGTGTGTCAGTAGTTATTTGAGAATCTGCAAGTCATTTCTGGTGTGAGAAAATTGGCCGTTTGCAAGGACATTGCCCAGGGGACACCCAGATGTTTTACCATCTTGTGAGAGGCTTCTCTCAAGTCCCTGCATGAGAAGCTGGAGCTGACAAATGGGAGCTCGCCCCGCTCCCTGGATTTTGGTCAGCAGTCCTGCCAGCACAAGGTGCCACTGGAGGCTCCTATTTCTAGACTTATACATGAGTGTATACAGTATAATTGTATACTCATTTTGGTATATCTGTACTTGATGCCTATGTTTTTGCCATTAATATTTCCATTTCCAAAAATAGATCTATTCCAGTTAATGAAGTAGCTGTGTCTCTAGGCATCACTTTTAAAAAACATTGTGCCGAAGGCTACGATAAGATGAAAAATTTACACAACCACAAAAAAAGGAAAACAGTTCCACATGTTTCAGCAGAGTTTTGTTTTTTATTCAAATTCAGCAATATGCACATGGGAAATGAAGCAGCCTATTCGGGCATGCTTTGCATTTTCAAACAAAGGTATTCTGAATCTTCTAGAAACAACTTGAAGGCATTTTCCAAAAGGCACCCAGGGCTTACCTTTTCTTTCACCAGACTTCACTTAACTTGCAGATTGTATTTCGGTGGTAAAATTTACACATCTATGATTTTTTAACATAAAGGAAGGCACATCTGCTCTCTCCATGGCATTGTTTGCTCTTTGCATGTGCTCAATTAGGAATCCTAGAAGCAGCTGCTGTTTAACTTGTAGGCAGGCACAAATGACAACAATAGGGTCACCTGGACTTGAAACCCATTTTTTTCCAGGTTAAGCTTTCATGCAGTGTTTACACAAGTAATGCTGCCGCAATCTAACACCCAAAATCTGTTTCTCCGTCCCTACTTTGCCAGCCTCTCAATGCTGTTGCTGGTAAAAACAAAGCAAAACACATTTTCAAACTAAACAAAAGATGAGGATGAAAAGGAAGAGAGCGTGCATTAAAATACAGTAGGGTCTCCGTTAACCGGCACCCACTGGGATTGGTAGGTGCTGGATTAACGTAGTTTCTGGTTGCTTGAGAGTTATTAAAAGGAGGCCTAAGTAATACTGTTCCCCATGCAATAAACTCTGTATTGATTTGATATTTATATTGGAATACAGTTTAAAAAAAGGTAAAGGTGTTTCTCTGACTTTTTTTTTGTTGTGTCAGGAGCAACTTGAGAAACTGCAAGTCGCTTCTGGTGTGAGAGAATTGGCTGTCTGCAAGGACGTTGCCCCGGGGATGCCTGGATGATTTTATGTTTTTATCATCCTTGTGGGAGGCTTCTCTCATGTCCCCACATGACATTAAGTCCAGTTGTGTCTGACTTTGGGGGTTGGTGCTTATCTCCATTTTATAAGCTGAATACCAGGCATTGTCCATAGACACCTCCAAGGTCATATGGCCAGCATGACGGTATGGAGCACCATTACCTTCCCGCCAGAGCGGTACCTGTTGATCTACTCACATTTGCATGTTTTCAAACTGCTAGATTGGTAGAAGCTGGGGCTGACAGCAGGAGCTCACGCCGCTCCCCAGATTCAAACTGGTGACCTTTCGATGAGCAAGTTCAGCAGCTCAGCAGTTTAACCCTTTTCGCCACTGGGAGTAATTAAAATTAATTAAGTAATTAAAGCATAATTAAAAGCAAATCAAGACAAAGTTATTTCTTTTGTTTCTTGCTGGTCACTTGAGAGTTTTGGGTTTTCTTGAGTTCTGGTTAACTGAGAATCTCCTGTACTTTGTAAAAAAATAACGGGGGGGGGGGGTGTTTTTTCAGATTTTAAGGGTCTTTGTTCAGTGAGGTATGCTTGTTGTTAATATTTAGCCATTTTTCCAGGTAGCTGTCATATGAGTATTTACAGTCTATGACATTTTTACAGTATACCATTTGCTTCATTTTATCATATGTGTATGTTTTATTATAACTACAGAATCACACACCCAAGGGAGGCTCAGTTTTATATGGCTAGACTAGAAATGCAAGTAACATTCAGTATTATCTGGTTGTAACATGACCAGGGACATAACTCCGCAAGGCGGAAATGTCTTCTCTGTATCCACCAATTGCAGGATTAAATGGTGGACTAAACATTTCTCCAGTGCTTGCTGGTGGCTTCCATATTCACTACACCAGCAAGAAAAAATTGGGACAAAGTCCTGTTTCTGGTTCTCATGACTTTATTACATGTACGTAACTAAGAAGCCAATGTTAAATATTGTTATATAACATCCCAAGCCATTCCAGGCTGATAAACATAGGGATGGCTATCTGTTGGGAGTGTTTTCATTCAAAAACCATCAAGACAAACTTCCAAGGGAGTTTGCATATAATGGGTTGGGTCATGCCCTTTGGAGCAGAAGGAAAGCTCAAGTCATCTTCCATGCAGTAGGAGACTCTGGTGGCACAATGGGTTAAACCCTTGTGCCAGCAGGACTGAAGACCGACAGGTTCAAACCTGGGAGAGTGCGGATGAGTTCCATCTGTCAGCTCCAACTCCTCATGCGGGGACATGAGAGAAGCCTCCCGCAAGGATGGTAAAACATCAAAACATCTGGGCATCTTTTGGGCAACGTCCTTGCAGATGACCAATTGTCTCAAGCCAGAAGCAACTTGCAGTTTCTCAAGTTGCTCCTGACATGAAAAAAAATCCATGCAGCAATCCTGTGACTATCTTTATCATGGTTTGAGCACTGAAATATGACTCTGGAGACCAGGGTTAAATTTCCCACTTGGCCATGGAAACTCATTAGGTGACCTTAGGCAAATCAAACACATTCAGCCCCATAAAACCTCATGATATCACCATAACTCTGATATAAGCACACAGCAATAATAATCTTTGCCACCTCTTAGTTCTCTATGCTAAACATACCCAATGTAATGAAGAATTCCGGAAAGAGTTTAGACATCTTCTGGCTTGTAATATATTTGGTGGATAGGGTTCAGCAGCTTGGACACCTTTTAAAGTGAACTAAGAAGATTAGTATTGGAGGAAAATCATGAAAGTGCCTTGGACCACAAGAAGATCCAACCAGTCCATACTCCAGAAAATAATGCCCGACTTCTCACTGGAGGGAAGGATATTAGAGGCAAAGAAGAAATACTTTGGCCACATAATGAGAAGACAGGAAAGCTTAGAGAAGGAAGAGGAGCCGACCAAGGGCAAGATGGATGGATGGCATCCTTGAAGTGACTGGCATGACCTTGAAGGCAATGGCTGACAGCGAGCTCTGGCGTGGGCTGGTCCATGAGGTCACAAAGAGTCGGAAGCGACTGGACGAATAAACAACAACAACGAGATTAAACGGTTCTGGCCCAACTTATCTATCCGAACGTATCTCAGCCTATCAGTCCACCAGGACCCTAAGATCTTCTGGGGAGTCCCTGCTCTCTATCCCGCCGGCTTCACAAGTGCGGCTGGCGGGAACGAGAGACAGGGCCTTTTCTGTGGTGGCCCCTCGGCTTTGGAACACCCTCCCCATAGAGGTAAGATCAGCCCCCTCGCTGATGGTGTTTCGGAAAAGATTGAAGACATGGATGTTTAAACAAGCATTCGGTTAATCCGTTGCAACGAATTATGATGACTAAAGGACTGGTAATCATGGACGATGAATTTGGATTGCGACTCCAGTTACGAGATGCATAGGATGGTTATTGGTGGCCCAATAATTTGTATTGTATATGTGTTTTATACTTTTAAACTGAATATTGTTGTTTTTTAAGTGTTGTAAACCGCAATGAGTCGCCGATTTAGGCTGAGATATTAGCGGTATACAAGCGCATTAATAAATAAATAAATAATAATAAATTATTGCAAAAGGCTTATTGTGTGGGTTAGACTCTCTCTAGCCACTAATGGAAACACTCAATGCTAAATAAACTCACAATACTGTTGTCACCTCAAAGAAGTATTCAACTGTCTTTTTCAATAATCTTGGAACTGCCATTTTTAGACAGAAAAAAGCACTTCCAAAGAAGGTCGAGGTGGTGTTACAGGTCAATAATGCAGCTGCTTCAGCATGTTTAGGACATGTACACATTTCTGTGGACAAGTTGTGTCACTTCCAATTGCTTCACTTTTTTATCCCCAAGCCTCTTGCCATTCCCTTTCCAGTGAATATCCACAGAGAATCTCTGTCTTCAAATTTATTTATTTATTTATTTATTTACTTTACTTGTATACCGCCGTTTCTCAGCCCAACAGGCGACTCAACGCGGTTTACAACAAGGATAAAAAACAATCAGTGATAAACAATTTAAAACCATAAGAGCATAGTATACAAAATTGACATAACAAAGCCACAACTTCCCACTTTCACTACATTTGCTTCCTTTTTTAAAAAAAAACTCAAGTAATTACATAGTTTTATGGGGATTTTCAGGCACTGAAAGGAATTTCCATCCTCGATTAACCTTTTTTTTACTGTTTGCAAGACTTCCTATGTCCGATTTGCAACAGTTCCAGTGATGCCTGCTCAGGCAGTCTGAGACAAGGTTTGGCAATCATGAGTGCAACTGCCTTTAGTAAAATACAAAAAATAGCAAATGACTTGGAACTGCAAAAGGCATGTTTAATTTTTACTAATATTTTCAGTCTATGTAGAGAAAGTGCTTGTGTAATTTGAAAACGTGTTAAGTAATTAACTGAGCATTTCTGAACTCACACAGAGATAAAGCCACAGTCTTCATCACACTAGAGAATCAATCCACTTTAAATCTGGTTTCTGCCTTCTGCAAAATTCTGGGGTTTGTAATGTAGTGAGTTCCCAGTGGCGCAATGGGTTAAACCCTTCTGCCAGCAAGACTGAAGACTGACAGGTCGTAGGTTTGAATCCGGGGAGATCATGGATGAGCTCCCTCTGTCAGCTCCAGCTCTCCATGAGGGGACTCCCACAAGGATGGTAAAGCATCAAACCATCTGGGTGTCCCTTGGACAACGTCCTTGCAATTCCTAGGCAGAGAGAATTGGCAATTCCTAGGCAGAGAGTAATTGCCAATTCTGCAATTCACCAGAAGTGATTTGCAGTTTCTCAAGTCACTCCTGAAACAAAAACAAAACAAAAAAAAGTTTAGTGATGCTGTTAAAGGCTCCTCCCTAAATTACAAACCCCTGAATTCTGCAGGAGGCAGCAACCAGATTTAAAGTAGATTAATTATCTAGTGTGATGAAGTAGTACAATTATTTGGGGGGGGGGGGGTGGAGGGACATGAACAAAAGTGAAGAGGAGTTACATCCAATTTGCAACAGTAAACGAAAAGTTACAGCAAAGATTGGTGCAATAAGAATAGTGCCTTTCCTGGCATGCTACAGCTCCCAGCAGAATTGGTTTGCAATGCCAGAACTCGTTTTGATGAAGTTGTGCAGCAAAGTCCTAAATCCTGTAGGATATTAATTTCCCCTTTGATAAAGAAGCCACCGCAGCTACTGTTGGCAAGAGTTCTTACTGTTGACACAATTACATGGGAAGCAGTCGTACAGTAAACATAGTGCCGTGCATACATAAAACTGGATTAAACCAAGCAAGCATATCTAGAACTGGACCGCAAATCCTCCTGAGTCTAATCAAACATTTTAGACTTTACTGTTGAAAGCCAGAGAAAGCATTTTTTTAACTGAAACTTGTAGACGCCTCCACCCATCACTATAGGAAACAAAACAAAACTTGCTCAAGTTGGTTGAAAAATAGTATTATAGATGTGACTCGTTTTCTAGGCAGAGAGTAACAGCTATATCATGTGGTATATCATGTGGTAACTGCAGCAGGACCAGGTGCTAGAAGACAGCGGCAAGGACACAAACAGAGGCGGCCCTAGGTAATTTTCAACGGTAAGCAAACACTGATATATATATCACTGATATATATTTTCTGTTTGTTGTAGGAGTTCTGTGTGCCATATTTGGTTCAATTCCATCATTGGCGGAGTTCAGAATGTTCTTTGATTGTAGGTGAACTATACATCCCAGTAACTACAACTCGCATATGTCAAGGTCTGTTTTCCCCCAAGAGTGCCTCAAGAGTGCCCCTGGGCAAAATCAACTATACTGCAAATGCTTACTTTGCGTAATGGATTGAGCCGCCCCTGGACACAAAGTCACAGTTTTGAGGCACCTTCCTTCAGAAGCTGTCCTCCTCCCAGTACATAGTTAGTGCTTGTGTGTGTGTGTCAGGTGTGACTTGAGAAACTTCAAGTCGCTTCTAGTTTGAGAGAATTGGCCGTCTGCAAAGACATTGACTGGGGGGATGTCTGGTTGTTTGATGTTTTACTATCCTGTGGGAGGCTTCTCTCATGTCCTCTCATGGGGAGCTGGAGCTGACAAAGGGAGCTCATCCACCCTCTCTCTGGATGCAAACCCCTGACCTATTGGTCAGCAGTCCCGCCAGCACAAGGTTTTAACCCATTGTGCCACAGGGGGCTCCTAGTTAGTGCTGATCTACATGTTTATATGGTGTTGAAGACCATGATGGCAAACCTTGGACCCTGTTGCTAAATCTGACCACAGACCAACACATGCCACCATTTACATTTTGCAAGACTTTTTTTTATTCTCCATTTTAAAAGTTGCAATGGCTTCCTCAAATTTGAAACTCTATTTTGTCCTCTAGATGAACAAGGTACCCCCATCATGTTTTGAGAGGATATGAAGAAAAGAAGTATCCAAGCATTTTAACTGTGCTATCCTAGTCATGTCTACTTAGAAGTAAACTCCATGCTGAGTTTAATGGTGGAACTTTCTCCCAAGCATAGTTTCTAAGCAAATTGTCCTTTCTCTGACTAATCATGGCCAATTTTGTATTTTACTGCCTCACCTGAAAAAAACTAAGGGCTGATTTCCATCTCAGTGGCTATTGATTTGCAGCCAACTTCCTCAAACTCCAACAGCCAATTGCTTTCCGGAAGAAGCAACCTAGTTTGCCTGTTACATTGAAATATCTCAATAGATACCTCTTGTCTTTCAGGAGAACCTGTGACTTTTTCCCAGCAGTTGGTAAGTGGCATGTATGCAATTGTGCATCCTTATTTTTAATATCATTATGTGTTTTTAAAAATATTCTGTACTGGGTAGAGGTGATGGAAAGATCTCAAGGAAATGGATGTTGTAGTAATGCAACAATTTATTCTAACTGCAGAAAACAGCAGAAACCCTGATCCTTTCATGGCACCCAAAGTAGTGCAACTTTTGTAGGTTTATCAAAAGTAAATGGTCCAAAAGCTATCCAAATATATTATGAAACCCATTATATATTCTTTTTTCCCCCAAATGTTTTACTTGGAAAGAGGTGGAAGACCTGAGAATGTAAGGGGAATATTAATTTGACAAAAATACTGGGTTGAGGACAATTATGCTGGGGAAAATGGAAGGAAAAAGGAAGAGGGGCCGACCAAGGCTTCAAACTACAAGAGAGGAGATTCCATCTGAACATTAGGAAGAACTTCCTGACTGTGAGAGCCGTTCAGCAGTGGAACTCTCTGCCCCGGAGTGTGGTGGAGGCTCCTTCATTGGAAGCTTTTAAGCAGAGGCTGGATGGCCATTTGTCAGGGGTGATTTGAATGCAATATTCCTGCTTCTTGGCAGGGGGTTGGACCATGAGGTCTCTTCCAACTCTTTGATTCTATGATTCTATAAGGGCAAGATGGATGGATGGTATCCTTGAAGTGACTGGACTGACCTTGAAGGAGCTGGGGGTGGTGACGGCTGACAGGGAGCTCTGGCGTGGACTGGTCCATGAAGTCACAAAGAGTCGGAAACAACTGAACAAATGAACAACAATACTGGGTTGTTGTAGGTTTTTCGGACTGTATGGCCATGTTCTAGAAGCATTGTCTCCTGACATTTTGCCTGCACCTGTGGCGAGCATCTTCAGAGGTTGTGAGGATGTTTGCCACAGATACAGGTGAAACGTCAGGAGAGAATGCTTCTGGAACATGGCCATACAGCCCGAAAAACCTACAACAACCCAGTGATTCCAGCCATGAAAGCCTTTGACAATACATTGACAAAAATACTTTCTAACCCAGGCTGAAATCCTAGCCATAATTACATGGGCACCTTCTATATTGCCATATAATCCAGATTATCAAAGCAGATAATCCACACTATCATCTTGGATCTGGTTTATATGAGTCTACACTGCCATATAATCCACTTCAAAGCAGATAATCTGGATTCTATTTGGCAGTGGCCATGGAAGGGAGATGCATAGTAAGCTTTATGATGTTTTACTTCTGAGTAAAATGAGAATGGAGTTTAATTCAAGTTTGTGTTTCCTTTTTGATAAGAATTAAGACCTGTCTTGAGCTAAAACATTGCATTTGAATGTTTTAGCTCAAGTCCTTTCTAACCTGGACTTGAGCTAAAACATTCAAATGCAAGGAGAAATACAAGTGGTAGATTTCAAACATTCAGGAAAGAAGAAATGAAATTGCCCTTTAAAAAAAAACAAACTCCACAGAGAAGAAGTGAGATTGAGTAATTTCTCCATGCAGCTTTGAGTGCTCAACAGTTTAAGGCACAGGTGTGCTTAACATTTGTGTAAATCTGTAAGACATACCGTATATACTCAAGTATAAGCCAACCCAACTATAAGGCGAGGCACCTAATTTTATGACAAAAAAACTGGGAAAACATATTGACTCAAGTATAAGCCGAGGGTGGAAAATGCAGCCACTACTGGTAAATTTCAAAATTAAAATAGATACCAATAAAATTACATTAATTTAGGCATCAGGAGGTGAAATGTTTTTGAATATTTACATAAAACTGTAATTTGAGATAAGATTGCCCAACTCTGATTAAATCATTATTCTAACCTCCTTCAATGTAAATATACTTATGTATCCTTCCAACAATAATAAAGAGAGTAAAATAATAAACGTAACAGCAATAATAATAATAAAGTAAAATAATGGAAATGTAATAATAACAGTAATAATAGAGTAAAATAATAAATGTAATAATAGAGTAAAATAATAAATGCAATACTAATAAAGTAAAATAATAAATGTAATAATAATCATAAATAGCGTAAAATAATAATAATAATAATAACAATAATACGGTAACATACTGTAAATGTAATAATAATGCAGTAGAATAATACATGAAATAAAAATAATACTAATAACAGAGTAAAATAATAAATAACCTTGACTCGAGTATAAGCCAAGGGGAGCTTTTTCAGCCTAAAAAAGGGGCTGAAAAACTAGTGTGCAGGTACAGTTGTACCAGGAGCTCCAATTTTGTTTGCTTTGCATTGAATGTTTGTTGTAGTCCTAAGTTTCAGGGACTCTGCAGATAGGTGGCTTCTTTTGGCTGCAATCATAGGGCAAGCCATCTGTCAATTATAGTTAGGTTCCCTGGTCCCGCCCCTTTTTGGGTTTTGGAGGGAATAGGAGCCATTTTGGGTTCAGTCCACACAGAGAAGCCTTCCATGCAGGACATAATACCAAGAGCTCCTGTAGAAAGCTTCGTCTTCTACGGCTTGGCCGAGGATTATACGGCCCTACAGTTCCTTTGCTGAAGGACTTCAGTCAGCCATCACGGAAACCTGAATTCTTTTTCCCCTGGAAGTCTACAAAACTCTGCTTGGTAAGGGTCACTCGCGGAAGCCAGAAGCAGTTGGTACCGGGTGCAGGGGCTCCACGCCAACAGAGGCAAAGACAGACTGCCCAGATTAGAAGTTAAGGATTCCCCCATTAGTTATAGTTATGAAGATAGTGCCTGTTCCCTGTGGACAAGATTGAGAGAGAGCCAATAGACTGTTAAGAAAGCCTTAAAATACCTGTTTGTTTTCATTAATAAAGAACTTTGTTGGACCTTTGAGCAATCTAGAGACTCTGTTTTAAGGAAATCCAAAGGCCTTTAATCTGAGGCAGCCCCGGCGTCCCATTGGGCACACAGAATTTATGTCCTGTCTACAGTCTTATGCACAGGCCCAGCATGTGACAACACAACTAGGCTTATACTCGAGTATATGCAGTAGTATTGTTTCCACAAACAGGGAGGGAGGAAATACACTGTTGTGTAGTTTGAAGGTGGAGTAAAAGGAACTAGTTCCACTACAGAGCACCTATACAATTAATTGCTCCAGAAACAGGTAAGAAGCCGGGATGGTGGTCATAATATCTTCTGAATGTGGGCAGTCACCCAACCCATGATGCATTCAGGATCAGTGTTAGACCAGAGCAGGGTCTAGGAAATGGAGACAAAGGGGTGGAAAGCAAGCATTCCCAAGGGAAGGATGTAGTTGCCTGGGTGTGTGCGTGTGTGCTTGTTTATCTTCTGGCCAGCTGTGCTTCTGTGTTTGTCAAGTGCATCAGTGCTAGCTCTGCTCAGACAAGCAATCCACATTTTTCGGTGGCTGCAGCAGATTTTGTGGCTTGTTCTGGACTTTCTAGTAAGTTTTAACAACTATTCCTACTGTAAAGTATACTCTCCATTGCTGATGTATGTTTTTTAGACACCTCAACTTCAAGTTGCATTATATGATCTGTGTAGATGCATCCATGTTTGACAGGAGCCCCGATGGCACAAGGTTTTAAACCCTTGTGCCGGCAGGACTGAAGACTGGCAGGACTGATGACCGACAGGTTGGAGGTTTGAATCCAGGGAGAGCGTGGGTGAGCTCACTTTGTCAGCTCCAGCTCCCCATGGGATATGAACAGGGGCGGCTCAACCCATTACGCAAAGTAAGCATTTGCAGTATAGTTGATTTTGCCCAGGGGCGCTCTTGAGGCGCTCTTGGGGGAAAACAGACCTTGACATATGCGAGTTGCAGTTACTGGGATGTATAGTTCACCTACAATCAAAGAGCATTCTGAACTCCACCAATGATGGAATTGAACCAAATATGGCACACAGAACTCCCATGATGGAGATGGATCAGTGATTGGTTGGGGGGGGGGGGGGCAAAATACTGTTTCTTACTGTTGAAAATTACCTAGGGTCGCCTCTGGATATGAGAGAAACCTCCCAAAGGATGGGAAAATATCTCAACATCTGGCCCTCCCCTGGGCAACGTCCTTGCAGACGGCCAATTCTTTCACACCAGAAGTGACTTGCAGTTTCTCAAGTTGCTCCTGACACACACACACACACACAAACTTCCATGCAGCAATCCTGTGACTATCTTTATCATAGTTTGAGCACTGAACTATGACTCTGGAGACCGGGGTTCAATTCCCCATTTGGCCATGGAAACTCATGAGGTGACCTTGGGTGAATCAAACACATTCAGCCCCATAAAACCTCATGTTATCACCATATCTCTGATACGACACAGCAATAACAATATTTATCACTTCTTAGTTTTCTATGCTCAGCATACCCAATGTCAAATATCAAAACATTCAGGCATCCCCTGGGCAATGTCCTTGCAGACAGCCAATTTTCTCTCGCGCCAGAAGCAACTTGTAATTTGGGTTTTTGTAGGTTTTTTGGGCTATATGACCCATGTTCTAGAAGCATTTTCTCCTGACATTTTGCCTGCATCTATGGCAAGCATCCTCTGAGAATGCTTGCCATAAATGCAGGTGAAATGTCAGGAGAGCATGCTTCTAGAACAGTGATTCTCAACCTTGCTAATGCCATGACCCCTTAATGCCATTCCATATGTTGTGGTGATCCCCAACCATAATATTGTTTTCGTTGCTACTTGATACGTGTCATTTTAGTACTGTTATAAATCGTAATGTAAATATCCGATATGCAGGATATATTTTCATTCACTGGACTAAATTGAGCACAAATACCCAATATGCCCAAATGTGAATGCTAGTGGGGTTGGGGGGAGGGGAGAGGATTGATTTTGTAATTTGGGGGGTGTAGTTGCTGGGATTTATAGTTCACCTATAATCAAAAAGCATTCTGAACTCCACCAGCAATGCAATTGAACCAAACTTGGCACAAAGAATTCCCATGACCAACAGAAAACATTGGAAGGGTTTGGTGGGCATTGACCTTGAGTTTGGGAGTTGTAGTTCACCTATATCCAGAGGAGCACTGTGGATTCATGCAATGATGGATCTGGACCAAACTTGGCACGAATACTCAGTATGCCCAAATGTGAACACTGGTAATCTGGGGAAAATAGACCTTGACATTTGGGAGTTGTAGTTGTTGGGATTTATAGTTCACCTACAATCAAAGAGCATTCTGAACTTGACCAACAATAGAATTGGGTCAAACTTCCCACACAAAATCCCAATGACCACCAAGAAATACTATGTTTTCTGATGGTCTTCGGCGACCCCTTTGACACCCCCTCACGACTCCCTCAGGGGTCCTGACCCCCAGGTTGAGAAACACTGTTCTAGAACATGGCCATATAGCCCGAAAAAGCTACAAGAACCCAGTGATTCCAGCCATGAAAGCCTTCGACAATGACTTGTAGTTTCTCAAGTCACTCCTGACACACACACACACAAAAGTCCATGTTTGGTAAGGCTAATTTTCATACCGTGTTTGGAGGTGAAGTATTTAATAGAGCAATTCCAAGCACTTTGTAGTTCCTCAAAGAGCAGTTGGGTTTACTTCCAAGTAAACGTGCATCATCCTTTTGTGTGTGACTCTAGTTTCCAATGAAACATTCCCAGGAAAGGATTGCCAGAGCTTTACCTCTGTGCAATGCTCACTTGCTCCTTGGCTCATACAAAACTTTCCAGGAAATAAGAGGCATTTTCTTTATGCATTAGTATCTGTTGACTCTCTTAATTGTACAATAAAATAGCGGCAGAACAAAAGTACGTCAATATAGAGCAGTAATCAAATTGGATGACTTTGACTTCAGCTTCTTCCTTGTGTACATTGACAGCTAATCATCAATCTTGGAGAGCTACAAAGGTTAGCTGGTTCAAGGAGTCATCTCTATAGTTACATTGAGTTCTTTGCCTCCTTCCAAGAGCTCGGTAACTAACAGGTAGGCATACTGTATTATGGATGTTTCCTGGGTTATTTTACTAAATTGTCTTTTGAAATAAGTAAAAGTGCTTGAGATTGGCCTTTGAAATCTCTGAGGAAGGGAGACGATTGCAGAAAATCTTAATTTGAGGAACGTACGAGTCAAAAGCAGGACCTGGGATTTTCTTCAAAAGGAAGTACATGTCTCTGCATGCATGGAACTCTCTCAGATTGAAAAGAAGTTTTTCTATAAACTATGTAGTTTTCCCACTCTTGTCAGGGTCCTTTGCTCTTAAATCTAGTGTATGTTAAGGTTTTAAGCCCCCCCCCCCCCCAAAGTTTATGCTGTGTTCCTCTCCCTATTATTACTCCCAAGGAGACCACAGTCATTGACTCAACTGGATTTACTGACCTGTGGATTATTCTTCAGCAGTTCATTGAATGGGTCTACTCCAGTTTTGTTGTTGTTGTTGTTGTTGTTGTTGTGTCAGGAGCGACTTGAGAAACTGTAAGTGGCTTCTGGTGTGAGAGAATTGGCCGTCTGCAAGGATGTTGCCCAGGGGACGCCTGGATGATTTGATGTTTTTATCATCCTTGTGGGAGGCTTCTCTCATGTCCCCGCATGAGGAGCTGGAGCTAATAGAGGGAGCTCACCCGCCTCTCCCTGGATTCGAACCTGCGACCTGTCGGTCTTCAGTCCTGCTGGCACAGGGGTTTAACCCACTGCGCTACCGAGGGCTCCTCATGTTGTGAGGAATTATTTTTGTTGCTACTTCATAACTGTAATTTTGCTACTGTTATGAACTGTAACGTTAATACCTACTATGCAGGACTGTATTTTCATTCACTGGACTAAAGTTTGCACAAATATCCGATACGCCCAAATTTAAATATTGGTGGGATTGGGGGGAATTGATTTTGTAATTTGGGAGTTGTAGTTGCTGGGATTTCTAGTTCACCTACAATCAAAGAGCATTCTGAACTCCACCAATGATGGAATTGAACCAAACTTGGCGCACAGAACTCTCATGACCAACAGAAGATACTGGAGGGTTTGATAGACATTGACCTTGAGTCTTGGAGTTGTACTTCATCTACCTCCAGAGAGCACTGTGGATTCAAACAATGATGGATCTGGATCAAACTTGGCACAAATACTCAGTGTGCCCAAATGTGAACACCGGTAGAGTTTGGGGAAAATAGAACTTGACATTTGGGAGTTGTAGTTGCTGGGATTTATAGTTCACCTACAATTAAAGAACATTCTGAACCCCACCAATGACAGAATTGGGCCAAACTTCCCACACACAACCCCCATGACCAACAGAAAATACTGGAAGGGTTTGGTGGGCATTGACCTTGCGTTTTTGGAGTTATGGTTCACCTCTATCCAGAGAGCACTGTGGACTCAAACAGAGATGGATCTGGACCAAACTTGGCACGAATACTCAAAGTGCCCAAATGTGAACACTGGTGGAGTTTGGGGAAAATAGACCTTGACATTTGGGAGTTGTAGTTGCTGGGATTTATAGTTCACCTGCAATCAAAGAACATTCTGAACCCCACCAACGACAGAATTGGGGCAAACATCCCACACAGAACCTCTATGACCAACAGAAAATACTGTGTTTTCTAATGGTATTTGGCGACCCCTCTGACACCCCCTTGTGACCCCCTCAGGGGTCCTGACCCCTAGGTTGAGAAATGCTGGTCTGCTCTAATCAATAGGGTTTTAAGGTTTATTGCATGGTTTTACTTCTACTTTGGCAACCTTATAAATTTGGCTAATAAGGCAAAAATGACACGATCAAGTTTAACAGATATTACAAATTGGTTACTTACAAGAATCTATAGTAGGTTTTATGAGATTTAATTTCAGAGTTGGGTTTTGCTTGAGTTTTGAAAAGAATTGAGAAAAGTTCACCTTTTAAAAAAATGCAGGGTATAAAGAAGTTAAAATATGCCAAAAAAAATTGCAGGAGGAACTGAAACTGACTTATGTAAAACATTAATGCAAGAAGAACTGAAATTTACCTTTAATAAAAAAAACTCAAGTGAGGAGAAATGAAAGTGACCGTTTTTTCCAATTCAGCCCAAAGCTTTTAGTGCTTATCTATTTGGAGCAGGCATTTCAAACTCTGTCATTTCATATTCTACAATAACCATTAAATATAAGGCTTGTCACCTCTTTTTTTTAGGAGTTCCTCCATTTTCAAGTTGCTGGTAAGGAATAGTTTTACTGCATTACTTTCTTCCTTGAATTTGACCTTGGTTTTGAATTAAATAGTTATCAGAGTATACCGTATATATTTGAGTATAAGCCAAGTTTTTCAGCCCTTTTTTAAGGCTAAAAAAGCCCCCTTGGCTTATATTTGAGTCAAAGTTATTTATTATTTTACTGGGTTATTATTTTATGATATTCATTATTTTACTCTATTTACTATTATTATTATTATTATATTTACATTATTTTACCCTATTATTATTGTTTTTATGACATTTATTATTTTATTCTATTTATTGTTATTCTATTTATTATTTTACTCTATTGCTATTATTACATTTACATTATTTTACTTTATTATTTTTATTATATTAATTTATTCTATTGTTTTTATTACATTTATTAGTTTACTCTGTTTATTATTGTTATTTTTATTACATTTATTTTATTCTATTTATTGTTATTACATTATTATTTTACTGTATTGATATTATTACATTTACATTACTTTACTTTATTATTAATTTTATTATATTATTTACTCTATTATTGGTATTATTGCATTTACATTATTTTACTCTATTTATTATTATTATTACATTTATTTTTATTCTATTATAATTACATTTATTATTTTACTCTATTGATATTATTACATTTGCATTACTTTACTTTATTATTATTTTTATTATATTATTTACTCCATTATTGGTATTATTACATTTACATTATTTTGCTCTATTGTTACTACATTTATTTTTATTCTATTATTATTCTTATTACATTTACATTATTTTACTCTATTGTTGTTATTTTTTATTACATTTATTATTTTACTCTGTTATTATTATTGGAAGGAGACGTAAGCACATTTACATTGAAGAAGGTTAAAATAATGGTTTAATCAGAGTTGGATAGCCTTATCTTAAATTACAGTTCTATGTAAACATTCAAAAACATTTCACCTACTGATGCCTCAATTAATGTCATTTTATTGGTATCTATTTCTATTTTGAAATTTATCAGTAGATGCTTCATTTCCCACCCTCGGCTTATACTCGAGTCAATACGTTTTCCCAGCTTTTTTTGGGCAATATTAGGTGCCTTGGTTCCTATTTTGGTCATCTTATACTCGAGTATATACAATAATCTCCTACTTAATTTAAACTAAAAATTGTTTAGCAATGTTACAACATGATGGTCCTTCAAGTTCATTATAAATTTAAGTAGGGTGTAATATTTGCCACCCAATGCTGGGAAGTAACAGAAAGATATTGTAGGAAAGAGCTGAGATTCCAATGAAAATATGTAGATAATCTTGGGGAATTTACATTGCAATCCTATATATGTCTCCTCAGAAGTAAGTACTCCTAGCCAATACAGAGGAACATATCCTCTAACTGTCCCAATTTGGCAGGGACAGTCCCAATTAATCCTCTGTTATCTCAATTATTAAAGATGCTTATATGATCGCCAAGTTTTCCCTTTCAGCTTTCTCTTACATCAGTTGATGCAAACTGAGTTCAAAGTGCAAAAGCGTTCGCATTCAATTCACTCAGCAAAAGGGAGAGGAGAAGGCTTCCTCTTCCTAATGGACTCAGGCAAAAGCAAATTGGGTTGTTGTAGGTTTTTTCGGGCTATATGGCCATGTTCTAGAGGCATTCTCTCCTGACGTTTTGCCTGCATCTATGGCAAGCATCCTCAGAGGTAGTGAGGTCTGTTGGAACTAGGAAAAAGGGTTTATATATCTGAGGAAGGACCAGGGTGGGACAAAGGACTCTTGTCTTCTGGAGCTAGGTGTGAATGTTTCAACTGACTACCTTGATTAGCATTTGATTGCCTGGAAGTGCCTGGATCAAACTTTTGTTGAGAGGTGATTAAATGTCCTTGTTTGTTTCCTCTCTGTTGTTGTGCTGTTGTAATTTTAGAACAGAATTTGAACAGATTTTGTTCATTTTCATGGTTTCCTCCTTTCTGTTGAAATTGTTCACATGCTTGTGTATTTCAATGGCTTCTCTGTGTAGTCTGGCATGGTGGTTGTTGGAGTAGTCCAGCATTTCTGTTTTCTCAAATAATATGCTGTGTCCAGGTAGGTTCATCAGGTGCTCTGATATGGCTGATTTCTCTGGTTGAAGTAGTCTGCAGTGCCTTTCAGGTTCCTTGATTCGTGTTTGGGCACCATGAAAATGTCTCCAGCAGACAAGCGTCCTTTGTCTCAACCTGGTCTTTCCACAGATATATAAACCCTTTTTCCTAGTTCCAACAGACCTCACTACCTCTGAGGATGCTTGCCATAGATGCAGGCGAAATGTCAGGAGAGAATGCCTCTAGACCATGGCCAAATAGCCCGAAAAAACCTACAACAACTCAGTGATTCCGGCCATGAAAGCCATCGACAATACATCAAAAGCAAATTGCTGCAGCCTCCCCTAAATTGCCTTTTCTTCTACTACACTATTATGTAGTTTGGTTATACATGTGCGGGTTTGAGATACATAGTAAATAGCTCGTATCTGGGAATATTATTACCTTTGGGAATATTATTACTTTTATGAATCATATCTGATTCAGTGGTTAAACTCTAGTTGAGACTGACAGGTTTCTAGCCATGTAGTTCCATATTCATATGTGTTCATCGCCGCCTTCAGTGTAACATTTGATTCATTGGGATTGCAAAAAACCATCATGATGCATATTCCATTCCACAGAGACAAGACTCATACATTAATGCAGGCATGGGCAAACTTTCTAACTGGTGCCGCATGGTGAGCCGGAGCGGGGTGGGTGGGCCGGAACGGAGGGGGTTCTCCCCAAGTCCCCTCCCTGCCTATTCCTCCCCTTCCTCTTCTCTTTTGGAGGCAAAAAGTGAAGGAAAGACGGGAAACATTTGGATCCCAAAAGGGTTGGCCTTGGTCAGGATGCGATGGTGGATGGGAGAGACAAAGTGCATCCATTAGACCCCATCTTGCCTACTCCTGATATAGAAATCTAGAATCCTAGAGCTGAAAGAGGCCCCAAGGGCCATCTAGTCCAACCCCCTGCCATGCAAAAAGGCACAGCAACAACAATTCTTTATTGATTAGTCAATTTTGACCATATCAAAACATGCAAAACATACAAAACATACACATACAGTAAAACCATATATGAATACAAGGCATCATGGCCTACTGGCCTGTCAACCCACTCCTAAATAATTGAGCAACTACAAGATAAAAAAAGTTAAAAGATTAAAAATTGATTAATTCCTTAAAATAGGGTTAGGGTGGGGGGCATGGGTAGGTAAAACTAGTGGCGTGTCCATATTAAGTTTTTAAGTTTGAGTTTTGTTGATGGCAGCAAGGTCGCCTCTCTCTGCTTCCATCTTCTCATGGATGGCCAGCGCTTTTTGGGTAAAAAGAGTCACAATCAAAGGCACAAGAAGGCACAATCAAAGCACTCCCAATAGACAACCTCAATGGAAAAGCCTCCAGAGAAGCAGACTCCACCACACTCCCAGGCAGCCTATGTCACTCTTTGGCAACTCTTACTCTCAGGAAGTTCTTCCTAATCTTTTCAGTGCCATTTGAACCCATTGCTCCCTTGTGCCCTGGTCTCTAGAGCAGCAGAAAGTCAGTTTCCCCTTCCTTCTCCCTTTGAAATCTTGAAACATGGTTCTCATGTTTCCTCTCTACATTCTCTTCTCCCATCTTAACATCCCCCAGGAGGAAAGGAGGAAGGAAAAAGAGGAGGACAAAAGCGAGGAAGGGAAGGATGGAAGGAAGGGTAGAAGGGAATGGAAAGAGGAAAGACAAAAGGAAAGGAAGGAAGGAAGGAAGGAAGGAAGGAAGGAAGGAAGGAAGGAAAAAGACAGAGGGAAGGAGGGAGGAAAGAGGGAAGGATGAAAGGGTAGAAGGGTAGGAAGGAGGAAGGACAAAAGGGAAGGAAGGAAAAAGACAGAGGGAACGAGGGAGGAAACGAGGGAAGGATGAAAGGGTAGAAGGGAAGGAAGGGAGAGGGCAGGAAAAGAAGAGAGAAGGAAGGAAGGATAGGATGGTGAGAGAGGGGAGAACCTGAGAAAAGAGCCCAAGGGGCAGCATCCGGCCCCCGGGCCTGGGTTTGCTCATGCCTGCACTATTGGTTGCAAAATAGTTATATCCAACACACAAGCAATAATAATGCAAATGCCAGATATGAAAATGGGTCTTGATTTGCACTATACAAACATGATGTAGAATTTCAGCTGTTGATTATAATAGGTAAAGGTTTTCCCCTGACATTAAGTCCAGTCCTGTTCATCTGCCATATTTTCGTCTCTTGGGTATCTTCTCCTAAGATACTGCTACCCAAAAACATTGTTTGATACACTCTATCTGGAAAAAATGGTTGTGGGGAAACTTAAGTATAGCCCTCTCAGCACTCCCCTTGAAATCATTATGACAATAGATATCATGGTTTTGCTCGACAGTTATATAATGTACGAATTCTACCCAATGGTATTCATTAATTGTATTAATATGTATAGTAAATGTAAAGGTTTCCTTTTGACATTAAGTTTAGTCATGTCAGACTCTGGGGGGGGGGGGGTGCTCATCTCCATTTCTAAGCCAAAGAACCGGCATTGTCCATAGACACCTCTAAGGTCATGTGGCTGGCATGACTGCATGGAGTGCCATTTCCTTCCCGGAGCGGCACCTATTGATCTCACATTTTCATGTTTTCGAACTACGAGGTTGCCAGAAACTTGGGCTGACAGCAGAAGCTCACGTTGCTCCCCGGATTCGAACCTGCAACCTTTCAGTCAACCAGTTTAGCAGCTCAGCAGTTTAACCCACTGCGCCACCAGGGGCTCCATATTGATTATAATAGAAAATATCAATTTCATACCAGTACTGAGGAAGTTAGAGTTATTTGAAAATATAGTTGGTACTCCATAGCCATGGATTCTGCATGCATGGATTCCACCATCCACAGCTCTAAAATACTATATTTAAGAAGAAAAAAATCCAAAAAAATAAACCTTGATATTGCTATTTTATATAAGGCGCACCATTTTACTACAGCATTGTTTATGATGGGACTTGAGCAGCTGTGGATGTTGGTATCCAATGGGGGAAGAGTGTTGGACCCAAACCCCAGTGGATACCAGGGGACCATGGTCTAAAACAATGTTTCCAGGTGTTTTGGGCTGCAGTTACCAAAAGTCTAGGTCAGTATGAGCAATGCTCAGGGATTATGGGAACTCCAAACATCTGGAGGACCAAACATTAAAAACTGGTCTAAAATGGTAGTACAAAGCTGCTAGTGCAAAAGGAAACCCTTTTCCTTTCCTTTACTAATTCTAACAAAACCATACAGTTGCAGCAACTGAGCAGTAAAAGTTTATGAAAGTAACATGAACTCATCAGCAATGAGTAAGTATTATTTCCCAAACTATGCATGCCACATTTTTCCTTCGTATCTTCCACTGGTTGTTCTAGCAGCTGGTTTTATTGTTGCCTGAACTGAACATGTCCTGATGTTTGAGGATACGGCACCTAACTTGTACAGTTTAATATAAAATCACTGGATGTTTGCACTATTTTTTACTGTAAGCAGACCTTTCTTCACCAGGGCTCTTCCTTATCATCACTCTTTGTTTCCATATCCCACACTATTGGAAATGCTGGCTAAGGTGATTGGGACTTCCAGTTCAACAACATTGGGTCTGCATGACTCAATATGGAGATGGGTAGAGTTGACACTTTCTGTTTATCTGTTGGATCTTGATGCTCGGAAAAGGAAAGCTTGCAGTAAAGATTCTTTGCTCCAATTGTGTTGCTATACGTTTAGACTTCTCTTGAAAGAACACACCAAGATATACACAGGGGCTGAAGATATCATACATCTTTATGGTTTGGAATACAAGAGTCTGCCTATTCATATAGGGCCTTAGCTACAATGTCATCAATCACCCAAAACCTCTGGTGCCTACCAGAGCCCACCTTCTCACACCTCCACACAGTTGACTTTTATGGCCGGTTCATGTGTCCTTGCAGCACACTATCCTCCCTTTCAGTCATGTGCTCTATGTCAGTACCAGGGAGCTGATACGAGGGTTGAATGAAAAGTAATGCCTCCACCTTCGTAACTCCTCAACAGATGGCAGTACTGGTATGCGGCAGGTACTGACTTGTTCAATAGACTCTCCTCTACAGTTCCATTTTGGTGGGAAGCCTTAGCATTGAATGGTTGTGTTGTTAAAATGTGAAGCATGGAACTCTGCACAGATGGTTGGTCAATGCGACTTAAGCAACGTGCAGTCATTGAATTTTGACAGCAGAAGAAGTCAAAGGAGATTAATCAGAATGCAAGTTGTTTGTTTTGATTGTGTAAATGTCAGCACTGTGTGTCGTTGGGTGGGTAAGTTTAAAGATGTGGAGGTGGGAACATCTGACTTGCGTGACAAAGAGTTAGACATCCTGTGAAAGCAACTACCAAGTTTCACAAGCAAAAGGTTGACAGGTTGATTCAGGACGATTGTTGTATCACTCAGAGAGAAATTTCAAGCATAATTGGCATTTCACAAGAACATGTGGGTCTCATGTATGGCCACCAATGCTTCCTCCTTGGCAAATGTAGAAATTTCACAAACCGAAAGTGCCCTGCCACTTTGTTGTCAGGGTGAATCTGAAGGGCCTGCTTCCTTTGGTCCTCAGGCACATAAATCTTGCAGCCTTTTACCCACACCCCCTCCTTGTAACTCAATTCCTGTTTGTGGTCTCTGAGCCAGGAATCTCTTATTTCTCCCTCTTGAGGCGACAGGCCCCAGGTTCCGGCTTCCCTTTGTTTGTTTGGCTCCTCATGAACGCCCCCATTCCTAGTTCGGCCATCAGCCATGTTCTCTATGTCAGTCTGGGGAGCTGATAGTTGCATGGCATGAGTGATCATGACACTTGCCCATTTATGTGATCTGCATGCCAAGATAAGTTGTTCTTGCTGCATTTCTTAATATCTCCTCAATTAAAGACAGAGAAGGAAGATTTACTGGAAAGTTGGGCAATGGCAAATGGATGCCTTCCTCTTATAAAGCTAACTGCAAGTTGTCAAAAGTTGACCTGTGTGTGTTGTTTGCCTATAGGCACATTATTCATGTTCAGATGTTTAAAACCTATCTCAATACATTCATTAGTGCCAAGGTTTGAGTCTCCTTCAAGAGAGACAAAGTTGCATATAAACAAATAGAAGAAGAAGAAGAAGAAGAGATGCATGATGAAAATGGATGAAGAAGTTAATTATGAAGAAGATGAAGGTGATGATGGTGATGATAAAGATGAAGATGAAGAAGAAGAAGATGATGATTATGATGATGATTATGAAGATTATGATGAAGATGATGATTGGTAGGAGCTCCCAGACAAGTATGCATCATTCCAAGCTACAAACAGATAATGTGTGGAAAGCCTTATCGTATACACTTGTGTTTAAGTTGAACTTGTATAAATCAAGTGTTGGTTTGAGGCTAAAATCATGGATTTTGATATGACGGCAGAGAGAGTAAACAAGGTCAGTGCTTCTTTCAGGTTCTCTTGGGTTGGACTAAGCGCTTGCCTTTCACAACATAGATAGGATTTCCTTTTTGATGAAGAGCTAAAAAACCATACTTACATGGAACCATGGACAAGTCAACCCATGTTTGGAAGGTCAATTTCTAGACTTCTCTACAAGTATATCCAGTATGCATTTTGTGAATTACCATGACTTATGTTTGCAGAATGGTTTTGTCTCTTGTTTAATCCCTTCTTTCCCTCCATTAACCAGCCACCTTCGATATGAACCCTCATCCAGTGGTCGTGACTCAGCCACAGGTTGTGGTTGTCCAGCAGCAGCGCAACCATTGGCAGACTGGACTGTGTGACTGTTGTTCCGACTGCGGCGTCTGTGAGTGCAAATATTCCTATTAATTGCGGGAGAATTAACGGTGGGACTTACTGTCTTACAAGGCCAAAAGATGTTCATAATGAAAATTAGGGGGTGGATTCCTATTTGTAATTCCATGTCCTCCAACTGTCTTGATTTGTCAGGGACAATTGCATTTAATCTCCTCCCTATTTTTAAAATGTTCCAGTTTCTCTTTCTTCCTCCCATTTCTCCCCTTTATCCCCAACTTACTTCAGTTGCTGCAAACAAAGTGGAAAATGTAGTTTGCATTGACTTAACTCACTAGGAGAGAGAGGGTAAAAGTATCAGCATCAGTTAGCAAAATGTATACAGATGCGGCATATCCACAAGAAGTATATTCCAGTGGTTAGTCGCTGTTGTGAAATCTGTTGTGAAATCTCTATGCCACATCTGGCCCCCTATCTCAGTAAAAGGAAATGTTAAGGCAGTGGTTCTCAACCTTCCTAATGTTGAGACTCCTTAATACAGTCCTCATGTCATGGTGACCCCCAACCATAAAATTATTTTCGTTGCTATTTCATAACTATAATTTTGCTACTGTTATGAATTGTAATGTAAATATCTGATATGCAGGATGTATTTTAATTCACTGGATCAAATTTTGCACAAATATCTGATAAACCCAAATTTAAATATTGGTGGGGTTGGGGGGATTGATTTTGCCATTTGGAAGTTGTAGTTGCTGGAATTTATAGTTCACCCACAATCAAAGAGCATTCTGAACTCCACCAACAATGGAATTGAACCAATCTTGGCACACAGAACTCCCATGACCAACAGAAAATACTAGAAGGGTTTGGTGGGCATGGACCTCTGAGTTTTGGAGTTGTAGTTCACCTACATCCAGAGAGCACTGTGGACTCAAACAATGATGGATCTACACCAAACCCAATATGCCCAAATGTGAACACTAGTGGAGTTTGGGGAAAATAGACATTGACATTTGGGAGTTGTAGCTGATGGGATGTATAGTTGATTTACAATTAAAGAGCATTCTGAACCCCACCAATGATAGAATTGGGCCAAACTTTCCACACATAAACCCCATGACCAACAGAAAATATTGTGTTTTCTAGCAACCCCTCTTACACCCCCCCCCCCAGGGGTCCCGACCCCCAGGTTGAGAAACACTGTGTTAAGGGGGGGGGGGTTAAACTTTTCTTTGCAAGTAAAGCTTTTTTCTGTTTCTGTGGTTAGTCTCGTTTTCTTGTTTTCCAATAGCAAGTTGCTGATAAAAAGGAAAGAAAAGGTGACTGGATGAATAGAAGAATATTACAGAACTTGGGTCTATAGTTTATTTAATAAGGCTTACAATTGTTATCTGCCCTGCTCTTGATAAAGTGGTATATTTTGGAAAGTTTTGATGTTCTTCTCACCTCTGCCTCTCTCTAGTATGTTGTGGAATGTTTTGCTATATCTGTTTGGGATGCCAAGTGGCTGCTGACATGAACGAATGCTGCCTCTGTGGCACAAGTATGGCATTGAGGTCTGTCTACAGGACAAGATACGGGATCCCGGTAAGTGGATTGTCTCGTCCAGGAATAGGCAAACTCCAGGTTTGTGGGGTTTGCTTTGTGTATGCATGTGCATTTATATTTTTACTAGAAAGAAACTTGGGACTAAACAGGTGGAAGCAGTTACCAAACAGAAGCTTGGAGAGACAGCAGATATAAGAGGGTTTTTTTTTTTTATTGTTCAGTGCTCTCTCATGCAAAAAATTTAAACTCGATCTGATTTCCTTCTTTCACATTTCTTTGTTCCAGTAGAGTCATTACGAAGGAGAAGAAAAACATTATTACAAAGCTAAATTAGAAGTCCTAATTCAATCGAGCTGGAGAGCAATTAAATACTATTTATTCCAGCAAGCCGAAAGCTGATATTTTGAACACCTTTCCTGTTCACATTATAGTACCAGAACCATTCTGGGAAATGTTGATAGCTGAGAATTTTATGTCTCATCCCCCCCACACACCTCTAATTGCAGCTTCTATGGTCTTGTGGAAACAAAAATGGGTGGTGTGAAATTAGCTTACATTTATAACTTAACATGAACTTGTTAATTTCAATTTGTCTTTTTTGAGCAAAGATCCTTGATCGCTTTATAATAATATACATTCTTAGGAGTGGCTGAATGTGGGCAGGGAAAGGATTAAAATAAGTTTGGCGAATATCAGGTCCTGCAGCAAAAACGAGAACATTCCTGATCATTTGGAGGTTTCTTAACTTTTCTGTAGGTTTTTGCATCATGTTCTAAAGGATTAAAATGCCTCTCCTGATACTTACCACTCGACTGTAAGCTGCTCTGAGTCCCCTTCGAGGGTTGAGAAGGACAGGATAGAAATGTCCGAAATACAGTAACAGCTTTAAGCTTGAAATATTTGGATAGTTTTGGTCCCATCTTTCTGTCATTGGGCCACTCTCAACTAGAATGTGGACTCCCCCCCCCAAAAATTGAATTTGGCCAAAACAAGATTTTCACCTTTTGGGGGCAAAACATGCTTACGATCACTTTAAGTAGCCTCCTCACAAACAACAGACATACGGAGTAATTACAAATATATATATATATATATTAAATGCATCTACAACTGTGTGGATCATAATAAACCATGGCAAGTTCTTGGCAGTATGGAGATACCAAGTCACCAGGCTTGGGCAAACTTGGGCCCTGCAGGTGTTTTGGACTTCAACTTCCATAATTCCTGGCTTCAGGCCCCTTCCTTTAAGCAACTTAAGGGGGAAAGGAAAGAGCCTGAGGCCAAGAATTGTGGGAGTTGAAGTCCAAAACATCTACAGGGCCCAAGTTTGCCCATGCCTACAAGTCACCTTGTTTGTCTCCTGAGGAATCTGTATAACGACCAAGTAGCAACAGTAAGAACAGACCACGGAACAACAGACTGGTTCAAGATTGGGAAAGGAGTATAGCAGGGTTGTATACTCTCAACCAACCTATTCAATACAGAACACATCATGCGACGTGCGACGCTTGAGGAATCCAAGGTTGGGGTTAAAACTGAAGAAACATTAACAACCTTAGATATGCAGATGATACCACTTTGATGGCGGAAAGCAAGAAGGAGCTGAGGAGCCTTCTAACCAAGATGAAAGAAGAAAGTGCAAAAGCTGGGTTGCCGGCAGGACTGAAGACCGACAGGTTCCAGGTTCGAATCCGGGGAGAGCGTAGATGAGCTCCCTCTATCAGCTCGAGCTCCTCATGCGGGGACATGAGAGAAGCCTCCCACAAGGATGATAAAACATCAAAACATCCGGGTGTCCCCTGGGCAACGTCCTTGCAGACGGCCAATTTTCTCACACCAGAAGTGACTTGCAGTTTCTCAAGTCACTCCTGACATGACTAAAGTTAAACATCAGAAAGACCAAGATGATGGCAGCCAGACTGATTGATAACTAGAAAATAGAGAGAAAAAACATGGATGGAGTGAAAGACTTTGTATTTCTAGGAGCGAAGATTACTGTAGACATAGACTGCAGCCAGGAAATCAGAAGATGTTTACTTCTTGGGAGGAGAGCAATGACCAATCGCAGTAAGATAGTGAAGAGTAGAGGCATCACACTGGCAACGAAGATCTGCATAATTAGAGCAATGGAATTTGTTGTAGTAACCTATGGATGTGGGAGATGGACCATAAGGAAGGCTGAGCGAAGGAAGATAAGCGCTTTTGAACTGTGTGTTGGTGGAAAATTCTGAGAGTGGCTTGGACTGCAAGAAGATCCAACCAGTTCATACTCTAGGAAATAATGGAGGGAAGGATATTAGAGGCAAAGATGAAGTACTTTGGCCACATAATGAGAAGACAGAAAAGCTTGGAGACGATAATGATGCTGGGGAAATTGGAAGGAAAAAGGTAGAGGGGCTGACCAAGGGCAAGATGGATGGATGGTATCCTTGAAGTGACTGGCAGCTGGGGGTGGTGACGGTTGACAGGGAGCTCTGGCGTGGGCTGGTCCACAAGGTCACAAAGAGTCAGAAGTAACTGAACGAATGAACAACGACACACTATAGAATGAATGCAGTTTGACACTTTAACTGCCATGGCTCATTGGAATTTTAATTTTAGTCTTTAGCCTTCTATACCAAAGTGCTGGGGTCTCCTTAGTTTCAAAATGAAGCCTCACTTTGCTCTTTATTTTAATAGGGATCCCTCTGTGATGACTTCTGTACCGTGCTGTGTTGCCCTGTTTGTTCCCTTTGCCAAATCAAGAGGGACATCAATAGGAGGAGAGAACTCGGAATCTTCTAGGAAGGTTGGTAGGTTTTGCTCCGTGGATATTGCTCGGCAAATGCAATGGCTGGAGAAAATAGTATTAATGTAATCTACTATGTGGTATTAATGACTCAGAGCTTTGTTAGGAAAGCATTAAGGTATCTGGTTTTTTAAAAAACTACTTCCCAAAACATTGTCTCTTTAGCATGGCCTAAGAAAGGAGATCCAGTTGGAGCAATGCAGATGAGAGGTCACATATGAATGAGCCTTGGAAGTAAACAACTACATTAGTGATACAAACTTGAACCAAGATCCTTATTAAGGAGCAAATCCCATTCAAACCTGTTATATCTGCCACATTTTCGTCTCCCTTAAGATATTGCTACCCCCCAAAAATGTTTGATACCTTCTATCTGGAAAAAATGGTTACAGGGAAACTTAAGTATACCCCTGTCAGCACTCCACTCGAAATCATTATGGACACTAGATATCATGGTTTTGCTCCACAGTTATATAATGTACGAATCCTACCCAATGTCATTCATTAATTGTATTAATATGTATAGTAAAGGTAAAGGTTTCCTTTTGACATTAAGTTTAGTCATGTCAGACTCTGGGGGGTGGTGCTCATCTCCATTTCTAAGCCAAAGAACTGGCGTTGTCCATAGACATCTCCAAGGTCATGTGGCCAGTATGATCGCATGGAGCACCGTTACCTTACCACCAGAGTGGTACCTATTGATCTACTCACATTTGCATGTTTTTGAACTGCCAGGTTGACAGAAGCTGTGGCTAACAGCGGGAGCTCACCCTGCTCCCTGGATTTGAACCGCTGACCTTTTGGTCAGCAAGTGCAGCAGTTTGACCTGCTGTGCCATCGGGGGCTCCAATAATACGTATACTGATGCCTTATTTTACTGTCATAAAGCAGGCCTACAGTAAAATAGTAACTCAGTAAACATTCCAGCAAAATAAATTTAATATCTTTGTGGATCGTTATTATTACGAATGCCTGACCCCCCTCTAAATGTTGTTTCTTTTCTTTCAGATGTACCTGTCCTGAAGTTACATGATTCAACATTCTGATAACAAAAAAAATTCTTAGCTTGTATTAGTAGTTTCTAAGCAGTGTTTGTTTATGACTGGAGAAGTATGTGCTCTGCTCATACAGCTTCTTTAATAATGTTCTTTTATACAGGAAACCTTATCTATAAAATTAACCTTTCATATGTTGTTGGCAATGTTTCTTGAGACTGAGGTGCATTGTGCTTCTAATAAACCTCTATTCTGTGCAAAAGGGAGTATGCCTTTTTTGTTCTCATCTTTGTACAACAAAAGCTTATGTTAACATTTAACTATATAGTGTCTTTGACGTATAGAATCATAGTTAGAAGAGACCTCATGGGCCATTCAGTCCAACCTCCTGCCAAGAAGCAGGAAAATCGCCTTCAAAGCACCCCCGACAGATGGCCATCCAGCCTCTGTTTAAAAGCCTCCAAAGAAGAAGCCTCCACCACACTCCGGGGCAGAGAGTTCCACTGCTGAACAGCTCTCATCGTTAGGAAGTTCTTCCTCAAGTTCAGGTGGAATCTCCTTTCCTGTAGTTTGAAGCCATTGTTCCGCATCCTAGTCTCCAGGGCAGCAGAAAACAAGCTTGCTCCCTCCTCCCAATGACTTCCCCTCACATATTTATTTATTTATGGCCATCATGTCTCCTCTCAGCCTTCTCATCTGCAGGCTAAACATGCCCAGCTCTTTCAGCCACTCCTCATAGGGCTTGTTCTCCAGACCCTTCATCATTTTAGTCGTCGTCCTCTGGACACATTCCAGCTTGTCAAGATCCCCCTTCAATTGCGGTGCCCAGAATTGGGCACAGTATGCCAAGTGTGGTCTGACCAAGGCAGAATAGAGGGGTAACATGACTTCCTGGGATCTAGACACCATACTCCTATTTATGCAAGCCAAAATCCCATTGGTTTTTTAGCTGCTGCATGACATTGTTGGCTCATGTTCAACTTGTTGTCCACGAAGACTCCAAGATCTTTTACACATGTACTGCTCTCGAGCCAGGCAAGGGATGATGTTTTTGAAGATGTTTCTGATTTTAGTGAAATTTCCCAGGTGCAGGTAGAGGAGGCGAGCTCTGATTCTCAGGCTGCTGATTCCCAGTCCCAGGGTAATGAGTTATTCGACCTTGAAGGCTCTGCAGATTTAGATAGGGAAGATCGCTTGCAGTTCAGGGTTTGCCACAGAGAGAGGTTAGAGGTCAAAGGAATGCTTTCATGCTGGGAAAGCATATTAAACGAGCATTTTGAAGTCAACTCTTGGTCAGTGCAAGACCAAACAACCTGGTAACTTCTCTGGAATTGCCTTGGCTTTTGGGGCAATGCTCTTGGTTTCTTGGGACTTTGTCTTGTTCTTGGCTCCTTGGGACTCTGTCATGCTGCCATGAAATCTTGTTTGATCAATGCCTTTGGATTGTAGAATCATAGAATCAAAGAGTTGGAAGAGACCTCATGGGCCATCCAGTCCAACCCCCTGCCAAGAAGCGGGAATATTGCATTCAAAGCACCCCTGACAGATGGCCATCCAGCCTCTGTTTAAAAGCTTCCAAAGGAGGAGCCTCCACCACACTCCGGTGCAGAGTTCCACTGCTGAATGGTTCTCACAGTCAGGAAGTTCTTCCTCATGTTCAGATGGAATCTCCTCTCGTCGTTTGAAGCCATTGTTTCGCGTCCTAGTCTCCAGGGAAGCAGAAAACAAGCTTGCTCCCTCCTCCCTGTGGCTTCCTCTCACATATTTATACATGGCTATCATATCTCCTCTCAGCCTTCTTTTCTTCAGGCTAAACATGCCCAGCTCCTTAAGCTGCTCCTCACAGGGCTTGTTCTCCAGACCCTTGACCCTTTTAGTTGCCCTCTTCTGGACACATTCCAGCTTGTCAATATCTCTCTTGAATTATGGTGCCCAGAACTGGACACAATATTCCAGGTATGGCCTAACCAAAGCAGAATAGAGGGGTAGCATGACGTCCCTAGATCTGGACACTATGGATTATGCTTCATGTTATTTGCCAATGAATTTTGGAAACTTTGCCTTTGCATTTAAGACTCTGCTTTTGCCATTGAACTTTTTGAAACCTTGTATTGTCGAAAGCTTTCATGGCTGGAATCACTAGGTTCTTGTAGGTTTTTTCGGGCTATAGGGCCATCTAGAACATGGCCCTATAGCCCGAAAAAGCCTACAAGAACCTTTTTGAAACCTTATTTCTATGTTAAAGATTTTGCTTTTTCTTCAATAAACTAAACCTTCAGCCTTGGTGTAGTGTGGTGTTCTGAGCTAGGTGAATCTATCCTGAGCTGTGACACTTCTTTCCAGGATAAAGAGGAAGCATTGGTGAACACACTCTGAGTTTGTTTACTTAACCAGGTGCAGATCCACCTAACCGTAGTTTTGCCTAGCGCACATTTGACTACTTTGTTTGCCAGAAGGTCATGGGGGACCTTGTCAAAGGCCTTACTGAAATCCAGATACGCTACATCCATGGAGATCCCAGCATCTACCCAGATTAGAACTCTATCAAAAAAAGAGATCAGATTAGTCTGGCATGGCTTGTATTTGATCAATCTATGCTGGCTATTAGCAATGACTGCATTTGTTTCTAAGTGTTTGCAGACCACTTCCTTAATTATCTTTTCCAGTATACTATATAGCCGCTCTGAGTCTTGTATAGAGAAAAAGTGGAGTATAAATAAACATATTATTATATAGCACTTTATGGAATAAAAAATACACCAGAGATGTAACTAAGTCCCAAGATGCTTACAATTTACATTAGGACAAAAACTGATGAAGAATGGTTCCAGTGTGTCATGCACGGAGGCTGGCTGGGTGCTCAGAGCTCTCCAAGCGCCAGTCCTTTTTGGTGACTGAGAAGAATGATAGCTCCTTCCTTGTGGACAGATTGATGCGTGAAGGATAGCAGAGCCCATAGGTTTCTGAACCAATAGTCAAAGTGAAGAATTTCCCCTCAAGGAAGATTCTTCCAAGACCCCAACAAAGTATCACAGGGCAGTGCTAGTTGCCGAAAGGAGAACAAACACAAAATTATCCACATTTTAAACACGTGTTTATTTTGAATAATTTATTCTGCTTCTATCAATTACGACAAAGGTGAAGAACTATACATGACCAGAATCTTATGACTATTCTATCGTCTCTTCCATCTTTCACCCTATTCTTGCCAAGTTAAGGCCAGATTTCCACAGACCTGCCCAATTCATAAAACTCCAGCAAGAATTGAGGACAACTCTCCTGCATTTGCTTTTTTCCTCCTCTGTACATTAAAAGGGCCCATAAACATAAGCATTATGTCATATTACAACCAAAGTACTTACACTTTAAAATAAGCTTAACAACAAATATTTCCAAAGAATTTATTTAATAGTGAGCTTTTACGGGGAAGACAAAACGCAGAAAGGGGATCCATGCACCTTGTATCCGATTCATTCCTAGCTTGTCTTTGCTGGAATAATTACAGATAAAGGAAACATGGCGCCTCAGTTGTCATGCCACAGAAATTTTCACAAGGCCTCAAAACAATTGAAATTTTTAATACAAAACTTTAACATGTTTTCCTCCTCCATCCCGTTATTTTTCAGTTCCACCTCAAAACTAGTTTTATGAGATACTGCTGTTCCTTTAAGACAATGCATCTGTATCTTTTGCCTAGTTTGGGCTTTAGCAAAAGCTGAACAAACCCAGATATTCAGTTTCGGATGCTTGTTTCACATTTTGAGAAGAACAGCAAAAATAGTCTTTTTTTTGTAGGAAGAAAAAAGAAACTCTACTGCGCCATCTGAGCTTCCATAGCCTGCGCTGTCCATTCTGGGGCAGTCTGGCTGATCTTCTCCAGAAGATTATTAACTTGGAAGCAAAGTGACTGGATCTGTTTGTCCCAGGTTGGTAAGGCTTCCCGAGCTGAAAAACAACAGAAAGGATAGGTAACAATAGAACTCAATCTTAACAGTTTCTAATTTATTTCTGCTAAATTTACATTGACATAAACCACAAGGATATTTTGAGTTCCTTACCAAGCCATTACATTTACACAAGTACCACCTGCTGGTCACAGCAGGAATCAGCTCATCAAAGCAAGATATAGTACAGGCATGGGCAAACTTTGCCCCTCCAGGTATTTTGGACTTCAACTCTCACAATTCCTAACAGCCTCAGGGCCCTTCCTTTTCCCCCTCGGCCACCTGTGGCTGTTAGGAATTGTGGGAGTTGAAGTCCAAAACACCTGGAGGGCCAAAGTTTTCCCATCCCTGGTATATACTCCTTATAAGTCTAGGGCAGGCATCCTCAAACTGACTGGCACAACCTGGGGGTCACAACCAGACACACTGAAGACATCTGTCCTTGCGCTATGCTACTCTGCTACTGATTATGCATGCCCAGTATGGAACACATCTTACCATGAGATGCAGAGCCAATCTTAAGAAATGGGGCTACAAAGTGGAATCCACGACAAGCGAGTGTGGAGAAGAGCAAACCACTGACCACCTTCTGCAATGCAACCTGAGCCCTGCTACATGCACAATGGAGGACAATGGAGGACCTCCTTGCGGCAACACCAGAGGCACTCCAAGTGGCCAGATACTAGTCAAAGGACATTTAATCAACTACCAAGCTTGCAAACTCTCTGTTTTGTCTGTTTGTTTTGTTTAAAATGTAATACAAATGTCTGTTTGCTCCTGACACGATAAATAAAAATCCTCAAATGCGGCCCTCCAGCTGTTTGAGCCTCCAACTCCCAGAAGCCCTAACAAGCTTGCTCAATTGTCAGGAATTATGGGAGTTGAAGGCCCAAACAACTGGAGGGATGCAGTTTGTGGATGCCTGGTCTAGGGAGTTGGCTCATGGAACCTGAAGTTCAAAACACCTGGAGGGCCAAAGTTTGCCCATGCATGATATAATACTTTGAATCAGGAACTTGAAGACACACAACATTTCCCCTTCACCAACCTGTTCATTCATCTAGAACACGAGTCCTCAAACTTTTTAAGCAGAGGGCCAGGTCACAAAGACGAATGAATTCCTACGCACACTGCACATATCTTATTTGTAGTGCAAAAAACCCCACTTAAAAACAATACAATAATTAAAATGAAGAACAATTTAAACAAATACAAACTTATTAGTATTTCAATGGGAAGTGTGGGCCTACTTTTGGCTGATGACATAGGATTGTTGTTGTTGTTGTTGTGTGCTTTCAAGTCGTTTCAGACTTAGGTTGACCCTGAACAAGGGCCGGGTAAATGACCTTGGAGGGCCATATCCGGCCTTAGTTTGAGGACCCCTGATCTAGAAAGTATCTCAGCCACCTGCTTCAAAGGATTTCTTGTTGCTTTCACAACCAGGAAGGTAGTTAATCAAAAGACTGCTTCAGCATATGCTTTAACACTTCATAAACCCCAAAAAGTATAGCCAAACTTACTTTCAAAGTGAACTATTCCATCTATCTGATCGATAAATCCATTCATGCGACCTTCTGTGATCATCTGGGAGGCTATCTTTTCTGCCTGAAAAAAAAGTCAAAGTAATGTCCACTTTTCCAAGAATGTTAAGGCCAGACTTGATCAGATAGGTGTGAATCAGTATACACACAAAGGTATTGACAGTGCACAAAAAAGCATGCACATCAATGTATATATGCAGCGAACTCTGCCATGTGCTAATTTTATGAGATCACAGACTACTCTCAGGATGCATCATCTTGAGTCCCACATTACAGGTAGCAGTGCAAGTTTCAAAAGTCTTTTCAAGTTTAGAATAAGAGTTAAGGTTTGCTGACAGAATTTCAAGTATTATTCTTTATTTTTATTATTTACTGCATTTATATACTGCTTTTCTCACCTCTGAGGGGACTCAAAGTGGTTTCCAACATAATAGGGGCAAAATTCAATGTTGTACATACATGTAAAAACCAAAACATAATTTCTATACAATAACATATACTATAAATTAAGAACCCGAACCATATTACACATATCAGCATAAAACAACATATACATTAAAATCGCATCATTAAAATATACCTATTAAAACAGTTACTTAAAAGCACACAATCTGGGAGCATAAGTCAGGAGCCATTCAAACTGTCACCTTTAATTGTTCATTATTGCACTGAGATATTAATTGTTGCACTATCACTGTGCAAATGGCTTAGTCCCACAAGCAGGATTTAATTTTCTTCCTGAAGGACGGGGGGCTGATCTAATTGCACTGGGGAGGAAGTTCCACAGCTGAGGGGCCATCACCGAGAAGGCCCTGTCTCTCATCCCCACCTGCGAGCGGGGTGGGATTGAGAACAGGGCCTCCCTGGACGATCTTAAACTCCAAGATGGTTCAGATAAATAGAAAGGATTATCAGAATGAGCTCTTTTAAACAGGCCAGAAAATTGTTGCCTTTCAAATATGGACCTGCAAATCATTCATATTTAGCATAGCCAATGGTGAGGGATGATGGGAATTATGATGGGAGAGATGATGGCACTGGCAACAATTAATTTTAAACTTTCTTAATTAACCTTTAGTGATTCTGGTAATTGAGGCTCATGTTTTAAGGTTAGATATAATTTAATTAATTATTTAATTTTAGTTGTATGTTACAATTCATTGTTGGATGTTGGTTTACTTTGGGATCTGGGTGGGTCTTTATTATATTTGGGTTTATGCACTGAATGTTTGCCTTTTGTGTTTGTGTTTGCTGGAATCCGCCCTGAGTCCCCTCGAGGAGATAGGGCAGAATACAAATAAGGATTATTATATTATTACTACTATTCCTCAGTATCTGGAAGGCTACAATTTGCCTGTCCCTTTTATTTTAAAAAGTGAATAAAAACTCAAAAGCAGGGAAAGCAAACTGCTTCTTTTATTGAAGCTGTAAAAAGATATACCCATCTGCAGGTGATTCCTTCCCAGAGTTCACATGTATATGCAGAACAAGGTAATAGCAAATCTTGTTTAAACAAAGGACATCTGGCCCAAGAATACCGTAAGAGTCATGCTGGAGGACCTAGAACAGTGGATAATTTAAACTGTAGGTGTCAGTCTCTCAGGTACTGTATTATGTATTTTCCATCCCAATATTTGCAAAACAATAAAAACCTTACCTTACACACTCACACACACACTTTCTCCAAAGACTGACTGATCCTCAAGAATACATTTTAATACAACTACTATCAAACTACATAGCCCCGAGTTTCTATATCAGGAAAAAAGGCAGGATACAAATAAAGAAACAAAATAGCTTTTCCGCTTAGTGTACCTTGGCTGCAGGAATTTCTAATAAGGCTCCTAGTTCTTCAAAGGTTATATTGTTATATAGTTTGCTGGCAGATAGCAAATTGTGTTCAATGACAGCTCTGTCCAAAATACTAGAACCTGAACAGGAAAAAACAGACAATTACAAATAGTATGAAATCTCAGGTATAGTTTGATATAAGTTGTATGCAAGATACACCTCTTATTATTTCTAACCTTGCAGATCCACA
Organism: Anolis sagrei; assembly: GCF_037176765.1. Classification (NCBI taxonomy): domain Eukaryota; kingdom Metazoa; phylum Chordata; class Lepidosauria; order Squamata; family Anolidae; genus Anolis; species Anolis sagrei. The sequence continues at coordinate 17,431,759 of NC_090025.1, read as the reverse complement.
ATAGAGGAAGGGATGAAATGTATGTACTGAAAAGTAGAAACAAGTCTACATGTATTTATTACAAACAACCCTTTTTAGGTCATTGACCATCTCATGGTATAAAAAAGTACACCTGAATTAAAAAGTGTGATATAAACTTGGCATACAATCATTTCAGGAGCTGCAAATGCTATGAATCAGCTCACATTGTTTCAAACACTGGAGGAGCCAAGGTGACATTACTACGGAGTCTCGGGATACAGTAATATTCATTTAGTAAAGGAAGCAGTAATATCAGTTGTACCAAATTATTTCTTGAGACCAGAGGCCACTACAAACTATGCATGTGAGTGCCTATACCATATGTAATCCTTAGTTTGTTGCATATTCTTGCATAGGAATTTGGGAACATTTTCTCATTCAAAAATTAAAATAAATATATTTTACATTCTACTAATCTACGCAGTCTGACGATTCATGTACAAGCGATGAGATGCTTTGAACTGCCATTTTAAACAATATGTTAATAATATTTTTTCCCATTTATGAAGGATTCAGTCACACAACAGAAAAATAGAGTACTCAGAGTCAAAGGTTTGGCATATCAACCCCACATTTTAGTAAAGGCAGATATTGATGTGAACAATATCTGAGTGGCTCTTAGTTTACAGATCATCTACACTTGAGAGACCTGATTACCATCAGCTGTTGTTGCTTTCTGGTGTGGCATAAGCATTGCAGCAAATTCCTGCAGTTGGTTCCCTCTGATAATCCTGTCCAGATACATCTTCTCTAGTATCCCATAGGCTGCAAGCTGCTGGCACCTCTCATCCTTGAACAGAGTGGCTAACATACGAGAACGCTGCTGCCCTGAAAAAACAGGAAAATATTGTCAACTGGCTCGTTTCAATTCAGTATTATTCCTTTGTATTACACTTCAGAGAGGATGGGATATGCATTCTTTGTCAGACATATTAAATATTAACTTGGTATTTTTTATTACAAAAATGTGAGCCGGGCACTGAAAGGATTGAATGGATGCAATCTTAGCAAACGCTGTAGTTCTATATACACAGGTATGTCTGTAGCTTAGTAGGTGTCAGTCTGAGAAGCCATCAGTGTGAGAAATGCCTCAGTGTTAGTAGGCCTCAGTATGAGAAGGCCTAGTGTGAGAAGCTTCAGTGAGAGGAAGCCCCAGATCGAAGACCTTGTGTGTAAAGCTCCAATGTGAAGGCTGCTGTGTGCAAAGCTCCTGTGCAAGTTTGATGTGTGAAGAGGCTCTGTGAAAGCAAGGCTGTTTATCTGCATGAGAAAGAAGCCCAGTGTGGAAACAAAGAAGGAAGTATAAATAACTTGGTGTTATGTAAACCTTGTTGTTGTAAATAGTGCAACCATATTATTTTACTACAAAGAAAGGCCTTTGACAAAATATTATTGCAGATGAAATAGCCCACTGAAAAGACAATTTATGACAGGTTAGATATTCATTCAGGTGAAATATCTAACACAGAAAATGACCAGGACTAAAACAAAATACCAAAATGGGTAAATTAATTTCTTGCTGTAGTTCAATTAGTTCTACTTAAGATGGCAAGATATAGTAGTTTCAACATGTACCACTTCCTGGATTTGATTATAGCATACAATACATGTTTTCCCAAAATTTTGAAGCGTTTCAGGGGAAATTATAACACTATAAATACAGATTTTCAATAAGAGCAGAAATAGAATAGCTTTAAGGAACAGAAAACATTATCATATAGCATTTCCACGGGTGAATCTATTATGTAGAATGAATGCAGTTTTACACTACTTTAACTGCCAAGGCACAATGATATGGAATCCTGAGAGTTTTAGTTTTACAAAGCAGGTTGCCTTCTCTGCCAAAGAGTGTTGGTGCCTCACAAAATTACAAATCCCAGGATCTCATAGCACTTAGCCATGGCAGCTAAAGATATGCAAAACTGCATTAATCCTGCAGTGCAGACACATCTCAAATTTTAAAATAAAAATGATTTTACCTGCTGATGCTAAGATAGTGCAATGCAAGGCATGTTTCAGTGCCTCTAGTCTCTCACTTTCGTGGACTATACTCTTGTAAGAAAGTTCATTATACCTCTGGGCAGCTTCAATAAACTTTCTTCTGTAGTCAAGAACACGGGCGTAGCACACCTGAAAAAAAAGGGGGGGGGGATATAACTTAAAACTCACATACTGCATGTAAGATTGTTCGATACGTATTCTGCCAATTTAAAAAGGAAAATGAAACCTGTAATTTAATTTACCTTGCTTTGTCAATTGGAATGCTTCGGGTCAGTCTATAGAATTAAGGATTAGTAAATGGGAGCCCATAGGCCAATCTAGCTTGGTGCCTCTTTCCCTCCATCATACATAGCTTGCTCGCAGAGACTGTGGCAACAGTCTCAGCTTTACATTTTGGGGATCTGAACCTATGAGCTCTACATTGTCACTAAAGAGGTGCATAGCAAAACGACTGTCAAAATGATCACTAGGGAAGCACTAGATGACATGCATGAATAAATCTTGAGACACACTGAATTGTCTTTTTTATTCTAGTGTTCGAAATTTGTCTACCATGTGAAAAGCCATAGTTTACTCCAGTAGATATCTGAGAATCCAACAGGGCTTAGAAAAATCTGGCAGCTCTTCTGATAAGTAATTACTCTTATTAAGTCCTCCTGCAATTTGTCCTCTCCCCCTGCCCCCCTCGGAAAGAAATTCACCTTGTAGTGTATTTGAAGTTGTTCATTGGTTGATTCATTCTGAAGAAGAGAGGCTCTGTTTATGTACGCTTCAGCTTGAACAGGATCATCATCCTCCAGATATAGTCGAGCAATTTTTAGGTAAGTCTCCAGCTTATAGTCTACATTGTACTGCCTTGAATGGGGAAAGACATGTGCAACATTGTAACTTCAGTCTATTCTGATTTTGTCACATATGTTTGTAAATATACATGCTAAATAATGTTTAGACATCAATTGTAGCGAAAGGAAGAAAGCTGATTTCTATAACTCTCTATTATAGTGCCTTAATGAAGCAACCCGATGGAAATATAGTAATCGGCAAAGAAGATACAGGGAAGATACAGAGGGATCCCTCATGCCCAATGACTTTGCATTTGTAGGTCAGGGGAAAGACAGGATTTAATACACTATCTGTTACATTGCCCTTTGTATAATGACCCTAGAAACAATATTCTGAGCCCTTTTGGAAGAAATGGCAGCATAGCAACAGTCAGTAGTTATCTGTGACTTGTTAGTAGATTATTCCAAAAATATAACATTAAAGGTTGTCAGATTTGCAGTCGCAGCCCAAAATATCCAAGCTAAATTACTAAAGTCTACAATGGAGGCTAGAAAAGGAAATAGTTTGGGATGATACAACTCAGACATTTGTTATTGTTACTATGCTACTATAATTTTAAAGAGCCAGTATATGGAAAAAGTTTGAATGTTTATATTAGAAAGTGCTTATTGTAGTTTTAAAGGTTGGATATTATTTGATGTCATGGCCTATGGCTAGTACAATAAACTCAATCAATAAATACTCATTCATAGTAATATAAATATACAATACATACTCATTCATAGTAATCAGATAGACTTCAGCTTTCTGTGATTCAAATATACTAAAATACTGCTGTACTAACCCACTATTATGTCCACTCTTGGACCTCCTAACCAGTGCCAGAAATAGCATTAAGCAAGTGGTGAAACCAAAATGAGGGCTCTGCTGCAAAGCGAAGTTACAAAAACAGCACTAAAGGTTAGCATTAGAATGAATATAAGAAGTTCCCCAACAGTATCTTGAAAAAGCCGTTTTTACTGGCACAGAATGAGATGACTGTTCAAGAATATGCCAGACTGAAACATTCCTAAAACACACTATGTACTAAGAAAAAAGTGGCAGCTTTCTAGTGACAGTAATTACTTTTGTCCTGTTTCCAAAGGAATCCCCACCAACACTTGGGCTGCATTCCGCCAGTCTTCTTCTTTCTCATAAATTGATGCAAGATGTTGTCTTATAGAAGCAACCTGCAAGTATAATGGGACAGATGCAGGAGACACAGAGTTAAAAGTACTAAGTTGAGCTAATGTAAAAAAGATCCACTTTCAATACTTTTAATAAACCCTTTTTTCTTATTAGCAGTTTTTCCCTACTTGATCACTAATATCCTGATTTGCATTTTTATATAAACTAAACAATAAACAGATATCATGTTCTACATTTCAAAACTGAAGGATTTATACATTGTTGCATTAGGACCTAATACATTCCAAGGTGAAATATTTTGTTTTGTTGTTTATTCGTTCAGTTGCTTCTGACTTTTCATGACCTCATGGACCATTCAGTGCTCCATGTTGGCCGTTGCCACCCGCTGTTCCTTCAAGGTCAAGCCAATCACTTAAAGGATAAGATCCATCTATCTTGCCCTTGGTCGGTCCATCTTCCTTTTTCCTTCCATTTTCCTCAGAATTATTGTCTTCTCATTATGTGGCCAAAGTACTTCATCTTTGTCTCTAATATCCTTCCTTCCAGTTATTCCAAAAATATAACATTATTTCAAAAATATAACATTAAAGGTTGCCACATTTGCAGTCGCAGCCCAAAAAAATCCAAACTAATTTAGTAAAATCCATAGCGGAGGCTAGAAATGAAAATGGAGATAGTATAGGATGATACAAATCAGACATTTGTTATTGTTATGTCACTGATACTATAATTTTAATTTTATATGGAAAAAGTTTTAACTGACAATAAAACATCTAAATAATTAGATAACCATTTGCTTACAAAAAATGGAGCCACACAATGAATTCAGTCAGCATGTGTTTGCTGTATTAAACAGTTTCTACTGCAGTTCTGGTTTAAAAGCTTCAAAGCATCTGTCCTCACATCAATTACAACGTGTGTTCAAATCATTTAAGAGGGGAATCAACACTTTAGCATAAATAATTAACTGATATTCCACTCTATCTCCCCGAGGGGACTCAGAGTGGTTTACAACATACACAGATAGGCTAACATTCAGTGCCTTTAATGCAGTGAAATAACAAGAGAACACAAATACACAGAACATACGTTAAGGCTTTCCCTTTCATCTCTGGCTTCTGGAGGCAGTGCTCAACTCTGGCCATGGTGAGGTACACCTTTTCCATTCTCAAGCCAAGGAGATGTTGTCCGTAGACACCTCCTGGTCATGTTCCTGGCGTGGTTGCTTGAGCACCTTTATTACCTTCCCACCGAAGCGGTATCTATTGATCTACTCACATTTGCCTATTTTCAAACTGCTAGGTTGGCTGGAGCTAGGGCTAACAGCAGGAGCTCACCCTGACTCCTGGCTTCAAACCGCCAACCTTCAGGTCAGCAGATTCAGCAGTGCAAGGATTTAACCCATTGCGCTTGTACAAATCTAGGCAAAAACCCTACAGAGTAGCCTTTTAGAAATCAAGAGCCCCTGATTTCTTGTTCTTACCTGCTCTTCAAATGAAATTACACGAGGCTGGATCTTTTCCAACGTGAAGTGGTAGATTTCTTTAGCTGTGCCGTCAGGAAGGCTCGGGAGATGGGTACAAAAGTCTGTCAGCAACTGGCGCGAAATCACTAAACTGACATTTTCATTCACCACTAAATAAGGGACACAATGAGAAATTTTTAAAAAAACATACCTTTAAATCAGGCTTGTCATTTGGACCATAATCATGCTGTTATCAAGACTAAATTATATTTTGTTGATTGCAAACTTAATTTTCAGACAGCCAAACTAAATGAAATGAGCTTTTGTATATTACACCAACAGTGGTACATTGTCAAATTTTCAACTCATTTGTCTCATGTGGTCCAAGTACTCCTGGATTAACAAGAGTAAGCATCATTAGCAATTCCATGACACAAAAACAGGCAAATGAAAAACTGTTTACCTACACACAAACACAAATGCAAGTCCTGCAGTTCGGCATTTATAACTCTGGCATTTAACAACATCTGAAAAACAATGTTGAAACTCACTTGCTTCTACGAAGGCTTTTAATGCCTCTAACTGTTCGACTCCAGAGAGCTGAATTGCTTTTTCCAATATCTGCCGATATCTGCCAGAAAATGTCAAAAATAAATCAGTCACAATTAACAATACTGGCTTATTTTCAGAATGAGTTTTACATTTGGGTGGAATGAGAGTAGTAGTCAATGTAAACAGTCAAAACATAACTTAGGTTTAAGGAATTTGTCCTTAAAAAAAAACACAACAAAGCACAAAACTCTCTTCTGTGCTGATACCTTTACTAGGCCAACGGAAAGGCACAAAGTACATTCCACTTGCTTTCAAAGCTTGACAGAACTCTTTATCAAGCAAAAATGGTGAAACTGTTTATGAGGAAAAGAAAGTGACAGTGCTGTGGCCACCATGTCTATATTTTGGATGTCACACATACTTCCTGTCACATTCAAAACGCAAAGGCCATAACCACAAAACTGTCACCTTATTTCTCACTGTGCTATTTGAATATCTTGATTGTTGATTTTCAGGAGTGTTAAAAACATGACTTGCTGGAAAGAAAATAGTTATTTTTAACACTTTGAAAACCAGTATCTTACTCCTATTTCCTACTGCTCACTGTATAGACAAGGCAGGAGTACAAATGTATCAATAATTTAATCATTAAACAGGGTAAATCAACCAGTAAATTCCATCTGAGATGGAGATTACATCCTAACAACTGTTCAGCTGAGGGGTTAACATTATTATTTTAATATCATTTTGATAATGTTGTTGCTGTCCATTGTATATGTTTTGATTTTATTGCTGTATTATGTTGTCCAGGCTTGCCCCCATGTAAGCCGCTCCGAGTCCCCATCGGGGAGATGGTAGCGGGGTAGAAATAAAGTTTATTATTATTATTATTATTATTATTATTATTATATGTATCCACCACCAAGACACTACAATTGAAAGGCCAAAATACTCGGACAATGAGGGATAACCTAAGTAAGTAAGTAGGATCTGATGCGGAGGAACAACAGCAAAGTGCTATAGGTGACACCATATTTGTGTCCACTGACTGCACCTGTTTATTTCCTAGAAAGTCTCCACAGATCAGATGGTGATGCCTCATGGGAATACTATGTTGGGAATACTATGTTTAGTACCATAGGTTTAATAAAGGGCAAGCGGTGGCATTTGAGAAGGTGACACATACTGATCCTGATGAGTAGAGATGCAACCTCCTTCAGGGTAGGGAATGTAGCTGGGATTTTAATAATAATTGAAGAATAATTGGAATAATTGAAGGACACTGAAAAGCAAGATTTTGCTCAATTTATAAACACGTTCAACTTAGTAATTGTCTTAGAGAAAGCCTTTTGGTTGCAGTGGGAGAAATTGTTTTGAAAGATGGTTTGCTGTACATAAAACTCTCAAGGATAATAGGTTCAAGAGCAAGGAGAAGGGGAAACGATAACACCACATGCAAAGGGCATTAACAGCTGGGGATGTAAAAATAATTAATAGAAGAGAAGGAAAATGTTTGCTTGGCTAAGTGGAGGTAGGATGTTGACAAAATGTGATGAATCCATAGTGAATTAGAGAACCTGGAAGATGAAAAGGGACCCAATAAAGCAGTATTTTTTTTGGAGGGGGTCTCAGTGAGATTGCACACACACATGTTGAGATGTGTGTATGACTGTCTAACTTTTACAGGGTTTGGGTTTTTTCGGGCTATATGGCCATGTTCTAGAGCAGTGTTTCTCAACCTGGGGGTCAGGACCCCTGGGGGGGTTGCGAAGCTGTGTCAGAGGGGTTGCCAAAGACTATCAGAAAACACAGTAATTTCTGTGATCATGGAGGTTCTGTGTGGGAACTTTGGCCCAATTCTATCATTGGTGGGGTTCAGAACGCTCCTTGATTGTAGGTGAACTATAAATCCCAGCAACTACAACTCCCAAGTGTCAAGATTCTATTTCCCCCAAACTCCACCAGTGTTCACATTTCGGCATATTGAGTATTCTTGTAGAGTTTGGTCCAGATCCATCATTGTTTGAGTCCACAGTGATCTTTGGATGTAGGTGAACTACAACTCCAAAACCAAAGGACACTGCCCACCAAACCCTTCCAGTATTTTCTGTTGGTCATGGGAGAACTGCGTGCCAAGTTTGGTTCAATTCCATCGTTGACGGGGTTCGGAATGTACTTTGATTGTAGGTGAACTACAAGTCCCAGCAACTACAACTCCCAAATGACAAAATCAATTTTTTGAATGAAGGACATAAATTGGGTTGTTAGGTGTATCGTGTCCAAATTTGGTGCCAGTTGCCCCAGTGGTTTGTGAGTTCTATGGATAGCACAAACGAACATTACATTTTTATTTATATAGATTATTATTATTCATTCTACAGTGAAGATGGGCAAGGGACGGGCCAGGCCGTGTTTAAACCACTGAATCAATGCCTTCCCTGGGTTGTTGTAGGTTTTTCGGGCTATATGGCGATGGTCTAGAGGCATTCTCTCCTGACGTTTCGCCTGCATCTATGGCAAGCATCCTCAGAGATAGTGAGGTCTGTTGGAACAAGGAAAAAGGGTTTATATATCTGTGGAATGACCAGGGTGGGACAAAGAACTCTTGTCTGCGGGAGCTAAATGTGAATGTTTCAACTGACTACCTTGATTAGCATTTCATGGCCTGACAGTGCCTGGGACAATCTTTTGTTGAGAGGTGATTAGATGTCCTTGTTTGTTTCCTCTCTGTTGTTTAGCCGTTGTAATTTTAGAGTTTTTTTTTAGTACCGGGAGCCAGATTTTGTTCATTTTCATGGTTTCCTCCTTTTTGTTGAAATTGTCCACATGCTTGTGGATTTCAGTGGCTTCTCTGTGTAGTCTGACCTCACTACCTCTGAGGATGGCTGGAATCACTCAGTTGTTGTAGGTTTTTTTGGGGGCTATATGGCCATGTTCTAGAGGCATTATTTCCTGACGTTTTGCCTGCATCTGTGGCAAGCAAATTAAAAACTCTAAAATTAAAACAGCAAAACAGCAGAAGGAAAACAATCAGGGACATCTAATCACCTCTCAACAAAAGATTGCTCCAGGCACTTCCAGGCCATCAAATGCCAATCAAGGTAGTCAGCTGAAACATTCACACCTAGCTGCAACAGACAAGAGTCCTTTGTCCCACCCTGGTCATTCCACAGATATATAAACCCCTTTTTCCTAGTTCCAACAGACCTCACTACCTCTGAGGATGCTTGCCATAGATGCAGGCGAAACATCAGGAGAGAATGCCTCTAGACCATGGCCATATAGCCCGAAAAAACCTACAACAACCCAGTGATTCCGGCCATGAAAGCCTTCGACAATACAATGCCTTCCCTTCCCTTTTTGCGAGCTTCTCCTGCCCCGCTCCGCCTTCCCTCATCGAAAACCAAGAAGCCGTCGCTTACTTCCCGGCTAAATCCTTGTGGGAGCCGCTGGAGCTCATGAGCTGCGTCAACTCCTGCCTCACCGCCGCCGCCATTTTTCTTTTCTACACTTCCGGTGAGGGAAAAATAACCACGCCCCCTCCGTCGCCTCAGAAACCAATGAGGGCGGACTCTGCGTCATTCTCGAGCGCGCGCGCGTACACGCACGCACGCACAGTGACGCTTTCAACCCGGAAGTGGCTGTGTTTTTGGAGAAGGCGGGAGAAGAGTGATGACGCCGAAGCCGTTGCCAAGACGGCGGCGCTGCCGAGCTATTATGGGATGCGGCGGAATGGCGCTGGGCGCGTGATTTTGAACAAACACGGAACCGGGAGAAGGAGAGAAGGGAGAGGAGGAGGAGGAGGAGAGAGCGGAGGCGGGGGAGAGAGGGCTGCGCTTCTGGCCGCGAGGGTTTAACGGCAGCCTGAGGGCGAAGGAAGGCCTGGTGCTCGGAGGAGAAGCCTGACGGGAAACGCGCCCTGGAGTGACAGGTGCCTCATATCAACTGCATTACGGGACAGGGTAAATACACCAGGCCTGGGCCAACTTGGGCCCTCCCTCCCTCCAGGTGTTTTGGACTCCAACTCCCACAATTCCTAACAGTAGGGAAATACACAAGGCCTGGGCCAACTTGGGCCCTCCCTCCAGGTGTTTCAACTCCCACAATTCCTAACAGCCGGTAGGCTGTTAGGAATTGTGGGAGTTGGAGTCCAAAACACCTGGAGGGAGGGCCCAAGTTGGCCCAGGCCTTGTGTATTTACACTGCCGGCTGTTAGGAATTGTGGGAGTTGGAGTCCAAAACACCTGGAAGGAGGAAGGGCCCAAGTTGGCCCAGGCCTAATCCATACTGCACACCGTGTAATTTTTCCCTGTGGACAATCTGTTGTTTTTGCAGGAGCATATCTGACACATCAACTGAAACCATACATTCATTTTGGCATTTAAATAGGACACATGCTTGTTGATAGCTCCAAAACTTGTTAATCACTCCTTGATTGTTGATTGTGGGTGTTATGAGTTTTGACCGGGACAGAGCCCTGTTAAACCCCTGTGCCGGCAGGACTGAAGACCGACAGATTTTTTTTTCCAAATTTTGTTACCTAGTGTAATATGAGATAACCTCTTTATCTGTACTCATTCTATTGATTTCTCCGTGCTACTTCCACTTCCCATAGCATTGGTGCCACATAAACGTGAATTGAGGATTTTAACCCCCCCCCCCCCCCCGTGGCACAGTGGGTTAAACCCTTGTGCCAGCAGGACTGAAGACCAACAGGTCAGAGGTTCAAATCGGGGAAAATGAGGGTGAGCTCCCTCTGTCAGCTCCAGCTCCCTATGCAGGGACATGAGAGAAGCCTCCCACAAGGATGATAAAAACATCAAATCATCTGGGCATCCCCTGGGCAACGTCCTTGCAGACGGCCAATTCTCTCACACCAGAAGCAACTTGCAGTCTCTGAAGTCGCTCCTGACACAACAACAACCAAAAAAAAACCCAGGGACAGAAATTTATTATTTATTAATTATTTATTTATTTCCAGTATTTATGTACCGCCTTTCTCACCCTTGGGGGGACTCGAAGCAGTTTACACATAAATAATGGCAAAATTCAATGCCTTACATTGGGCACCGATACGATGCCAATACAAACAAATAGCATATTTAATGTATTGTCGAAGGCTTTCATGGCTGGAATCACTCAGTTCTTGTGGGTTTTTTCGGGCTATATGGCCATGTTCTAGAGGCATTTCTCCTGATGTTTCGCCTGCATCTATGGCAAGCATCCTCAGAGGTGAGGTCTACTGGAAATGGGAAAAAAGGGGTTTATATATCTGTGGAATGGCCAGGGTGAGACAAAGGGGCTTTTGTAAGTTGGGCTGGGTGTGAATCTTTCCACTGACCACCTTGATTAGCATACAATGGGCTGACAGTGCCTGGAGCAAACTCTTCTTGAAAGGTGATTAGATGTCCCTGCCTGTTTTTCTCCCTGCTGTTTTGCTGTTGCAATTTTAGAATTTTTTAATACTGGTAGCCAGATTTTGTTCATTTTCATGGTTTCTTCCTTTCTGTTGAAATTGTCCACATGTTTGTGGATTTCAATGGCTTCTCTGTGTAGTCTGACATGGTGGTTGTGAGAGTGGTCGAGCATTTTTGTGTTCTCAAATAATATGCTGTATCCAGGTTGGTTCATCAGGTGCTCTGCTATGGCTGACTTCTCTGGTTGGAGTAGTCTGCAGTGCCTTTCGTGTTCCTTGATTCGTGTTTGGGCGCTGCGTTTGGTGGTCCCTATGTAGACTTGTCCACAGCTGCATGGTATATGGTAGACTCCTGCAGAGGTGAGAGGATCCCTCTTGTCCTTTGCTGAACGTAGCATTTGTTTGATTTTCTTGGTGGGTTTGTAGATAGTTTGTATGTTGTGTTTTCTCATCAGCTTCCCTATGCGGTCAGTGGTTCCCTTGATGTATGGCAGGAACACTTTTCCTCTGGGTGGATCTTCATCTTTACCGTACTCTCGTGGCTTGTTCTTGGTCTTGAAGCTCTCCTGATGTCTGAGGTGGAGTATCCATTGGCCTGGAGAGCCCAGTTGAGGTGGTTCAGTTCATCTTGGAGGAGGTGGGGTTCACAGATTCTTTTTGCACTGTCTGTCAAGGCTTTAATGGTGCTTCTTTTTTGACTTGGGTGATGGTTGGAGTTTTTATGTAGATATCTATCTCTGTGTGTGGGTTTTCTGTAAACTGTGTGATCCAATTGTTGATCTGGTTTACGGATGACTAGGACATCTAGAAAAGGCAGTCTTCCTTCCTTTTTCCATAGTGAACTGGATGTTAGCATATTTGCTCCTTGATTGTTGATCATGGGTGTTGTGTGTTTTGACAGAGCCAGAAATAGCATTAAGCAACTGGTGAAACCAAAACAAAGGCTCTGCTATAAAGGGAAGTTTTACAAATCAGCACTAAAGGTTACCATTAGAAATAATATAAGAAGCCCCCCCCCCCAAGTATTTGGCAAGAATCAGATGTGTATTTTTTTGTATCAGGAGCAATTTGAGAAACTGCAAGTTACTTCTGGTGTGAGAGAGTTGGCCGTCTGCAAGGACGTTTCCCAGGGGGATGCCCAGGTGTTTTTGATGTTTTGCCATCCTTGTGGGAGGCTTCTCTCATGTCCCCACATGGGGAGCTGGAGCTGACAGAGGGAGCTCATCTGCGCCCTCCCCGGAATGAGATGACTGTTCAAGAATACAGTCCCAGAATATGCCAACAGAAACATTTCCTTGTATTGTCGAAGGCTTTCATGGCCGGAATTACTGGGTTCTTGTAGTTTTTTTCGGGCTATATGGCCATGTTCTAGAGAAATTCTAACATTTCCAAAACATGCTACGTACTAAGAACTGACTGCTTTGGAGTGTGGTAGAAGCTCCTTCCTTGGAAGCTTTTAAACAGTGGACGGATGGCCATCTGTTAGGGGTGCTTTGATTGTTTTCCCTGCATGGCAGGAGGTTGGACTAGATGACCAGTGTAGATTAGGCATGGGCCAACCTTTGTCACTCCTGGTAATGTCTGAGAGTAGAAAGCCCAAAAGGGGAAGTAGTTTGAAGTTGGCATGAAGAGTGGGAAGAAGGAGGCATGACAGCTCTTATAAGGGAGGGAAAGCCAAACACATTGCTTTCCCTTTCTCCTTGGTTTCCTTTGACAGGACTCGTCCAGCTGGCTTGTGGGAAGGGAAGGGACAGGGTGGGCGGGTGTGGGATGAAGGGGTTGGCTGCCGTAGTTTCTGCCCTTCCCTGTCCTGTTCCACATTCTCCTCCCCCTGTTTTTATTAGGAACTACTGCTTCAGGTGCTGAGCCAGTGGTGTAAGCGTAATAGCATTTTGATGGAAGATTGAGGCATGATTGTTAGGGTTGGAATGAGTATAGGAAGCCTTGGCATGGCAGGAGAAACAGGAAAACTCTAGCTGATATTTAGCCTCAAGTGGCTGGCATGTTGCTGAGCCAGGTGATGAGGAGGTGGGGAAGGAAAACATCACTTCTGCTGACAGACTGTCGAGATTTAGTGTCATAGGTTCAGCTTTATTAGTGGGAACAAAGAAGGTTGTTTTAACCGCCCTGCCACCTGTGACAAAACGATTGCTTCTCATTCTTTTGCTGCTTTGCGTAGGCTTTTCTGAGCTGGAAGATGGTAAGTAGAAATTACCTAAATGGTGTAATGAGGATGGGGAATTGAAAGGCACAGAGGATCCTGTCTTTAAATCATTTGGGATAGTTGCATTTGATTGCAGTTGTACGCCCCCCCCCCCCATACATGTAATGTAATGTAGAAGCAACTTGTTGTTCTGTTCTTCCAGTGAAACAAACATTTAACATTAGGTTATACTAAAATTCCTCTCTTCTAAGAATGCTTTAAGTTTAAGGTATACTGACGTTTGAGGTGCTGATTGCAGAAATTGTTGTGGTGGTGTCTTGCATCAACGTAATCTCATGGGAAAGCTTGATTCCATAACTCCCGCTATAACGAGCCCTCCTCCGTAAATTACTTGCTTCTCTCTTTTATCTCCCCCGAGTTTTTAATTAGTTTTAATCAGTTTGTCTTTTAATCATTACATGTAGTCCGTCCATTGTTTGTGTATATTGTAATTTTTATATTGTTATGTATTCATATGTTTTACGTAACTATGTTATTGTTTATTGTTTGTGTTTTTGGTTGTGTTTTGGTTTTTCTTTATTGTAATTGTTATTTGGGCTTGAACCATGTAAGCCGGTCCGAGTCCCCATCGGGGAGATGGTGGCGGGTTATAAATAAAGATTATTATTATTATTATTATTATTATTATCTGACAGATCCAGGTGTTCAGTGCTGTAATTCATATCTTGATGTTCGGGAATTGCCATAAATAGTGGCAAGGGCCCACATAAGATGGGGCTCCTAATCATTCGGCAGCTCACTGTGAAGCATTTTTTCAGTTCTTTGCAAACAAAGTTGCTCTGATCCATTCTGACTTGGATACCAAGTTAACAGCAGTCTCCACTAGAACCTGCTTGCCCAGTTTTAATTGATTCGTTTCAATTCGTACAGCATTAGGATGTGGACACGATCCTTGGAGAAATGAGGGCGGCCACATGCATCCAGAACCCCTGTCCATCCTGGCTGATAAAGGAAGCCAGGGGGAGTTTGGCAGAGTGGGTGAAGGTGGTGGTTAATGCCTCCTTACAAGAAGGCAAGATTCCAGGGGGCCTAAAGGAGGCTGTCATAAAACCACTTTGAAAAAACTATCACTTGACGCTGCGCAATTGAACAACTTTTGACCACTCTCTAATCTCCCCTTTTTGGGCAAAGCCTTGGAACATGTGGTGGCCTCTCAACTCCAGGTGTTCTTGGAGGAAATGGAATATTTGGATCAGGCGCAATTTGGCTTTAGCTCGGGGCATGAAACTGAAACAGCCATGGTCACCTTAGTGGATGATCTATGTCAGGAACTGGACAAGGGAAATGTGTCCCTCTTATTTTCCTTGAACCTCTTAGCAGCCTTCGATACCATAGACCACGGTATCCTTTTGAGACGTCTCACGGGAATGGATCTGGGAGGTACTGTTTTACAGCGGCTCTAGTCCTTCCTGGATGATCACTCTCCGAAGGCGTTGTTGGGGGACACCTGCTTTGCCCCAAAGCCTTTGTCTGTTCAATCTTGTCCCCCATGTTGTTTAACATCTACATGAAGCTGCTGGGAGAGTTTGGAGCTTGATGTTATCTGTACACAGATGATGTCCAACTCTATCACTCCCTTCCACCTACTGATAAGAAGGGTATTCAGGCCACTGTGATGGTCTGGATGAGGGTCAACAAATTGAAACTGAATCCAGACAAGACAGAGGGACTCTGGTTCCTGACTCTGAGAGCTGTTCAGCGGTGGAACTCTCTGCCCCCGAGGGTGGTGGAGGCTCCTTCTTTGGAGGCTTTTAAACAGAGGCTGGATGGCCATCTGTCGGGTGTGCTTTGAATGTGATTTTTCTGCTTCTTGGCAGGGGGTTGGACTGGATGGCCCATGAGGTCTCTTCCAACTCTATGATTCTATGGGTACAGGGTTGCAGCCTGTGTTGGATGGGGTTACGCTCCCCTTGTAAACGGAGATTTGCAGCTTGGGTGTTCTCCTGGATTCATCGCTGAGCCTGGAACCCCAGGTCTTGACGGTAGCAAAGAGTGCTTTCGTACAATTAAAACTTGTGCCTTGGAAGTGCAGATTTTACCACGGTGGTTCAAACTCTTGTTACATCTCGAATAGACTACTGCAACACACTCTATGTGGGGCTGCCTTTGAAGACTGTTTGGAAGCTTCAAGTAGTCCAATGGGCAACAGCCAGGTTTCTTAACTAGAGCGGAGTGCAAGGAACTCCCCTCTGCGCCAGCTCCACTGGCTGCCAGTTTGCTACCGAGCACTATTCAGAGTGCTAGCTTTAACCTATAAAGCCCCAAACAAATCCTGCCCAGCTTACCTGTCCGAATGTATTCCCCCCCCCCCCCCCCAATGAACCATCTCGCAGGTTAAGATTAATCATGCTCCCCTCGCAGGTGCAACTGGTTGGGATGATAAACAGGGCCTTCTCGGTGGTGGCCTCTTGGCTATGGAACGCTCTTCCCAGGGAAATCAGGTCAGCCCCCTCCCTCCTGACCTTCAGGTTAAATCCTGGTTGTAGGACCAAGAGTTTGTATAATGATTCCCAGTGCATCAATGATTTCTCAATGCAATAATGAATAATGCAAATGACAATTGGAATGGCTCCTGGCATATGCTTTTGGACTGTGATTTTAAGAAATTGTTTTAAGCGATATGTTTTAATTTTGTGATTTTTAAAGTATATGTTGTTCTTTTTTAATATATACTCAAGGCATCAAATTGTACCTTTGTTGTGAGCTGCCCTGAGTCCCCTTCGAGTTGAGAAGGGCGGGATATAAATGTGATAAATAAATAAATAAATAAATAAATAAATAAATAAATTTGACTTGATCAAGGAAGGATTTTGAAATAATTTGTCAATACTGTAAAAATGGACTGCATCAATTAACTGCCTATTTTATTGTACACCTGTTTGAATAACTAACTTTTTTTTGTCAGGGCCAGTATTTTGATTTTAACAGTCACGAAGAATAATTTCAGGCTTCAGAACTAATCTGGTTCAGGCTTTAAGGATTAATGCCCCAAGTGGGTTGAACCATTTTTGCCTGTTCCTGTTTTAATTCACATTCTGTTTTCATTTGTCTCATAGACACATGTATAGAAAAAGAGAGAGAGAGAGTACCATTCACACAATCTGTCATCAGAGATAAATGCTGCTCACCTTAGTGAAGAAATAGGGGAAACTATTTTTTATCAGTATACAATCAGAAAGGAACCCCATCTCCTCTCACTGTGTTTGTACATATAAAAATAGGCAAGGCTTAGAAAAGATTGGAAGCCCAGTAGAAACCCTCACCCACAGTCTGGAAATTGCTTGTGCCTGGTATAAATTAGAGTTGCATCACAGTTCTTATTAACAATAGTTTGAAATGTATATTTCCTAAAATCTCTCTGTATTCTCTGTTTAAAAACAAAACCTGCTACTTAATTAAAATGCATTCATGCTAATTTTCATACAAATTCTGTGCATAAAACTTTTTAAAGTGCCTTTGAATTTTGCAAGTGCCTTTGAAATCAGTTGAGCTGACAATATCTTCAGAATAAGTTCATTGGAGAGGGACAATATTGTTGATTAATGTATTTGCTGTTTGCTCAAGAAGTCATAGAGACATAGGGAAGGAACTGCATAGTCTATTCAGTCCACTCTCTTTTCTGATATCGTTAACACTATCGTTTATCTTGGTGACTACAAGATACGTATTTGGAAATTGTGTAAAATACCTATGTAAAATAAAATTCGCTTTAAAATAATTTTCTATGCAAGTCTATTCAATTTAATGGTGTGTTAGAATTCAGGCTAAGTTAGTTGAGATTGTGTCATATTCAAATTATGTGAAAAGTTATCAGTTATAAGTTTAATTGGCTGGAAACTAATGGCAGCTAATGGCACATGTCTGTATGTGTATCTGTGAAAATCAAACATAAGTACTTTTTCCCCTTTCGTTCTATGTAACATTTTCAAAACTTTTGATGCTATAAATTCTTTAGTGGGATTGTTACTGGAGAGAGGCCACAACCTACCTGTCTCTGTTATAAATATATTGTGTGATTATCAGTAAATGCAAATAGTTATCACATTTGGTTTGCGCTTCCACAGGATATACAAATATTATATATATATTTAGCCACAGGATATACAAATACAAAACTTTATTTAGCAAAAGTTGTTGTTATCCTGTATTTGCAGACTGAAAGATTACTTCTCCTTCATTTCGTAATTTACTATCACTGATAAATGCCTGATAAATTCTCATCCATCCTAAATGTATTTACTTCTTAAGGTGCTGCAGAGCTTTGAGTTTTGTTGTTGTTGTTTGAGAAATTCACCTGCCAGTTTGTCCTGTCTGTGCTACAGATGTGTTTCCGTTGTGCTTTTGAGAGAAGAAGTGGAATTGGCTTTTCCTTTGAAGGATTGTCCCTTTTCTTGGCTGTTTCGTAGCATTCAGGGGCATAGACTGGAATATGAATGTGCAAAGGAATCTCTTAGTGCTCTAGAATCATCAATACTTAGTTTGGATTATGAGTGTGCAAATGTTTTAGCACTTGAGAGACAGAGAGCAGCATGCCTCTGATGAAGCAGACTTAAGTCTAGGAAAGCTGATGCTGCCAGCATCTCTCCCTGTTAGTCTCTTAAAGTGCTACACGATCCCTTCCTTTGCCTTTGCTGTTTTGTGTCTTCAGTGTAAGCAAAGTGGGCAGGCTTTCTGCCATGAGGAGTGGCTTCCGGGCTCAGTCCAGCCCGGAGGAAGGAGGTGGAGGTTGTTGCTGAGCTGGATTTGTGATGGTGATGACGGAGTGAAAATGGCGGATCTTTCGAAATACTATCCCGGCCTCTGACATACCAGAGGCTGGAGCTAAGCCTGGAGAAAACTCTGCCTGGTCAGCCTCTAACCCTGCTGGTGCCAGAAACCCTCCCTCTCCCCCTTGTTTCTCCCTCCAGCTTTCCAGCTATTCCGACTCTTGGAGCTGGAACTCAGCAAGCCTGGAAGGAAGGAAGGAAAGAATTCATGGCTGCTCCTGAAAAAGGGTAAGAGAGATGCACTCAGGCCTGTGTCAAGAGGAGACGGGTTGAGTTTGGGTCATCTGGCTTTAGATTCAGGTATTTCCAAAACTCAGAGCCATCAAAGAGGGAGTATTTGGAACTGTTTAGGCCTGTTGTCTTCTGGCTAAGGTCTGGGTCACATTGTTGTGGAGCTGTGCTAGTGTTGTTTTTGTCGGTTTTGGAGGTAGGGAAAGGGACAGACAGAAGTCAGAAGAGCAAAGTAGAGAAGTAATTGTGCAGCATTTTTTCTTGTCAGTTCTCAGTCTTTATTCGTAAATAAGGTATTAAAACCGAAGCATCCTTTTATTAGAGACACTGATATACACATTTCTCACATTAAATATATTTACATATCTCTGTAATTTTGTCTCTTAAAAAATTGTGGTTCAAACTGATTTGTTGTTCATTGTATTGTCGAAGACTTTCATGGCCGGAATCACTGGGTTGTTGTAGGTTTTTTCGGGCTATATGGCCATGTTCTAGAGGCATTCTCTCCTGATGTTTTGCCTGCATCTATGGCAAGCATCTTCAGAGGTAGTGAGGTCTGTTGGAACTAGGAAAATGGGTTTATATATCTGTGGAATGACCAGGGTGGGAGAAAGAACTCTTGTCTGTTGAAACATTCACACCTAGCTCCAACAGACAAGAGTTCTTTGTCCCACCCTGGTTATTCCACAGATATATAAACCCATTTTCCTAGTTCCAATAGACCTCACTACCTCTGAGGATGCTTGCCATAGATGCAGGCGAAACGTCAGGAGAGAATGCCTCTAGAACATGGCCATATAGCCCGAAAAAACCTATAACAACCCAGTGATTTGTTGTTATTTAGTTCCTTCAAGTCTTTTCGAACAAATGGAGACCCTAAGGTGAAACTTTCACAGTAAGATTTGTACAAAGGGTTTTTGCCTTTGCCTTCCTCTGAGGCTGAGAGAATGTGACTTGGCCATGTTGCCCAGTGGATTTGCATGGTGGAGCGGGGTTTCAAATCCTGTTTTCCAGAGATGTAATTCCAATGATAAAGCCACTACGCCTCTCTTCAGACTGCTTATGGGATTCTAATTTTCAAGGCACATCACTTATTTGCATTCATTGTTAATTAACACTTTCATTGTTGCAATGGGCAGCAATAGCTTCACAGCATGTGTACTCATTAAAACTGTAAATAAGTGGGAGGTTGGTGAAATCACCTTTGGGAGCTTTAGAAAGGTAATTGCACCTAATATAGAAAAGAAAGGAACTTGTAAAATGTGTTAGATTTATGTGAGGAGGTGTAAAAGAATATTGTTTGCAAGTGTTATCTTGGTATGTCAATGAATTGCTGCCATTTAATACAACTAAAATTCCTAGCAATTTTTTATGATTAATTATAATTATGCATCATTTCCTGAAAACATATTTTTATTGAGTGGATATATCTTAATTTTGTTTGCTCACAAAAATAATAGAATGCTCCAAATAATATGACTTTAATGGCTTAAGCCAGTGTTTCTCAACCTGGGGGTCGGGACCCTTGAGGGGGTCGTGAGGGGGTGTCAAAGGGGTCGCCAAAGACCATCAGAAAACATAGTATTTCCTGGTGGTCATTGGGATTCTGTGTGAGAAGTTTGACCCAATTCTATTGTTGGTCGAGTTCAGAATGCTCTTTGATTGTAGGTGAACTATAAATCCCAACAACTACAACTCCCAAATGTCAAGGTCTATTTTCCCCAGACTACCAGTGTTCACATTTGAGCATACTGAGTATTCGTGCCAAGTTTGGTCCAGATCCATCATTGCATGAATCCACAGTGCTCCTCTGGATATAGGTGAACTACAACTCCCAAACTCAAGGTCAATGCCCACCAAACCCTTCCAGTGTTTTCTGTTGGTCATGGGAGTTTTTTGTGCCAAGTTTGGTTCAATTCCATCGCTGGTGGAGTTCAGAATGCTTTTTGATTATAGGTGAACTATAAATCTCAGCAACTACACCTCCCAAATTACAAAATCAATCCTCCCCCCCCCCTCCCCCCAACCCCACTAGCATTCACATTGGGGCATATTGGGTATTTGTGCTCAGTTTAGTCCAGTGAATGAAAATATATCCTGCATATCGGATATTTACATTACGATTTATAACAGTACTAACTCTCTTAAAATTTAGGAAGGAATAGAGGAGGTGAGTACTTTTTATTTTGATATGTCTTGGAACTAAAGGAAATCAACTTAAGTGAGAGGAAAACATTCCAACTGGTTCCAGGAATTGCTAGAAAAGTGCCATTTAGCCCGAAAAATCACATACTTCATCCTTTTGATACATTTACCCCATCTGAAGGAACCTACCCCCTCCCCAAATATTATGTGAAAAATGTGGACATAATAGAGTATAAAGTAAAGGTAAAGGTTTCCCCTGAAATTAAGTCTAGTTGTGTCCAACCCTGGGGTGTAGTGCTCACCTCTATTTCTAAGCCGAAAAACCAGCGTTGTCCGTAGACACCACCAAGGTCATGTGGCCAGCATGACGGCATGGAGCGCTGTTACCTTTCCGCCAAAGCTGTACCTATTGATCTACTTACATTCACATGTTTTTGAACTGCAAGGTTGGCAGAAGCTGGGACTAACAGCGGGGGCTCACCCTGCTACCCAGATCCAAACCACGTCCTTTCGGTCATCAAGTTCAGAAACTCGGTTTAACCCGCTGCGCCACCCGATCTTTATTATAGCAATCTTGTATGAGAATTTCTATAAGAGCAGCTTTTCTTCCTCCAGTGACCTGCCACCTGCCTGCTTACATCCTGCTCTAGAAGTACTGAGATCAGCCACAACTCCTTTAAGTGAATATAAATTGACTAAATGCATGTGAGCAGTTCTTCCTTCTGGAAGGATGATGCATGATCAGGTCATATGGGCACTCTGAAAGCAATATAATATTACAATAATCTTTGAACTTCAGATTTTGATGGAAATCTGAGGTAGCATGTCATTCACTTCTGTTCTGTGAAGTTATTTTTAAAGAAGGGCCAATGAGCATGTAAAATGTCAGGTATATAAGGATCTATGATACATTATCAAAATGCTAATACTTGTCTCAAGTGAGGATATTTGAATAATTTTAGGTGTTAATGTAGCAATGCACAATCCTAGAAGTTGTTTTGTTTTGTTTTTATTTTGTTGTTGTTTTTGTTTTTGTTTTGCTTTTTTGTTTTGTTTTGTTTTGTTTTGTTTTTTGCTGCTGCTGGATTACACATTTCACTGCCTGTGTTTTATGACCCTCTTCAAATGATCAAGAAGGGGACTCTCCTCTGTCTGTATTGAAATCTCTCCAGGCCATCTTAGGTGACAACAGAAATAGTAGCTGAGACAAAATGCAGGCTTTTGACTCTGACATTGTGTCCTAAAGCAATGCTTTTGGGTTGGAAAGAGTAGCTGTTTACAAGAAACCTTGCTCATGGGACTCTGGACTGTATTTACTTCACATCTGTATGCTTGCCCACAATGCCCTGCCTCATGCACAAAGGAAAAATTGGTTAAAGCTACAGACAGTGCGGTCACTGTTGCCCATTTTTGGTCTAAAATTATTTAGCTACTTGTGCTTCCTTTGTTTTTTCAGGGTTTTTTTATTTATTTATGCAGTGCTTTTGACACAAAATAAATAACTCTAACTTCTCCAGTATGATTTTAACCTTTTTCATTGATGTAAAAGCCACTGAAGCTTTGAAAGCTTGGTTGACTTATTTTGTGTATATATTTTTGCTACAGGTATATTTTGACTCAATAAAATGATCGCTGTTTTGTGGATTTTGGATTTTGTTACCGGTATATTTTGCCACATGGCCAGTGCAGCTACTTTGTTTCTTGTATATGACAAGTGGCTGGAAGTCAGGAACATTATTTACAACTCAATATATGATAGTGTCATAAAATGCAGGTCTAGTTCAGTGTGAATCTTGCAACAAAGCATGACCCTGGGGAATTGTCTGCCTGTGTGAAGATTATGTTTGTAACTCCTCCATTGCTATTAGTGCAGAACATTTGAAACATACTGTATAGAAATAGGACAGTATTAAATTTTAAGCAGTGTAGCCCACGGAAGAAATTGAGAATTGTTGTGTTCTACCTTGGAAGAATGATTGTTGAATGAGTTTAGGTTCATATGTGTCCCTATGGTGTGCATTAATATGTTTCTGTTTTCCCAGTCAGCTCTACATAGTTCTTTTGTACAAGACTTTCACACTGAATTTAAATACCCTTTTATTAACACTAAGGGCCCGCCATCTGTTGTCTGTGGCAAATTGCCCCTTGCCAGTTGAAATCTAGCAATATCAATCTCTTTTCTCTACAAATGAATCCTAGTAATTTGAGGGATTATGCTGCAATGTACTGTGTGCAACTCTGTAGCTGCCATTAGTTTTATTTGCTTATTCTTAGCTTGGTGATATAGATGGAAATTTGCCATCTCTCAGAAATTTAAACATAGTCAGTGGCTTATTGATAAGTCTGATTTATGTAATTGTATTTTTAAAGTTTTCAAAATATAGAAATATTGTTCTAAAATAAGCTATTTTATCAAATTGAAAATGTATTTTTGAAATGGTAATCTTCAATGCCATAAACTTTACTATGACTGTTTTTTTAAAACTGATTCTGCAAGTGATTTACCTGCTCCCTACTTAGCATTGTGTTTTGGAAGCTAATGATTTTTAAAAAAATGTTTAGCTGGTTGATCTAATATTTTCAAAGTATTCATTGCAGCAAAGCAAAACATTCATTGCATCAGAAAAATAAACATATTTTATTGGTAAATAGAATTGATGTGCAATAATTATATTTATAAACACATTTGTATAACTGAGTGGTTCATTGAAAAGTTAAAACAGTGGATGTGGCTCTTAATGAGACATCCTGCATTATCACAGGATGTCTACACCCCACACCACTGGAGAAATTATACTGTTTAGCCAGTATTGCACCACCTGACATCTGTTGGGAAGAAGCAGCCAATAATGAAAGGATGAAGGCAGTGGCATCTCCAGCCTATCCTCTGTTCAGATATCAGCCAGCATGCCAACGGCTTAAATCAAGAAACAGCTTCCTAAGATTGAGAAAGATACTTGCAGGAACACCTCAGAAAGCAAGAATCCAAAAGTGGCAGGTTAAAACCAAGTACATTACATAGTGGCTGAGACTGGATGAGAAACTTCCTCCTGGGCACACAGAAGATTGGGTGACCTGGAAGGCGCTGAACAGGCTGTGCTCTGCCACCACGAGATACAGAGCTAACCTTAAGAAATGAGGCTACAAAGTGGAGTCCATGACATGTGAGTGTGGAGAAGAGCAAAGCACACACCACCTACTACAATGCAACCTGAGACCTGCCACATGCACAATGGAGGATCTTCTCACAGCGACACCAGAGGCCAGCTTCTGGTCAAACGACATTTAGCATAATGCCAAGGTTTTTTTTTTTAATTTTGTGTTTTTAAATGCATTCTAACTGTACCCTCAACTTGCTTTGGACACGATACATAAATAAATTGAAAAGTGCTTTCCCCCAAAACAGCCTAATATTGTTAAAATGTTTTTAAAATTTTGAAATAGGATTTTTAAAACATTGGTTTTAACAAAGTGCTTCTATTTCTTCCATACATCTCTTTGGCAGCTATCCCTGTCTCTTCCTCCGTTCTTCGTGTATCTTCAACTGTCTCATTTGTTTTCTGTCTCCATCATCATGTCCACATCTTGTTGGTTTCTTTTCTCTACTACATTCTGCATATTTCTATTTATTAGGCATCTGCAACTCAGGTAGCTTCAGAGAAATAGAATTGGACAACTTCCTGTAGCATTTAAAGGGCAAATATTTGTCAGATCTGTATTGTCGAATGCTTTCATGGCTGGAATCACTGGGTTGTTGTAGGTTTTTTCGGGCTATATGGCCACGTTCTAGAGGCATTCTCTCCTGACGTTGCACCTGCATCTATGGCAAGCATCCCCAGAGGTAGTGAGGTCTGTTGGAACTAGGAAAATGGGTTTATATATCTGTGGAATGACCAGGGTGGGACAAAGAACTCTTGTCTGTTGGAGGTAGGTGTGAATGTTTCAACTGACCACTTTGATTAGCATTTGATGGCCTGGCAGTGCCTGGGGGCAATCTTTTGTTGAGAGGTGATTAGATGTCCTTGATTGTTTCCTCTCTGTTGTTCTGCCGTTGTAATTTTAGAGTTTTTTAAAATACTGGTAGCCAGATTTTGTTCATTTTCATGGTTTCCTCTTTTTTGTTGAAATCATTCACATGCTTGTGGATTTCAATGGCTTCTCTGTGTAGTCTGACATGGTAGTTGTTGGAGTGGTCCAGCATTTCTGTGTTCTCAAATAATATGTTGTGTCCAGGTTGGTTCATCAGGTACTCTGCTATGGCTGACTTCTCTGGTTGAAGTAGTCTGCAGTGCCTTTCATGTTCCTTGATTCGTGTTTGGGCAGTTTTGCGTTTGGTGGTCCCTATGTAGATCTGTTTTAAGTAATCTGTTTCTTGTTTTGTCCAGTTCCTTCACACACACACACACATACACAAATATATATAAACGACTAGGATAATGGTAACTGTTTTGAACTATGAGAAAACTATATCCTGGACAGACTGCATTTTGTATCACTTTGACACTGGGTTTGAAGGCCAGAAGCACATGGACTTACTTAGAACAGTCTTTGGATCTGTGACAAGAGGAAGGCAAAACTTAAATCACCATAGTTATTTCAGTCTGAGTCATGTCTTCTGTATCTTGGGGAGTGTGGAACAGTGTTGTTTTGAACTCATCTGAGTATAATCATGGGAAATCCACTCCCTCCTCCTATTTGTGCCTCATGGATGAATAAACTCTGCTTATCTGTGGTCTGTTCTGGTTATTAGTCCTAAAGTGGTATAAATTGAACCATAAAGAAGCTTTGTAATGAACAAAACCCTCAGTATTTCATTAGTGCATTAGAATACATTGACTGCTTTTTCTAATGTGCTAATCCTTTAATTATGCATGGGAATTTTACATGAATAGCCTTGCTGTGGTCTGTTTAGTTACCTACGCAGTTTTGAAGAGCTATGTTCTGCTCTCATCTCCAACATTAGTTTTATACATAAAGATGCTGGTGAATTAGATCAAAACAAGAAGAGACAAGGCCCATCGTCTCAACTTTTCTTGCTGTAACAAAAATTGTATTTCTAGTACATGGCCATTTACACCAGACAGTCTTCTCACATCTTTATGCTGACCTGACCCTAACATTCAATGTTAGTAGTTTCCAAACAGTGTGCTAAGATATGCTAATGTGATTCAAACAGTCTGCTACTGTGAAAAAAAAATCATAGATTAGGAAACATCAAGGTTATCGAAGTACCCTATCTCTGTGTAATTAAACTTTTGCTTGGGGACACAATTTTGTTGCACGGCTGCGTTAGGTGAGTTTGCAAAACAATTCCTTGCTCTTCGTAGAGGCTGCCTTTTGTGCCTCTGTATGAGTCTCCTTTTAAGACATTGCTCTTTGTGGTCAGCAAATGTTCCCAGCTCATGATGCATGCAGACATGAAGGTAATTAAGTCCTTCAGAAGGCTAGTAATTCTTTTTTAAATCCTATAAAATTATTATGTTATGTGTAAGGGTAAACTGTACAACGTATTTTAATGTATGCTTACCAGGCAGTTTTGAATCTAAATTGTGATGGAGGTAACTTCCCACATTTTTTTCCAATTATTCCTTAGCTCATTTATTCACAGTTAGTCAATGTCTTTGCTCCTGAATTGCTCCCTTGCTGTTATAGTGTAAATCACTTTGAGTCCCCCGGGGTGAGAAAAGTGGTATATAAAAACTGTAAATACATGAATGAATAAATAGGGGTGTTTTTTTCCATATAAAACATATTTCCAATATGCATGTAAGAGTTTCCAAGATAGCGATCTCAGTTGTAGTCAAATTACATTTCTGATTAGTGAAATTTTGCAGATACTAAAGCTATATCAAAAAAATTGGGTTGTTCTTTTCATTCTGTTTCTACAGCTATTTTTCAATAGAAAAATGATATTACCAGTTGCTTCAAAATCAGTGTCCCCAGGTTGTTCTTAAATGGTTAATTAAAGTGGTCTGTTAACTTGGATGGCTACTGCAGTTTGTACTTCCATACTGTGTTTTTGTAATAGCTAATGAAATAGATTTTTCTGCCATTAATGGCGTATGTCTTGGCATAGTTATATGTGCTTGAAAAGTTGGCTTTGGTGAGGGGCTTTGAAACTTACTTTTGTGAAAGGGGTGTTTCACACACGCTATGAATATGCACAGCAAAGGTAGCAACAACAATCCTCAGGCTGCAGCACTTGTTGTTGATGTTCATGGCTGGATTTATAAAGAGAAGCTTTCTGTCACTTCTGACATTTCCTCATCTTCTTTTGTCTCAACAGATGGTGCTGTACTATGATGCTGCTGGAGGTGGTCTGACGTGGAATATAATTTAAAAGGATTTCAGGTACGGAGAGTACATACAACGGTTGTTTTTTGTGTATTTCAGAATTTCATGCGTCATAGTAACAGCTGCAAAGGCCAGATAGTGTCTAATCTAGAGTTACTTGTACTAAATATTTCCTGAAATGCTCCCAAGTGAGTGTGAAAACACAGAATATTCTGTTCTCCCTAAATCTCATAATTAGTTATTTCTACTTGCTTGTACAAGTTGAACTCCTGGCATCTTTTTTATCATTTCATTGCTGTTAACTGTCATTACAGTACCCATGTTAGTATAACAGGCTACCTTGGGTTTTATGAATGAGATGTATCCTATAGGGTCTTTATGTTACTTTCTCCACCACCTCTTCATACAAAACTTTAAAAAAGCCATGAGAGGGTATTTGTAGAGGGAGTTCCTTAAAAGGAATGTCCTTATGCTCGGGTGCAATGTGATCACTTTTTCAGCCTTCACACTATAGTTAGATATATATTATTGTATATAATAATAATAATAATAATAATAATAATAATAATAATAATAATAAATCTTTATTTATATTCTTCCCTATCTCCCCAGAGGGACTAGGGACGGATTCCAAACCTAAAAAGGCAAACATTTAATGCCTGAACATAATAACAATACATCCATAATAAGGAAAATTGACAACCCAGCAAATTATAACTTAACACGAAAAATGAAATGAAAAATGCAACCTAAACATCAAACAGATATAAGGATACTGCCTTGAAATTCCATCAAATGTTATATCTCTGCCAGACATGAATCACAATGCAATCCGGATGCAAAGGAGGTGATATCATTTTATGAAATTTGAATCAGGAACTTCTTGATTTTCCCTTTGTTACTTATCCATGGCTGATTTCATGTCCTCAGTATTCTCAATGAAAGTCCCTATTAGTCATCCATAGTACTGAGTTTGGGAGCACCTTTTGTAGCCATAACTGCTCCATATACATGTTCAGTTTTATATACTGTTCTACCATATGCATGACTCTTATTTACATACTATTTTGGAGCAGAAAACTAGAATTTCTTTTGAATTGACACTGCAGTGAATCATCTGTGACCTGCCATCAACACTAACAACATGGAGGTGGTGTCAGCAGAAGTTAACAGCTTGCTACCTGAAGAAATCATGGACACGAGTATAACCCCGGAAGATGATGAGAACATTGAGGCTGTAATTGTGGGTGAGAGTATTCCTATGGAAATGGAACTGGAAGGAATGACAAATGTAACCTTAGTTGGTGATTCTACTACGGCTGCTACATCGTCCCTCGCGACCGAGATTGTCACGGTTCCCAGCAACTGTGTGAGCCTTGTCACTGGCAATGCTCCTGTTGCAAAAACCGAAACGGGTGTGAGTGTGCAACCTCCCTTTCAAAGTGGCCTCCAAAAACTGGGTACACAGACACCCGTCACTATATCCGCCAATCAGATCATCTTAAACAAGGCAACGGACTTGAAAATTGGCAAACAGACTATAAAACAGGATGGACAAAAGCTCATTGTAACAACTTTGGGGAAGCCTGGGCAACCAATTGTTCTCGCTCTGCCCCACAGTCAGCTGTCACAGTCTCAAAAAGCTACGTCACAGGTGCAAACAGGCGACTCAAAGGTCCCTGCACAGCAGTTCAAGGTGGTAACAATCGGAGGACGGGCAGAGGTGCAGCCTATCCTTGGCTTGTCACCTTTGACTCCAGGGAGCCAGCTAGTAAATACTACCACCCAGTCCTCTGTATTGCCGACACAACAACTTAAAGCAGTGCAGGTAAGAAAAGGTTATGTTAATTATCTGCTTTGTGATAAAATTGTTCTCTTAATGGGAGCTCCCTTTTGTTGTACTTAGATCAACTTCAGGCAGATAAGAGGCCACTGAATATCAAGAAGATATAAAGTAAATGTTTCCCCTTGTCATTATGTCTAGTTGTGTCCAACTCTGGGGGGTGGTGCTCATCCCCATGACTGCATGGAGCGCTGTTACCTTCCCACCAGAGTGGTACCTATTGATCTACTCACATTCGCATATTTTCAAACTGCTAAGTTGGCAGAAGCTGGGGGTAACAGCGGGAGCTCACCCTGATTCTTGGATTCTCAGATTCCTAGGCTATGAATATAAATGAAATCTGTATTTAGACTTTGGGCCCATCTCCAATATATCTCCTTATATACGTATATGTAAATATAAATTTTCCAAAATATGAAAAATCCAAAACACCAAGTGTTTCAGACAGGTGATGGCCAGCCTGTATTGATGATGTTTATAACGTCCAGTTTAATTGTCTATGGTCTTTTATTGAATTGTTGTGTTGATTGTGTCCTGTTCTGAGATGTGCTGTTATGGACTGGGTTAGGCACATAACAGGCTCCCTGGCGGTGCAGCGGATGAACTTGCTGACTGAAAGGTTGGAGGTTCGAATCCAGAAAGTGGAGTGAGCTCCCACTGTTAGTCCCAGCTTCTGCCAACCTAGCAGTTCAAAAACATGCAAATGTAAATAGATCAGTAGGTACCGCTTCTGCAGGAAGATAACAGCACTCAATGCAGTCATGCTGGCCGCCTGACCTTGGAGGTGGCTATGGACAATGCCGGCTCTTTGGCTTAGAAATATCGATGAACACCTTCCCCTCCAGAGTCAGACACAAACTAGACTTAATGTCAGGGGAAACCTTTACCTTTACTTAGGCACATAACAAATAAATAGGTAGTACCAGAACTGTGTTCAATGATGTCTCCCAAAAGTCATGAAAAGATCAGCATTGCTAGTGATGACTAGAAATAATTTGGAACTGCGTTGAGATTTGTTGATTGGGATGCAGTGCAGAATGAGAGTAATAGTTCTTATAAAGCTGAAAACAATTAGGAAGGAATATATTTAAATATAAGAAACCATTCTTAGGTGTAGTAGTTGTCATGGAGATAGACATTTGTCAACTATTTTTTAATATTGTGGTAGATTTTGCCAGCACAACAATATAGAAGTAGCTGCATTTTTAAACAGCAGATAGGTTGATTCTCACCAAACCGTTGGATTATTAGTGGATGCTATTTCAAACATAAATGGTTAGATTTGCATTTTAGCTCCCCTAGGGGTACTTTGCTATTCATATCACATCAGAAATTGCTGTGAACTTAAATCACCCCCTGCATCCTAAGACACAATGAAATTTGACAGGCGTAGAACAGTTTGTAATGTATGTTCACTTTGTTGATCAGCTGCTTTTTTCACATGAATTCAAGAATGTCACATTGATTTCTATACATTTGCCTCTGTTTCTGTTTTTCCCCTTTTCTCCATTTTCTCAAAATTAAACTGCAAAATTATACCCAATCTAAAGAG
Source organism: Anolis sagrei (assembly GCF_037176765.1). Taxonomy (NCBI): domain Eukaryota; kingdom Metazoa; phylum Chordata; class Lepidosauria; order Squamata; family Anolidae; genus Anolis; species Anolis sagrei. The sequence continues at coordinate 17,401,278 of NC_090025.1, read as the reverse complement.
GGCTTTAGTATCAGTGCTCAAGAAAAAAACTGTAAAGGAATGTCTTTGTTATTTGATTTTTCTTTCTTTTCCTCAGATTGCTAAGAAAACTAGGACACCAACCTCAGCCCCAGTAATAACAAAGTTGATCTTCACAAAACCCATCAATAGCAAAGCAGTTACAGGACAGACAACCCAAGTGTCACCGATCATTGCAGGTTTTTATATATAATTATATATTCTTGCATGGTGCTGTTTTTCAAGGGTGTTATTGTCAGTTGAGTTGGAGATGTAGCTGGATCGTCCTGGGGGCTTTTCAAGGGCATTATTCCTTCCCATTACGGCTTTCCAGATCCCTGTGAATAAGCTACCCTTGAACTCCAGAGTAAAATTTGATGTGCCGATCTTGTATATTTACAGATGTACTTTCAGTGAAAATAGAACAGGGAACAAGGAGGAAAATGGAGCAGTAAGTCACCCAGTATTGCCTACAAAGTGTTATCTTAACTTGTATAGTGTCAGGATGCAGCAGCATGGTGAGGAGCTTTGAATTCATGGCTGTTTAGGCAGTTTAGGTTTGGGAAGATGATATCTTAATGGTTACTACTAGATTCAATCAGAAATTCCATGACATGTCTGTTAACGTACACAAGAGAAGGGAACAGTGAATTGACAGGCTGCTTAACATTCCTGACTTGTAAGTTAGGTTGGAAAAATTCTAGCCACTGTAACAATAATGTCTCTCTTGGTTGCTGTGGGTTTTCTGGTCTGTATGGCCATGTTCCAGAAGAATTCTCTCCTGACATTTCACCCACCTCTATGGCAGGCATCCTCAGAGGTTGTGAGGTCTGTTGGAAACCAGGCAAGTGATGTTTATATATCTGTGAAATGTCCAGGGTGGAGGAAAGAACTCTTGTCTGTTTGAGGCAAGTGTGAATGTTGCAGTTGATTACCTTGATTAGCATTGAATAGCCTTGCAGCTTCAAGGCTTGGCTACTTCCTAAAACATCAGGAGAGAATGCTTCTGGAACATGGCCGTACAGCCTGGAAAGCTCACATCAACCCAATGATCCCAGCCATTAAAGATTTTGACAACACAATGTCTCTCTTGTCATTGTCCTTACAGGTAGAGTTCTTTCTCACACTACTCCGGGGACACCCCCAAAGACTGTAACTATCTCAGAAAGTGGAGTTATTGGGACTTCTATAAGTTCTTCTATACAGCAGGCACCAAACAAGATAGCAATTTCTCCCTTGAAATCCCCCAACAAGGTAAGTATCTTAAGTATTTTTTTTCCTTCTGTGTTAATGAATAATGCAAAATTACATTACTTTTTCATACACACTTACATTGATTCCAGTGCTGGTCTGAAATGATTGTAACTGGCAAACATATACCATTGACTTGGCCACGGTGGTCCACGCTCTGGTTACATTCCGTATAGACTACTGCAATGCTCTCTACGTGGGATTGCTTTTGAAGACTGTCTGGAAGCTTCAAATGGTCCAATGGTCAGCAGCCAGGATACTAACGGGAGCGGCGCTCAGGGAGCATACAACTTCTCTGTTGCGCCACCTCCACTGGCTGCCAGTTTGCTACCAGGCACAATTCAAAGTGCTGGCTTTAGCCTATAAATTCTAAATGTTTCTGGCCCAACTTACCTGTCTGGACACATCTCCTCCTATGAACCAGCTAGGGTGTTCAGATCGTCTGGGGAGGCCCTGCTCTCGGTCCCGCCTGCGTCACAAGTACGTTTGGCGGGGACAAGAGACAAGGCCTTCTCAGTGGTGGCCCCTCAGCTGTGGAATGCCCTTCCTACAGATATTAGATTGCCCCCCTCCCTGTTGACATTTTGGAGGAAAGTGAAGACTTGGTTGTTCGAGCAGGCATTTGAATAGGCAGTGTAATGAACATAGGAATATGGAACAATTGGATGATGAGACTGGATCTTGATTTTAACTATGAGACGCTAATGAGATTTTTTATTGGTTTATATTGACTGTTTATTATGCTACTGTTTTAATTGTTTTTAACTGTTTTATGATATTTTTGAGCATTGAATTTTGCTATTGTTAACTGCTCTGAGTCGCCCGAGGGCTGAGAAGAGCAATATACAAATATAGTAAATAAATAAATTGATACTAACTTCTGCTTAGTGTGTTACAGCACACTAAAGATTAAAATCATCTTATTCTTGGTCCATGTTAGAATATCAATCTATTTGGACTTAGAATCAACAAGATTTGAATGGCCATTAATCCAAGCCTCTGCTTGACCACATTTTAAAACCACCATCTTTTTTTCTGTTATATACAGCAGTGAGGCTGATGTTTAGACAATGTTTATATTTCTTGTAATGAAACTGGAATTCTCATAATATTGCCAAAGCTCACTGGATTGGCAAAAATACCTGGAGTGGAATAGGGAAGGGTGATTTGATTTCCTAGTGTAGCTATATCCTGTTGTTTAAAGTGCTGTAACTTAAAATATAGATGTACGGTACAAAAATTAATTGGAATGGATAAACTCTTTTAGAATCAGACAATGAATGAACATGGGAAACTGCTCATGTTATTCATTGCATTTGCTGTGGCCAATGTCATTGCTTTCTGTAGTAAATTAATTGCTTTCTACATCAATCTTTAGATAGCTTTTAGGTTTTTTATATTTAGTATTGAGCTGTTTTAATATTAAATGCAAGTCCGTCAAAATCCCAAGGACATATGCTCTGTACCTTTCCATATTTATCAGCATGATGTAATTGTTATTATAAATTCACCTTAGAAGATCAGGTTAATTACAGAGAAATGTTGTATGTTACTATTTAGATATGGTGCCAGTAATTTACCGCCACGGTTAGAGGACTGCAGTTTGATTGAGTCTGAATTGATGTTTTTATATGTGCATGTGTTTTATTTTATTGTATTTTATATTGTGTCCACTTTTATGTTTGTTTTTAGGCACTTTGTGCCGTTTGTAAGCCGCCCCGAGTCCCTTCGGGGAGATGGTGGCAGGATATAAGAATAAAGTTGTTGTTGTTGTTGTTGTTGTTGTTGTTGTTATATGATAAGCAAATGGTTTTCAGGGTTTTTAAATTTGCACACTTGTCAAATCAAATCAAATCATTTATTTCGGTCATTAACCAGCACAGGAAATAGTCACATTTTCATACAAACTTGGTATGGTTGGTACATTAAAATATAAATATAACTACTGAAGCACAATATGGGTGAGGGAGCGGAAAGGGAAACAGGGTAAAAACATACAATGCCCAGATCCATCACCAAATTGTAGATTCAGGGAAGAAGATTTCTGCAGTTGTCTGCAGTTTCCGTCAATAAATTGTCCAAATCTACAAAACGTAAATTCATAAAACTTCCTAATTGTCAAAAACTGATATCAGCCCACACTGGCTGGCTGTGAATTCCTTTGAGTTCAGTGAGGCTTACTTGCTAATAAGTGTCCTTGGCATTCTGCCTTAATTTTCTATGGCCCACCAATGGTCTGGAAACTGTGAGTAGGGAGGAAGGAAGAGCTTGCTTCGGTTTACATACACTCCCTTGCTTGTTTACCCAAAGGCAATTATCAGTTACCAAATGAGAAGCTTTTTGTAAGTTTGTCGTATTTTTACAAGCTGACACCATCCCGAATGTATGCTCCCAATTATGTCTCCTTTTCTTTTTCCCTTCACTCTAGGACAGTGGTTCTCAACCTGAGGTCCCCAGATGTTTTTGGCCTACAACTCCCAGAAATCCAAGCCAGTTTACCAGCTGTTAGGATTTCTGGGAATTGAAGACCAAAACCATCTGGGGACCCCAGGTTGAGAACCACTGCTCTAGGGGTAATGAAAATGGAGATCTGTTTTCTTTTTCACTATTTGGGATCTATAGTTTGCTGTGTATGTGTTCTCAACCAGCACAAGGGTTTAACCCAGGGGTCCTCAAACTTTTTAAACAGGTGGCCAGTTCACTGTTCCTCAGACCATTAGAGGGCCAAACTATAGTTAAAGAAATACATGTAATAACAATAGAGAAAAATAATAAATGTAATAATAATATTAATAAATGTAATAACAATAGAGTAAAATAATCAATGTAATAACAATAATAGAGAAAGATGCTACTACTACTACTACTACTAATAATAATAATAATAATAAAATAAAAGGGGTCTGGAAACTGGGAAATGCCCCTGGGGGGCTGGGGCTGGCCTGCGGGCCATAGTTTGAGGACCCCTGGTTTAACCCATTGCGCCATTGGGGGCTCCTATGGACCTTTTTGTGACATACTAATTCAAAAGCATTTTTGAAAACTCAAACACCAACATGGGCTTTCTAAAGACACAATTGCAGCCTTAAATAACCCAGGGTTTCCTGTTCTTGTTCCAGTTCATTACTGTGAACTTAATGCCTGTGCCATGAAGCATGTGCTGAATGGCAGTTTAGGGATTCTCTAAATAAATAGGCTCACGGGGCTGTGTTACATGCTCTTAGTGAGGGGATGCTGACATACGAACACAGAAATGCAGTTGAGTAACTTTAGATTCTGGACTGAATGCTCTTATAGTTGCTTCTTTTTAGAGAGTCATAGGTACCACTTTGCTTCTTTCAAAATGTTGCAAACCAGAACTTCTGCTTTTGGGGTCTTTCCTTCTTATTTTGTCCTCAACCCTGCCCTGACAGCATGAAAAGCATTAAAGGACATTTTGCATATTTGTCTGATGTATACATTCTGAACTTGAATGAGTTGCATTTGTGTGGATCTGCCTCTTACGAAGTGTTTTAATTGAGGTCTTCCATTTTTGTTAAGCAGCTAACGGTGGTGTCAGTCGCCCCACAACCTCCAAGCTCCCCACAGAAAACAGTTGGCGTCCCACTAAATGTTGCCTTGGGGCAGCAGATTCTGGCCGTGCAGCATTCCACACCATCTTCCCCGGGAAAAGCTGTAGCAAACAGTACAACTGCTCAGGTGTGCACTAATGTAACTTGCTTGTGTCTTGTTACAGATATTATTGAATATGCATCTGTCCTATTCCTGTTTTCATTTTGGTGTACTCAAATGAAATACAGCTGAGCAAACAGTTTATTGCAAACTTAATGAGAGCAGTGGCTTTGTTATATCCAAAATAATATTTATACTGGCTATCTGTAATGTAGTATGATTATAATGTATTTCATAATGAAAAACAGGCAGATAGAAGCATATATATATCAGACATGGGCAAACTTCAGCCCAAGTGTTTTGGATTTCAACTCCCACAATATCGTCTGTTGGGAATTGTGGGAATTGAAGTCCAAAACACCCAGAGGGCCGAAGTTTGCCCATGCCTAATATATATCATATACCTGTACTTTAATGTGAAGTGTGAAGGTAAACAGTGCCAACCCTCATTGGAAATATTTATTTGCCAACAATAAAAATTAGAAGGATTTCTATAATAGAACTTTATTGTTCTTCAACAGGCTGTGAAATCTGCAGTACAAACCCTGACTGTAGGTGGAGTGAGCACGTCTCAGTTTAAGACCATAATTCCTTTGGCAACAGCACCCAACGTCCAGCAGATTCAGGTACCTGGAAGCAAATTTCATTATGTTCGGCTTGTAACTGCCACAACAGCCAGCAGCTCAGCACAACCAGCCACTCAGAACCCCAGCACCAGCACAGCACCCCTTCAGCAAGGTAAGTAACGTAGTTAATTGAATAGTAGTGCCCTTAATTAAACCAAACAGTAACACTCAATATATTTAAGAAGTTCAAATGCCAGTGCTTCAAATAATCATCAGCTAATCATCTCCTAAAGATACAGTACTGGTACTTGTAAAAAATTCCTCCTGCTTGTGCAGTTGTTTCTCTGCCATTTCTTCCTGGTTTTGTTCCCCATGTTCGGGTTTCACTGATTTCTGGTTCTTCAGTTACTTCCCCAGTCAGCTTTTCCAAGAGTTACACATCTCTTTCATATCAGCTGTAAAGTCCTTTCTAATCATAGAATCATAGAGTTTAAAGAAACCTCCAGTCCAGCCCCCTGCCAAGAAACAGGAATATTGCATTCAAAGCACCCCTGACAGATGGCCATCCAGCCTCTGTTTAAAAGCTTCCAAAGAAGGAGCCTCCACCACACTTCGGGGCTGAGAGTTCCACTACTGAACGACTCTCACAGTCAGGAAGTTCTTCCTAATGTTCAGATGGAATCTCCTTTCTTGTAGTTTGAAGCCATTGTTCCGCGTCCTAGTCTCCAGGGAAGCAGAAAACAAGCTTGCTCCCTCCTCCCCGTGACTTCCTCTCACATATTTATGCATGGCTATCATGTCTCCTCTCAGCCTTCTCTTCTGCAGGCTAAACATGTCCAGCTCCTTAAGCCGCTCCTCATAGGGCTTGTTCTCCAGACCTTTGATCATTTTAGTCGCCCTCCTCTGGACACATTCCAGCTTGTCAATATCTCTCTTGAATTGTGGTGCCCAGAATTTGACACAGTATTCCAGGTATGGTCTAACCAAGGCAGAATAAAGAGGTGGCATTACTTCCCTAGATCTAGACACTATGCTCCTATCGATGCAGGTCAAAATCCCATTGGTTTTTTTTGCCGCCACATCACATTGTTGGCTCATGTTTAACTTGTTGTCCACGAGGACTCCAAGATCTTTTTCACAAATACTGCTCTCATTGATTGATAAAATCTGGGTTAATCTGATTGTTACTTTCTGATCCACAAACGCTCACAGTTCTTTAAAAGCCATTGACCTTGAAATCTTCTATGGCCCTTTCCACACAACTGAATAAAATCCCACATGATCTGCTTTGAACTGGGATATCTGGCAGTGTAGACTCAGATATTCCAGCCCAAAGCAGATATTGTGGGTTACTCTGCCTTAATATTCTGGGTTATATGACTGTCTGGCAGGACCTTAAGCAACCTTCCTGACAGTTGGTCTAAAATATCAAGGTTTTTCTGTCATCAGTTTAGCTTAAACACACAATAACTCTGCTGTGCAAATTCTTTCTAATTCTCTTTAAGGGTTCAAATATTTACTTCCTATTAGTTTCAGACTTTTTGAAGTATATGAAGCAATCTTTTAAAGTTTGGAGATGCTAGTGAGGGACTCTCTGCTTACAGCTGTTTGTAACTGCAGCTTTGTTGATTTATTTTCCTTTAAGACTGAGTTTGTTAACGTATCTCAGATAAGTAAAATAATGCAGGCCCAGAAGGGAAGATAATAAGTCTGAGATAAAGAGCTTCTTACAAAGTTATACCTTCTGTTTCTTCATTAAAAATGGACATTTGGCACTGCTTGGAACTGCTTGCCAGAAGACAAGATGTGGGTGGGTTTTATTCATAGTCCTTGCTGACCTTAGATGCATGACACCATGATAAATGCCACAGCCAGACATCAAAGTCAGAAACAGAAAATTGAGAACAATCTTCGAACTCTTTTTTCCTAAAGAGTAATTTTCTCCAGTTGTTGATGTTGTTGGACTGGAGTTTTCTTCAAATGGTAGTTTCTGTTGGGCAAGTAGGCTTATTAACAAAAGACCCTCCTCATAAATGTACAGCAGAGCAACTTATTAGCAGCAGTGTGACCCAGCACCAGTAGCCAAAAGTAATAAAAAGAACAACAACACACAAACCAATATATCCCTTCCATAGGAGGCTTTTCTTTATAGCAAAATAATATGGTTGCACTATTTACAAGAACAAGGTTTCCATAACGCAAACAAAGTTCTTTATACTTTTTTGCTTCTGTGCTGGCCTTCTTTCTCATGCAAATAAATAGCTTTTTTTCCACAGAGCGTCCTCTCACACCAAAGTTACACAGTAGCTTTACACACAGCGGCCTTCACACACGATGGCCGCTGGAGCTGCACACAAAATGACCTTCAACTTGGGGCTTCTCTCATCAAAACTTCTCACACCACGCCTATTCAAACTGAGGCCTACTAACACTGAGGCCTACTTCCCACTGAGGCCTTTCTCCTATTGAGGCCTTCTCACACTGAGGCCTTTCTCCCATTGAGACGAACTAACACTGAGGCCTACTTCACACTGAGGCCTTTCTCCTATTGAGGCCTTCTCATACTGAGGCCTTTCTCCCATTGAGACGAACTAACACTGAGGCCTACTTCACACTGAGGCCTTTCTCCCATTGAGGCCTTTCTTCCACTGAAATGAACTAACACTGAGGCCTACTAACACATTGAGGCACTTCTCCTACAGAGACCTCTCACAGACTGAGGGCTACTAAGCTACAGACACACCTGCATATATTGAACTGCATCTTTTGCTGAGTCATTTAATCTGTTTAACCCTTTCAGTGTTTGACTTACATTTTTATAATTAAAAATACCTAGTTAATTTATAATATTTCTCATAGTTTCTTTGACTGGGAGCTTACTGGGGAAGGAACCTACACAGTGGCCATCTTGTCGAGGTCTCTTATTTTAATGCACTTTAGAATTCCTTCAGTGCTATCGAAATACAAATGAGTTCAGTCCACATATTTTTTGGCCCTACAATGAGATCCAGAATGGCATTCTGCCTAGTCAACAAAATAGCTCTTTTGCCATTCTCCCTCCAACACTGTGACACTGTGGGATCAAAGGCAGCCAACATTTCTTGGTGATAGTGAGCTGAAGCATGGTGGAACCTATTAGATAGACTCTCAGTTTTGGACAAGAACATGTTGCTCTGGCTAACCAAAGAAGCTGTTTGTCAGCTAAATGGTTTGTATCATATGTTGCATGTTGCGCCTCATGCAGTTTCTTTTGAACAGCTAAGCCAATGGTGGTGAATGCAACCCCGGTGCGGATGTCGGTCCCAATTGTTCCAGCAACACAGACAGTGAAACAAGTAAGTTCTGTGTACTATCCACCTTCTTTCAGTTACCTGGAATGTCTTAAGACATTTGTAAAATAATTTCCCTCAAAAGTTTAACACTTTCTCAGCAGTGGCGATGTCATTAAACTTTTCGTTCCCTTTCAGGTGGCACCCAAACCAATTAACACAACTTCACAGATAGTGACCACAAGCCAGCCCCAGCAAAGACTCATTATGCCCGCCACGCCACTGCCACAGATCCAACCAAACCTCACCAACCTTCCCCCAGGAACTGTCCTGGCCCCAGCTCCTGGTGCAGGAAATGTGGGATATGCAGTTCTCCCGGCTCAATACGTCACACAGGTATGGTGTTGACCAAAATCATGAATGAGGAGTGTATGAAGCTTATATTTAATTTGCTTAGGGAGACTTGAAGGTTTGTTTACTTGATAAATTGGTTTAATATCAGCAGCAGCAAAAATGAAAAGATCCAAAACAACCATGTAGTTATGGAGGAATTATATAAGAGGTTTATCAGTGAGAAGAAAACCAAGGAGAACAGAATTCAAATGCATTACCTCATTCAAGGTCTATGGATGTGACCCAAGATAGGAATGAGTTTTGATTTGCTGATTGGCTATAGCAGGCCTGGGTAATCTTCAGCTGTTAGGAATTGTGGAAGTTGAAGTCCAAAACACTTGGAGGGCTGAAGTTTACCCAGGCCTGGGCTATAGCATTGATTCCTAGATAGCGTTAAATAAAGCAGGGTGTTTTGCTATATTATAGTGATGGGTTGATGAATTTTTCAGCGCATGCACCCAAATAATGTGTTGGTGTTATGAGACAGCAGCACTGAAATAAACTTGTTAAATTCATAGAAAAATATAACATTATAAAAGGGGGTTTCATTGCCACTAGAAACCTATGTATATATTGAACCTGAGAATATAATCCAAGATGACAAAATGTTTGCTCCTTCCTACAAAAAGGCATGAGCAATGCTTTCTGACTCTTGAGCACAGAATAGCAGCATGTGATTAAGGTTGCTTATGAAAATACTAATCTACAAGCAGTAAGTCATGTACTAATGTTATGCTCTTTTAGCTGCAGCAGTCATCCTATGTATCCATAGCAAGCAACGCCAGTCTTAGTGGGACATCTGGTATCCAGACCCAAGCCCGACTGCCATTTAATGGGTGTGTATTGTACAGATGAGTTAAAATTGTATCTATTTTTGAACAATATTTCAATCAAATGGGAAGGGAAATATTCATGGAAAATGATGTCCATTATTTGATTGTTAATCTTGTATATTTTTAGGAGCAAAACCCCTTTTTCTCCACAGCACTGCCTCCTATCTTTTTGTTTTGTTCGCATATGGTCTAGTTGACTCCTTGTGTCGTTTTAGCCATTAGCTTAGTTCACCACAAAGACATGGGACATGAACAGACATGAACATATGTAGTTCAAACAGATCATTTGTAAAGCCATTACAGATATTATCACTACTTTTGCTTCCATCCACTTGTCATCTGGATTCCTCATCATAGGCTTACGATCTAAATCAGATTCAACACACAAGGAAAGTGGATGGCAGTGAGGGTAGGCATTAATTCCAGTAGATCCTGCCTCTTCTTCTCTCCCTCTGAGACAGGGCAATGGGAGTTGGGGATGGAGGAAGAGAGTAGCAATTGTTCTATGTCTTTTAATTTGGAATAATTGAAGTTATGCCTAATGGCTGGCAAAAGCGAAATTACTTGTCATTGGTAGTAACTGGCTATCAAGGAGCAAGGCCAGAGCAGATAGTGTGGTCCCTATGGAAAATGATCCTAAAGTATTTACCATCTGGTTTTGTATTTCTCTTGTGGCACATAGTGTGCTCTGGAAACAACTGTCGATTATGGTCCTGTTTTCTGAGAATGGAATTTTAGCATTGTGGAGTTGAACATGACTTTTCCAAAGCCACAGGCTCTTCACCCTCATTCTACAGCTTTGCCCTTATATAGTAGCCATCCTGATTTTTTTATCCTTTGAGAAAAATACCTGAGGACATTATCATTTTATTGTTTTATACTATCTTTTTAAATTAAGAGGGATTTTATCACTGTTTTAACTACAATTGGGTCAGTTTTGTTGTTATCAATTTTTACCTTTCTATATTTTGTTGTATTTGTATTTTGTTGCACTATTGAGTGCTTTCTGTGAGCCGCCCCAAGTCCCTTTGGGGAGATGGTGGCAGGTTACAAATAAAATTTTATTTTTTTTATTTTAATTTTTATTGGTTTTGCGCTTACAATAAATAGAGGAGAACAGTGAAACAATGACGTGACAAAGACGAAACAGAACTACGAATACAACCTAGTAATAAGTACGCCTAGAGGTACAGCGAGTTACTCCTAGGTGTGAAACACATACATATCTAACCAACAAACGTACATACGGTGCCCCTTGGATCCCCCCCTCCCCCCCCCTATAAAACCGACTTCCCCTCACCAATCATTTACAATGGTTAGTTCTCCCGCATGGGAGACGATTTATACAATAAATAAAGTTATTACAGCCTTTCTCTCCTCATTTCTTAAAATGTGTATTGTATATGTATTAAAATGGTTTTATACTAACTTTTTTGTATAAATACATATACATATACAATACATATACAATACATATTATTTCTTAAAACCTTATTTCCTTTTCTTAGTATTCTAAATTTGCATTCCTTAAAGTGCGCTTCCTATTTTTAATATTACATTTGTTTTAAACATTAGTACATTTGCTACATCCTCTCATGGAGCGGCCTTAGTCCGACCCGGTATTCCCATATCTTTCATTCTCGATGTAATTTTTAAGCAAACTCCAGTCTGTCATTTCAAAGCCTTTTCCAGTGTTTTGTCTTAACCAAAAGGTCAGTTCATCCATCTCTTGAATTTCTATCAGCTTTCCTAGCCACTGGATCATAGTTGGTGTCAATTCTTGCTTCCACATTTTAGCATATATCATTCTAGCGGCTGTAGTAAAGAAAATAAATAGTTTTTCCATGTTGTTATTGGGGAACAGCTTTTTATCAAACATTCCTAATAAATATAGTTCTGGGAGCACTGGAATTTCTAATTTTAGGATTTTCCTACACTTGTTATGGATAGACCTCCAATATTCTTTCGCTTTTGGGCATAGCCACCAAAGATGGTAAAAGGATCCCTCCCTCACTTTACATTTCCAACATCTGTTGTCCGTATTCCTATACATTTTAGCTATCATCTGAGGTGAGAGATACCAGCGATGCAGCATTTTTAGCCAGTTCTTATTTTATTATTTATTATTATCGTTACTGTTTTGCAGGGTAATTTCTTCTGAATCTGCAAATCGTCCCAGAAAGCCATGCAACTGTACAAAATCACTGTGTCTTAAACTGTAAGTATAATCCTTTCTGTTGAAAACTTCAGATGTTAAACATCCCAGTTTCTCTGGAGCAATTAGGTGAATATATTGGAGCTGGCTCTTAAGATGATAAACAAGTGGAGGTTTTGAGTCTTATGGATTCTAGGCAGTTATCTAGTCTCACTGAGCAGCAGAGGATGTGACTACAATCTGCACAGTAGCTATTAAGCCCCATGAACATGGTAGAATAAGGCCTTTTTGTGATGGGATATGCCACTCGAGGTCAGGATGTGCTTGGAGGCAAGTCTTCGGCGAGCTTGGTTGACTGAGTAAGAAGTGTAAGCAAAACTTCTGCCTAATGGACCAAATGGGCTGCAAAGCCAATAGAGAAAGTCTGTCTTTTTCTTTCACTTCAGGAAAAACCCTCTCTTGGTTCATAAATAAGGGAAGGACCAGAAGTCTCATTTTTCTCATCTAAAAGTTTATAGCTCTGATCTTTGATAGTGATTATTCCTCATAAGTCGACTCCATAATTTTTACTTCATGAAACAAGGCTTGAGTCACTGTTAAATACCCTTAAAATGATTATTGGCCTATTATGAAGCTGCTTGGAGGAATTGGGGCAACCTTTTGGGTTTGCTTTAGTTATGCAGTGTGCAAGTTGTCTTCTCAGAGTCTAACATCATCTGGGGAGGCCCTGCTCTCGGTTCTGCCTTCCTCGCAGGCGCAATTGGTGGGGATGAGAGACAGGGCCTTCTCCGTGGTGGCCCTCCGGCTGTAGAATTCCTTCCCCAGAAACATTAGATCAGCCCAGTAAAAACTTGGCTTTGTGACCAACCGTTTGGAGAACTGAGAAATAGAAAGATATGGAATTGATGTGCATTGACTAACTGGAACAGCCAGACTACATTTAAGGATCATGAGATTATCTGCAAATGTATTATATGTTTTTAAACTGTTTTGATGTAGTTTATAACTCTATTTACATATTTATAATTGTACATATCCGATGGCTTCGTATGGTTGCCTACTTGTAAGCTGCCTTGAGTCTCCTCTGAGGTAGAGAAAGGCGGGGTAAACATGCCGTAAATAAATAAATAAATTATTAGCTGCTATTTAGTGATGTAGAACCAACTCCTTTTTCCAAAACATTGTTGGCTTTTCCTTTATAGGTATTGTGATTGCTTTGCCAATGGCGAGTTCTGCAACAACTGCAACTGTGCAAATTGTTACAACAACCTGGATCATGAAAATGATAGACAAAAAGCAATCAAGGTAGGATATCTTTTTTAAAAAGAATACTCTAGTGGGTGAATCCTAAAGTGTATTTCTTAATGTCATTGACACCCTTTCATACTTTGTTATCCTTCCTAGGGTGGATGGTATTGAGAGGCATGATAATTATATTTTTAAAAGTTTGAACTCAAGACTTTCAGCTAATTCTTCCTGCAAAGAACTGGGTTTGAATTTCCATCATTTACCTTTGTTGAACACTTCCTTGCCTCTGTCTTCTTAGGCCTGCCTTGATAGAAACCCTGAAGCATTCAAGCCCAAAATAGGGAAGGGAAAAGAAGGTGAATCGGACAGGCGGCATAGCAAAGGTTGCAACTGCAAGCGGTCTGGATGCCTCAAAAACTATTGTGAATGTTATGAGGTAAGACTAGAAAAAACATTGTGATTTTTACCCTTTGAATATGGTATTCCCTTCCTTCTCTTGAATAAAAAAATTGTAATACAGGAAGTATTTGTAGTCCTTAGATGAAAATGATATTCGTATAGAGAGGTTGAAAGGAGGAATTCATTATGGCACTGGCTGTCCCCTGCCACGCGTTGCTGTGGCCCAGTCTGTGTAGATGTGTTTTGTGTGTATATATGTGTGTGTACATGTGTGTTGTTTATGTATTTGTGCACCGGGACTGTGGCGCAGCTGGCTGGGAGTCAGCTGCATTAAGATCACTAGTGACCAAAAGGTCATGAGTTCGAAGCCAGCCCGGGTCAGAGTGAGCTTCCAACCAATTTGTGTAGCTTACTGTCGACCTTTGCAGCCTGAAAAACAGTTGCATCTGTCAAGTAAGAAATTTAGGTATCGCCATAAAAATCTCCAGCAAGCATGCAAAGAATGAGGAAGTACAAATGGACGGTGAAGCGACAATTCCCCTGGTGACCAGAATACCCTCATGAAAGCTGGAAAGTTAAATAGCCACTGTGTGTCTGTCTATATAGGTTGTGTGTCTATGGCATTGAATGTTTGCCACCTTGCGGGGTGAGAAGGGCGGAATATAAATACTGTAAATAAATAAATATGTGTATATATTTGTGTATATGTTTATATGTGTGGTTTTGCGCATGCATTGTAATGCAATTTTTATTTTTTGGCTTTTTTAATCTCTTCTGCTGTGTTTTTCAGTGTTTTTATGAGTGATGGTCACTCGTTGGCCTTATGCATGTATTGTGTCCAAATTTGGTGTCAATTTGCCCAGTGGTTTTTGAGTTATGTTAATCCCACAAATGAACATTGCATTTTTATTTATATAGATTGTTAGTTTGGATTAAAAAGGCATATTTATTTGGCTGGTTTCACTGAAAGGTATCTTAAACAGCCACACTAATTTTGAATACTGAATCAAATGCAACATTATATTTAAAATGTATAATATTTTTCTAGGCGAAGATTATGTGTTCTTCAATCTGCAAATGCATTGGCTGCAAGAACTTTGAGGAAAGTCCAGAGCGGAAGACATTGATGCATTTAGCCGACGCTGCAGAAGTACGAGTCCAGCAACAAACGGCTGCAAAAACAAAGCTATCCTCGCAGATTTCCGACCTGCTGACAAGGCCAGCACCAGTACTCACCAGTGGTGGGGGAAGGTCTGTCCATATCCATATTGGCTTTGTGTAGTTTCTTAAATGTTACAATCAGTCCTGAGGTTAATCAGTATCTTGCAGTGACAAATGCAAAAGATACTCCACTTAGGCAGAAAAAACGAAATGCAAAGATACAGAATGGGGGACAATGCCTGGCTCGAGAGCAGTACGTGTGAAAAAGATCTTGGAGTCCTCGTGGACAACAAGTTAAACATGAGCCAACAATGTGATGTGGCGGCAAAAAAAGCCAATGGGATTTTGGACTGCATCAATAGGAGCATATGTCTAGATCTAGGGAAGTAATGCTACCCCTCTATTCCGCCTTAGTTAGACCACACCTGGAATATTGTGTCCAATTCTGGGCACCACAGTTGAAGAGAGATATGGCAAGCTCGAATGTGTCCAGAGGAGGGCGACTAAAATTATCAAGGGTCTTGAGAACAAGCCCTTTGAGGAGCGGCTTAAAGAGCTGGGCTTGTTTAGCCTGAAAAAGAGAAGGCTGAGAGGAGATTTGATAGCCATGTATAAATATGTGAGAGGAAGTCACAGGGAGGAGGGAGCAAGCTTGTTTTCTGCTTCCTTGGGGACTAGGACGCAATGGAGCAATGGCTTGAAACTACAAGAAAGGAGATTCCATCTGAACATGAGGAAAAACTTCCTGACTGTGAGAGCCATTCAGCAGTGGGACTCTGTGGTGGTGGCTCCTTCTTTGGAAGCTTTTAAACAGGCTGGATGGCTATCTGTCAGGGGTGCTTTGAATGCAATATTCCTTCTTCTTGGCAGAATGGGGTTGGACTGGATGGCCCATGAGGTCTCTTCCAACTCTATGATTCTATGATTCTAGGTTCCCCATGAAAATGAAAATAAAAAATAAAATAGAAAGAAACTATTTAGGTCCAGGTTATCCGAAGGACCGTATCTCTCTATGAACCTGGTAGAAATCTACAATCAACTGGGAAGGGCCTTCTCTCTGTCCCACCACTTGCTCAAGCATTCTTGGTGGGAACAAAGGAGAGGGTATTTTTGGTGGCTGCTCCCAGACTGTGGAACTCCCTCCCAGCAGAGACCAGGCCTTCCGCAAGCAAGTTGACCTCCCTGTGCCAGCAGGCATTTGTGGGAAGGATGGGGGCACGCTGCTGGGGAGGTTGTGAGTGTGATTTTGGGGGGAAATTTACTTTGAAATGTAATTTTAATTATATTTTAAACTGTATTTTAACTTGTATTCATGACAAAAATATTTAATTGCTTTTTAATTTTTGTGTTTTCTGTGTTTTTAAATTTTATTGGCTTGTGTCATGTTGTTGTCAGCCACCTTGAGTCCCTATGGAAAAAAAAGGTGGGATAGAAACAACAACAACAATAATAATGCTATTGTTTGTTTACCTGAGAGAACACCTCTCTATGAATTTCTCACTTCTCCAGCGTGACTGTGTGGCCATGCTGAGTGGTTTTCTTGCTAGGAATCTCTAACTCCTCCAAGCAGGACTTTACATTCCCATTTCAGTGCAACCTTAGAGTCATATTGAAGGACCTAGAGATTCCTAGAGATAACATTTTACTCAACTAAATCTGCAAAAGTCAAACCCGCAGGAGGACCAGCTGCATTACTCAGAGAGGAAATAGGATGTACATCTCTCCTGTTGTGTCATTTCTCCTGTCAGCTTCACTGGCAGCCAGTCTGCTACCGAGCACAATTCAAAATGCTGGCTTTAGCCTATAAAGCCCTAAACCAGTGGTTCTCAACCTGTGCATCCCCAGATGTTTTGGCCCTCAGCTACCAGAAATCCTAACAGCTGGTAAACTGGCTGGGATTTCTGGGAGTTGTAAGCCAAAACACCTGGGGGCCCACAGGTTGAGAACCACTGCCCTAAACAGTTCCAGCCCAGCTTACCTGTCCGAACTATGAATCACCTTGGGGATTAAGATCGTCTGGAAAAGCCCTGTTCTCAGTCCTACCTTCTTTGCAGGTGGGGACGAGGGACAGGGCCTTCTCAGTCGTGGCCCCTTGGATGTAGAACTCCCTCCACAATGACATTAACTCACCCCCCTCCCTCCTGGCCTTCAGAAGGAAAGTAAAAACGTGGCTTTGGGACCAAGCCTTCGGAGAATAGTTGCAGTGCAATAATAGATATGGAATATGTACAATAACTATTGGAACGGCCCTTGACTATGATTATGGTTGGCGTGATTTTTAATATTGAATGTGATGTTTTTAAATGTTTAATATGCATTAATTAATCTGTATAAATAAAAATGTAATGTTAGTTTGTGGGATTAACATAACTCAAAAACCACTGGGCGAATTGACACCAAATTTGGACACAACATATCTATCAGGCCAATGAGTGACCGTCAATCATAAAAACTCTGAAAAACACAGCAGAAGAGTCTTAAAAAGCCAAAAAAAAAAAACCCAACACATGTGCAAACGCACATATATACACATATACACAAATATATACACACACATACACACACAAAACACATATACACAGACTTGGCCACAGCAATGCGTGGCAGGGGACGACTAGTTTAAATTATAATTATATGTTAAATTATAATTGTATGTTGCTTTATGGCATTGAATAAATGCCTATATGTAAGCCACCTTGAGTCCCCTTCGGGGTTGAGAAAGACGGGGTATAAATATCGTAAATAAATAGATAAATAATAATTACTTCACAGTTTGAATGCTAAAGGATGTATCCCTGACTCGTGCTCTTGACACATATTGTGAAACTTGCCTGAAATAAAGCTGGCTTCTAAAATAAACCTGGTTTTACCACCGTGATACATGCAAGCATGTTCTTCTCTTGCCAGGTTGCCCTTTACCTTTGTGACGAAGGAGGTTGCTGATGCGACGTGTGACTGCTTACTTGCGCAGGCGGAGCAGGCAGAGAAGGCGGGCAAGTCAAAGGCGGCAGCAGAACGGATTATTCTGGAGGAGTTTGGGCGTTGCCTGATGAGGATCATTAACTCAGCAGGGAAGTCTAAAAGTGACCCTTGTGCCATGAACTGCTGACTCTTGAAAAGGAGCTGAAGTCTAAACAGGACACTAAAAGGCACGTGGACACTTTGTTCTCAGCAGCCGTCTTCATTCTTAACTCAGTGCTGCTTGGTTTTCGTTGGCGTATGTTGATATAGAGCTTTGTAATGACGAGTACCATTGTAGCTTAACTTTCTTCTACTTAACATCTGCAATGTGTATATTTTTTTCCCCACTGCAATGTGTATATATTTTTTCCTCGCCCTCTAAACTATATACAGGACTGTGCAGAGTTGCGAAGGCTTCCCCCCTCTTTTGCTGTTAACTCTTTAACTTATTATTTGACATGTATAGTATTCAATTTTGTATAGAGGGAGGGGGAACAGACACTGCCAAGTCTATTAGAAACACCTCTTGGGCACACTTGCTTTGAAACGACCGGTGAATCTTGGAGACATGTTGCTAGTGTCTTCACTCAGCAACACAAGAGCACATTGATAGTCCCTGGACAAGTTGGTGGTGAACAAAAGTAAATAGAAAGAAATATTTGTAGAAAAGCGACTTAGAAAGAGATGCAAATCTGCCTTGTTGGTTGCAGTTCTGACTTCAGTGGAAGACTTAAGAGTAGCACATTAATGTAGCTCGCTTTGGAAATATATACAAATATATGAAAATCAAGGTCAAAAGGTGTGTCATATCTTCAGATTGCCGTAAAACATTTTTGGTAATTTTTTTTTAAAAAAGTAATATATCACTGTAGTACACAGTCCAAATTTTAATAAACTGCATTCATTTGGTTTTGGACAAATTTTAATGTAACTAAGAGAATTTTTAACATGACTCAAAACACCCTTCAGCCCTCTGAAGGACCGGAGGCAAATTTATCTTGATCCTAGCTACCATTCAGGAAACAAATTCTGTGTAAGTTCCTGATCATCCACATATGTTCTATTATGGCAGTATGACTCCAGTTACAGTAACAGTACTGTATATCATCTTAAAATTGTCTTTATGTACTTCCAATGCATAATTACCTTTAACTACTGACTGGGATGAAACTGATAGTTTGCCCACTAAGTGTCAGTCTTCTCTTCTAAATTAGATCCCATATTAAGCTCTTTTTGAAAGGAGGCCATCCAATTTATGGCATTGAAGGAATCTCCTTTGTACACTAAAAGTGACGTGTAGGATCGTAAAATCAGTGGGAATGCATAAACATGAGTCAAGGATTGTTTTCATGCACATCTTAATGCTGTTGGGGGCGCGGTTCTCTAAGGATGAGATGTGCATTTGTATCTGTAATAGTTATGTATAGATTTGGCTAGAATAAAAACACAGATCATTAGATGGTACTAGTCCATCCTAGTTCATTCGAGACCGTGGATTTCTGTGTACTTAAAGAGCATTTGTTGGATTGTGATAATGTGACCGTGGATTTGTCTGTTTACAAATTACCTAAAACCACATCTTCTCAAATAGCAGGAAGAGATCTATCATAGAAATGTGGGTGTTTCAGGCTTTTTAACAGAGAGCAAAGTCCTAGGAAGAATTCACCCAAGTTGCTCAAATTATCTGTACTCAAACTAACCACAAGCCATGTGTACTTTTGATATGCTTCAATTCGACTGATACTTTAGAATATAATGAAGTAGTGCAGTATGTTAGCTTTGCACTGTATTTTAAAAAAACTAGACCTAAAGATTACTTGGTGAAAATAGAAAAAAGGATTAAATTGCATTGTTTGAATGGAGATGCTTAGAAGCGAGAATATTTGTGACAAATGCTATTAAAATGTTATAAACACAACTGCATGCTTTTCTAGCATGGCAAAATATTCAACACATTTGGTTTTAAATTCTGTGTTTGAATTGCAAAGCACTTCCTCGCCATCTTAATATGCTCTGTAATTATTATGCTGCAATTCTTTAAAAGGGACTTTTTCACAATACAACTGTACATATGTATTCTATTATGTACCTGTGCATGCATTGCACAATAATGACTCACACACACAACTCCCGAAAAGGAAGATGTCAATTTTTGCAGAATGTTTAGCAAGTAGTGCTCTTCATTAGAAAAAAAATGTGCTATCTTTCAGAGAACATGGTGAGAACTCGCCTTTTGCTAATTACATAAGCATCTGTAAGATGAGAGATTTGTATAAATGTAAATTAGTGTAAGTGGACAAAGTAATATTTGATCAAGTTATTTTTTAAAAGAATATGCATCCTTTGGACTAGAATTAAATTGGTGTTTAATTTTGTACATAGTCTGTCTTATTTGAACTTATTTGCACCTTTTTTGTGATGTGTAACTATTTATATAAGTGTGTGAAGTTGGGATTCCAGTTGTAGATTATGTATGATGAGAACTACGTGTAAAAAATTTGAAAAAAAGGTGCAATCAAAGATCTAGTTTTCTGTCTCTTAAAAACAGGCTCTGTCTTGTACTTAGCTCGGTTCTTCCCTTCTTTCACCTCATGTGGGTTTGGTGTTGGGGTTTTTAACAAAATTAAAAATAAAAGCTTAGTCCTTTGTATTAAATTGCTCAATAAGCTGGTAAAAATAGTCAACTTCTCAGGAGATACAGGGAGAAAAGGTATGGAGGAGCACACCTGCAGCACGATTGTCTCCACTTCTTTGGAATTTTGCAGTATTCTGCCGAAGCCCCTGTGGAAACGACTGGCAGGTGCTGAAACCTTTTGTATCATATTTAATGTCAGCAGATTTTGAAAGGGGGGCCGTATTGGGGATTTATTTTCTAGTTCCGGTTTACATCTAAATAAAGTTAAATTTATATTTACTAGACTATTCAAAGAGGACACTTTTTCTATATTGTAAAAAGAGAACAAATGTCAGATAAATCACAAGGAAAAATAAAATGTTTATACTATTATGTACAAGTGGAATTCTTTCACATTTTTCTTTATTAATTAGGAATACTAAACTGTCAAATCTTATCAGTATCTTGGTTTGGAAGCTAAGCCCTCTGAGGAGCGGCTTTGCGAGCTGAGTATGTTTAACTTGAGAGCGGAGACATGAAACTACAGGAAAGGAGATTCCACCTGAACATTAGGAAGAACTTCCTGACTGTGAGAGCTGTTCAGCAGTGGAACTCTCTGCTCCGGAGTGTGGTGGAGGCTCCTTCTTTGGAGGCTTTTAAGCAGAGGCTGAATGGCCATCTGTCAGGGGTGCTTTGAATACTATTTTCCTGTTTCTTGACAGGGGTTGGACTGGATGGCCCATGAGGTCTCTTCCAACTCTATGATTCTATGATGCTATGTTTAAATATTTGTGTAAAGAAGCGCTAATCCCACTAGATGCCACCAAAATTATGTAAGGAAGTATTAATCTTCTTTAATGCCACCAATATTCTGTGAGGAACCTTCTTCTAAATATCAATTAAGCTGCCACCAATATGTTTAGAGACGCTGGTTTATGTCTCTGTTTATCTTTAGTTGTGTTGTGAGGTGACTTTGGTAGTGTGGAATGCACAAAGCATAAAAGCAATGGAGGAGGCAGGTTTGAAATACAAAGAGAACAAGTTTTATTGTTAACAGAACGTAATTGTTGCAGTTTTGAGAATGTGAACTTGGCACAAGGCTTGATGTTACAAAATGGCTGGTTTGAGTTACATTCAAGCTTCTGATGTTACAATTCTATAAACTCCTTCTTTAGTGAAGTGCTTTTATTACTTCAGAGTTCCCTATTGTGAATGTCCACACTGTTTGCCCTATACTCGGAACAAACCACTGATCACCAGTCTTTCCTTACTGGCGATCCTTAAAACCCCCTCTGTTAGATTCTTTAACCTAAGCAATCTAACAAGGTAACACCTTCAGCTCTCTTGCTGAAGAAATATTCACAAATTCTAAGAACTGCTGAATTCTCACAGCTTCACAACCCAGAGCCCTAACTGACTCTAAACCTCTTCCCCGGGTCTCATCCACCGGACTAAACTACTTTTCCCCAGAGTCCTTTCTTGACTCTGCTATTTCCCAGAGCCCTTAACTGGCTCTGCTCTGCTCTTCTCCTCAGGGTCTCTTCCTCCTGACTGAATATTAACTGACCTTTCAAACCTTTTATTCCTTAAACTCCGCCCACCTCCTCTGAGGCTTTGTCACCATGGCAACCTATCTCTCTCAGCTAGGCCCTGGCAACAAATGTAATACATAAATACAGATTCAAACACATTATAGATAACACTTTATAATAAACATTATAAATACAGTTTAAACACATTATAAATAACACTTTATAATAAACACATCTCTACAATTTGGAACACTGATGAGAAGAAATGCTTGTTTTCTGCTGCTCTCGAGTCTAGAACAGAATGGAGCAATGGATTCAAACTGCAAAGAAAAGATATTCCTGTCATATGATCTGCAGTTGATGGTGGTTGGTGATGGAAGGGTTAATGTGAGTATTAGTTCTAGAGGGTTTGGTGATCTGGAAGTGGGAGTTCATGGGTGAAAGTAATTAGGGGTGGAGGTGTGCAGAAGATGGATTGCAGCTGGGTGTTACTGGATTTAAGGAGCTAACCTTGGGACTGATGTTTGGGAGAAAAGTATTTGTTGTATTTTGGTGGTGGATGCTGCTGGTTTTTCCCCCCAGGTCTGTTGGATTTTTCAGTACCCTGACCTGTCTCCTGTAATCTTGGAATCCTTGAACCTTTGGACTGGCTTTTGACTACGGTGTCGCTTTTGTTATCAGTTTTTGTTTTTTCTGTGGCTGCGTGCTATCTTTATGTTTTATATTTTGGACTATAAAAACAGCCAGCAAGTAAGTGCTGTTTTAATTAAACTGTTTCATAAAACTGGGAGTTTGGTTCATCTCTTCCTAAACAAGGTAGAGCCTTGGCAATGTGACAATTCCACCTAAACATTATGAAGCGTTCCTGATGGTAAGAGCTGTGTCTCCTTCTCTGCAGGTTTTTATTTGTTTTATTTATTGATTTACAGTATTTATATTCCGTCCTTCTCACCCTGCAGGGGACTCAGGAGTAGATCACAATGCACATATACATGGCAAACATTCAATGCCATAGACCAGGGGTCCTCAAACTAAGGCCCGAGGGCCAAATATGGCCCTCCAAGGTCATTTACCCGGCCCTCACTCAGTGTCAACCTAAGTCTGAAAACACTTGAAAGCAGACAACAATAATCTTATCAGCCAAAAGCAGGTCCACACTTCCCATTGAAATACTAATAAGTTTATATTAAAATCGTTCTTCATTTTAATGCTTTTTAAATGAATTACTTTTTAAGTGATTTTTTTTGTACTACAAATAAGATATGTGCAGTGTGCATAGGAATTCATTCACTTTTTTTAATTATAATCTGGCCCTCCAACAGTTTGAGGGACTGTGATCTGGCCCTTGGTTTAAAAAGTTTGAGGACCCCTGCCATAGACACACAACATGGACAGAGACACAGAGGCCATTTAATTTTCCAGCTTCATGAGGGTATGTTTTTTGAATTCGGGCCATCAGGGGGACTGTTGCTTCACCATTAACTTGTGACACCAATGGAGTACTTCCTCATTCTTTTGCACCACTGCTGGAGAGTTTTATGGTGTTGTAAATTAGTTAAATTAGCCTCCCTGCATAAGCAATACCGAAATTTCCTACTTGACAGATGCAACTGCCTTTTAGGTTGCAAAGGTCAACAGCAAGCTAGACAAATGGCCAGAAACTCACTCCGATTGGGCTGGCTTTGAACTCATAACCTCTCGGCCAGTAGTGATTTTAATGCAGCTGACTCCCAACCAGCTGCGCCACAACCCAGATAGGATAGAATCAAATCAGGTACAATTCTTGCAACAAGAAAAAAAAAACCCTACACAAATGCGAAAAAAACCTCCCAAAAATAATTGATATGTGTCATCCCATTCAATGACCGTCCCTTTCCAAGGAAGGGAGTTGGTTTCGCCCATTTGTGTCCCCCCCCCCTTTTTTTTCTCCTTTTGGATCATTCCAGTTTGCCATCGATAGAACTACCCTAAGCCCCTCCCTTCTGCCACGTTCTCTAACCAATAGGAGACGAGAAAGCGGGAGGGTTTTCGCGCCAATCCTGTCCCCTCCCACTCTCGCGATGACCCAAAAAAGAGCCGCGAATGAGAGCCAATCAAACCGCCCTTCTCAGTTGGACGCCTTTTTTTCTAAGCCTGTTTCTGATTGGCTCTCTCCCGCCATACGTCTATTTTAATTGGTCGGCTCTTGGGTAGGACATTAGCCAATCCAAATCAATACGTCGTTTAAGCCAATGAGGAAGCGGCAAAGTTAGAAACGAGGTTTGCTAAGAGGCGCTTCTCTCCTCGGACTTCCTTTTGCTGCCTTCCTTCCTGGAGAGAGGATGATCAAGAGGGAGCGGGCTGCAGATAGAGAGATATCTACCTAATCTAATCTGTATCCATCCACTCGTTCTCTGCCTTGGAGTGTGGTGGAGGCTGCTTCTTTGGAAGCTTTTAAACAGAGGCTGGATGGCCATCTCTCTGGGGTGCTTTGAATGCAGTTTTTCTGCTTCTTTTCAGGGGGTTGGACTGGATGGCCCATGAGGTCTCTTCCAACTCTATAATCCCATCCATCCACCTATCTAACCATCGATCTATCTATCTCTTATATAGATAGGAGGCCTGTGCTTGGTAACATGAGGTTTGTTTTACTTTTTGGGTTCTTCTAACTAACCATGATCATTATTCTTTGTAATAGATAGTTATTATTATGTTAGAAAGAAATCAAAGTCAAGACTGAGAAATAATATTGTGTGTATATATGTATGTATGAGCTGTTTTGCATCATTCCAGAGAGATAAAAATAAGTATAACAATAATAAATTGATTTTAGATTTGCTCATAGAAGCAAATGGCTTGGTTACTACCCGGGGAGCCCCCAGTGGGTTAAACCGCTGAGCTGCTGAACATGCTGATCGAAAGGTCGCAGATTTGAATCTGGAGAGCAGTGTGAGCTCCTGCTCTTAGCCCCAGCTTCTGCCAATCTAGCAGTTCAAAAACATGCAAATGTGAGTAGATTAATAGGTACTGCTCCGGTGGGAAGATAACAGCGCTCCATGCAGTCATGCTGGCCACATAACCTTGGAGGTGTCTATGGACAACGCTGGCTCTTTGGCTTAGAAATGGAGATGAGCACCACCCCTCAGTCGGGCACAACTGGACTTAATGTCAAGGACAGGCATGTAGCGGGGGGGGGGGCTTGAGGGGCTTCAGCCTCCCCCCTCCCCCCGAAATTCTCATGGTGGTCTGCGAGAAGGCCTTACTGGTACATTATTTAAACTGTTACGTTTATTCATATCATGATCTGATCACCATGCAAAATATATCCCATATGCATGGGGGTATTGGGGTAACGATACAAAAGGTTTGCTAGGCTAGACCCTCTTTCACTCAGACTCAGCCCCCCCTGAAAAAAAATTAGCCCCCCCCCCCCAAAACGAAATCCTGGCTACGGGCCTGGTCAAGAAGAAAACCTTTACCTACTACCTGATAATTCTGTTACAAGCAATGCAATGAGTTTTTAATGACCTACACCAGTCATATTAAGGACAGCTGGAGCTTCTGTTAAACATGTTTTCATGGCTGGTCATTGCATAACATTTAATCTCTTGTAGTTCCAGGCTGACTGGAACACAATGATACAGTAAAACATATGTATAAGGCAGGCATAGGCAAACTTTGGCCCTCCAGGTGTTTTGAACTTCAACTCCCACAATTCCTAACAGCTGCCCTTGCCTGGTAATTTTTTTATTTTTTAGCTACCTCAATTCCATCTTATACATATGTATTTTTATGTCTAATGTTTTGAATTGGCAGGAGGCTAAGTATTTTAGACTATCTAGCATATATGGATTTCAGTTATGCCTTCAGTGAGGTCCCCATGACCTTCTGGCAAAGAAACTAGTTAAATGTGGGCTAGGCAAAACTACGGTTAGGTGGATCTGTAATTGGTTAAGCGAATGAACCCAGAGGGTGCTCATCAATGCTTCCTCTTCATCCTGGAAAGAAGTGATAAGTGGAGTGGCATAAGCAGGGTTCTGTCCTGGGCCCTTTTCTGTTAAACATCTTTATTAATGACTTAGATGAGGGTTAGAAGGCATGATCATCATGTTGCAAATGACACCAAATTGGGAGGGATAACTAATATCCCCAAAAGACATGAGCAGAATTCAAAATGATCTTAACATATTAGAGAGATGGGCCAAAACTAACAGAATGAAGTTCAACAGGAACAAATGCCATGGATAAAGATGTGAGGGGAAGTCATAGGGAGGTGGGAGCAAGCTTGTTTTCTGTTGCACTGGAGACTAGGGTGCAATTGAACAATGGTTTCAAATTACAGAAAAAGAAAATCCAACCAAACATTAGGGAAAACTTCCTGAGTGAGAGCTGTTCAGCATGGGCCTCTCTGCCCCAGAGTATGTTGGAAGCTCCTCCTTTGGAGGCTTTTGAACAGAGGCTGGATGGCCATCTGATGGGGGTGCTTTGGATCCGATTTTCCTGTTCTTGGCAGGGGGTTGGACTGGATGGCCCACGAAGTCTTTTCCAATTCTGATTCTATCTTCTCTATTTTCAGATGAAGTAATTTTTCCATGAACAAGACACCTCGAACGTGGGAATCCCAAACATCTTTAGGTATGATTTTATTAAATTTTCTTCAAAATAAATCCTGGTTTTTGTTTTTAAAGACCTCTATTCATGAGTACCATGCATTTGTTTATGAAAGCATATTATAACAGTTGCTGCGTATGGTCTTTTAATATGTGATCATTCTTTAAAAAGCACAACTTGTTACTTTTGTAGGTTTCTAAGTATTTGCTTTTCATGTAGTAATTTCTGCTGCTTTGCCCCTGGTGTCCAATGATTAAACCCTTTGCTGTTCACATCATGATTTGCTGTGATTATTAATCTTTTGGATGAGGACACCACATTTAAAATCTGTACCAGATTCTTGAATATAGTGTAATTTAATTTTGATAAATGAATGCTTATACATAATGAAAATATTTTCTCTTTTTTTTTTTCAGGGATCGAGAAACTCTAAATACAAGATAACTCAATGGACTTGTCTATTCAGCAACTGGTTTGATGAATACTGTACTTGGGGCTTAACAGGATTCCAGTTATTAGGTCACTGTTTTTTAATTGCACTATAAATAAGATATGTGCAGTGTCATTAGGAATTTGTTTATGTTTTTTTCAAACTTTTGTCCATCCGCCCAACAGTATAAGGCCTGGTGTGTGTGTGTTTCTGGTTTCATGCCCCCCCCCCCCCCAAACTTTCATGATTATTTTTTTTTAAAGCCCTGGTTTACTCATGAATTTTAACTAGTTAACCAAATCCTCATGCTAAATCTATGATAATGTAATCCACCGAAACTGATTTCCAATCGGACTTCCCTATTAGGCTCTATAAGAAAAAGTTAAATTTTAATACAACTTACAGTGTTTCCAGGTATATAACATTATTTGTTTGTATATCTAATTTAATTTATTTATTTAAATAAATAGTTTTAATTTATTTCTAATTTATTTTTATCAAAAATATTTTCAAGATAACATTAAAAGGAAATACGGGAAAGTGCAAGGGAGAACTAGGTAAGGGATAGATCAAGGATTAATTTATTGTTGCATTTTCACTATATAGTTGAATTTAAGTTGTACCTGTTAATTATTGTTAGTTGCTATTTTATGTTATTTGGTATTGCTCATTGTTGTGGGCAGATTTTATATATGTATGTGTGTATGTATTGAACTTTGGTTGCCATGTAAGCCTCCCCGAGTCCCTTTTGGGAGATGATGGCAAGATATAAATAACGATATTATTATTACTATTACTATTACTATGATCATTCGTGCTTGCTTTAAAAGTTTATACTTTTAATTTCTCCTAAACTCAAGTATTTTTGAATAACTAGGTACCAGATTAAAAGTATTTTATGTAGTTTCTAAAAATATAATATGTGTGTGTCACAGACCTTGGTTTTTTTATATTTCAATTTAGTGTGTGTGTGTAAGAGATCTTTCAAAATGCTGTATCTCCAATTCTAAACATTTTTGTGAAATTTGAACAGAATTATAGATGTTATTATGTAGCTTCATTTGTTATGTAATGATCTTTAAGAGTTTTTGAAATATTGTTTTAAAATACACCTGAAAATAGTCCTCATTGCTCTCTTGCTCTTCCCCCTTTCAGAGCTCTCTCTTACATCCGCCTTGTTGAATGCTGCTGTTCAATTGTCTGCTAAGCTGAATTGCTGTTCTAAGACACCCTGTTAGTTGTTGTTAGTGTTTCCTTTCATCCACATGACTCCAGAAAATGCCTAAACGTCTATCAAAATTTTTTGAATTCATGGGGAAAAAGAAAAAAACAAATATTGAAGATCAAGACAGCAGCAGGTTGGGAATCATTGCAGCAGCTGTTACTAATGAAGGCCCCTTTACAAGTACACCTGGATTGCAGGTGAAAACTGAGGAAACCCATCATCAAGTTAAAGGGAATAAAGCATAAGAGAATAGAAAGAAACTTCTGCCAATTGTGGAAACAATTGTCCTTTGTGGCCAACAAGAACTGGCTTTAAGAGGGAACAATGATTCAGGACCTATTACCTGTGATGAACCTTTGGACAAGGATGGTAATTTCAGGGCCTTGTTGAGATTTCATGCCAGATCAGGAGACAATAACCTGAAAGGTCATCTTGAAACTGCAGCTCTGAATGCCCAATATACTACTCCTCAAATACAGGATGAACTAATAGAAATTTGTGGTGACAAGATAGTTCAAAAAATTGTTGAAAGATGCAATGCAGCACAGTGTTTCTCTGTTTTGGTAGATGAAACTTTGGATGTGAGTACCTCAGTACAGTTATCGCTCTCGGTAAGATATGTTGATGTTGAAGCTGCAGGAATAAGAGAAGACTTTATAGGCTTTGTGAAGATAAGTGATATGACAGGTGGAGGACTTGCTGGCATTATATTAAAAAGGCTAGAAAAAATTGGGCTAAACTTGAAATACTTGTGTGGACAGGGTTATGGAGCTGCTAATCTGAGTGGTCATATTAGTGGAGCACAGGCAATAATATCACAGAAGTATCCATTGGCTGTCCACACCCATTGCAGTGCTCACTCACTAAATCTAGCCTTAGCAAAGTCTTGCAACATACCACTTGTCAGAAACTGCCAAGGAAATATATCATACGTTTGCAATTTCTTCAGAGCATCATCCATCAGACTAGAACTGCTGAAGAAAAATATAAAAGACAGTTTCCCTGAATCAAGAGCAAAATACCTGTTGCCGCTTTGTGAAACCTGTTGGGTTGAGCGGCATGATGCAGTTTTATGTTTTGTTGAACTGTACAGTGTGGTGGTGAGAACACTTGAAGAACTAAATGAGAGTCCTCTATACAACAGTGAGACTTCTTCAGAAGCGTGGAGCCTTCTTTTAGGTGTACTGAATGCTGAATTTGTAGTAACCGTACACATCTTAAGAAAGTTTCTGTCATTATCCCTCCAGTTTAGCAAAGCATTACAAAGAGTAGATGTCAACATTTTTGATTGTCTGCAATATGTTGACCTTCTCATAGAAGAAGCCAGGGAAATGCGCACAAAATCTGTGAAAAAATTTCAGGAGATCTTTGACACAGCAAAATCTGTAGTGGAGTCAATGGGTGAAAAAGTTACGATTCCTTGCATCTATTCAAGGCAGAGTTGCGAAAACAATATGCAGGCTGCTTCACTAACACCAGTAGAATATTATAGGCTACATGTGTACATCCCATTTCTGGACTTTTTCTGCAATCAGCTTCAAGAAAGGTTTACAAGGCACAGGGAAGTAGTTCAGGAACTGCAACTTCTCCTCCCTATTAATTGTGGACGTTTAAAATCCAACTTGAACAAGTGTGCAGAACTTTACAATGAATGCCTTCAAAATCCTGACACACTGATAGAAGAGTCTGACCTGTGGTGTAGAAAATGGAAAAAGATTGCACCTGCAGAAAGACCAACAAATGCTCTGGAAGCATATCTTGTCTGTGATGGACAGGTTTTTCCCAATGTGAAGAAACTTCTTCAGATTTGTGCCACATTGCCAGCGTCAACAGCTACAAATGAAAGGTTGTTTTCAACAAGTGAAAGTTTGAAAAGATATGTAAGAAGCACAATGGGGCAAGAAAGATTGACTGGTCTTGCGCTCTTGAGTGTCCACCGAAGTTTATCGATAGATTCTGATTTCTGTCAAAGTGTACTGACACAGTTTTCAAGTGTTTCTAACAGGCGTTATGGTATTCTTTTGTAACGAAAATAGAAATTTGGTTTAGTTAAGTCTATATAAAATATAGAATGAGTCATATAATTTAAATTATTTTGTGTTATGGAACTCTTCGTGTTTTGTTAAAAAAATTGTTTCAACACACACTTTTTTTTCTGGCTGTGGGCTGGTCTGAGGGACTATGAGCTAACTATTTCTATCCCACCCTGCCTCCCCCTCAGGGTGGTTCACAACATAAAAGACAAACTTTCAATGTCGTAAAATACAACAATAGACTAAAATCATTAAAAACAAATATAACACAGCATTTGATAATAAAGCAGATCACATGAAAACAATAGTAATAAATTACACAATGTTAGGCAAGCACCCAATTTGTCAGCCTTTAGGAAAAGCTTGAAAACTTGTCTGTTCTGCTTTGCTTTTGATAAAGGAGCAACAAATCCCCATACCATGACCGTCCCAGCATAAACTTGTTCTCTTGATGCACTTTACCTCCTCCTCTAGCAGGTAAGTTAAACCCCATAGCTTGTCCCATTCGTATCTCCCACCAGATAAACTTCTTCGTTTTCTCGGGCTTCGTTTTTCTATCTCACCCAATGTCCCCTGTTTTTATTCTTGCATCTGATCCAGCTCACTTTGTTCAATTTTTTTGTTTTTAATTTTTCATCTTACCTCATACCCAGGGTTTTTATTTTTTGTTATTTTTTCTCTTTTATTTTTGTATTTTATTTATTATCTGCTGTTTGTATTTTATTGTATTTGTTGGGCTTGGCCTCATGTTCGCCGCCCCGAGTCCCTGAGGGGAGATGGTGGCGGGGTATAAATAAAGTTTAATAATAATACAAAGTTAAAAGCTGTGTTCTCTGTTTTAAAAGTTTGAGGACCTCTAGTCTAAGCACTGGTTTTATAGATTATTGTTATTTTTTGGTCTTCTCAAGTGTCCAAGGATTAATGAGTTTTAAGCAGATGCTGAAACTATGCATTTGATTTATTTAGGCATCAGCAGGTCTATGTGCAATTGGGTCATTTGTTCAGCTATGTCCCACACACATTCATTTCTGTGGAAAATAATATTACATAGTGTTTGAATTCCTTATATACAGTTAGAAATTCTATGATTTAACTTATTAATAAAATATTTTATTTAACAGAACATGGTCTTGTGGCTTTATTTCTATATTGAGCTTATAAAGATGGTATTGAACTATTTTAAACATTTATATAATTTAAAGTGCTATTCATTTTTAGAACTAGCTGATTCCATCATTGGAGTTCAGAATGCTCTTTGGTTGTAGGTTAACTATAGATTCCAGCAACTACAACTCCCAAATGACAAAATCAACCCCACAACCTCACCAGTATTCGAAATTGGGTGTATCGGGTATTTGTGCTAAATTTGGTCCAGTGAATTAAAATACATCCTTCATATCAGATATTTACATTACAATTCATAACAGTAGCAAAACTACAGTTATGAAGTAGCAACAAAAATAATGTTATGGTTGGGGGGACACCACAACATGAGGAACTGTATTAAGGGGTTGCAGCATTAGGAAGCTTGAGAAACACTGATTTACGTCTTTCTCGGCTAAAGCCAGCACTTTGAATTGTTTTCAGTAGCAGACTGGTAGCCAGTAGAGCTGGTGTAACAGGGAAGTTGTGTGAAAAGAGGAAGTACTTCTGCCAATTCCAACAGAAGCAGACAGATACTGTATACATTGGCCAAGAATCCACATACACAAAATAATAATAATAAACTTTATTTATACCCCACCACCATCTCCTGATGGGGACTTGGAGCGGCTTACATGGTTCAAGCCCGGACAACATGTTAGAGCAAAATAAAACCAGAACATAAACAACAAGCAACATCAGCAAAATTACAGGAAAAAAGTATAAACACAGTAACAAAATAACATTCCAAAAGCACAATATGTGTGCAGCTGCTGCAGTCACAGGCTTTTATGACCAGAATCACTGGGTTGCTGTGAATTTTCCAGGCTGTATGGCCATGTTCCAGAAGCATTCTCTCCTGACATTTCGCCCACATCTACAGCAGATATCCTCAGAGGTTGCCAACTCCGTCTGTTAGGAGTTGAAGTCCAAAACACCAAATCGGCCCAAGCTTGATGTATATCCACTATGTCAGTTGTGCCATATTATGACTATAAGGGTGCAAACCTATTTCTTTGGCTAGGATGAATTAAAGGCGCAGGCTCAGCTGGCTTCGAAGTGATGTGACTTGGAAGCGCTTTGCTTCTACACTGAAAATACAGGCTTCGGAGTAAGCAAGGACTTACAAGAGTGATGTGGAAAAGAATATTGAAAAATGGATAATTCTGATGTAGGAAAGGCTTACAAGAACTGGAAGAAAGCACATGAAGCACCAATGTTAATGCAAATGGACATACATCGGGACCATATTGTATTGTGATTTCAGAATTACACATTGACTCTGAAATCAAAGCTTAACCAGTTAGGGACATTGTCCAGAGTTGGTGGTCAGTTTTAAATGCCAGTCCTCGTGTGCTTGTGTACGAATAATGTGGATACAGCAGCCATGGGCAAACTTGGGCCCTCCAGGTGTTTTGGACTTCAACTCCCACAATTCCTAACAGCCGGCTGTTAGGAATGGTGGGAGTTGAAGTCCAAAACACCTGGAGGGCCCAGGTTTGCCCAGGCATGGCTGAGGGGGAAAAGGAAAGGGCCTGAGGCTGTGAGGAATGGTGGGAGTTGAAGTCCAAAACACCTGCAGGGCCCAAGTTTGCCTAGCTGTGAGGAATGGTGGGAGTTGAAGTCCAAAACACCTGCAGGGCCCAAGTTTGCCTAGCTGTGAGGAATGGTGGGAGGTGAAGTCCAAAACACCTGGAGGGGCCAAGTTTGCCCAGGCCTGGCTGAAGGGGAAAAGGAAAGGGCCTGAGGCTGTGAGGAATGGTGGGAGTTGAAGTCCAAAACACCTGCAGGGCCCAAGTTTGCCCAGCTGTTAGGAATTGTGGGAGTTGAAGTCCAAAACACCTGGAGGGCCCAAGTTGGCCCAGGCCTGGCTGAGGGGGAAAAGGAAATGGCCTGAGGATGTTAGGAATGATGGGAATTGGAGTCCAAAACATCTGGCGGGTCCAAGTTGGCCCAGACCTGGCTGAGGGGGAAAAGGAAAGGGCCTGAGGCTGTGAAGAATGGTGGGAGTTGGAGTCCAAAACACCTGGAGGGCCCAGGCCTGGCTGAGAGGGAAAAGGAAAGGGCCTGAGGCTGTGAGGAATGGTGGGAACTGAAGTCCAAAACACCTGGAGGGTTTAAATTTGCACAGTTCTGGATAAGGGGGGAAAGGAAAGGAATGGTGGGAATTGGAGTCCAAAACCCCTGGAGGGCCCAAGTTGGCCCAGGCCTGGGCTAAATTGTCTCAGTGGCGAAGTAGGCCCAACCCTCCTTTGGGGCGGGCCTCTCTTTGGCCCGGAAGCCGGCGGCATGGAGGGAGGCGGCGCTGTGGCTGCCACGTTGAAGCGGAACGTAGAGGAATAGCAGCGTCGGGCCTTGGCAAGAGGAGGAGGAGGAGCAGGAGAAGCAGGCCGCACCCGGGCCTCGGGCTTTCCTAGGGAGGGTGACCGACCAGCTGAGCTTCTGGGCGGCAGCAGGTGAGGCATGACAGGCTGGAGGAGGGAGAGGCCAGGGGATGCCAGAAGAGGAGGAAAGCGCTTCCTCCATTTCTGTTAATACCCTTTACTTTTATGTATATATATTCCTGTGTGTTTATTTATTCCTGCCTGAAAGTAAGCCAAAGTACCCTCCACAAAGGTTTCTGGTCCATCTTTATTTAATTTAGCTTTCTCTCTCTTTCCTCCCTCAATTTAGGGACTCAAAGCCACAACCTTTCTTTACTTCATAGGGTTTTCTTCAACAAGGGATACTCATATATACACTGCCACATAATGCAGATTATTAAAGCAGATCATCCACATTGTCTGCTTTTGAACTGGATTGTATGAGTCTACACTGCCATATATTCCATCCAATTCAAAGCAGATAATGCCTGGGTTTTATATGGTAGTGTATAAAACCCCACATTATCTGCTCTGAACCGGGTTACATGGCAGTGTGGACTCAGATAACCCAATTCAAAGCAGATCTTGGGGATTATAACTGTTTTGATATCTGTTGATGTACTGTTTTAAATATGATTTATGTTAAAAGTGTGGTTTTACTGTTATAGTTGTAAGGAATTGAATTTTTGCCATTATCTATGTGTAAACCGCTTTGAGTCCCCCTCGGGGTGAGAAAAGCGGTATAGAAATGCTGTAAATAAATACATAAATAAATAAAGTATCTGCCTTGATATCCTGGGTTGTATGGCTGTGTGGAAGGGCACTATGACTTAGTTTTGGCCCATTCCTTTCTTTGGAAATGTAACTTTTTCAGAAGCTGCTATTCCTTGGTGGGCTCCCACCTAAGTCCCAACCAGGGCTGACTCTGCTTAACTTCCAAGATAAATGCAGAACCTTTTAGGTCCCTTCCACACAGTTGTATAAAATCCACATTTAACTGGGTTATATGGCAGTGTGGACTCAGATAACCCAGTTCAAAGCAGATTTTGTGGATTGTCTGTCTTGATATTCTGGGTTGTATGGCTGTGTGGAGGGGCCCTAATGTAGTTTTGGCCCATTCCTTTCTTTGGAAATGTAACTTTTTCAGAAGCTGCTATTCCTTGGTGAGTTCCCATCCAGGTCCCAACCAGGGATGACTCTGCTTAACTTTCACAATAAAAGCAGACCCTTTTAGGCCCCTTTCACACAGCTGTATAAAATCCACATCGAACTGGGTTATATGGCAGTGTGGACTCAGATAACCTAGTTCATAACAGATCTTGTGGATTATCTGCCTTGATATCCTGGGTTATATGGCTGTGTGGAAGGACCCAGAGAAGAAATAAATATTTGCAAGGATGCAACATTGAGGAGGAGGTCAAGCCTTTTTTATTTGGATGCTCTGGAACTAGGACACAGAGCAATGGATTCAAATGGCAGGAAAAGGGATTCCACCTAAACATTAGGGCTCTTCCACACAGCCATGTAACCCAGAATATCAAGGCAGAAAATCCCACAATATCTGCTTTGAACTGGGTTATCTGAGTCCACACTCCCATATATTCCAGTTTAAAGCAGAAAATGTGGGATTTTATTCCGCTGTGTGGAAGGAGCTGGTGTCACCTTCTCTGACTGGATGGCCATCTGCTAGAACTCCTTTTATTGTGTCTTCCTGAGTGGCAGAATGGGGTTGGATTGGATGGCCCTTGGGGGTCTTTTTCAACTCTAGGATTCTTTGAGATACCAAGAGCCCACAATACTTGCAGTCATCATTGTAGCGATCACAACAATAATAATAATATGTGGAGGCATTATCTTATATTATTGCAGAGAGAACATCTACTTGAGCCTAAAGGTTCGTGCTCTGTTTTAGTAAGGGATCTTTTCCCACTCAAAAGATGACAAGAATCCAATAAAGGAGTACCTACTGGCATCGGCCACCCTTTAATTTTGCAGCCGTTTGTGTGGGTGGAGAAGTCGTCAGTTGACTCACTCATTGGGGCCTTCTACACAGCCATATAACCCAGAATATAAAGGCAGAATAAGTCACAATATCTGCTTTGAACTGGGTTACCTGAGTCCACACTGCCATATATTCCAGTTCAAAGCAGAAAATGTGGTGTTTTATTCAACTGTGTGGAAGGGGCCGGAGTCTCCTCCTCTGGTTGGATGGCCATCTGCCAGGACTACTTTGATTGTGTCTCTCTGCGTGGCAGAATGGGTTTGGATTGTATGCCCCCTGGGTTCTCTTCCAACTCTTGGATTATCTGAGTAGTAGCTGTCGTCATTGTAGCAATAACAACAATAATAACAATAACAATATGTGGAGGCATTATTTTATTGCAGACGAAACATCTTCTTGAGCCTAAAGTTTAGTGCTCTGTTTTAGTAAAGGATTCTTCCCCACACAAAAGATGACAGGAATTAGACTCCAGGAGTATCTCCTAGATGGAAGCTGACATTAGCTACCCTTTAATTTTGCAGCCGTTTTGTTTCTTTGGTTTGTGGGGTGGAGAAGCCGTTGGTTGACTCACTCGTTGTCTTCCTCTAACCCTCAGAAGTAGGGAAGAGTAAGGAAGAGGTGGACTAAAGACTCTAAACCCTGTTGATCAATCAGGTTTAGCATTTATAAGTTTTCCCCTATTCTTAATTAGAATCTATGTATGTAGAGGAGGGTTGAACCATATCGGCAAAATATATTGTATATACCAGGCATGGGCAAACTTTAGCCCTCCCTCCAGGTGTTTTGGACTTCAACTCCCACAATTCCAAACAGCCTGTTACTATATACGGTATTTGGCATTTATCTGGAAGAACTACTACAGTAAGATCTCCCATATCGATGGAGGATATGTTCCAGGACTTTGCGTTGATATGTGAAACTGCAGATAATAACAAAACCTGTTAAAATGAAGGACTTCCAGCCCAAAAATACCATGGACTGATGCTCGATGACCTAGAAAGTGCTTTAGACTTTGGCTTAGATAATGGTAATGTGAATATATGGGTCACACTGTACTCCACAACTAATTCCATTGCCCTCCATAGCAAAAATGTTTTGAAAGATAGGATCTATAGCTAATATCTTGTGTCATCCTTCACCCATATTTACAGTACTGGAAATTGTAAAAGTAATTGGTTTGTGTCACGTTCTTCAAATATTTGAATTCTTGATATTTTCCTACCAGTGTCTTGATTCCACAAGGAGCATTTGGTTATAAATCACATAGAGCACTTATATTCCAGGATCATTTAATTCCAAATCCTTTTTGAATGCGCACAGAAGATAATTTAAGCCAGAGTGCTTACTCTGTAATCTTGTGCTTTGGACTCTGGTTAAAGTGGAGTGTTGGTGGTGATAGTGTGTATATGTATACACATCTTAGTGCAAAGTTATAAGTGAACTCAAAATCTTGATATGTTATTAAAAGTTGTTTTATTTTTAGTTTTGCATGCATTTTCGTTCATGTAGCACATTTTCTGCAATCTTATTTGAATGGCTTAAATTGTACATTTTTAAAGTAACTCCAGATATAGATAGATAAATAGATAGATAGATAGATAGATAGATAGATAGTTTTGGATAGCATAGGGAAGGGTTAACACCCCTGTAACATTTCTTTTGCTGTCTGTGCCACTGTTCAAAGGATTTCATCTCACTTTCTGTCCCTGTGATGACTGGATTTTGAACATTTTGGCTTGTTGTGGACACAAGGATTGATGATAAAGTTTCAGTGGAGACTCTTTCCCGCATGATAACTCTTTCAGGAATGAATTTCCCTTCCTAAGGGTAAATTTCTCTCATTTCTTGTTGTCTCACCTCTGTTTTTAACTAAGAGTTATATGTACATTGGATTTTTGTAGCTTGTGGACTGCCTGTATTACCCAGACTTGCATTAGGTTGAGTGCCAAGAATTTGTTCATCAACCAAATTAATTATGTGGTGGTTTAAAGAGAAACCAGGCAGGGTTGAGTACGTGTCCTTCTGTCTGCTAATCTCTCGAAAGGAGAGGTGGTGCTTTATTCTGTGCTGTGTCAGTATCAAAGGTTCTCTACATGACTGGGCAATGTGACATGTTCATAGTCTCTCAGGACCTTTAGAAATAGCAAGAGGCAAAAATGCTGCTTGGTGTTTGCAAAGTATAATAATGCAAAAGACAGCCCCATAATATCTTTGTTAGTTATTTTGGAAACATGAAATGTATTGGGTGCTATGGATACCAGTGCACAGGGCAAGGTCGTACCTTGGCTCTAAAGGAAACCCTGCAGAATAAACAGTGATCCTCTTCAATCCTCATTCTGGCACATTAAAAGAATCTGCTAGTGAGTACCTTAGATGTGGGGTATTTTCAGATTCCAGGGAGGAATCAATTTTATAATAAATTAAAATTTATTATAAAATTACCCATATTTGCAGGTGTGTCTTGATGAAGAATGAATAGTATTTGACTATTGCCAAACACCCAGTGCCTGAAACTACATGTTCATATAAGTTGAAATGTTTGTTTTGAGTCCCTGTCCTCCATGTGTGCTCCCCCTCCCCCCAAAAAATAGCACAGATAAGACTGATTTCTTGAGAACAAGTCATATCAACACTGAGCATTGAATGCAGTTTAAAACCAGTATTGAAGAAAGTAGTTTTGCTGTGCAGATGATTGCATAGGAAATGCCGACACATACTTCTATCTGTCTGTCTGTCCTGTATGTCTAACAGTGTTGAATGCTTGCTGTGTATGTGATCTGCCCTGTGTCCCCTTCGGGGTCAGAAGGGTGGAATATAAATGCTGCAAATAAATAAATAAATAAATAAATAAATAAATAAAACTTCAACGTATGGGAAATTTCTGGTCCCAAGTATTATTCTGGATAAGGAATATTCAACTGTATGTAAATTAATTCTTTTTGAGAAAAAGAATCATTTGCATTAGAGAAAAATGTAGTAATCCCAACAGCAGTGATTAAAGAAATTGTTTCTGATGTAATTCCAGAAATGAATGTCACTTATGTGGAATGCTTGAGACCAGAATGGTTTGGGATATTAGATTTTTATTTATTTTTTTTAAAAAAAACAACCTTTGGAATACTTGTGTATAAATGAGGTATTTTAGATATGAGATAGAAGTCTAAACTCAAATTCATTCATTTTATGCCTTATACACATAAAATTTAAAACAATTATGCTTAAAACATTTTTTGCCTAGGTTGTTGTAAGTTTTTCGGGCTATATGGCCATGGTCTAGAGGCATTTTCTCCTGACGTTTCGCCTGCATCTATGGCAAGCATCCTCAGAGGTAGTGAGGAAAAGCCCACCTCACTACCTCTGAGGATGCTTGCCACTGATGCAGGCGAAACGTCAGGAGAGAATGCCTCTAGACCATGGCCATATAGCCCGAAAAAACCTACAACAACCCAGTGATTCCGGCCATGAAAGCCTTCGACAATACATTTTTTGCCTACATTGAAGCATCAGAAAGCAAACATGTCATTATCTCAGCTACTCTTGGGAACAATTTTGGAGAATTTTGGATTTCAGATACAAGCTGTACTCTCTGACTTGACCACTCTATATGGTGGTAAAATCACAACTTACCACATTGCCACCAGCAATGTCTATTTGAGCCTTTGAAAATTACTTTGTGTTTCATTTGGGTTAAATAACACCAGTTTATTAATTTTATAGAGCAGTATCAACATTTGCATCACATCACAGCATAATGGAAAGTGCTGATTATGACTTATACGTATATCCCTGTATGGAGTATTTGAAAGATTGTATGAACCTACTGCAGTATTCAGATCTTTGAGGCAGGCTTACACTTTAAGAAAACAATAGCATTTACTTTAACTTACTTATTTTCCCTTATTGGAGTTTTAGCAATTGTAAGCCACCTTGGGTACCACATAGACAGAAAGCCAGCATGAAAAATAAATAAATTCACCAACCTTTATTTTTAGCTATGAGGAGCAACGTGGTATATAGCCATTTTAGAAACCCAGTTCTGAGCTTTATATAGCCTTTAAAAGGCCAAAATAATTATACAGAATATCAGAAGCAGGCTCTAGGTTGATACTGTGCCATGAAAACCTTACCAGAGTGATCATGGGCTCTTACTTGAGTTTCCTCAAAAGTTCGGTCTGTGGTTTTATGTGTGTATTTCACAATGAGTCATGTAGCTTCTGGTTTCCAGCAAACGAGAAAGAAGGTGAAAAACAAAGAATGATGGATCAAATTACATTCCTATATGTGGGTGAAATGCACAGTGTAATAAAAAATGTGTCACAGCTCTTAATTCATAATTTCTTAGTTCTTTATATGCTTCACAAGCCACCTATCTTTAGACATGGCTTGGAGCAAAAGCAGCGTACTACCAGAACTGTTGAGGAAGAGAGTGTTGGCTACTTCTTTTCTGTTGAATTAATGCAGTCTGGCACCAATTTCACTGCCATGGCTCAGTGCCATGGAATCATGGGAGTTGTCGTTCTACAAGATATTTTGGCTTTTCTGCCCAAGTGTGTTGGTGTCTCACCAAAGTACAACTCCTGGGGTTCCTTAGCATTGAGCCAGGACAGTCAAAATGGTATCAAACTGCGTGACATTCTACAATGTAGATCAGTGGTCCTTAACCTGTGGTTTGCAAAGATGAAAATCTGGTCTGTGAGTCGCCTTCCTCTTTATTTTAATTTATGCATTTTATTTCTGCTCCTTTCACACCACCTGCCACTCTTTCCCTGTTGCTGACCAGCCCCGACCCCTTGGATGGACCACATCAGCTCTAGATGATGAAATATAGTTTTCAGTGGGCGAGCAGATGGCAACTACTGGATGGCATAGGTTCTGTATCAGAAACTAGAGCTCATGTGGTCTATCCACATGAATCAGCACCTCATATAACCAAACAAAATCTAAAGTTGACCAAAAACTGATTCATAACCCTTTAGGTACTAATGTTGGAAAATGGTCCCTAGTCAAAAAAAAAAAAAGGTTGGGAACTACTGATCTAGATGCACTCTATTTATTTATTTATCGAATTGAACAGTTAAAATGTTTTTAAAACACAAACTAAGTTAAAAACTTGGCATTATGCGAAATGTTCTTTGACCAGAAGCTGGCCACTTGGAGTGCCTCTGACGCCAGATGCACCCTATGATAGCAAGGTAATGAGGTTCCATGTGTTGGTTCCATTTTTGTGGTTGAAGGAGGTAGAAAGCAAATGTATGGAGCAGTGTAGGCGGTTTATTCATAATTTACTTGGATAATGTGAGGCTTTGAGTGGTAACTTTTCTGCAAATGTGGGGAAATAATTAACTGTATACGTTAGAAGCCTATATGTGAATCACTCTGTCTAAGTACCCTAAAGACATCAGATCTGATCTTGGAAACAGCAGGGTCAGCCCTGGGTAGTACTTGGATGGAAGACATCTAAGAATTATCATATGCTGTAGTGCATATTTCAGAGAAAGTAATTGACCAAACCACTTCTTTGCTTAGAAAAGTCCTGTGAAATTCATGGGATTGCCATAAGGCTAAAATCTAGTAGGGACATGCCTTACACTGATCAATCTCTTCCAGTTTGACTCAGGTGTGCAAGCAGGTCAAAGAGTTAAAACAGAGCAAATACATTTTTAATTGATGTCCTCTCATGTGAACAATGAGTATTTCTTGACCTCTCTCTTACTAATAGCAGTAACTGGAGTTAAGATCTGGATTGAATACAAAAATAGCTTCATGTTTGAGTACATTCTTATTGGGAGAAACATTATCTTCCTGTGCTAGCATCCTGTTCCCATTTACCATGGAGTAAGCTCCATTAAACACTATAGGCCTTACTTCAGAATGAATATAAAAAATATCTCTTTTGGCATTTGTGATATTGTTGGATGTTCTGAAAGCTGTTTTGACATGATCTTTATTATTTCAATGTATGCGCAAGTAAAAAATGGATACCTTTACCTTGTAAAGTTTTGATCTATAAGCTGATTTCACAATCTATCTTTTATTCCTGTTTAGCCCTACACCTTTCATTTATTGATGCTGCCTGTTATACTCTTCTCAACAGGATGAAGCTGAAAGAGATAGACCGTACTGCCATGCAGGCATGGAGCCCCTCTCACCACCACCCCATTTACTTGGCTACTGGTACGTTTTAAAAAATGCATTTCTTACAGTTGCAATTTTATGTCATAACTCAAGAAAATTAATTTTTTAGCAACTTGAAACCATTTTTATAGCAAATAAAAATGGTACTTTTTGGATGGCATTCTGGGTTGATTCAGTTTAATTTAGATTTGTCCTAAATAAAAACACAAGACCTGCATTACTGGATAAGACCAGGTTTCCCTTCAATAATAGTTTATAGTAAATTGCTTGTTTCTATACAGGCACCTCTGCTCAGCAGCTGGATGCTACCTTCAGTACAAATGCCTCCCTGGAAATATTTGAACTTGACTTGACAGATCCTTCACTGGATATGAAGTCT
Source organism: Anolis sagrei (assembly GCF_037176765.1). NCBI lineage: Eukaryota > Metazoa > Chordata > Lepidosauria > Squamata > Anolidae > Anolis > Anolis sagrei. The sequence continues at coordinate 17,358,927 of NC_090025.1, read as the reverse complement.
TGTGCCACCTTCTCCTCCACTCATAGGTATGTGCAATTTTTAAAACTATTTATCTAATTATGAAATCCACACAACACTGTTTTAAGTAGAAAAGTCTGTCTTTATCGCTTTAAGCTCTGAAAAGGTTTTAGTAGCATGGCCAATATTGAGAAGAGTTCTAAAAAAAACCTATCTATTCCTGGGCTAGAACATTCCTAATCTCGAGGTTTTTTTCCTCCTTCAGATGGGTTTTGTGATTTTTTTGACAAAAATTGATAAAACTTAGATACAAATCAACCCATGCCATTTGTTGTTGTGTGCTTTTATGTGATTTCTGACTTACAGCAATACTAGGGTGAATGTATTCAAAGGGGTTTCTGGGGCCAAGAGTGTATGTCTTGTCACCCAGAGGGTTTTCATAGCTGAAAAGGGAATTAAACCTTGTTCTCCAGAGTCCTAGTCCTGCAGTAAAATAATTATTCTACACTGGTTCTCTAAAGCCCCCATAAGAGTGGCCATATGCTTATGTTGCCTGTATCTTGTCACTTGCACACATGAGAGAGCACACAGCTTCATCGCCACAGTAAACCAAACATGTAAGTATGTATTTGGCTATAGCTTGGCAGTGGCGGATCTGCCATGCCAACCCAGATGTACAGGTCCCCTTGCCCAAGCCATAGAAAGCATGCCAAAACAAGATATAGCAACAGAGAGGAATCGCTGCTTTGAACCATATACAGAACAGGGTTTTAACAGTCCCTACTTGAGGGGCGACAAAGGTGGGAGGGAGGGCAGCATGCTGGAGGTTGCAGTGGTTAATTCAGCTATCACTAGACTCTGTGGTTCTGTTTATTTTTTCTTATATGACAGGTATGGGCAAACTTTGGCCGTTAGGCTGTTACGAACTGTGGGAGTTGGAGTCCAAAATACCTAGGGGGGCAGAGTTTGCTCACACCTGCTATATGACCTCTAAACAGAGCCACAAAAATGACTATAAGAAACCCCCTCATTCGAATATTTCCTTTACCACACTAACAGTCCAATGCACAGGTTCGGGATTTGCCCAAGCTCCCGTCCTCACTAAACACCCTAGTCTTGACAGACTGTGTCCTTGTTTTGCACAGATGAACTTGGAATTCCTTGCTTGTTTTGTTGCTGTGAATCAAACTGAATATACATTCTCTTAACGAAGAATTTTGCTAATAGACTTCTTTAGTAGCATGCAGAGTACACTAATAGTTACTTAGCAGGGGAGGCACCATGATCACGAAGGTGGCTTTCCCAGGGTGAGGCTCATCCATTGCACTCCGGGTATTCTGACCCCTGTGATTTCCCCAAATGTGGGAAACTTGACTGCATAATTTGTGGTGCTCGTGTCCTTTGTTTAATCTCTATTTTGTGTATTTGTATTTCAATATGCATTTTATAGAAATATGTTTTAATGTGTATCTTTTATAGACATAATTTTTAAATGTGTGTATTTGTGGTGTTTTTACAATGTTTATGTGTTTTGATTATTTTGTAACCCGCCTTGAGCCATGAGGAGTGGTGGGTAAGAAATAAAATTATTATTAATCGTTGCGGTTGTTTTATGGTAAAGAGGCTTTGACAGTGTCAATAAGAGCAAGTGCAGATACTCTTTAAAGTGATGAAGGAGTTGAAAACTTTCCGTTGACATTGGAATAAGTCCATAAATCTTTCATAGCAGATGTAATGTCAATAGGAAACTATGTGGTCTGTTTGCCATTAGAAGTACATGGCTTACTTAGACTACTGTATAGCATTATTTCGTAGCATAAGCAGATCAAACAGTCTTGAGAAACTCTAAAGTAGGATGAGTGAAGTGCAACTTATGGATTGCATGCAGCTTCCCTTGCCACTTCCATCTCCAGCAGTACCGTTTTTCATTGATGAGAAGTTGCTTTAGGCCCTCTCAGATGGAGGGAAAAGATGGCTTTAGACTCAGAAGATGCCCATCCTGATTTAAAGGTTTTAAATTGTAAGGCCTTACTGGTTTAGTGTTTAAAATGCAAGAAATTTCCGAACTTATGCTCAATTGTTTTTGCAGAAAACCTGTGGGGTAGATAAGATCACCCACCTCATTGTTTCTAAAGTCCTATTTTAATTGGATGTAATAGTCACAGAAGCCTTCTCCCTCTTCTGTCTAGTAGAGATGGGACTAGATTTAGGAGCAGACTAGAATTCCCCCTCTTTGCCTTCCCTGGACATAGTTAAAGAACACCTGGGTTGGGCTTAAGCAGAAATTTGGAACAAACTTTGGACAACTCTGCACAGAACTATGGTACACTGGCTGAGAGAAGGATGCACTTTTCTAAGCGACCTATTCTCTTGAAATTGATTTGCAGGTATCACAAGCTAATATGGGGCCCTCCTCAAGTGGCATCTGACGGGAATGTCTCAGGTGTACTTATTGCAGGTGGTGAAAATGGAAACATCATTTTGTATGACCCTGCTAAAATATTAGCCGGCGAAAGTGAAGTTGTAATTGCACAGAAAGACAAGCACACAGGACCTGTAAGAGCTCTGGATGTCAACTTATTCCAGGTTAGAGACCCCTACTTCCTTCCCCTACTCCCTTCCATAGTGTTCAAATAAGAGCTGTTTAGATTAATTCTTATTACACGAATCTCTATCCTCTTGGTTACAGACAAATCTAGTAGCCTCGGGGGCAAATGAATCTGAGATCTACATCTGGGATTTAAACAACTTTGCAACACCAATGACACCAGGAGCCAAGACTCAGGTACAGGATATATATTTTATTTAGCAATGTTTAGGCAGCCAGCAGATAGTGCTACCCTGTGAGATAGACATAGTACTCGGTTACAGCATAAAATGGAAATAGGCTTGTGGCTTCTTTAAAGAAATATTTTGACATAAGATTTATGGCCTGTTGCTTAAAATAAAAATAGATCTGTTAATTTGAAGGGTGGTAAAGTCCACTTATTTCTTTTTACATTGGATGGTTGCTGAAAGAATTAAGAGGTATAAAATTTTGTATAATTGTAGTCATCTTGGGTTGTTTTCTGAAGCTTGTTGTGTAGAGATGTTTAAGAGAACAGTTGAATGATGCCCATCCTTTTGAAGTAGTGGTTCCCAACCTGTGGTCCGTGGACCACCAGTGGTCTCCAAGAACAAACCTATGGTCCGTGACCTCACCATTACTACACCGTTGCCTGGAAACCACATGGCAATGAAAGCAACTGGTCTCGCAAAACCCTCTTATAGGTCCGAGGCAATAGGGATGTTGGGAGGGGAGAGGCTTACTACCCATGAAAAATTACTACTACCACACCAGCTCTGCATTATTAAATATGGTTTTCTGTGGGCAAGAAGATGGCGCCTATTGGGTGGCATATGTTCTGTATCAGAAACTTACTTAGGCGATCCCTCATTGGCCGAGTAGGATAGTCTTCCAGGATCAGTATTCTTGAGGATCCGTAGGTGACTGTGGAGCCCTATTCTTGACTTGCATCTTCTCCCACAGCGAGGACATTTGTTTCCAGGTGGAAAGCGGTCTCGGACAGGGTTGGCTTGATGCGCCTTTCTCTTGGCACGTTTCTCTCTTTCACCCTCCATTTGTGCCTCTTCAAATTCTGCAGCACTGTTGGTCACAGCTGACCTCCAGCTGGAGCGCTCAAGGGCCAGGGCTTCCCAGTTCTCACTGTCTATGTCAGAGTTTTTAAGGTTGGCTTTGAGCCCATCTTTAAATCTCTTTTCCTGTCCTCCAACATTCTGTTTTCCGTTCTTGAGTTCGGAGTAGAGCAACTGCTTTGGGAGACGGTGGTCGGGCATCCGGACAACGTGGCTGGTCCAGCAGAGTTGATGGCAGAGGACCATCACTTCAATGCTGGTGGTCTTTGCTTCTTCCAGCATGCTGACGTTTGTCCGCTTGTCTTCCCAAGAGATTTGCAGGATTTTCTGGAGGCAGTGCTGATGGAATTGTTCAAGTAATGGAGCTGATGTGGTCTATCCAATGCAATTTTCTGAATCAGCACCCGAAATAACCAAAACTAATCTAAAGTTGATCAAAAGGTTTTGGTACTAATGTTGAAGAGTGGTCCCTGGTCAAGTTGAGAACCACTGTTTTGAAGTCAAATTTCTAGAAAGGGGGTGGAATTAATTAATAGAAGAAGCAGAATGAGAAGTAGCACCTGGTCATCTTCCTTGTTAGCACTTCTACCATGGCATCCCACATGCCTTCGAGTGTGATGTTTCCCCATGTTATGCTTGTTAGAAAGAGTAATATAGTTTCTTTGCACTGTGACTTTAAAGGACTACAACTGTGATAGAATGTGTCCATTTTGTGTTACATTCTTCAGTGAGGCATGATGAGATTTTGGCCTATGGAGATTGAAACTGATCTCTGTTCTGCTTTCAACAGCCTCCTGAAGATATCAGCTGCATTGCATGGAACAGGCAAGTCCAGCATATCTTGGCTTCTGCAAGCCCTAGCGGCCGTGCTACAGTCTGGGATCTCAGGAAGAATGAACCTATCATCAAAGTCAGCGACCACAGTAACCGGGTAATGATTTATTCAGATTATGCCCTGCATAATCTCTGAGTGTGATTCAGGCTTATTAGGAGAGGAGCTACATGAGATCTTTATTCAACTATCTTGCTAAACAAACAGTGGATAGAAAGCCTCTGGTTTGTGTAGCTCCTCCCTTTGACAGGAGCAGCTAAACAAATGATTGAGCAGACTCTTGTTAACACACTTAACTAATTCAGAGTAAATATCATGATGTTTGAACATCCATTGCTGCAATCTAATCTCCTGGATATGGACCTGCTTGACCTATAATGCAGAGCTTCATAATTTGGATATCTGTCAAATATAATTGTGGCCATATTTGACCACATATTTTCTTGTTCGAGCAAATAATGCTCCCTTTTTCACTCATTTTGAGATTTTTGCCTTAATGCATATTAATATATTTTGCCATTTTAGTTCTTAACTTTAATTTGGATTTTACATTTTTTTTAGTGAAACGCTTATGTGCTGCCTATATTTGAGCATCTCAAGACAGGTTACAGTAAAATCAATTTAAAATAATAAATGTTCATAAGAATGTAAAAAGTCAAATAGTTTAATTAAAAAAGAGATACTCTAAAACTCGAAAATCAGAACAGTAAATAAAGAGGAACATTCAAACAACAGAGGAATTCAGTTCTTGTGGGTTTTTTCGGGCTATATGGCCATGTTCTAGAGGCATTTCTCCTGACGTTTCGCCTGCATCTATGGCAGGCTTCCTCAGAGGTCTGCTGGAGCTGGGAAAAAAGGGGGTTTATATATCTGTGGAATGACCAGGGTGAGACAAAAGGCTTTTGTAAGTTGGGCTAGGTGTGAATCTTTTCAACTGACCACCTTGATTAGCATACAATGGGCTGACTGTGCCTGGAGCAAACTCTTCTTGAAAGGTGATTAGATGTCCCTGCCTGTTTTTCTCTCTGCTGTTTTAATTTTAGAATTTTTTAAAACTGGTAGCCAGATTTTGTTCATTTTCATGGTTTCTTCCTTTCTGTTGAAATTGTCCACATGTTTGCCATATAGCCCGAAAAAACCCACAAGAACTGAGTGATTCTGGCCATGAAGCCTTCGACAATACATTCAACAGAGGAATTCCTGACATGAAATAATCAGAGCCAGCTAATACCTCACAATGAAGGATTCCCCAATACAGGAATCAGTCTTTGAAGCTCCAAGGCCATTCAGTGCTAATCAAAGTGGCCAATGGCATCATTCACACTTGCCTCAAACAGACAAGATTTCTTTTTCCTACCCTGGTCATTCCGCAGATATATAAACTCCATTTGCCTAGTTTCCAACAGACCACACAACCTCTGAGGATGCCTGCCATACATGTGGGCAAAATGTCAGGAGAGAATGCTTCTGGAACATGGCCATACAGCCTGGAAAACTCACAGTAACCCAGTAAAAAGAGATAATTTCAAACCAGTGAAAATCATTTTGAATAGCACAACCATATGCCGTATGCCTCCTGCATAAAATAGCTGTATTTCTTCCATTCTAAGATACCTTTTTCCTATATAAACATCTCTAAAAATGGGGTGTGTCTTAGATTGATAGATATATAATGTTTATTGATTAATCTTCAGACCGTATCAACAGTAGAAGGCAAGTATACAAAGACACAATGAAGCCAAATCCCTTTCCTAACACTCCTGTAATAATTAGCTTGTTTTTTTTCCCCTGCCAAATAAATTTCAGTAAATCTTTGTTCCATTCTTTAAAGATCCATATGCTTCTAAGTATTGGGAGGTTTTTTAATTGATATAACATTTTTGGGAGAAAATGTTTGGTGGTGGTGGTGGTGGTATTGAAATTAGGATGTGTCTTAATCAGTGGCATCTTACCATTGAAGAAATAAGGTAATAAAAAACCAAAATGATTCCACTGTTGTTGCCAGTTGGCAAATTACTGTAGTAAGCATAAAGGTTGTCAACACGCTGAGTAAAGGAAATCTCAATGGTGTAAAGGAGTTTTCTCTCTCCTTTGAACATGTTTTATCTCTTAGCTAAGCACTGGCTATGCTATTTCAGATGCACTGTTCAGGGCTGGCTTGGCATCCTGATGTTGCTACACAAATGGTTCTGGCTTCAGAAGATGACAGGCTTCCTGTAATCCAGATGTGGGACCTTAGATTTGCGTCTTCCCCACTTCGTGTTCTGGAAAGCCACGCAAGGTAAATGTACTTCTCTATTCAATTTTTTTTATAAGGGACAGAACATGCAAGTATTATGGTATAATCTGTATAATATATTAGCAGACGTTGAAAATATCACTACATCTTGCTTCATTGGTTTTAAAGTGCCATATATACTCTGTATAAATCGACCTCATTTATTAAGTCAAGGGCAGATTTTTGGGGGCAAAATTATGGATTTTGATATAACCCATAGATAAATTGAGAATTATTTTGAATTCTTCTAATATTGATAGTAGTTTCATTCTGTTTTAATTATAATGTTTGTGTTTCTAAAATTCTGTTGTAAGCATTGTAGGAAATGCTGAGTCACAGTATTGAAGAAAATATATGAGGAGAGTTGTTGCTATTAATAACAACTCTCCTCATATATTTTCTTCAATAGTTTTTTGCAGTCATTATTCACTTTAAAAGACCACGTTTGTTGTTTCATTTTACATAGGGGCATTTTGACCATTGCCTGGAGTATGGCAGATCCTGAATTGTTGCTGAGTTGTGGAAAGGATGCTAAAATTCTTTGTTCGAATCCAAACACAGGAGAGGTATTGTCTGCAAATACTTTTCAGGCATACATTAACTTTGCATTTAGTACAGCACAACTGAACAAGAGTTTGGCTTTCTTTTAAAAGAAATCAAGTCCCTAATAAAAAAAAGAAATAATTTGTATGCTATTTCTGCTTTTGGTACCAACTTTTCTGCTAAAGAAGTAATGCCTAGGAATATATCTGCTTCATTAATCGAGGTATGCATGGACTTACTGCATGTTAAAAGCCAGTGTGTGTTAAGGAATTCTAACTTTTAGAACTATGAAAATGTGAAAGTTTTCAAACACAACATAAGAATTAGTGAGAGCTGGCAAGCCTCCATGAACTGGATTTTACCACTAACGGTGCGATATCCTGTTTATAATTAGATCAATGTCCTAAGCAATAATTTATAGAACAGGCTGTTGTCTTTATTGGGAAAAACATGAATCTCCACAGGCTTTTGGAAGCGTGACCCTTTTGAAAATTGATTGGTATTCACACTATTTGGAATAATCATAACCTTTTGGAAAGACATGGCCTTGTTAAAGATCATAACCTTTTGGAAAGTATGATCTTCATGAGAAGAGTTAAAAACTCGCTTGAGTCAGTCTTCTCCTGAGTGGTAAATATCCACTAGTATTCATGCAAGGCAAATTAGGCTTCTCAGTTGTTAGACTGATATACCTGGTTATCTCTCTAAACTGTTAGGAACAAGGTTATTTACCAATGCACAAAATATGTAGCAGATCTTTGGAAGTGTTATTTCAGTTGCACAAATATATCTATCTACTCCCTCATAAAATATATTGCTTTTAAATCATGCTATCAAAAGACCAAAAATGAATAGTCTTTGTTAAAAGTTAACATAGTTGATTTACTTAGAAATTTCATGTATTTAGCAATTAGGTACATAGTTTATTGGTTTCATGTTAACTGAATTATGCTTAAAACTGTACTATACTGTACTATAAATCTGCTGCAAACAGACTCAATATATTTACTGACATCTCAGTGCAGTATACTGACTATATTCCTGCTCTGACATCTACTGACTCAACTGACTTTTAACTTCCAACTGACTCAAGTCTCAACTGACTTCTTCTAACTGACTCCAACTGACTTCTGATTCAAACACATTCTAAAATGGAGTCTCACTCTGAACATTCTAAGATCTGGTCACATGGTCTGTAGTCCCTCCCACAACCTCTAACAACATAGAGTGAAGGGGAAAACTGCATACCAATATATACATTCAATATAGTAAGCAATCTCAATTATATACATAACAAACAACTACTATAGGAGGCTTGTAGAAGGTTATTTCCAACTGTCCTTAATCTGGAAAATGTAGGAATGGAGAAGTGAAAGTATTTCCTAAAGTCTGAATGTGTGCATACATTCCACTAATGTTGATAAATTACAGTAAGCAGAGCCCCTGGTGCCACAAATGGTTAAACCCTTGTGCCAGCAGGACTGCTGACTGACAGGTCAGTGGTTCATATCTGGGGAGAGTGGGTTGAGTTCCCTCTGTCAGCTCCAGCTCCCCATGAGGGGACATGAGAGAAGCCTCCCACAGGATGGTAAAACGTCTGGGTGTCCCCTGGGCAACGTCCTTGCAGACAGCCAATTCTCTCACAACGGAAGCAACTTGCAGTTTCTCAAATTGCCCCTGACATGAAAAAAAAATTACAGTAAGACACTTGTGTCAATAGGGGATATGTTCCCTGCTGGATCACAGTTACCTGAAACCATGGATGCAACCAAATGCGATTCAATTGCCTGATTTTTTTTTGTCCCAACATACCATAGTGTGGCACTGAAGGACCTAAAGATTCCTAGGGAGTTATCCTCTATAAATTTGCTGAGTGGGTAATGTCTAGGGCAGGGGTCCTCAAACCTTTTAAGCAGAGGGCCAGGTCACAATCCCTCAAACTGTTGGCGGGCCGGATTATAATTTGGAAAAAAATGAATGAATTCCTATGCACACTGCACATATTTTATTTGTAGTGCAAAAACACTTTAAAACAACACAATAATTAAAATGAAGAACAATGTAAAAATATATAAACTTAATAGTATTTCAGTGGGAAGTGTCGGCATGCTTTTGGCTGATAAGATAGGATTGTTGTTGTTGTTGTTGTTGTTGTGTGCTTTCATATCATTTCAGAATTAGGGTGACCCTGAGCAAGGGCTGGGTAAATGACCTTGGAGGGCCATATCTGTCCCCCCGGGCTTAGTTTGAGGACCCCTAGTCTAGGGGAAGCACACCACAGAATTGTCTGGAGGACCTGAAAAACTGCACAAATGGGTTCTGTGGTCATTGATCTCTTGTTGTAATTGATTCTTTTATTAAAAGTTTGTTGCTTTTCCTCTGCCAGCAGTACTTTTAGCTGGGCTGTAAGAATCCATTAGTATCTTATTGCTTCCTGTGGCTGGAAACTATTTGGAGACTAATTGAAGGGAAGAGGAGGCAAGGAAAGTCCTGCTGAGAAAAATGCCGTTGCAATCTACATTGTCATAAAATGCTAAGTACAATCATTCCATATTAATAGGATTTCACAGCGAAAGGTGTCAGGATTGTTTGAAGATCTCCACACCTTGTTAGGATATCCCCATGTGTCTTGCTGATCTTTCGTGTACCTGATCTTTCTTTTCATAGCTGCCCTTGTTGGTCTAATGTATCTCATTTTGGCACAGGTGTTGTATGAGCTGCCTACTACCACCCAATGGTGCTTTGATGTTCAGTGGTGTCCCAGAAACCCCGCTCTGCTCTCTGCTGCTTCTTTTGATGGGAGGATTAGCATTTACTCAATCATGGGAGGAAGCCCAGACAGCCTGCGGCAGAAGCAAGTAGACAAGGTAATTTTCAAAAACAAAATGGAACTAAATATCCAGTTGGAGCAAGACAGATGTGTAATGTAGGATAAAATGTTTTAAAATAGGCCTGACTGTCAAAGGTATTGCAAGCTGTTGCAGGATTCTTCCACAGTCAGAATTCAGAGAATGTTACGTTGACATAATTAACCTCCTTCCGCAGTGGTTTTGTAACAATCCTAGTTTTTTGTTTCCATGTGAGGCTAAGGAGAACAATTGTGTCCTTTACTCATGAAGTGATAGGATATTGAGAGATTGTTGACTCATTAGTTCAGCCACAACCTACTCCTTGTTTGTATTTGTTAAGCATGAAAAGGCAAAATGATAATCATAGAATCTTAAGAGTTTAAAGAGGCCCCCAAGGGTCATCCACTTCAGTGCCCTGCCATACAGGAAAAGCACAATTAAAGCACCCCAAACAATGGTCATCCAGCTTCTGTTTAAAAGACTCCAAAGAAAGAGCTTCCACCACACTCTAAGGCAGAGAGTTCCACTGTTGAACAGTTCTTATGGCCAGGAAGTTCTTCCTAATGTTTAGGTGGAATTTGCTTTCCAGTAATTGGAATCCAGTGCTCTGAATCCAGAGCCTCTTCCACACAGTTGAATAAAATCCCACAGTATCTGCTTTGAACTGGGGTATTTGGCAGTGTGGACTCAGATAACCCAGTTCAAATCTGATATTGTGGGTTATTCTGCCTTGATATTCTGGGTTATAAGGCTGTGTGGAAGGGCCCCTACTCTCCAGGGCAGCAGAAAATCAATAAACTCGAAAATAATGATTGCGGTGTAGACTGATCCCTTTCTCTCTGTGTTTCTTTAAAAGCTCTCCTCATCCTTTGGGAATCTTGACCCATTTGGAACAGGGCAGCCGCTCCCTCCTTTGCAGCTTCCACAGCAGGCCCCACAGAGCACAATCCTGCCCTTGAAGAAGCCACCCAAGTGGATTCGCCGACCCGTGGGCGCATCTTTTTCAGTGAGTTGGAGCTTCTCTGCTGTATAAAAATTGATGATGCTTCTGATCATTTTTCTGCAGAGGATATTACAGGACTGGCTTCTTTTGCTACATGGTGGTATTCCAGAGCAATAATCCCAACCTTTGGCCCTCCTGATCTTTGGGGTTTCAGTCCCCAGATGCCATATCCTGCTTGGCCAATTGCCAGGAAATCTGGGAGTTGGACTTCAAAACACTTGGAGGACCAAAGATCAAGAATCATTGTTCTAGAGCAATGGTGGAGAATGTTGGGGGGCCACATGTATTTGGACTGCAACTTCCATTGCTCTTGCCAGCAGAATTAAAGCAAAGTATCAGAGGAAAATGTAGTTTAGTAGCAACAGAAGGCCCACTGGATTCATATTCTTGTTTTAGAATTTGCCCTTCATCTAGATGATGTACTACAGATTAAGCAATCTTGTAATGGGAGAGAGGTTTGGTTTTTTGTGTGTGTTGACTTGCTCACTCTTCATTTTATGTTTATTTTTTGTGAGCAGCAGCAGACAGCATCATTATTCTGTTTGGGCCTGTGCTTTGCTTTTACAGTTTTCTCTTGTGATATTTCCTTTGCTGTTAACAGTTTCAGGCTCCATACATTATTTATCAATGAAACCTCAGAAGCTCTGTGTGCTGGCTAACAGTTATTTTTTGCAGATTTTCTTTACTACTTTATTTCCTCTTTATGGGACATTCATTCTGTTTTGTTTAATCAAAGATTATTAAAGAAATTACAAAGCCTTGGCATACTAAAATAATCAGAGTTGGATAGAACCAGGCTTCTGAAAATAAAGATTAACATATATGGCATGTATATTCTCTTGTCATGAATACATATACCGTTCATAGTTGATATAATAATATAACTATGTTATTGTGACTTCATTGATTACTGTTGAAAGTAGGTCTTCAAGCATTGATTTCCAGTCTTTTTTTTTAAAAAAAAAACAAAAAAACAGGGACCACTCTTCAACATTGGTACCAAAAGGGTTATGAATCAGTTTTTGGTCAACTTCAGATTCAGTTTTGGTTATTTGGGGTGCTGATTCAGAAAATTGCATTGAATAGACCACATCAGCTCTAGTTTTTGTTACAGGGCATATGCCAACCATTAGTCACCATCTGCTTGCCCAAAGAAAATCATATTTAATAAGCTTCAGCACTATAAAAAGATTTCGTGAGACCAGTCGCTCTCGTTGCAGTGGTGTAGTAACAATAAGGCTGCGGACCATATTGTAGTTCTTGTGGATCACTGGTGGTCCATAGACCACAGGTTGGGAATCACTGCCTTAGAGTATATAGTATCCTGGGAAACTCAAAACAGTTTAAGGTGTCAGTGCATCAATGTGCAAGCATACTAAACCCAATAATATGTCATTTAATGCCAGTTCTTTCTCATGCTGAATTGGAAGCACTGTATTCAAATTGTAACCCATTTCAAATGTCTTTTTCCTGCTCTATTAACTATACTGAAAAGATAAAAAATGATTATGTATGTATTCACATCTAAATGAATCACCCTGTTTTGAAAAGTATAATATGCCCTCAGTATCTGCTAGAGATTGATTCCAAGACCCCCTGTGGATACCAAAATCCATGGATGCTCCCATTATATACAGTCCCATTATATACAGTGGCATAGTAAAATCGTGTCCCTTATGTTAAATACCCAAATGATGCTTTAGGGATTTAAAAAAATGCAGAAGCTCAATTGCTGTCTTGATATAACAATGTTTCCTAACATTAAATTATGCTTGCAAACCTCCTTAAAACATTTTTTCTAAGCTAATAATAAACTCTCTTAGAAATGATCTCTCTGTAATTTTTTTTCATGTCAGGAGCAACTTGAGAAACAGCAAGTTGCTTCTGGTGTAAGAGAATTGGCCATCTGCAAGGACGTTGCCCAGGGGACCCCCAGATGTTTTACCATCCTGTGGGAGGCTTCTCTCATGTCCCCACAGGAGAAGCTGGAGCTGGCAGACAGGAGCTCAACCTGTTTCCCAGATTTGAACTGCTGACCTTTCAGTCAGCAGTCCTGCTGGCACAAGGATTTAACCCATTGCACCACCAGAGGCTCCTATCTCTCTTTAATGAATACAGTTATAAGCACACAAGTATTTAATAATAATTGTTCAAATGGTTCTCTGTACTTTGTGGTGTGTTTAAATTCTAGTTTGGAGGGAAGCTGGTCACGTTTGAAAATAGCAGGGCCCAGCAACAAGGGCCAGAACATCAGCAGCAGCCGCCGCATTATCATGTGTACGTGAGTCAAGTTGTCACTGAGAAGGAGTTCCTGAGCCGTTCTGATCAGCTGCAGGAGGCCGTCCAAGCCGAAGCCTTCATCAACTACTGTCAGAAGAAAATCGATGCCGCCAGGAATGACTTTGAGAAAAACGTGTGGTCTTTCTTGAAGGTAATTTTAGAGCTTGTTTGTGTATTAAAGGTTCCCACCATCTTAAAAACCAATACTGAACAGGATGTGGTGGTTTAGAAGCCTGTTTTGCTATATTTATCATTGGTCTCAACGTAATGCATATACCAGACATGAGCAAACTTGGGCTCTCCAGGTGTTTTGGACTTGAATTCCCACAATTCCTAACAGCCAGACCCAAGTTTGCCCATGTATGGTATATACCAATCTATATATATAAATTTGTTAGGGGCATCCAACGAGGAAACAAAACTCAAAAACCCCCCAACGAAACTTAACCAAAATTCCCATGCCCATAACACAACCCACAAGGTACAAACATATCTACTCAAAATGAAAAACAACACAACAACACACTCACAAAACGGCAAAACAACAAAACTCAAAAATCCCCCAATGAAACTTAACCAAAATCCCCATGCCCATAACACAACCCACAAGGTACAAACATATCTACTCAAAATGAAAAACAACACAACAACACACTCACAAAACGGCAAAACAACAAAACTCAAAAATCCCCCAACGAAACTTAACCAAAATTCCCATGCTCATAACACAACCCACAAGGTACAAACATATCTACTCAAAATGAAAAACAACACAACAACACACTCACAAAACGGCAAAACAACTGAGCATGCGCATTGGCGCCCAGCCGCAAGTTCCCTGGTGCGCGCACATGGCCTTCCGGCCAATGTTCCCTCTGCGGAAACCATGCCCACTCCAAGCCCCGCCGCGCCGCTTCCCGCACACACACACCCCCTGCCGCACACACACACACAACCCCACACTCCATCACTCCCCCCGCCGCCGCACACACACACGCAACCCCACTCCCCCCCGCCGCCGCACACACACACGCAACCCCACGCTCCATCACTCCCCCCACTGCCGCACGCACACATGCAACCCCACTCCCCCCGCCGCCGCACACACACACACACGCAACCCCACGCTCCATCACTCCCCCCGCCACCGCACGCACACACGCAATCCCACTCCCCCGCCGCCGCACACACACACGCAACCCCACGCTCCATCACTCCCCCTGCCGCCGCATACACACACGCAACCCCACGCTCCATCACTCCCCCCGCCGCCGCATACACACACGCAACCCCACGCTCCATCACTCCCCTGCCCCAATCTTACCTCCTTTTACTTCACGCCACCTCCAAACCCCACCCCGCCCCTTCCCGCCCTGTCAAAATCTAGGAAAGACAGGAAGGAAGGAAAGAAGGACGAAAGAGAAAGGAAGGTAAAGAAAAAGGGGGAAGGAAGGAAAGTTAGAGAAAGAAGGAAGAAGAAAAGGAAAGAAAAGGAAAGATGGAAGGAAAGAAAAGAGAGACAGCAGAAAAGAAAGAAAAGGGGGGAAGGAAGGAAAGAGATAGAGAAAGAAGAGGAGAAGGAAAGATGGGAGGGAAGGAAGGAAGGAGGGAAAGAAGGAGAGAAAGAGGGAAGATTGGCCACAGCAACACATGGCGGGTAAAGGTTGTTATTTCTATTATTATTATGATGATGCTATTGTTCCTATGAGACCCTTTTAGGGGGAATGGGAGAGGTGTCAGGTCCCAGAGGCAATGCATTGCATTACTGTTATTGTTATGTTGGTGGTAAAATAAAAGGAAATAAAAAGTGAAAGAAGGAAGCAAACAGGGAGGGAAGAAAGGCAAAGGAAGAAAGGGGGAGGGAGTGAAGGAAAGAGAGAAGGATGAAACCAAGTAGTGAAAGAAGGAAAGAAAGAAAGAGGTAGAGAAGGAAGAAAGGAGAGGAAGGGGGAGGAAAAGGGGGAAGGAATAGGTAGGGACCTCTCTTTCATAATAGTCCAGATATCTACCTCAACTTTGATAAGTTTTACTATAGGCCACAGCAACGCGTGGCAGGGCACAGCTAGTACTTGTATATAATTAAACCTGATGTATGAGACAAGGGCAAATACTGGAGCCAAAATAATGGGATTTTGATATGAGACATGGATAAGCCAAGGGACATTCCACAAAAAGGGGATAGCACCATCCCCAATTCAAGATTCCCTGGCACCATGTGGGCACAATGTGCTTCTATTTTCCCGCCCAGACATTTGTTAGATTGGGGAGCGAATGAAAATGAAACTTTCTGACATTTCTCCTTTCTCCCAACTTTCAAAACAGGTGCATTTTGAAGAGGATTCACGTGGTAAATATCTGGAACTTTTAGGATACAAGAAAGATGATCTGGGGCAAAAGGTGAGTCAACTATTGTTGGCATATTGCATGCTTTTTAAAACACATATTTACGAAAACTCATGAGGTCCTGTTATGAGAGGCCTTTGCAATGTAGATGGGATGCATAAGTGTTTCCTATCACAAGTTAGAGATGTACAGTTCTCATAAAGTTTGAAGCCATGGAAAGCAATTTTATCCCATTTTTAACTGGATCAGTCATTAATCAGAAGTGGAATTGCATTAAAAAAATTAGAAAATTTATATTTGGAAGAGCAGCTATGAAGGAACTAGACATGATCCTGAAATATAAAGATATGTAAAGCAGTCTCCAAACTCTCCTGACATCCATTTGCTTCCTCTACTGAGTTGGAGAGGACCCTCAAGACACATCCATCTGTTTATTCCTTTTTGCAGATGCAACCAATCATTTTATTTTATCATTACTTACTGACTGTAAAGGGCTGGTTGGTTGGCTGTGGCTGGCAAAAGTAAAATGATTGGTTTTTAAACAGTTTATGTTCTCTTGGCTTTGCAAAAGTTGCTTATTGCTTTTCTGCCTTCTTTAGAGATCTTTGTAGATTCAATCGGTTTATTTTATATTTAGATGAAGACTGCTACAGACAGTTATTTTTGAGTCCTTCAGCCATTTTTTGGGTCCTTCAGCCATTTCGGCTAATGAGCAGCTTAGCGTTGTGGGAAATGCTAAGCTGCAATCTCTGCCATTGAGGGGCCTGGCCTTCACAAACTACAGTTACGATGGCTTTGATTAGCCACCACTTCCCTCCTTGCATTGTCGGCGGAAAGAATGAGATTTTAAAAATTCCCTTGCCTTTACCAAAGTTGCTTAATGGTTGTGAAAATTAAAATAACCTTGGGAGACATCCGAACATTATAGAATATTTCCCAAAAAAAAAGGTAAGCGGTTCAAATTCGGATCCCCCCCCCCCCCCCCCCACCTTTCCTGCATGGTTGGAAACTGCATCGGATGTCCAAATTCGTATGTTTTTTTCTGAATTTTAGTCATTTCCGAACAAACCTACCCAACCCTAGTAAAAAGTTCTAAGATGTGATTTAGGGAAGAAATGTAGGAAAGACAATACTGTGTGCATTTTTGTTGCTTCTACTTTTTGTTTTGGGTTTTTCAGTCTTGTATAAAATCTCTTGTCAGTAATGCCCAGACGAAACAAGTTATATTTTTAAAATATGCAGTAACTCATGCCTGAGATTTAGAAAAAAGGAGCTGTATGTCGACTTGCCATTATGGCAGTTAGGGGCCTTGAAAGATTGTTTCTTTCTCCAAGAGAAATAGAGCAGTCTTCTTTCCTCCTTTCAGATTACTTCAGCTCTCCATAAAGAGAGTCTTCACAGCCGAGAACCAGATGAGGTAAGAACCTAAACATAGTCCTTTTGTCACGCAAATGCATTTGGAAACTGCCACTTTGTGTCTCTGGCAACCTGCATTGGTATGGAAATGCATGAATCATCTACGCTTGTCCTCACGTTAATTTTCAGTTTATAAATTCCACATCAGGCAGTAAAGGTTCATATTATTAAAAAGGAAAGAAATCAGCCTTTAAATTTATAAAAACCAAAGCCCTAATCCTTAAACCATGTTCTTGGGAAATAACTTCTCTTTGACCTAAGACTTACTATTTGTGTGTTTCTTTTTGTCTGTGTGTTTTTTACACAAGTGTGCTGTTGTCTCCACTGCTGTGTTTTATGCTGCTGATTTTCCCCCTAGTGATGTAATGCACCTCTCTATCTTCTCCAGTTTTCTGGAAACAGTGTCTCCACTTAGTTTCCATAAAAGCATTGAGTCCTCGTTTTGTAATTAATAAAAGCTTTTAAAACGAAGGCACATTAATCCCTGTTGTGCCACTTTGGAAGAAGAAGAAACCTAAGCAGCGCAGCTAAATCTGCAGAAGAAAGTACATCAAGAATCTGAGCCATGGTTTCATCTATCAGCTTTTCTTGCAGCAGACTGTCATTTCTAACACCTAAGTAGAAGCAGTAGTTTAAAAGTGGTTAATGGCATATGCTGTGAGTGAAGAATTCTGCTGGTTCAGATCTCACCTCAAACGCACATTTATAAAAATACTGGCAAGCCTGTGTTGTCCATGTCAGCCTATTATGAAAAGCCATATTTTCAAGAGATATGAACAAGCAGTAGCAAACCTTGGGGTTTCATATTGAATATCCTCTCTTTTTGCTGAGAGGAGATTGGGTGGGTTTTTTGTGTTTAATTATTGTTATTCTCAGTTCTAAGTTCAAACACAATAAATTGTGATAAGCTTTTGTTATGGTATTGTAGTAAACCAGCTTCAGTAATTATAATTTCCAGTTGAAACAAACTATAGCCACTTTGAGTCTCCTTCGCAGACAGAAAAGCAGGGTATAAATAAACATAATAATAAATCGTTATTGATGCTGACCATGGTTTGTCAGTTAAAATAATACAATAAACTATAGGTAAACTATAGGGAGCCCCCAGTAGCACAGCGGGTTAAACTGCTAAGCTGCTGAATTTGCTGACCAAAAGGTTGGCAGTTCTAATCCGGCGAGCGGGGTGAGCTCCTTCTGTTAGCCTCAGCACCTGCCAACCTATCAGTTCGAAAATGTGCAAATGTGAGTTAATCAATAGGTACCGCTCTGGCAGGAAGGTAACGGCGCTCCATGCAGTCATGCTCACCACATGACCTTGGAGGTGTCTATGGACAATGCTGGCTCCGCAACTTAGAAACTGAGATGAGCACTTCCTCCCAGAGTTGGACACAACTAGACTTAATGTCAAAGGGAAACCTTTACCTTTACTTGGCTCTTCAATCAAGCCTTTGAGAATATTTAGCCCCTAGTTGTCCTACATAGTAGTTGCACATCCTGCACTTTTCCCCATGCCCTCTCTCCATTACTAGAGCTGGCACTTATTTTATTCCAATGTTTACAGCCCGGCCATGGTGCCAGTAATTCATTGCCATGGTTAGAGGATTGCATGTTGATTGAATCTGAATTGATGTTTTAATATGTGCATTTGTTTCATTGTATTTTATATTGTGTTCACTTTTATGTTTGTTTTAGGCACTTTTTGCCGTCTGTAAGCCACCCGAGTCCCTTCAGGGGAAGCCGGCAGGATATAAGAATAAAATAATAATAGTAGTAGTAGTAGTAGTAGTAGTAGTAGCTTCCAAACTTAGCTATGCAAGTAAAAAGGAAAGAATGGATTATATGCACAGCACCAGACCTCACTGCATCTTCTTTGTACTTGTCCTTGTTTTGCTGAAATGATGTTGAACATAATGTGTGGATATGTCAATTTTGTCAACATGAGTCCAGGCAGATCTGTCTGTGGGAATGAGATGTGAGGTTTATGTTCCAGAGTTACTCTATGGATTACCAGTGTAAATGTTTTGAAATGCTTTCACAACTTTAAAATGCTGGTTTAAACTTATGTTTGTGTTGCATTCCTCATGAGTTTAGAATGGTAGCAAGTTGAGCAGGGAACTGTTTGATCATTCACTAAAGGTTTGCTGGTGTTTTCTTTCCTCTCTTTGTGCCCCATTAGTCCCATCTTGCTCTTCCGTTGCAACTTGAGCCTCCCTTCTCCCCTTTTTAGGATGCATGCCATTTTCTCTAAATTCTGTAGCAGTTCTTGGGTTCTTTGTTTTAACTTCATACTTCTGTGATGCATTTTTGCTAAATGCATCCCAAGGTGGCTTACAATAAAGCTAGAAGCACAATTGTAAAAAGCAACAAGAAATGAAAAATTTCACAGTCTCATGCAGAGAAAGTAGCAAGATTGTCTTTACAATCTACTGAAAAGTTACGAAGGACAACACAGACCTCTTGAGGGAGACTATTCCAGCGCCTTAACATAATCACCAAAAAGTCCCTGTCCTGTATACCAGGAACGAAATGTCAGAAAGCGGAAGGGCACAGAAAAGTCTTAACTGAGTATCCTGATTATTGAGAAAAGGTATTGCAGATCCAGCTTGTGTCAGGAACTCTAGTTTCATTTGAGAAGACTGAGGAACTTTTGCCGCTCTGGATGTTGTTAGACTCTTTCCATCAGCAAGTCTGACTAATAGGGCTGTTGGGAGTGGATGTTTGCTATTATATGGAAGTCCAAAAGATCTTGATCAGACCACATCTGGTCTGGAAAACAAGCTCAATCAGGAGTGGCTTAAAGAGCTGGGCATGTTGAACCTGAAAAAGAGAAGGCTGAGAGGAGACATGTTGACCATGTATAAATATGTGAGAGGAAGTCATAGAGAGGAGGGAGCAAGCTTGTTTTCTGCTGCCCTGGAAACTAGGACACGGAACAATGGCTTCAAACCACAGGAAAGGAGATTCCATCTGAACATTAGGAAGAACTTCTTGACTGTGAAAGCTGTTCAGCAGTGGAACTCTCCCTCTGCCCCGGAGTGTGATGGAGGCTCCTTCTTTGGAGGCTTTTAAGCAGAGGCTGGATGACCATCTGTCAGGGGTGCTTTGAATGTGATTTTCCTGCTTCTTGGCAGAATGGGGTTGGACTGGATGGCCCACAAGGTCTCTTCCAACTCATTCTATGATTCTATCCCCAGCCTTGATCTGCCCCTGAATTTATATAGGCCACCATAATTTTGTTCCAGTCGCATATTGTGATTGTTGAGACTTCTTGTCTTCTATTGAAACAACTTGAACACAGCAGTGTTTATCCATGATGACCGAGTGGCCCACACAAATCCTTCTCTGTTTTTTCTTGACTCTTTGTACAGCCATTTAAATAAATGAAATTTACTCTGCCATTAAGTTATCCTCCTTTCTCCTGAACTAATCTGGAGATCAGGCAAGTAGTTCTCCCAGGATCTACGAGTCACGAAGTATTTCTTCCCTGCCTGCTGCCCCAGTGGGGTTGCCTCCCACGCATTCACTTGTCAGCACAGCTGTGGAGCACTCACATACAGTCATGTATTTTGACAGGTGTTAGTCACGCTGTGTGAGACAATTTAGAAAGAGAAGTGAAGGAAGGAAGGATTGTGCTTATTCCTACTGTAGCCGTAGGTTTACTAACATGGGAACTTGGGGAAAATATGGTGCTATTGGGATTTGCTTAACTGCACTGCTCTCTCTCTCTCTCTCTAAATTGCTGAAACATTCTTTTTTCATCTCTGAGAAAGGCTCTTGAGGCATTTGACCAGTCTGCACAAAGTGATGGTGAAGAGGGCCTGGCGGCTAAGGATCAGCACTTGGGAGAGGTATTAATTTGCTTCTGCACTTAATGGCTGCACAAGGAGATGCTTTTTCATCATCTCCTAGCTCTCAATTGCACTTGAATGTCTGTATACAGGTAATATAGATGTGAACAGGCATACCCCATTGGATATACATACATTTATATGTATCAGCAACTAGGAATTTACTGTCTGGTAGGATCTCAAAATTATCTCCATGATTCTCCTCTTTGAGAAGTGAACATTTATAGCCAGATCTCTGATACAAACCTAAGCTTCCCTCCTTAAAAGTTGCCTGTAATGAGCTGGGATTTCACGTATTGTCTACTGCATTGTTAGAGATGATATAATAAGGTGCCATTGGAAAATAGACTATGCAAATAGTCATGTTGACGGCATTGTGGATTACATGCTAAACTCTCCCCTGTATAGTGCCCCCAGAAAAAGATTTCTGAAATCCTGCCTGACAAATGGAGGTAGTAAATCTCTTATAAATTTGTTCATTTTTTCCTGAGTGATTTCAATGATCTTGTTTTGGCAGCAAAAAAGATCGGAAAGAGAGTTAGATGAAATTGCCATATTTTGCCACAGGGATTCAAAGTATTGATTTGATTTTCATGTTGGCAACTTGGAAATGTATCTAGAACTTTGAAATGTTTAATCTCTTATTTATACAAGCCTGATAATAACTGTGGTTGCTGTCTTTTGGACATTTTAGTTTTTACTGTTCTGTTTATTTTAAAACTCTTTTGTCATGGCATTCAGCTAGTAGAATAAAACATTTACTATGGATCTGCGGTGGTGCAATGGGTTAAACCCTTGTGCCAGCTGGACTGCTGACTTGAAGGTCGGTGGTTCGAATCTCTGAGACGGGGTGAGCTTCCACCTGTCAGCTCCAGTATCCCTTACGGGAACGTGAGAAAAGCCTCCCATAGGATGGTAAAACATTCGGGCATCCCCTGGGTGATGTCCTTGCAGGCAGCCAATTCTCTCACTCCAGAAGCAACTTGCAGTTTCTCGAGTTGCTTCTGACACGATAAAAAACAGGAATATAGGGGTGTGCTATGTCATGTCTCTGTGCATTTGAGACTAAAAACTATTGAGATGCTCTTATACCAAGAAAAAAAAAGTAAAACTTTATAGCATGAGCAACTATTCCAGTCACCCAAAATTTCCTCTTTGTGTCCTGGAATGCTAGGACTGACTTTTTTGTGTAGCTTGCTTCCAAGTTCCACTTTTTGTAACTATGAGAAGCCATATGACACCAGGGGGCAGCAATGCAATAACATGGCTTTTCCTCTAACTCTGCTGCATTGGCTTGGAAAGAGATGTAGAGCTCCCAGGTTGCTCACTCTCAGGAGAAACAAGGTCGGATTGATAAAACAAAGGGCTGTGCTTCTCCATTACGTTCAGCAGAATGATCCAACTGGACTGTTTTTCCACTGGCCTGCCATTATGGTTCTTTGATACTGTATCTTATCAAACTCAGAAGGTCTAATTAAATGTCCCTGGTTGATTTTGCATCAGTTGCTCTGCAAGGATGCTTCACCTTCAGAGAAAGCAAGACTGTCTTTCAGTTTTACATTCTGGCCTCAAAATTTAGGGATTCCCAGTTGTAAACCTGGGATATGGATTGTATTACTTTCTTATCTTCCTTCAAAAGGAAGCACTGGATAGTTTCGGGCATTCTTCAAAATATCTGGATATTTTAATCTTTGTCTCCACTTTCCACTTAACCTATATACTCGAGTATAAAATGACCCAAATTTAAGCCAAGGCACTTAATTTTACTACAAAAACTGAGAAAACGTATTGACCCAAGTATAAGCCGAGGGTGGGAAACGCAGCAGCTACTAGTAAATTTCAAAATAAAAATAGATACCAATAAAATTACATTAATTGAGGCATCAGTAAGTTAAATGTTTACATAAAACTATACTTTAAGATAAGGCTGTCCAACTCTGATTCAACCATTATTCTAACCTTCAATGTAAATGTGGCTACGTATCCTTTCAATAATAATAGAGTAAAATCATAAATGTAATAAAAATAACAATAATAGAGTAAAATAATGTAAATGCAATAATAACAGTAATAATAGAGTAAAATAATAAATGTAATAAAAATAAAAATAATAGAGCAAAACAATGTAAATGTAATAATAACAGTAATAATAGAGTAAAATAATAAATGTAATAAAAATAAAAAATAATAGAGCAAAACAATGTAAATGTAATAATAACAGTAATAATAGAGTAAAATAATAATGTAATAACAATAGAGTAAAATAATAATAATAATAATAATAATAATAATAATAAATATAGTAAAATAATAAATAACTTTGACTCAAGTATAAGGGGGCTTTTTCAGCCTAAGAAAAGACTGAAAAACTCGGCTTATACTCAAGTATATATGGTATTTTGGAAATGGGTGGCTTTGTAAGTTTCTTTACATGATTATTTGACAACTGTGCAATTAGCTGAATGACTAACAATCCAATTGTATGCCTGTTTCATTAAATATAAATCCCACAGAGTTCACCGGAATATATTCTAAGATAAGCATGCGTAGGATTGCAAGCCTAAATATGTACCCTTTTTGCGAGTACGACTTACTGCGAAAGAATAGGATACAAGGAATTACATTGATTTGGCACTTCATAATCTGTGTACAATAGTCGTAGCACTCTCCTTTCTGTAAGTGAGCAGTTTCTTAGGAAAATGACACATTGAAAGCACATCTCAGCTTCTCAGTGCCAGCTGTGTGCATTCTGCTGTAATTAAAAGAAAAACTAAAGTACATTAATTCTTTCTCCTTATCAGAAGACAGAAAACGAGACTGATGCCCTGCCATCCACAAAAGAAACATTTAACATTTCCGTCACCGGAGGTAAAGATAACAACAAAAACACATTTTTTTGCAGAGTATTCCAATTGCTTTGAAAGTTTAGATTTTTTTTTTTGTTTTGTAAGGCTGCAGTGGTGATCATCAGTATATGTTTGTATTTCCCTTGGTGCAGATATTGACGGCTTAATCACGCAGGCTTTGCTGACAGGGAACTTTGAGAGTGCTGTTGACCTCTGCCTCCATGACAATCGCATGGCTGATGCCATCATACTGGCTATAGCTGGCGGCCAGGAGCTGCTGTCCAGGACGCAGAAGAAATACTTTGCAAAGACACGAGGCAAAATTACCAGGGTATGTAGGTTTATGTAGTCACAACTCCCTCGTTTTATTTATGGGCATCCAGAAGAAGCAGATAATACAGAGTTCAGAGAAGCAAGTGTATTTATTTTGCACCAAGACAGGAAAGTAGAAAGCTTTCAGATCATTAATCCAGTACTGTCAATCTTGTCTTAACTACAAACACGCTCTCATTTTTTTCAAGCAGGATTCTTTCTCAGCCCTATCTGGAGCTCTCATGTATTCCCCAGTGGCGTTAAGTTCAAAGACTAATCAGACCTGACCTTCATTACGTCTGAAATCAGATGGGATTAACTGTGTTCAGTGTGAAATGGTGGAACTGATATATTAACATAAGATCAATTTGAATTTGGGGAGATATACAGTGAATTCAAATTATGGTCATTCCTCACACAAAAGAACCACTCAGGAGTTTGCTGCCAGATGGTTAGTTTAAGCACATGCACCTGTCACCAGTCACTGCACAGTGATCTCCCCCTTCTGCCTTCGCCACAATTAATATCGGTGACAGAGCATTACTTAATTAGAATCAAGACAAAGCAGAGGAGCTCACTGTGGGGACAGAGCATGAAATGCTTGTTTTTTTTCCTCTCAATTTTTTAGCCACTTCTTGCTCGATTGATCTCATTTATATGGGCACGAGGAGATGTCTGGTCAAACCATTAATATGCAAGAGTTCATGGTCTAAAACTAAACGTGCTTCTGAAATAATAGGCTGACCTTTGTGTGAATTTATGTAGATTTTTACAAACTGAAAGTCATATAAATCCATTTTTTAAACACCACATTGCAATGCTGGGTCCTCGCAGGGTGTTAAAAAAGATGCAGTCAAAATGTGACCTTCAACATGTGCTACAAAGTAGTACACTCCTTTTTGCTAATGATCTACCACCAGAGGTGGCTCTAGGTAATTTTCAACTGTAAGCAAACAGTATTTGCCCCCCCCCCCAACCAATCACTGATATATATTTTCTGTTCGTCGTGGGAGTTCTGTGTGCCATATTTGGTTCAATTCCATCATTGGTGGAGTTCAGAATGCTCTTTGATTGTAGGTGAACTACAATTCGCATATGTCAAGGTCTATTTTCCCCCAAGAGCGCCTCAAGAGCGCCCCTGGGCAAAATCAACTATACTGCAAATGCTTACTTTGCGTAATGGGTTGAGCCGCCCCTGTCTACCACCCTTCCATTTTGCTGCATACATGGGCCAAACCCTGACATACTGCAATCAAAATGAACCATGGTCATCACACTAATGTATTAGTAGTAACAGTGTCTTTTATGCTTAGGAAAACACTGCTCAATCCTATTTTATAGTCAGATTTTCATTTGTTAAGATTTTGTGTTTTTCTTGCCCAGAATCCTGACTTGATTGTTTTAAAGCAACAGTAACATCATATCAAATTTGAGAAAAGCACACTTACTTGTGTATGCATCTTTTCCTTTCCTTTTTTAGCTCATCACCGCAGTTGTGACTAAGAACTGGAAGGAGATTGTACAATCTTGTGATCTTCAAAACTGGCGAGAGGCTTTAGCTGCCATGTTGACATATGCCAGGCCAGATGAATTTGCTTCTCTATGTGGTAAAGAAAAAGGACACAAGTTTAATTTAAATACAAAGTCTTGTTTTATGTCAGTGAAATAATTTCACTCTTTCATTTCTTCAATTTATATTCTGCTTTGCTCCAAGCGTGAGGCCTCAAGCAGCTCATATACATGGGCACGTCCCATTTCGAAAATTAGCCCCCTTATTTAAGGCACTTGAGATCTAGTTTGTCAGCATGGAAACAGTGGTGTAGTTGTTATATTGTACACATCACCAAATATAACCTTGTCTCAGCTTGTTTCAGTATTCGACTATTCTATGGCAGAAAGCAGTATTAATATTGGAAGCAGGCCATTCAGAGAATGACATTATACTGTATATAGCCCTCCAGTTGTGTTGGGCCATAATTACTGGACCCTGGCCTGTTAGTGGGGGATGATAGGGTTTATTTGTTGGTGGAAGCAACCTTCTCAAGCCTCCTCTATGTGATGTTTGTCTGTTTTGTAATAATGTTTTATTAGTATGTCATTTTGTAACCTGAAGTATATGTCTTGTTTGTAGTTTGCAGTTACCTTGTCTCTATGTACTAAAGCAATGGGAGGGGCTGCGATCATGTGACTGACTCAGTGACGGTTTAGAACAGGGGTCCACAAACTTTAAACATAGGGCCAGGCCACAGTCCCTCAAACTGTTGGCGGGCCAGATTATAATTGGAAAAAAATGAATGAATTCCTATGCACACTGTACATATCTTATTTGTAGTGCAAAAAACACTTAAAAACGATAAAATAATTAAAATGAAGAACAATTTTTAACAAATATCAATTTATTAGTATTTCAATGGGAAATGTGGGCCTGCTTTTGGTTGATGAGATAGGATTGTTGTTGTGTGCTTTCAAGTCGTTTCAGACTTAGGTTGACGTGGAGAAGGCTGTTCTCTTAATTCCAATGGCAGCATAGCTTTGTAAGTCTTTAGAACTGTAGTTCAAAATGCATTCTTGTGAGAGTGTTCTCTACTCATTGTCTCCCTTTATTCACTCAATGCCATAGCTTTGAAAATCCTAGAATGCTTTATATTTTGAGAAATTATAGCCCCAACTCTTGAAAAGCAAGGTTCCTGTGTTCAACCAACAAGATAATCCAGGCCACCTTTCATTATCTCTTGATGCCCCTTCTTCTGACACCAGTGTATTAATTGGATCTGTTATAATTTTGCTCTAGATTCAGACTTAGTTGAGATAACGATGATGATGATGATGATGATGATGATAATAATAATAATAATAATAATAATAATAATAATATTGTATTTATAGGCTGGCACCATCTCCCCAAGGGGCCTTGGCGTGGCTAACATGAGGCCAAGCCCAACAATTAGAATCATAGAGTTGGAAGAGACCTCATGGGCCATCCAGTCCAACCTCCTGCCAAGAAGCAGGAATATTGCATCCAAAGTACCCCCGACAAATGACCATACAGCCTCTGTTTAAAAGCTTCCAAAGAAGGAGCCTCCACCACACTCCAGAGCAGAGAGTTCCACTGCTGAACGGCTCTCAGAGTCAGGAAGTTCTTCCTAATGTTCAGATGGAATCTCCTTTCTTGTAGTTTGAAGCCATGGTTTTGTGTCCTAGTCTCCAGGGAAGCAGAAAACAAGCTTGCTCCTTCCTCCCTGTGACTTCCTCTCACATATTTATACATGGCTATCATGTCTCCTCTCAGCCTTCTCTTCTTCAGGCTGAACATGCCCAGCTCTTTACGCTGCTCTTCATAGGGCTTATTCTCCAGACCCTTGATCATTTTAGTCGCCTTCCTCTGGACACATTCCAGCTTGTCAATATCTCTCTTCAATTGTGGTGCCCAGAATTGGACACAATATTCCAGGTGTGGTCTAACCAAGGCAGAATAGAGGGGTAGCATGACACTATGCTCCTATTGATGCAGGCCAAAATCCCATTGGCTTTTTTTTTTACAACAAAGCAAAAAGAATACAAACATACGATCATACATCAAATAAAATATAATAAAATATAACAAAAGAAAAAATAATACAAGATAAACACAGGATATAACATAAAATAACAAAAATTGATCAGAGTTGGCAGGGCCAATTACAAAGGATAAAATTGTAAAAAAGCCCTGGGTGAGATGAATAGGGTAGTATATCTGATGGGAGGTTCAGATGGAACAAACAATGGGGTTTAGTTTCACTAAAGGGTGAGATAAAGTGCATCGAAGGGCATTTTGTGCTGAGTTGGTCAACATATGGGGATTTGTTGTCTATTCCTCAAAGGCACACAGCCAGGTTTTTAGGCTCTTCTACCATCTACCATTTGAATAATCTGAAGATATGTTGTGGGCTTTTGCATCTGAATGCCCTTTCCTTCTGAATGCCCTTTTTACTACAACCATATCTTGCTACTTTATTCTGATTAGGCAAAAATAGGTTGTCTTATTTAGGTATTTCAGCAGACAGTAGTCAGGGAAAGCCATTCCATAAAGAGAAGAAGCAACTACATGAAGGCAGGAAAGTGCATTTTGATCAGCTGTTTTCAATAGTATTTCAGTGATTGGTTTTTATTGCGCCAGTTTATATTTAGCTTTTTTCTGTTTTTATTCCTCACTATAGATTTGTTGGGCTCTAGACTTGAAAGCGAAGGTGACAGCCTTTTGCAGACACAGGCTTGCCTGTGCTACATTTGTGCTGGAAATGTGGAGAAACTGGTTGCCTGCTGGACGAAAGCTCAGGATGGAAACAGTCCATTGTCTCTTCAGGTTTGTGTCATCCTTAGTTGATTCGCTTTAGCCTGGTACTAAGATTTTATTATTTCCATTTGGATAGAGCACGATAAAAAGTTTGGATGCAAACCATTGCTGTTCGATATTCCCAGTAGCTCATTCTTATCTTATAGACGGTTGTGTTGCTTTTGCTAAAGAAACGGCTACATCATTGGACTTGCTTTTTTATTCCTGCTAAATATCCAAGCATAGCGAGAAGGGGAATCCAGGGTTTCCCCAGCAGCCCTTAAGGTCTCATCGACACTGGAATCAACAGCCCCCACCTTTTGCTTTTGTATTGCACATCTGTTCCGTTCAGTATTAAGAACTTAATAAGAACAGCTTATGGACCGTTTGAGTGGGAGCAAAGCCCTGCCTAGTCCAGCAATCGCTTTCTTCCCAGATGCCATTGGGAAGCCCCAAAGCAAACAGCCCTGTCCTGTTGTTGAAGGTCGTTGATTTTCCAGCGCGAGGGAAATTATGTGAGCTACTTTGCTAATGACGTGACACCTGAAATAGAAACATAATCCTTGCTTACTCTACTCAGCAATCTGAGGGACCATTACACATCTGCAGTGCTGACGTCGAGCAGGTTTCATTCCACACAGAAAAGCCCCTGACCCAGATTGAGTGGGGCGTCACCCTTGAGGAGCAAAATAGGTGCCCACCCCAGTTGTTTGGGAGTCAGTGCATTTTTGATCAACTGATGCTGTCTTTTAAAAGGAAAATTTGTCATTTGTGTACCGAATTCAAAAAATAAATAGATCTTGAGTGAGTGTAGGTTAACTGATTACACTATTTGTGCACTTGCACAGCTCCTGTCCTTAAAGAAGTCAGATTGCTTCTGCAATTGCCACCTCATGGATTAAACCTCTGAGCTGCTGAACTTGCTGACCGAAAGGTTGATGTTTCGAATCCGGGGAGCAGGGTGAGCTCCTGCTGTTAGGCCCAGCTTCTACCAACCTAGCAGTTTGAAAACATGCAAATCTGAGTAGATGAATAGGTACTGCT
This sequence comes from Anolis sagrei, assembly GCF_037176765.1. Taxonomy (NCBI): domain Eukaryota; kingdom Metazoa; phylum Chordata; class Lepidosauria; order Squamata; family Anolidae; genus Anolis; species Anolis sagrei. The sequence continues at coordinate 17,329,427 of NC_090025.1, read as the reverse complement.
TCTGCAGGAAGGTAATGGTGCTCAATGCAGTCATGCCGGCCACTTGACCTTGGAGGTGTCTATGGACAACTCCGGCTCTTCGGCTTAGAAATGGAGATGAGCACCACCCCCCACCTCCTAGAGTCAGACATTACTAGACTTAATGTCAGTGGAAATCTTTACCTTTACCTTATTGCCACCTCATACTCTCTGTGGCTATGTACATTTGAACCGTTTTAGCAGTACCCCTTTGTTTCTTTTTTTCTTCCATCTGACATTTACAGGACCTCATTGAAAAAGTGGTAATCCTGCGTAAAGCAGTGCAGCAGACACAAGTGATGGATGGCAATGCTGTTGGTGCTCTTCTGGCCGAGAAGATGAGCCAGTACGCTAACCTCTTGGCTTCCCAGGGCAGCATTGCTGCCGCATTAGCTTTTTTGCCTGCAAATACCAACCAGGTAAATGGGGTTTTTTTGTTTTTGTTTTTTTTTCTTAATTTCATATGGTTTTGCCTTATATTAGATTGACAGTTGAAAGCCTTTTAACCACCTGATCCATTATAATAAGTAAAGTATAGTAAAATGGAAGATGAATTTGCATCATGGCCTGCACCACGGATGTCAGTGCATATAAGGGAAGACTCAGTATGAAAGCCAACCAATAACTGGGCTTGTTGGAAATACTGTCACTGTAATTGTGCTGCAATGGTTCACAATACACCTCCACATGTCTTTATGAAGAGCATTTTTGTCTTTGTTGCTCTGACAATTTTCCACCTTGACTTAACTGGAAAGAATTCATCATTTTTTTCCAGATTTCTTAGGTTGTTGTTGTTGTTGTAAGTATTAGTATCTTGCTTTTTCTCTCTTGAAAAAGAGGCTCAAAGTGTCTTACAGTAAACTAATACAATGCAATTTAAGACTTAAAATATACAAAATTTTATATGTCAGAAATATTAAAAATTAACTAGTTATTTTTAATTACAAAAATGTGAGTCAAGTACTGAGAAAATGGATGCAATGACTCAGCAAAAGCTGTAGTTCTATATAAGCAGGTGTGCCTGTAGCTTAGCCCTCAGTCTGAGAGATCCCTCAGTGTTAGCAGACCTCAGTGACAGAAGCCTCAATACAATAGGCCTCAGTCTGAGGTAGCTGTCAGTCTGTGAGAGGTCTCTGGAAGAAGGGCCTCAGTGTGTTAAGTAGGCCTCAGAATGAGTAGGCCTCAGTGTGAGTTTGCCTCAGTGGGAGAAAGGCCGCAGTCTGAGAGAGCCCTCCATGTGAGAAGGCCTCAATGTGAGTAGGCCTGGTGTGAGAAGCTTCGGTGAGGAAGCTCAAGTGTCAAGGCTGCTCTTTGTAAAAAGCTACTGTGTGATGCTCCTGTGTAACTTTGGTGTGAGAGGAGGCTCTGTGAAAGCTAAGCTGTTTAGCAGCATGAGAAAGAAGCCCAGTGTGAAAGCAAAGAAGGATGTATAAAGAACTTTATTTGTGTTATGGAAACCTTGTTTTTGTACATAGTACAACCATATTATTTTGCTATAAAGAAAAGCCTCCTATGGAAGAGATAACATTGGTCTGTGTGTTTTTGTTCTTTTTATCACTTTCGGGCTACTGGTGCTTGGTCATGCTGCTGCTAATAAGTTACTCTGCTGTGCATTTATGAGGAGGGTCTTTTGTTAATAAGCCCACTCACCCAACAGTATATATGAGATGCTGAAAGTCTTTGATACTTTGGTGATGGGCTAATAAGGTTTCTTCTTAGTTACTGAATAAAGAATGCATAAAGTATACTGTCTGAAATAAGCTACTCGAAGTTATGTTTCCCTCTAGAAGTTAGGATTCCAGAACGCAGCATGACTTCTAGACTCTGTGTTTGTGTGTAAATAATTCCTTAGGTTGTTGTAGGTTTTTTCGGGCTATATGGCCATGGTCTAGAGGCATTCTTTCCTGATGTTTCGCCTGCATCTATGGCAAGCATCCTCAGAGGTAGTGAGGTTGCATCTATGGCAAGCATCCTCAGAGGTAGTGAGGTTGCATGTATGGCAAGCATCCTCACTACCTCTGAGGATGCTTGCCATAGATGCAGGGGAAACGTCAGGAGAGAATGCCTCTAGACCATGGCCATATAGTCTGAAAAAACATACAACAACCCAGTGATTCCAGCCATGAAAGCCTTCGACAATACAAATAATTCCTTGTTTTGTGGTTTGCAGCCAAATGTTGTACAATTGCGGGAGAGAATTTGTAGAGCTCAAGGAGAGCTTCCGAGGGGCCCAGAGACCCCCAAAGCATCTTATGAGAGACAGCCTGCAGCCAAAGGAAGAGGTGGGCCTCCAGCAGGCCAGATGCAGATGCCGCAACAAATGCCTGCTCAACAATACTATCAGCAGGTAATTCTTCAGCAGAAATGCTTAGTCTTGGGATTGTGACACAGTTGAATGATTCTGTTGGATGATCTGCATGAAGAGCATCATAAAAGGCTTTTGTGTGTATTTTTTCACTTTGTAGATATGTTTCTTGCACTCTTGCACTTCCTTGTTGTTTTTTCTGTATCATTCCTTGGATTTCATTTACATTTATCCTGCTCTTTCCACTCAGAATAAGCCAGCTATTTTTCTTTCCCGATCTTGTACTCCTTTGTCTGCCAGGATATTTGACCAGTAGCTCTGATAGCAAATCTATAACTTAGTTACTGTACCGAGTACTCCATTTACATTAGGCTTGTAAAAAGTCTATTGAATTCATTGCCTCTGGTGAGCAAGAATCTTCTTACAGGTAACCAAACAGGGAAGTGTTTACAAACTTATAAAAATATTGTCCTTTCTGGGTTGCTGTGAGTTTTCCGGACTGTATGGCCATGTTTCAGAAGCCTTCTCTCCTGACGTTTCTCCCACATCTATGGCAGGCATCCTCAGAGGTTGGGGGGTCTGTTGGAAACTAGGCAAGTGTTGTTTATATATCTGTAGAATGTCTAGGGTGGGAGAAAGAACTCTTGTTTTCTTCAGGCAAGTGTGAATGTTGCAGTTGGCCACCTTAATTAGCATTGAATAGCCTTGCAGCTTCAAAACCTGGCTAGTTGTTGCCCGGGGACCATACAGCCTGGAAAGCTCACAGCAACCCAGTGATTCCGGCCATGAAGGCCTTTGACAACACACTGTCCTTTCTTTCAGGGTGGTATATCAGCCACAATTAACTAGCATGGATGTTTTTGAGCAGATGGTTACTGAACATTTTTCTAGCTAATAACTTTGGTAAGCTTATTTGTGAGGCTGCTGTGTGTGTAGTAGTAGTAGTAGTGAATTTTCTGTGGTTCATAATACATAACAAGCACTAGATCAGGCATGGGAAAACTTTGGCCCTCCAGGTGTTTTGGACTTCAACTCCCACAATTCCTAACAGCCTCAAGCCCCTTCAGCTTAAGCGGCTGAGGGGGGAAAGGAAGGGGCCTAAGGCTGTTAGGAATTGTTGGAGTTGAAGCCCAAAACACCTGAAGGGCCAAAGTTTGCCCATACCTGCATTAGATGCTTGTGTTCATCTCTTCTTCCTTAGCCGTATCCACATACTGGCATGATGAGAAGGAGTGCTAGATAAGACTGCTAAAATAAGACAAAGTAGCTCAATTTTTCCCTACCTGCTCTGTACCTCTTTGATTTTCAAGCTAGTTGTTTGTCTTGACTTACCTCATTGACTCCAATGTAATTAGCACTGGAAGTGAAGCATTTCTTAGTTAAGACCTTGCCAACAGGTCAAGGGAAAACGTATGTAGGAAGAGCCATTTTTGGTTGCTATAAGTCAGTGTTTCTCAACCTGGGGGTCGGGGCCTTGAGGAGGTCATGAGGGGGTATCAGAGGGGTCATCAAAGACCATCAGTATTGTCTGTTTGTCATGGGGGTTCTGTGTGGGAAGTTTGGCCCAATTCTATCATTGGTGGGGTTCAGAATGCTCTTTGATTGATAGTGAACTGCAAATCCCAGAACTACAACTCCCAAATGTCAAGGTCTATTTCCCCCAAACTCCACCAGTGTTTACATTTGGGCATATTGAGTATTTGTGCGAGGTTTGGTCCAGATCCATTATTGTTTGAGTCCACAGTGCTCTCTGGATGTAGGTGAACTACATCTCTAAAACTCAAGGTCAATGCCCACCACATCCTTCCAGTATTTTCTGTTGGTCATTGGAGTTCTGTATGTCAGGTTTGGTTCAATTCCATCATTGGTGGAGTTCAGAATGCTCTTTGATTGTATAACTATAAATCCCAGCAACTACAACTCCCAAATGACAAAATCCCCCCTCCCAACCCCACCTGTATTCAGATTTGGGCGTATTGGGCATTTGTGCCAATTTTCGTCCAGTGAATTAAAATGCATCCCGCATATCAAATGTTGACATAACATTAGTAAAATTACAGTTATGAAGTAGCATTGAAAATAATGTTATGGTTGGGGGTCACCACAACATGAGGAACTGTACTAAGGGGTTGTGGCATTAGGAAGGTTGAGAACCACTGCTATAAGCTTTTGTACCAGTACACTGTATGCTGAAAGGAAATGAAAGTGTGCATAAGTCACACAGGAAATGTTAGGTGGGACAGCCTATTAAAGCAGCATTCAGTAGACTGTAATTAGTCTTGAGAGCAATGAAATGGTTATTAGTATATAAAAGAGCTTGCAGAAAAAGACAGAGGTGGGGAAGGGAAAAGAAATGTTTCCAATGACAGTAGGAATTGTACAATTACTTCTACCTGTTTAATACATACCTTGGAGACATCAGAAGGAAATAATGGAATGAGACTAGTTTAATAATGATGTTTCAGTGTTCACATTTTGGGATTAATTCAAGAATATCATTAGTTCCCAAGCCTTTCTGCGTGCAGTAATATTTCACATGAATGCCTTGCACTGATAACACAGTGGCTGACTTCAGATCAATACTTTTCAACCGTGACCTTTTGAAGGACACCACTGTAGAAAATAGCTCTATTAAGAATGAAGATGAAGCAAGTAACAAGCTTCCTTTGTATCTTTTGTATTTCTCACTGTGAAAGAGGGCCACAGAGGCACACCATACCTGTGTGAAAGAACCTTTTATGAAACAAAAACTAGGAAAGGATGGCTCTTAAATATGCAAATGCTAAAGTGGCACAATTTAGAGCCTTTTCAAGGAAGTTAGGCTAAATCCTTATAGGTATACCTCAGTTAAAAGAGTAGATGTGTTTTTAGACATTAACAGATGATTTCAGCAGCAGGAATAGCATGTAGAAAATCGAAATCAGTTGTTGCACACAAAAAAGAAGAGTAAGTCAACAAGCAAACTTTCCATTCAAAAATATGATAATATGCACACATTAAATGGAATAAACAGGTCAGATGATCCTAACATTGGGGGGCCCCAGTGGCACAGCGAGTTAAACTGCTGAGCTGGTGGACTTGCTGGCCGAAAGGTTGGCAGCTCGAATCCAGGAGCAGGATGAGCTCTCACTGTTAAGCCCAGCTTCTGCCAATCTAGCAGTTCGAAAACATGTAAATGTGAGTAGATCAATGGGTACTGCCTTGATGGGAAGTTAACAGCGCTCCATACAGTTATGCCTGTGATATGACCCTGGAGGTGTCTACGACAATGATGACTCTTGGGCTTTTTTTTTGGTCATGTCAGGAGTGACTGCAAGTCGCTCCTGGTGTGAGAGAATTAGCCGTCTGCAAGGATGTTGCCCAGGGAATGCCTGGATGATTTGATGTTTTAATCCTTGTGGGAGGCTTCTGTCATGTCCCCGCATGAGGAGCTGGAGCTGATAGAGGGAGCTCATCCGCCTCTCCCCGGATTCGAACCTGCGACGTGTCGGTCTCCAGTCCTGCCGGCACAGGGATTTAACCCACTGCGCCACCGGGGGCTGGCTCTTTGGCTTAGAAATGGAGGTGAGCACCTCCCCCCCCCCCCCTCCGAGTTGGGCACAACTAGACATAATGTCAGGGGGAAATCTTTATCTTTACCTAAACCTAGAATTAGTAAACAAAACAGTTTAATTCTTTAGAAACCACTTGGAAATTTCTTCCAAAACACATCCAACGATGCTTTCTTCTTTGCTCTCTGTTTTGCTGATCATACATGTAAGGGGATTCTGGAAGAAGTTACTGTTTACCTTGCCTGTTATAAACAAGCACAGCTGCAGTCACATCAGTTGGAGGAAAATCCCATTCTTTTGGAGTTTCCTTGTGTTGTTTACTGCAGACATACTGTAGCAACCCAACTCTGAAAAATATTTATTTCTGAATCCCTTTATACCATCTTCCAAATTCTGATTTATTTTTTGTTTTCTGTTTCTTCATTGTTTTGCAAAAAGCAGTTTCTTTGTCAAAGGCTTTGTTAACTGAGCTTTCCCAAATTACCATTGTTTAAATGAATTATATAGGACTAGTTTCTCTAATCTGGCACCCTCAAACTCTATTGGACTCCAACACTCATTATCCCCAGCTAGAATGGCAGTGTCCCCATCCAGAGCTTTTTTCATCCATATGGTTGTGGATTATGTGTATTGTGGGCCAACATTTCACAATAGCACCAGTTTGAAGAATGCAGTTTAAAACATTCTCTTTTTACCAGCTTTAATGAATTTTAAATGTTACTGCTATAATCTCTTAACGGTCTTTATTCTGGCCCTTGATTCTCCCTGGCAGTAATTGTGATGAGATTGTAATTTTGGATAGAAGCTGCCTTGGGAATCCTTTTTAATGACCAGAAGATGTTACATAACTATTTGCATAATTGAAATATGATAATACAAAAGTATATTGCTATTGTAGAAATATTAGTAGAAAGAAATAAGCATACCATTACAAGTGAACAAAAGAAAACACATTTAGTCTCCTTTTCCTCTTCACTTACATAAGTCAAATTTTGGAGGGGAATGACATTATCACAGCAAATGTGTATTCCTAAGTTAACATTTGCCAAGATAATGTTTGAATACAGAGGAAAGGGCAGGTAGAGCTGAAAGAGATGGATATGTTTACCATGTTAAAAAAAAGATGAGGACGGAAGCATGACAGCTGTCTTCAAATATTTGAAAGGAGTTAATAGAGAAGATTCAGAAAATGTGTTTTCTTTTGCTGCAGTAGCCAGGCTAGAATCAAAGAATGGAAATTGCAGGGGTAAATTTTCATCTAGCCATCAGAGGAGACTTCCTAATTATGCCTGTTTTGGGAGACCATGGGTTCTCTGGGGTATTTAAGCCCAGATGACTATGTCATAGGGGTACTCCTTTCCCCTTTTGCATTGCAATTCCTGCTCTGAAGGTTAAGCTTTTGGGAAATGGCATTCATAACCGTTTGGAGATCATAACCTTTTGGAAATGCCAAAAGCAAAGAGCCAAAAACCCATTTGAGTGGAAACTTCTCAAGTGGTATACAACCAGATGTCATTATGCAAGGCAATTTGGATTTCAGTTGTTAGACTGATATCCCGTTGTCTCTGATCTGTTAGGAAAGCAGAGAACAATGCTTCAGAAGTGTTTTTCAGTTGCCCCAAAATACATAACTTATCAGTCCAGTTTCAGATATGTTTGATATAGTCTCTGTGTGCAAATGGCACAAGACACCTCTTTTACAACAACAGCAGGCATGTGTTGGTCTGAGCAATCCCAAAGTCTAATGGAGTCTGAGGTCTGAGCAGTCTCAGAGCTTAGTCATGTGGTCTGCATCCCCTCCCACAACTTCTCAGGAAAACATAGAGCAAAGGAAATAAATCTGCATACCAGAACATACAGTGCATAGAATAAGTGAGCAACAGGATTATATACAAACAAATCACTAGGGGAGTCTTGAAGAAGGATGTAATTTCCAACATAGGCCAGAAGACCCTGTAGTCCCTGCCAACCCTATCATTCTCTGATGGGAGAGATGGGTCGTTAATAACCCTGTGCTTACAAAAATTCCTAAGATCTGTTTCCATGAAATCTGCTTCACTTCCAGTTTGGAATGTTTCTGATGGACAAATGACTAAAAAACAAATACAAAGGGGAAAACAGTCATCTAGGAAAGGGCTAATCACTTTTTCACTTTATCTGTTAGTTCTCCCCTACAGATTATCCTTCCATCCCCATCTTTTTTGGTAAATATAGATTTGGAAGTGTCAGGTGGCTCTGTTTAACATGGTGCAGATCAGGTTTAAAGTAACAAGAGTAACCCCATAATAAAGTTTTAGTGTTGGCTGCCATAGTACTGTGGCTATCAGGAAAGCTTGATTGTCTTTGAACATATTATCACAGGCCAGTGTAGTACAGTGTAATACTGAAAGCAAACCAATGGGATAACTTCACACAGAAGAGAGGAGACCATTCATGATCTCATACCTTTGAAAACCATGGTTTGCATATTACCTAATCCACTGGATGACTTTGGTCACTCTCAGTCTCATAGGAAGTCTAAGGCAAACCCCTCAGGGGAAAAATCTTGTTATGGTAGGTTCACCAAACTTCAGAAATGACCTGAAAGACACAGCAGCAACAACAGTCTATATTTGAGAACATGTTTCAGGTTGGAACAGCAAAATCAAAGATATATATTTGGAAATGCACCAGTCTGCAGGTAGAAAATTGAGTAATTTTTGAGTCTTTTTAAAATGATCTGCCTTGTTTATCTTAAGTAATCTCCCATTGTTTCTTGATTGTATAGAGTGTATGTATCTTATTCTCACGCCCCTAATTTAATACTCTAATTCCAAATCAACTGCTATCGGGCATAGACCACTCTCTACTCCATCCTAATTTTTGCATGAAGATGTGATTTCTTTCCTTGCCTCCTTTCTCTTTCTGTATGTGTGGTTGTTCACAATGCACGATACAATCCTGTGTTAAAGTCTCGGAACTGATATTCCTCTGCAAGCATGTTGCATAAAGATTATTATTGAGGAGAATTCCTGCTTAATTCTGGCACCAGGCAATTTTGCAAAGTGGTGTTTTGGCATTGAGAGTGTTCTTAGTTGTATAAGAAGTGATGCAAGACTTGAGAACAATATGATTGTTAATATGAGATTAATAGCATGATCAGATGTCTTTGTGACCTTTTTAAGCCACAGATGGATGTTTGCCATCTTTCACTTGCTGCCTTGTCTGTGCTGCTTGGCTCCTTCCTAGCTTGCCGCGATTGAAATCTTAATCCTAATTACTAGGTCGCATGAAAACCAGAAAACATTGTTTAGTTTTGATAGACTTTTGAGCTTTCTAGCTATTTAAAACCCTTCGGGATTTCCCCATTTTTATTTTTTCCATGATTGGTATCTCTCTGTTTAATTCAGGTTAGAGTTGCCCCTACTGTCACTACCTGGAGTAACAAAAACCCCACTGCCCTTCCCAGCCATCCTTCTGCAGGGACACAGGTATAACATCACTTATTCCTCTTTGAGCAGAACCTGCTCTTATATACCTTTAAAAAATACAGACACTTGCACACATACCTTCATGCACCACCATTTACCTTTTTTTATTACATAAAATAAGTTTAATATCCAGTGGGGGTGCACAGAGGTCATGGTGCATCCAACTGTTCAGGGGGAGGCGAGCAAAACACATATAGGGAGCCATGGCCCAGAGAATGAACAAAACCAGAAGGAAAGGGGAAAGGTAAATCATAAGGGAAACCATTTACTTTTTTTACACACTTTCTAATTCTCAGTGCATCCCCAGGCTGTCTGGGAGGCAGCTACACATTTCTAATTTGATCAAGTCTGATTTTGCTGTTGCTCATATTGCAAGGAAACTCTCAGAATCCTGAAAGAAATGCAAGCTGGCTTCATGAATCCAATTTTGAGTTCCAGCAGTAAACACTGTAGCCTCCTTTGGGGAAACAGATGGGCTAAAATAAAATAATATGCCTTCCCTACCCTCTGATTTTCGTCCCTTATTGAATAAATGGATCACCCTCATCAAACATCTTGAAACAAATTACCACCTCCCTCCCTGCACCCTGTCCATGTAATGAATTCAGAGTATATCACATATTATTTTCACCCAAGATGTTGCAGGTTGATATACCATCTTGTTAGTTACCTGTTACATAGCCTGTCCTTACATTCAAAATTCATGTTATGTGGTTTGGTAAATGATGACATGGAACAGGTGGGAAGTTGAATGAAATTATATACAGACTGCTGGATGCTTTGGGATCAGACTGCTCATCTTAGAATATCCTAAACCCATGGTAGTATTTTGCTACCAAAGCAAATGTAACCTTTTTAAAAGGGTGTTTCCTCCATTTGTTTCCCAGGGAGAAAATCCCCCTCCTCCAGGATTTGTCATGCAAGGGGCTGTTAATCCCAATGTACCACCACATCAGCCTGCACCTCCTGGTTACAACATGTACTCACAGGTGGGGACACGGCCGCCTTATCCACAACGTAAGTAGCAGCAGTTTTGTTTTGTTTTTTTTTTTGCTCTGATTGAGTTGCAGACTTGGAAGATAGTGCTTTCTTTGAAGTGCCCTCATATCCAGTAAAGTGAGGAAAGCCAAGTTGGTGGGGAGAACTCAGCCCTCCAATCAATGTTCCCCTATCAAATGTTGATCAAAGTGTTATTCAAAATCAATCCAGATTTTCTTCTTGAAAAGAAATCATATTCAGGGTATAAGAAACAAAGAGATCCCACCTTCATTCTCCATCTCTTTTTAGGTCTTGTTTGTAATATGTAGATATAGGTATTTCCTCCTAAGTAAAGTGACCTGAACAATCTTTGCAACTGTGCTCTGGGTGGTAAGTAAGTAAGGAAGGAAGAATTTGGTACTAAAAGCAAGACTGATTCGGGATGAGTGTGCCAGCCAGCTTGTGCCACAGGGGGCTAAATGGATGAGACTTGGGGGAAAGCTCTCTCTGATTCATCACATTGATTATGTGCCTTAAGTGTACAGTAGTGGAGTTGTAATAGCCTACTTTAATTCCATCCCTTGATGAGGTATCCCACATGAAATCTTTTTTCCCCTTTGTATCTCTGAAGGTGGGTGCCCCAAGAGAAAATCTGCTTTCATGAGTACACCACCAAAATTGTTGACAAACCATCTCACTTTTGTGAGTTTTCCAGGCTGTATGGCCATCTTCCAGAAGCATTCTCTCTTAATGTTTCACCCACATCTATGGCAGGCATCTTCAGAGATGTGAGGTCTGTTGGAAACAAGCCAAGTGGGGTTTATATATCTGTGGAATGTCCAGGGTGGAAAAAAGAACTCTTGTCTATTTGAGGCAAGTGTTAATGTTCAATTGATCATCGTGATTAGCATTGAATAGCCTTGTAGCTTCAAGGCTTGGCTGCTTCCTGCCTGGGGGTGTCCTTTAACAAGAGTTCTTTCTCCCACTCTGGACATTCCACAAATATATAAACCCCACTTGCCTTGTTTCCAACAAACCTCATAACCTCTGAGAATGCCTGCCATAGATGTGGGTGAAATGTCAGGAGAGAATGCTTCTGGAACATGGCCACTATGGGTATTCCCCAATTGATATTTAGCTCTGCTCAATTTCAGATTATATTCTGTGCCTGGTTTTCTCTTGTGGGTGGGATCATTGTAAGAAACTTTCTGTAATTAAGAAACTTTCTGTAATTCTATTTGCATGGTCAGATGACTACCAAATGGGAGTTTATATTTATTAGGACTCAAAGTATTTGCAGTATTAAACAACTTCAGGTGGTCCAGAATGCGAAAGCCAACAGGGCCAGTTGTGAGGTGTGCATAACTCCCTTGTTAGGACAGATTCACTGACTATCGATCTGTTTCAAATTGTGACCAACAAAGCCTGTTACGATTTGGGATCAAGCAGTTTGAAAGACCCTGTTCTCAGCTGATAATATTTTAGATCTTCAGAAAAGTCCTTCTAGTTTCAGTTTGGTACTCCTGCCCAAGAGAAGTACGGCTCCCTTTCTCTTTATGATCTTTACACCAGCAAACTAGGGCTTTTTTGTTCAAACAGCACTTTGGTATTTCAGCCCAGTTTATTGTTGGTGAGTGTTTAGACTAGTTTCGGAGCCTTTGTTTCTTTTGATTGCTGTGTGTAAATCTGATTTCGTGTGTTAACTTTATTTGCTATTATGAGAGACATTGCATGGAATTTGTGGACACTTTATAAATTTATAAACTTTATAAATGAATGTGTCTTGCTAAAAAAAAGCCTATAGCACCAATTTTATTATAAAGCCCAACCATGTCTGCAGGCTTGGTAAACTATATTTCTGCATCCAGGTGTGTTGCCTGGAGAATTGCATGCCCTTCTTGTATAGTCATCCTATAAAGCTTTGTGTTTTATGAGAAGAGCAGACTATAAATACTTTTAATAAGGCAACTGTGGGGTATGTTTTCCCCCCAGACATGTCCCAAGTGCATAGAATGATTTGCTTTACCTTCTCTGCAAGACACAAAAGATAGTGTCTTGCCCAGTGGGATTTATAAAGGAGCCGTCCAGGTTTCTAGCCACCTCCCTTTCAAACTCAATTCTTGGTTCCCCAGTTCAAACCCAACTACATTGGTTTCTACTAAGGTTGACTGTTGTCTCCAAGATCTTCTTAGAAACATTAAATTAAGTAGCTGTAATCTTGTGATACTCATTTTATTACTTTCCTCATTTCCCTCTCCCTCATCAGTTATTAACTAGGATACTTAAAAGGCGACCCATTTGTATATCTGAAGACTTTGATGCAGTGCAGTACAGAGTGGAGATTTTTCACCAGGAGCCAAAAATGATCAACCCACCATTCATGGCTATATTTTTTTAAAAAAGAAATAGCACTCAGGAACTGTCTAAATTCTAAGAGATGGATACATAATATTTATGTATTTATTTATTATTCAAACTTATATGCTGCCACTCCCCTGGGGCTCGGAGCGGCTTACAAGAACAGGCTAAAATCTAACACAACTTAAAAACAATTTAAAACAATTTAGAAACAATTTTAAAACAACAATATCAAAGATCAAAGGCCTGTCGAAACAGGTATATCTTACATGCCCTGCGGAAAGCTGATAGGTCCTGCAAGACACAGACTTCAGGTGGCAGAGTATTCCAGAGTGATGGTGCCACTGCTGTAAAGGCTCTGCGTCTGGTTGCTGTTAGATGCAAGGTCTTGACACTGGGAATTTCCAATAAATCTTGTTCCTCAGAACGGAGGGATCTCTGGGGTTGGTAAGGGGTGAGACAGTCCCTCAGGTACATTGGCTCCAGACCATATGTGTTTTAAGTGGTGTTGCTTTAATATTCTGCCTTGAGATTAATTTCAGTTTGCTTGTTTTTTAATGTTAATAAGGAACTAAGCTAAAATCTATTATCTAGAGCAAGCACGGGCAAACTTCAGCTCTCTGGGTGTTTTGGACTTCAACTTCCAGAAATCCCAGCCAGATTACCTGCTGTCAGGAATTGTGGGAGTTGAAGCCCAAAAGATGTGTTGGCTGAAGTTTACCTATGCCTGATCTAGAGTAGTAGTTCTCAATGTTTGGTCCTCCAGGTGTTTTGGACTTCAGCTCTCACAATTCCTAACATTTGGCTAGCTGGCTGGAATGTCTTTTGAGTTTGAAGTCCAAAACATCTGGAGGACCAAATGTTGAGAACCACTGATCTAGAGTAATTTAATGCATCCTCTCTCAGGAATATTGTGATCTAGCGATACGATTGAGCCCTCACTCTTACTAACAGACAATTCTCCCTTTTCTCCTCCAATGTAGCTTGTCAGCCACCACAGCAGTATTCTTACGGAACAGGGGGACCGTCGCTGTATCAGCCTCAGCAGCAACCTCTTGCTCCTCCTCCTCCGGCTTCTGTCTCTTACGCTAACCCCAACCCTCCTTACATGTCCTCTAATCCTCCCAGTTCTATGCCTTCTTCCTTATATTCAGCACAACCCCAGCTTTCTCCAACGACCTTGAATCCGAATTCTCCCCTTCCTCCACCTCCTCCTCCTTCTGGTGCCTCCTTCCAGCATGGCAGGCCAGGAGCTCCAGTGTCTTCTATGCCGTATGCACTGCCACCTGGACCCACAGGTACAGAGCCTGCAACCAGTGAGCTCGCTGCATCCCAAAGAACAGGTCTGCGCTTGCAAGGGGCCATTGTTTTGCATTTTGGAACGGGGAGGGGGGGGGATACATCTATTATTATTATTATTATTATTATTATTATTTATCATTACTAATATTGCTGCTGCCTGCGTGTATGCATTATGTCACTCATATACCTCATTTAGGTTTGCTTTTGTATTTATAAAAGTGTATCCAATCTCTGCCCAGCCTTATAACATCAAGAGCTTGCTTGTTCGCTCTTGAAACCACCTAACTCAAGGTTGAAACAAATACAACTAAAAGTATACATCACGCAAAAACTAAAAGAATAACTTCCACACAAAAAAGTATTAGAATACCCAAAAGTCATCACATATAGAAAGCAGATTCTCAAGCTAGTATGCAAATTTTTTAAAAGTTTTAGCATCCATCCTTCTCTCTTGCTTAGATACTTTCATTTCTGAGCAGGCTTACTTTCAGTATACCTGTTGGTTAAAGGGTAATCTAAAAACTTGTTAGTTGGAGTTAAACTATGGATCTCACCAAATAGATTATGATAGGTCCTCCTGGTGGTGCAGTGGGTTAAATCGCTGAGCTGCTGAACTTGCCGGCTAAAAGGTCGGCAATTCAAATCGGGGGAGCAGGGGGAGTTCCCGCTGTTAGCTCCAGCTTCTGCCTACCTAGCAGTTTGATAACATGCAAATGTTTGTAGGTCAATGGGTACAGCTTCTGCGGGAAGGTAACAACGCTCCAAGCAGTCATGCCGGCCACATGACCTTGAAGGTGTCTATGGACAACACCGGCTCTTCGGCTTAGAAATAGAGATGAGCACACACACACACACACACACACACCCCAGAGTCAAGCATGATTAGACTTAATGTCAAGGAGAAACATTTACCTTTAATGTTAAACATTCTTAATTCTGAAGAATATTATATGATGCAGTCTTATCAGTCCCTCTTTCTATTTATTGCAAGCTGTATTCCCCCCTCCCATTTGCAGTTTAGAAACACTTTAAGTTGTACTTTTTCACTTTCCCACAAACTAAACAGAAGCATGTGTGCATGACTAGAATGTTTACTCATAGATGTAATGTGAGCATGGCATGAAGACTTGAGTATCATAGAACAAGGAGCTACTGTGATCTTGCTTTGTATTAATGTTTTTGTCTTCACCAGCTTTGAATGCATGGTAACAGACCTGTTTCTTTATCAATGCTGTTCAATTCTTCTTTTCTCTCCTTTTCTTTTAAAAAGTCTTAAGAAATGAACATTTCATAACAGAAAGACATAGATATTATATATATTTTAGAGATAATGAGTGTTCTGTTTATTTTGCTAGATGATGCAAGGAAAAAGAAAACTGGATTAATGTTTTCACTGAAATGATACTGTTTACATAGAAACTGACTTTTCAAACAAACAATTTTCTTTTTGAGGGGAGGCAGAGGGAAAAGCAGATTAGAATGCTTGGGGTATTCACTTTGAGAATGTAGAGCATTTCAAGTCATCCTGTAAGGCAAACTAATAGCAGAAAGCTTCTTGCCTTGGTGGACAGATGCTTTCAGCTTGTAGATGGCCTCTTAAAAGCTGATCAAAGCTACAACCCTGTGCATGTTCCCTGGGATGAGATTTGATGCAAACTGAAGACAAATAGATCATATAGCCAATGTTGCTGGGTTGTCCTATAAGAACATCCACCAAATGGACAGAGTCGGTTGTTTCATAAAAAGATCAACAAGGTTTCAAGGCCAATTATACTCAGATTAATATTGAATCTACAGCTCTGTCCTCTCATCACTCCCCCCCCCCCCATTCAGTTCATGGAAGAGTTAGTATTTGGTATTATAACTTCTAGAATCTCCTAGCCAATAGTGCCATTGATTGGCCGTGCTAGAAAATATGATGTTCTGGGAAAATGTGATGTAAAACATTCACCTTTCTGATCTGATAGAGATTCATCTTGTTTACATGATTGATGGGGATAGTCTGAAAATTTCTGTCCAGGGCTGATAAAACGTGGCTCCAGTAAGGCCTTGGGCACCCATATGTGCAGATGGGGCTTCTTAAGTACCTAAGGATCAGTTACCTGATTTCTTTCTGCTCTACTTCCACGTGGATCTGTATATCTTACGCTTTCAAAGCATATCACTTATGGCCCTTATCAAATAACCTGATTACCTTCCCTGTCAGCGATGTGATGTTTCATTCACGGTAGCAGTTCAACTCTGAACAAAACTGCCCATTAGCCAAGTGCCCAATGTTGATCCGAAACTTGAGATAGCCTTGACTTTGAGTGAAAGTCTAACACTGAGTGAAAGTCAAACATATTGCCCTGAGTCTCTTTGGGGAGGCAGGGCAGAATATAAATAAATAAAGATGATGATGATGATTGCCTTGCCACCTCCTTAGTTTCTTCTCTGAACAAAAAAGCTCCCAAATACAACAGTATCGGTGCAGAACCCATGAACTCACCATTTGGAGGCCAAAACATTTCTGAACTCAGTGTTTGGAAGAGAGGGCCAAGCATTCGGTACAGGAAATTTTCTTCTCCAGATGAATCCAGAAAGAGTGGTAATTAGGTAGCCACCAGCCAATCACATTTCATCTACTGCTGTTTGATTTAGTTTTACATTTTTATCACTTCTATCCATGAATCTCCAGGCTGAATCTATAGGGTTATCCACTATTGTGCACTTGAGATGACATTAAACCGAAAGAGGCCTCCCATTTTGCTTAATCAGAAATTTCAAACAGCCTGACAATTCACTACAGTAATTGTCCTTAACCAAGTCCCTAAAGAACCATAGGGAAACAAGCCACCGCTCTGAGGATACACTATTGTCACTAAGATTCTGTTCACTGAGAAGATGCTGAAGTCACAAGTGAGAATTTTTTGAGTGATGTTTTGTTTTCCATTACCAGTCTTCATTTCAATTAAAAGTTGACTTTTGGGCTGGATGCAATCAATGGTGAAGACTGAGGTGTCTGGGACACTATCCCCACATAACTCTGGAGTGTGTCTCCATGTTTTTTCCCAGTGTGCCATTTCTCTTTGGCAGATATGAGAAGGACCTCTTAAAGATAGAGACATTAACATGGTGGAAAACACAATGGCTTATACCACAGTGGCTCTGTTCAGTAAC
The DNA here is from genome assembly GCF_037176765.1 of Anolis sagrei. NCBI lineage: Eukaryota > Metazoa > Chordata > Lepidosauria > Squamata > Anolidae > Anolis > Anolis sagrei. Next base: position 17,312,286 of record NC_090025.1, on the reverse strand, counting down.
CATCACCAAAGGTTAACAAGTGACATCTGACCTTGTTTTGTCGTCCTGCCTTACCATATGAGTAACACTACAGTTAGTACTGTGCTTCTGGGTTGAGAACAGAAGAATTCAATGTGTCTGTGGAACAGTTGTCTCCAGTGAGTCCCATTCCACACAGCTGAATAACATCCATATTATTTGCTTTGAACTGGAATATATGGCAGTGTGGACTCAGATAACCCAGTTCAAAACAGCTATTGTGGAATTATCTGCCTTGATATTCTTGGTTATATGGCTGTGTGAAGGGGCCCCAGAGGACTCATGTGATAGAGTGTCTCCTTTTCATGGCTAATCCAGATCAGTCTCAAGAAAAAAATTGCATTACAGTCAAAAGTTAAGTGAGTTTAACCTTTGTGTGTAAGTCCAGTGTGACTTTATGGTCAGCTTCAAGTGGACGTTGACCATTGAGTCAAACTGGAGAACCAGGAAGGGTGATCTCTCAGGTCAAAAAAGGTGTAATTTTTTACTTGTGGTTTTATTGATGGGGAGGATCTGGCATCCCTCAACTCTGCAAAAGTGGAGGACCTATTATGGTTTTGAATTCCGCTTTCAGAGACACATCATTTAAATGCTGTCAATGGAATATCGTAAAATAATCTGATGAATTGTTATTGTTCTGAACATGTATGGTAGAGCTTTGAGTTTATGTGGCTAATTGGATGAGAAGGAGTGTCATTTCCAGCCTGTACCTCTAAAAATATTTTCTGCAATATGCCAAGTTTGAAAAGTTAATGATAAAAAGCAGTAGATCCTGACTCAATGTCTGAGCTGTATTTGCATTTTTGTCTGCAGAATATCAAACCATACAAGAGCAAGACAGTATCCTGCAAGGTGAATTAGACATCTTATAAACAGGAAATCATTAAGGCCTAGCACGAAAATCTAACAAATCTGACTCCTGCAGTGCATGTGACCTCAAATTCAATACCCTGAACTAATAATACTTGTGAAATTCAATAAATTGTAATATTTGGCAATGTCTTAATGAAGACAAATGCTTCAAGTCAAATGACAGAGCTGGGATTTATAACCACAGAGACGAACAGCTTATAAAACAGATGTTTATTAATGTTTACTGGAGCAATGCAGTTTTTCTAAACTATTGATCCATGGTCTGCACCATAATTATTGAAACATTCTTTTGTGCAAACATGACAGCAATAAAAATAACAGGGAAGACAAGTCAAGGTTTTCAAAATAACTCTACTTAAAAATTCTTCACCTGAGCAGTCTAAAAATGGGTGTCCCGCATCACTTATTTAAACTTGTACAAATTGGACAAATCTGTGCAGAATATTAATAAACTTCCTTTAGCTCATGAAAACATAAGAGATGGTGGAAGAAAAATGAGAAATATATAACTGACAAATAGTACCAGTTGATATCACCCCAAAAGTGTTCCACAAGAACAAGGAGATAGGGTGGGTTAAAAATAAATTATTATTATTATTATTATTATTATTATTATTATTATTATTATTAGCACAAAAACTACTATGGGTTGAAATTGTAGATAGCATATATCACCTGGGAAATGTTTTGGCAAAAAGACAGTGAAATTAAGGACCCAATTCTTGTAGGTAGGTCAAAATATTGAGGGGCAGAAAGGAAGTGAAAGGAAGCTGCAATAGTTTGTCTTGGGTGTAGTTTATAATGCAAATCCTAGGATGGGTTTGGGATCAGAGGAGAAGGGACTAACTCATCCCACAAAATATCAGCTCAAGCAGCATGGAACCACATTCCAAAAGTTTTCAGGGACAATGATAGCTCTTCTTGAGTCTACATAATTTTCTGGGTGAGAATGATCTTTGTGGGAACCGTAAAGAAAGTTTACAAGTAGTCTTATGCATTTGTATAGAATCACTATACATTTCTGTTTGTTTCACACATAAGGCCCTGTTTTTGTTTTTGAATGCCTCTCCCAAAAATGGGTGCCTTTCCAAATAAGTTTTTTCATCTCAGGTCTGAAAAAAAAAATCAATATTTTCATCCCATTGGCAGCAATAGGCAGGTTTTCCACGCTCCCCTTCTCAGTTATAGCAATTGGCACTCGCCTGCCCTGCAGGTCCTGGCGTGTGTGTTGTTTGCAGGCCCAAAGCACCCGCACCTGCCAGGGCCTGCAACCGAGTGCTGAAAATCAGGTGACCAAATGGTTACCATTCCCACTTTCCTTTCGTTTCACTAATATTTCCGTATCAGAGGAGGTGTACCGTTTCGTGTCATCCGAATGGAACTAACGGTACAAATTACAAATTAAATGGCCGAAACTGTTAACGGGCCCATGACTACTCCCAAATCTACTGGAACTTCTCTTCCTTTTATTTTTCCTAATTTATTCTGCAGCTTTCACCCATTTGAGCAATTTAGATTTCTCTTATCCTGGGAAAGTCTCAAGGCCAGGCAAGACTTAAATTGTGAATCCAGGTGTCTTGAGATTTGAGAAAGCAGTACCCACACAGTTTCAAAAAACTTTTCATAATCATTGGTTTGTTAAGAATTTATTAGCTGTTCCCAATATTTGTTTCAACACAAATCCACAACTTTGTCCTTGTTTACAATTGAGCTGCACATCCTCACAGAATGCTTGCCAAATTTCTTAAAAGAATGAATTCGCTATTTTAATTAAGAAGATGTTGCAGTCTGCTAGATTTATGGTCCTGTGGTTAAAAATTCCAGCTGTGATGATTTTAATCCATTAGCAATAACAATCCAGAATATATTTTCTTGGTTCCAGAAGTATATTTATTCATTTTGGTAAAAGCCTAAGTAAGGGCCTTCCACACTGCCCTTTATCCCAGAATCTGATCCCAGATTAGATACTTTAAACTGGAGTATATTAGTCCCTACTGCTAGATCACCAGGGATAACCAGATAATCTGGGATCAGATCCTGGGATATACGGGCTGTGTGGAAGGGACCTAAAGAGTGTCATCTTATGCATACCTTTAAGAAAATCTTGTATTCCCCTGGGGAAGGCCAAATGCCTACAGAAAATCTGCATCCATTATTTTGAGATTAATAGTATGGGAAACCTCTATTAAAAAAAAATGGAAAATTGGTCCTAGTTGATTGTCACTTGAATGTGATCAGTATGCAAAGATGTATTGTGCATGAGCATGTGCATTTGAGTGCCCCCATGAATTTCATAGGGTTTTCTTAGGCTGGGAATACTCAAAGGTGGTTTTGCCAGTTTTACCTCTGAAATATAGCTTTCAGCACCTGGCATTCATTGGCAGTTTTCTGTCCAAGTACTAACCAAGGCTGACCCTGCTTAGTTTGCCGGTATTAAATGGGATCTGGTGCCTTTAGGGTACTTGGACCCCTTGAAATGTGTATCACATGAGGCTACATTGGGTTTTCATTAAGTGGACACATACATTTTGCAGTCCATATTTGCTGTGAATCTCTGCTGTCACAAAAATTGCCTAGATTAGGATGCTAGCAATTGTTGTGACCTCTAGTGATTTGATTGTTGTGATCCCTAAAGACTGGCTTGTTTGAAGGCTTGTTTTTATATTGCTTTCAATTGTGTTGTTATTTGTTTTATCTGATGTTTTAATTAGTTAAAGTGTTTTCATGTGTGTTTTAATTGTAATCTTGGGCGTGTCCCTTGTAAGCTGCCCCGAGTCCCCTAGGGGAGATGGTTGGCAGGGTATAAAAATAAAGTTATTATATATTGTAAGTTATTTGCTCAAGTTAATCTAATTTTTGGATGTGTTTGTAAGAAGTAACTGAGCAACTTTAAAAAAAACCTTTAAATTGGTGGTTCCTAACCAACAGTGGTCCTCAAGAACTAAAATATGGTCCACGGCCTCACCGTTATTTCACCATTGCAATGAGAGCAACTGGTCTCGCAAAACCCTCTTAAAGTGCCAAGGCTTATTAAATATGGTTTTCTGTGGGCAAGCAGATGCCAACTACTGGATGGCATATGTTCTACATCAGAAACTAGAGCTGATGTGGTCTATCCAATGCAATTTTAAAAATCAGGACTAAAATATGGTCCACAGCTCACTGTTACTACACCGTTGCAACAAGAGCAACTGGTCTCACAAAAACCCTCTTATAGTACAGAAGCTTATTAAATATGGTTTTCTGTGGGTGAGCAGATGGCAACTACTGGATGGTGTATGTTCTGTATCAGAAACTAGAGTTGATGTGGTCTATCCAATGCAATTTTCTGACTTAGGACCCCAGATAACCAATCTGAATCTAATGTTGACCAAAAACTGATTTGTAACCCTTTTGGTACTAATGTTGGAGTGGTCCCTGGTCAAGTGGTCCCTGGTCAAATAAAGGTTGGGAACCACTGGTTTAAATAGTAGGGCCAGCTTTAGCACAGCAGGTTAAACATAAGCTGTAATCAATCTTTTCAGTCCAAAGGCTGCCAGTTTGAAGCTAGGTCAGGGTGACCTCCTGGCCTTGGCCCAGCTTTTGCCCACCTAGCAGTTCAAAAGCAAAAATGTGATTAGATAAATAGATACCGCTCATTAAAAGCTGGGAAGGTTTTCTGAGATACTCAGAAGGAATGCCGGCAATTCAATCCTAAAGAGGAAGTTATGAACTACCTCTTTGGCAGGGAGATGGAGCGACAGCACCACACACACACCTCATGGCTAGAATCGAACACAACTTGTTCCGAGATGCCGGAAAAATGGGGAAAGCCGATATATATACCTCTTATCTCTGTCTAGTTGTGTATAAAATGGCATTGAATGTTTGCCGCATATGTATGTTCTATGATCCACCCTGAGTGAGAAGGACGGAATATAAATACTGTAAATAAACAAATAATAAATTATGTAAATACAGATGTAGTCATGAAGGGATGTGAAGGGAATGAGATTATCCTTCCTGCCCCCCCCCCCCAGTAAGAATTCTGCCCTCACAAGTGAAATATTCCTAAAGTCCACACATCTTTAATATTTTAATGACTTAAAATTCAATCCGAGATATGTGGATCCAAAGAAAAGGGGGCAAACGCAGCAAGAGTCATTTGAAAGCTTTGAGTGTCTCACACTCTGCAATGAATTTGGAGATTGAAGGAAATTTTCATGCAGAATAAATTGTTATCTGGAGAGCAGTGCCTTCAGCACTCCCACCCATCCTTGTAGTTGCACCCCTGTCAAGCTTTGAGTCTTTCTTAGCCCTGGCAAGCAGTATAAAATAATGAATTATTTTTATATTCACAATGGCCTAAGGGGAGAAGAATATGTGGGAATCCGCACAGCGTTCCGCAAAAGGCACTACCTCTATCCCAATGCCATTAAAATGCCTCTCACACTCTGAACTGATTTTGAATTTGGAGGTTCAAACCCTGGTTTTAGGGTTTAGGCAAAAGATCCCTTTAGACTTCTAAAATGGAAGAGACAGAAATATTACAAGTTCTGGAAAGATGGCTAGGTCTTTGTTTGTGGGGCGGGGGGGGGGGAGAGGAAAGTGTGTAAATTTCTCTTAGGACATCTGGCCAAGGCTATTAAAATTCCTCCTGTCAGGCAACATTGCTGCAGAGATCCCAACGGATCAGTTAAGGTACAACCTCTTACCATGTTTCCCAGTTAGGTTCATTATGAATTCAGGTGGCAAGATGTGCCCAAACCCTTTCTGGCTGTTCAGTATTCTGTGCACAAAGCAACTGTAAATCTTAATCAGGCTGCTAAAATAAGCATCTTTTTACAGCTGCTGCGTTTTTCTGATCTTCCTGGTTTAATCCAAACTCTGTTTTGATTTTTAAAGTAGCTTCTGCTGTGAATTGTGGCTTTCAAGAGCCTGCTGATGCTTTTTTTTTTTTTTTTTTTTTTGGTATTAATGCAGCAAAACATTGCTGTATTTAAAACCATCTAATCTCAGAAATAAGTGCAATGAAATTTGAAATGTGCTGAGCAGAACTCAATATAAAATACTTGGTTTTTCTTAACATGCTGTACAATTGTCTCTACTCCTTAGATTATCAAAATTATCCCAGACTAGCTGTCCCCTGCCACGCGTTGCTGTGGCCCACATGGAGGTTGTGTGTGGGAGGTTTGGCCCAATTCTATTGATGGTGGGGTTCGGAATGTTCTGATTGTAGGTGAACTATAAATCCCAGCAACTACAACTCTCAAATGTAAAGATTCTATTTTCCCCAAACTCCACCAATGTTCACATTTGGGCATATTGAGTATTCTTGTAGAGTTTGGTCCAGATCCATCATTGTTTGAGTCTACAGTGATCTTTAGATGTAGGTGAACTACAACTCCAAAACCAAAGGACACTGCCCACCAAACCCTTCCAGTATTTTCTATTGGTAATGGGAGAACTGTGTGCCAAGTTTGGTTCAATTCCATTGTTGGTGGGGTTCAGAATGCTCTTTGATTGTAGGTGAACTATAAATCCCAGCAATGTCCTTTAACACAGAAGATAATCTCACAACTCCTTTGAGGTGAACTGAGAGGAAAAACCTTGTAACATAAGATTTCTTAGACTCTGTTTACTTTGTAAACACTCTAAAAAGCGTATGCTGCAAACTTCTTCCTCTCAGTTTCAAAGGAGCTACAAGATCCCTGAATATGTGGATATAGATTAACACAGCTATATCTTTGAATATCGCTCCCATTGAAAGCTTTTATTAGACTATTTTAAGATGTTAATAACTGGTAGACCATTCCTCCCCCCTTCTCTACACACACACACACGAGGGTGGGTCAAAAAGTTTTTCCTCTTGTGTCATAAAAGCGTTATGAATGAACTTACAACAGCAAAAGTTGCTATACATCATAGTCTGAACTGTCCTCCACTGTTCAACATAGTCACTATCAATTTGTATACATTTGCACCATCGTTTAACCCAGGCTTCAAAACCATTTTGGACAAAGTCAGGGTTTTGCTTCGTGACCCATGCTTTTAAAGCTGTTTTAGCGTCATTCAGGTCATTGAATCTGAAACCATGTAGGTTGTCTTTCAGAGGTCCAAACAGGTAAAAGCCAGAATCATAAACATTCTTCAAGTGGATTTCCTTTGGTGCACATCCTTCGTTTGCCACAAATTAAATGACAGTTCTTTCTTTTAGCTTCAGATTCATGGTTATAATTAGTCAATCAAAAAAAAAAAGACTATATCAGTAGAGTAAGGTTATTTCTATCGCATCATGCATAGCTAATCCAGTAGCTGTGAAAGAAATAAAAGAGTGATGGAGGAATTATTTTTTGACCCACCCTCATATATGTATGTGTGTATTTAAATCCATCAATAACAACAATTTATAATGCCGTGTTATTGACATTTTAATGGGGGGAGAAAAACATAATTGTGCTTGGTTTCAATTGGAAATCGAGGGCTTAAATCAAAGTCTTCCACCTCTGAAGGGAGCAGTAGTTTTTACACTGTTCAAATTCATGTTGCAAATACCACAGTGGATCTTCTATCATGCTTCTGCACTTGATTCAGTGGCAAAGAGCAAAACAGAATATGGCAATTTCTGTCTTCCTGAGCAGGAAGCATACTCATGCATTGCTGATTTTATTTGCACTGTTTGTTTCAGGACCTCAGAATGGCTGGAATGACCCTCCTGCTTTGAGCAGAGTTGCAAAGAAAAAGAAGGTATTCTGAAGCAGTACTTCTACTCAAAACAGTGGAGATTTGTGGACTGGGGTAGCCCATAAGCCATCCACTGCTGGTCCCTGGAGAGTTTGCAGGAAAAACCAGTTGTAGACAATGGGCACAAACATGGTGCTGGTCCCTGGCACATGGGGAGATTGGCATTCTCCCAAAGTAGACAACTTTGGAATCACTGCTCTACATGGCAACTGTCTAGGTATTGAAACCCTTCTCCGTGTTCTTCAGAGGTTTGAGGCAACCTCTGAAGCCCTTCTCCAGGGACAACCCAGCATATTCTCATTTGTGGCACCCTACTTTTAAGATAACATTTTAAGCATGTTTTGCCTGATAGTGAGAGGGAATCTGCATTTTTAATTGTCATTTGATAGTTTATAGGATTTTTTTTTGTCGTGTCAGGAGCGACCTGAGAAACTGCAAGTTGCTTCTGGTGTGAGAGAATTGGCCGTCTGCAAGGACGTTGCCCAGGGGATGCCCGGATAATTTTATGTTTTATCTTCCTTGTGGGAGGCTTCTCTCATGTCCCTGCATGAGGAGCTGGAGCTGATAGAGGGAGCTCATCCGCCTCTCCCCGGATTCGAACCTGCAACCTGTTGGTCTTCAGTCCTGCCGGCACAGGGGTTTAATCCACTGTGCCACCGGGGGCTCCAGGGTTTTAGGATGAAATAACTGTTTGGGAAAAAGCTGTAAGCAGCAATAGAGTAGTGACCGTAACTGCCCATTTGTGTCAATAATCTTTTCAAGTCATAAGTCCAGCTGTTCCACATGTTTCCTTTCCCTTCCTTAGATGCCTGACAACTTCATGCCACCAGTTCCCATCACTGCCCCGATAATGAATCCTCTGCCCGATCCACAAGCCCAGATGCAGCAGCCACCACAGCTGCCGCCAACCTCTGCACCTCCAGCTCAGGGACCCTTTCAGCCCTCACATCTTCCTCCTGGACAGCCAGTGTTGCAGAATCCTTTCCAGAATATTCAGCAGCCTATAGGTCAGACTATCATGACTCCGTCTGTGACCGCATCTAGCATGGAAGGAGCCCCAGGAGCCCCTATTGGCAACACCATACAGGTAATGAATCACGGGCGGCTCAACATGCAGTCAACTTGTATTTTCTAGGGTGGCATCATAGATTAATGAGTGGGTATTGCTGGTAGAACTGCAATATATTTTCTGAGAACTTTCCTATAATATTTTTGAATGGCTAGTAAATGACCACCATGGTTTGAAGGATGTGTACAAGTACATTCCCTATAGTGTGATAGTGGTTACGGCCCCCTTACCTCCTCACAGCACTGAAAATGAACACTGTTGTCTTACAAATTTTGAAGCTAGACAGGAGTGTGAAATTGTGTTCACCACAAAAGGTTTTCCCAGTTAGCCTCATGTCTCAAAAAGTCTGCAACAAGCAGCTGCAGGCAAAGGCCTATTTGATCGGCCCATCTATCCTCATTCTCTCTCTCTCTCATACAAACACCACAGTCTTTTCTCAGTCTCGACACACTGCAGTCTTTCTCTCATACTCTCAACGCTCTCAAACACACCAGTCATAGTCTTGTTGCACACACACTCTTCCCTACATGTGAGGAAGGCCATCAGAAAGGTAGAAGGTCAAAAAAGCTGGTGTCTGAGTGCTTCACTGCAAAGTATTCCTAAATAGGCCACTGTTGAGTGTTTGAATAGGTGACGGCTTCTTCTCCCTCCCACTTGTTCAAGTGAGAGATCTGCTGGTTACTACAGAAAGAACCAATCCTTTGACTCAGTAGGGTGGCAGTGGAAGCAAATGATTCATACATGGTAGCTTGCGAGAGCTCTGTGGGTGGGTTGCTATGCTCTGGGAGATGCTGGCTTCTTGCAGCCTCTAAAGCAGGTTGAATTTGTCACCAAAAGTTGATTTCATGGTGTTGAGGCAGAGGGTAGGATTTGTCTTCTCTCCAGGGAAGGGATTTAATGTGGTCCCAAAGGTATTTCAATGTGGTTGCTGAAAAATTTGTTTCCTCCTCAATCAGAAGGAAACCACATTTGTTTATCCAGTGCTGAAAGGGCTGACGGTTCCATCGGGTAGTGATTTGCAACAGAGAGATTCTGTTAAAAAGCACCACAGTTTTAAAAGGTGTACTTATGCCAGGGAAGAGGCATGAGTGGGAATCAGGATTTTACTTTCAGCCTATACTCTGAAATGTCTTTGGCTCGTCCTTGTTGGCAAGACAGAGTCCCTAGATGAAATTCAAACTTTTCCTGTCTCTGGACACAGCCTGAGGAATATACTTGCATTTCAAAAAGTGGGCTTTTAGGTAGCTCACGTGGTTTCCTTTTAGTAAATGGAAACAAATGGACCCAAGAAGATGGTCTAAGTGATTTCCCCCTCTGTTGTAGCATGTGCAGTCCCTACCAACAGAGAAGATAACAAAAAAGCCCATCCCTGAGGAGCACCTTATTCTAAAGACCACCTTTGAAGCTTTGATCCAGAGATGTCTCTCTTCAGCAACAGATCCGGTATGTCCTTCATACACAATGCTAGCTCTATGTTGTAGGTTGCTGCTTCATTTTCATTTCTATTAATATATTTAATTCAGTGGAATCACACATTTCAAGCTCTGTGTGGCAAGTTGCCAGATATGATTTATACCCATCAGATAGGTGTGTACCTTTATATAGTCAGATTAACCTTCCCCACCCACCATAAATTGCTGTTATGGCGTGATTTTCGCATAGGTAGGACAGTCTTAAATGAGATCCTTTTTGCAAGCACCATGTTAAGAGAAGTCCTTCCCAACCAGACAGAAGTAACATTTGTTGTTGCATGCCTTTAAGTTGTTTCCAATTTATGGCAAACACATGACAGGATTTTCTTTGCATGTTTTGTTCAGGGGAGGGGGGACGGGGACGATGGACAAGCAAAACATATTTTTCACACACTCAGCTAAAACGGGAAGGTGTGAACTCCTGTAGCACAATATTAGAGGAATTATAATTCCATTAGAGGGCATGCTTTGAATAGGGATGGTCCCATTCCAACAGATTAAAGCAGGCATGGGCAAACTGGCTTAGGGAGAAAAAGAAAGGGCCTGGGGCTGTTAGGAATTGTAGGAGTTGAAGTCTAAAACACCTGGAGAGCCAAAGTTTGCCCATGCCTGGATTAAAGGAACCTGGCCTTAAATTTGTCTTGGATCCATATTAAATATAACATGTCCATGGAGTATGGACGGAGCACAAATGTGCAAGAGAATAACATCATGTGCACTGTCGAAAAAAGACACATGTGTGATTAATTAGATGCAGAGCCCATTGAACATTGAATTGAGTAAATGAAAGGCACACTCAGGGCATTGCTGCGTGAAATCTGTTCTTTCCTCATTATGCACATATGAATATCGGCTCTGGTCTTAACATCTTCCAGTAATTTTCTGTGGCCTATTCTCTCCTGTAGCAAACCAAGCGGAAATTAGACGATGCCAACAAACGCCTGGAGTTCCTATATGATAAACTTAGAGATCAAACAGTAAGTTTTTTCGTTGTTGTTGCTGCACATTGCACTGATATCCTGCAGTCCTCCTGTCAAGCTAAGAATAGCTTCCTTAAGAGTTCCCAAGGGATCCCTAAGCTGGGCAGGCTGCATTTTAGCAGTAGAATTGTTTCATTTTGGCCTCAGATCATTCTCCAGACATGTTTGTACATTTATTTACTTGCTTATTTATTTTAAACCCAGTTCCTCTGTTCTGAAAACAACCTGAGCACTTGCTAGTAATAATACCGTGCTGCTATGGGGTGACATATTGAAGAGTAAATTAGTTGCATGCATAACTAGAGTGGGTTTTTGCACTTATTTTGAGATGGTACCACCACAAGGTTGACTGTCGCTGCTGGATGTTGAAATAATTTTAACTAATTGGATGTGTGGTAAATTCAAGACTTATTTTACCATTGGCTGTAAAGTGGCCCTCCAGGTGTTTGGGAGTTGAAGTCCAAAACACCTGGAGCGCTAAAGTTTGCCCATGCCTGCACTAAAGAGTCCAAGATCAATACTTGAATCAAAGGATCGCTTTAAGATCAGGGCTAACATTGAATAAACAGCAAAGATAAGTTGGAGCAACAGGGAATAGGTTGGCCACTCTGAACAATGTTGTCTTTAAGTAGATATTGTCAGAAATATTAAATATTAGCTAGGTATTTTTATTACAAAAGAGTAAGTCAAGCACTGAAAGAGTTAACAGGCCGAAGCCTGTTAGAGTCAGTGGACCAAAGCTAGTGTAGAGCTACACTAGCTTGGTCCACTGACTCTAACAGGCTTCGGCCTGTTAACTCTTTCAGTGCTTGACTTACTCTTTTGTAATAAAAATACCTAGCTAATATTTAATATTTCTGACAATATCTACTTAAAGACAACATTGTTCAGAGGAGTGTGAGGTAAACCTCTGTATGAGAGAAGCCTCCAGTGTGAAGGCTGCTGTGTGTAAAACTACAGTGTATTTGTTTATTTGTGTTATGGAAACCTTGTTTTTGTAAATAGTGCAACCATATTATTTTACTACAAGGAAAAGCCTCCTATGGAAGATATAGCATTGTTTTTATCTTTATACCAATTTGGGCTACTGGTGCTGGGTCACGCCGCTGCTGATAGGTTACTCTGTTGTACATTTATGGAGAGGGTCTTTCGTTAAGCCCACTTGCCCAACAGATATTGCCATAGATGTTATGGGCAGCTTTGGAGTCTGTGGAAAGCCATTTATTAGTTGCCTTTGACTAGCTTGCAGAAGAGAAACTGAGAGGAGATATGATTGCCATGTATAAATATGTGAAGGGAAGTCATAGGGTGGAAGGAGAAAGCTTGTTTTCTGCTGCCCTAGGACTAGGATGCGGAACAATGGCTTCAAACTACAGGAAAGGAGATTCCACCTGAACATAAGGAAGTGCTTCCTAACTGTGAGAGCTGTTCAGTAGTGGAACTCTCTGCCCCAGAGTGTGGTGGAAGCTCCTTCTTTGGATGCTTTAAAACAGATACTGGATGGCCATCTTTTGGGGATGTTTTGAATGTGATTTTCCTGCTTCTTGGCAGGAGGTTGGACTGGATGGCCCACAAGGTCTCTTCCAACTCTAGGATTCTGTGATTCTAGTCAAGATCCAGCTACCATTGGAGCAAGCAAGGGGCAGCTTTAAAAGAAACCCAAAATTATTTATAATAGCAGTTTTGAAAGCCAGAGCTCAGAAGTGGCTCTTTGTAGTGTGTGGTCTTGATCATGCCTAAGTGTGGCAGCAGCCCTGAGAAGGAAGCCCACGAAGGTGCGAGAGATGTGTTTTCTGTAACATTTTTCTTTTCTGCCTTCCCTTCCAGCTCTCCCCAACAATAATCAACGGTTTGCACAACATTGCCAGGAGCATCGAGACACGGAATTATGCGGAAGGGCTGAACATCCACACTCACATTGTCAGCACCAGCAACTTCAGCGAGACGTCAGCCTTCATGCCAGTGTTGAAAGTAGTCCTCACCCAGGCCAATAAACTAGGCGTTTGAAGTGAGAAGCAGCATTGTTTTTGATGCGTGACATGATTGATCGATTGATCGAAGGCTGGTCACTACAGTCCCCTTTGCCGATGAGCTTCCTTTTAGCAGGGCTGGAGAGCCCTGAGGCTTTCTTCTTTCTCTTTCTCTCTCTCCGTCTTTTATTATCCTTACCTACAGATAGTGTATTTAATTATGCCATCCTGTATTGTCCATTTTAAATGCATGTTACCTGCTGCTTTGACAGTGGCTTTTAAATACAGAAAAGAGGAGAAGTGTTTGTGTGTTAAGGCTGACCTTGAAAGTGATTCCTGCCACATTTCCTCAGCATCAACCAATTAAAAATTCAAGATTCTATTTTATATGTGTCCTGAGTATTTCCTTTCATAAGAAAAGCATCCCTTCAGTGTTGTAGATCATGAACATCGTTGTCAGTTGATTTAAATAGTTAATTAGCTTTCACTTTTGTATTGGATCGCATGAATACAGTTAGTCAAATGGGTTTCCATGAAATGAAACTTCAAAATTAGGCCTGATTTCTTTTTCATTGTACTTTATATTAAGGTTAGATCAAATGTAGCAAATTTGGTGCTGTCTGACCAGTGATATAATCCCTCCATTGGACTAATGATATTTCTTCAACACATTCTGGGCCTAAGTTTTCAGAACAGTAAATAGTCCAATATTTGAAACTTCAGGAAGTATTTTATAGGTTGGCTTTATCCACTTTGAATATAGACATCCTCTGAGTTTAGCTGAAAACCCAGCTCTCATGTCATCTCACTTTTATCCTGCATTGCATGGAACTGTGATCTGTGAACAGAGGAAGAATCTGGGTTGCTGTGAGTTTTCTGGGCTGTATGGCCATGTTCCAGGTGCATTATCTCCTGATGTTTCGCCCACATCTATCGCAGGCATCCTCAGAGGTTGTGAAGTCTGTGGGAAACTAGGCAAGTGGGGTTTATATATCTGTGGAATAATGTCCAGGGTGGGAGAAAGAACTCTTGTCTGCTTTAGACAAGTGTGAATGTTGCAATTGGACACCTTGAATGGCCAATTGCAGCTTCAAATATCAAAGAAACACAGAGATCTATAACAATGACAAAATACAAGTTGCAAACTGTTATCCAAACAGAACTATGTTAACATCGGCCGTGTAAATACACTGCATATAAACCACACAAAGAAATTACAAGTCTGAGTGCTACTTGGTTATCTCGTAGTCCTTGAGAAAGTAAACTGTCTTCAAAATACAGTCCAAATAGTTCAAACTGCTGTCCAGTTCAAAATATTATCCAAATTATAATGCTTGCTGTCCAGTTCAAAATAATATCCAAATTATAATGCGGCAAGGATCCCCAGGTTGAGGTTGCCTTGTTTCGGGGGACTTCCCCTTTTTCAGGATTTTGTCTTCTTTATAAAAGTGGGTGGTTCACCATACAGCCCTAAATGTTGGGTTTATATGCAGTATATTTACACGGTTTATGTTAACATAGTTCTGTTTGTATAACAGTTTGCAACTTGTATTTTGTCCTTGCAGCTTCAAAGCCTGGCTGCTTCCTGCCCGGGGGAATCCTTTGTAGCTGGCACTTATTGTTTCCTGTCTAGAAATCTACTGTGTTTTGAGTGTTGCTCTTTATTTACTGTCCTGATTTTAGAGTTTTTAAATCTGGCTACCAATATTAGATCTGGCTACCACAGTATCTCTAAAATCAGGACGGTAAATAAAGATGTAGGTGAACTACAGCTCCAAAACTCAAGGTCAATGCCCACCAAACCCTTCCAGTATTTTCTGTTGATCATGGGAGTTCTGTGTGCCAAGTTTGATTCAATTCCATTGCTAGTGGAGTTCAGAATGCTCTTTGATTGTAGGTGAACTATAAATCCCAGCAACTACAACTCCCAAATGACAAAATAAACACCCTATCAGTATTCAGATTTTGGTGCATCAGGTATTTGTGCCAAATTTTGGTCCAGTGAATGAAATCACATCCTGCATATCAGATATATACATTACGATTCATAACAGTAGCAAGATTACAGTTATGAAGTAGCACCAAAAATAATTTTATGGTTGGGGTCAACAACATGAGGAACTGTATTAAGCGGTTGCGGCATTAGGAAGGTTGAGAACCACTGTTCTAGCAGATTCTGTGCTATTTGCGAAGTTCTTGTTTTTATTACTTCTCCCCATGCTTTCTCAAGGCATTTCTCTTTAATGGGGTTTCTCTCTTACATTCCTAACCAAAAACATACTGGAAGGACCTTTGACAAATTTCAAAAGTCTATTAGTTTTAATTACAAGCTTGCTTTGCTCAGGCAGTTGCCTGTGGAGACTTTCCTCATAATTAGCTAGCTCACATTATGTGCTTTCTTTTAGTAAGCTTCATAAAATTGCTGTTTCCTGGTTTGCCATCTTTTAACGTTATACACCAACAGAACAATAAATGGACTATTACACACAGCATTACAAAATGGCAATTCCCTCCTCGCATATTCAAGAGTTTTCTATATTCAAGAGTTTTCTCTAATTTGTACAAGATTGCAACTAAAAATCCATATTTGTAGGGCTTGTTTTATATGCGGATTAGATAAACATTCCCATGCTGTAACCCTGAGTTGGGTGGACTAAGTCCCTTTTCCATCCTTTATTGGATGAGTAGCACCTAAAGATCTAGTTTCTATTGAGGATAGCTAACAGTCTTTCGGGAGGCTACTTATTTATTTTGTATCAAAAGCATTGCATAAATTAGTATAAAACTGATAAAAATAGAAGGAGCGCAGGCGGATAAATATCTTTTGACCAAAAACGGGCAACAGCAACCGCATTGTCTGTAGCAACAATTCTTCCTCTGTACATGAGGCAGGACATAGAGGACAAGCATACAGATGTGAAGTTGTGTGTTCTGCTCCACAGTCACACAAGGTGAAGGATTCTTTTAGATAGTGCCATTTTGCCAGGTTGCCTTTTGATCTCCCCACTCAACTTCTGAGGCTAGTAATTGATTTATATGACATTGTGGACAATTTCAATAGAAAGGAGGAAACCATGAAAATAAACAAAATTTGGCTACCAGTATTTTAAAAAATCCTAAAATCAGGACAGTAAATAAAGAACAACACTCTGAAAACATGGGAGTTCCAGACAGGAAACAATCAAGGCCAGCTAACACCACCACCACCACCAGGCAGGAATCAGCCACGCCTTGAAGCTGCAAGGCTTTGCAGTGCTAATCAAGGTGATTAATTGCAACATTCACACTTATCTCCAACAGACAATAGTTCTTTCTCCCATCTTGGACATTATTGCACAGATATATGAACCTCCCTTAACTTTTTTCCAACAGACCTCACAACTGAGTTGTTGTAGGTTTTTCCGGGCTATATGGCCATGTTCTAGAGGCATTTTCTCCTGACGTTTCGCCTGCGTCCTCAGAGGTAGTGAGGATGCTTGCCATAGATGAGGCAAAACGTCAGGAGAGAATGCCTCTAGAATATGGCCATATAGCCCGGAAAAACCTACAACAACCCAGTGATTCCGGCCATGAAAGCCTTCAACAATACATTGAGACTTCACAACCTCTGCAGGTGCCTGCCATAGATGTGGGCGAAATGTCAGGAGAGAATGCTTCTGGAACATGGTCATACAGCTTGGAAAACTCACAACAACCCTTATATGGCATTGTTAAAGCACTCAGCTGTCAAGTGTCCTGCCTTACATAACATGAGTCTTCAAATCCCTTATACTACAACTCCCATCCCACCAGATAGCATATCTATCATTGTGGATAATTGGTGTTGTATTCCAATGCATCTGTAGACTGGCTGGTCAAGTTAGGATGCAGTAGCCCTTACAATTGTCTTGAATGATTAAACCATTTTATTTTTATATATTCCTCTATTGAGAGCAAGACTTGGGATTATGGGGATTTGCCGAAAGACAGAGGTTGGACTATAAATACTTCAAATAAGTTCAAGCGAATTCGTGGCAAATGATTCCAGTGCTTCAGCCATTCTATTATATCGTACCTCTGAAAAATTATTTTAATCTTCCTTTCATCAGTAGAGCAGTGTTTGAGACTAGCAACCTAATGGAAAACACCTTGCAACTGCTTAATATTCATAGAAAAGGACACAGTAAGGACACAGAATCCTCTTTAGGTTTGATTTAAAAGAATGAATGGCTCATTCTTCTAGTGTATGCTTCAAGCGGGTATAGCGTTTGACTTTTTGGGTAAATCTTCTGTAGATCCTCCTTTTGATAGGCAAGCACGCCGCACAATTGATGGACGCCAATGCTCAGTTGAGAATGAAAGCAATTTGTGTCTCAATTGTATTGGTTTATGGCATAAATCTGGACCTTACATTTTTGTAAGGGATGTATTGCTTTCAGAGGCGGCTCAATCCATTACGCAAAGTAAAAATTTGCAGTATAGTTTATTTTGCCCGGGGGCGCTCTTGAGGCGCTCTTGGGGGAAAATAAACCTTGACATATGCGAATTGTAGTTACTGGGATGTATAGTTCACCTACAATCAAAGAGCATTTTGAACTCCACCAATGATGGAATTGAACCAAATATGGCACACAGAACTCCCACGACGAACAGAAAATATATATCAGTGATTGGTTGGCGGGGGGGGGGGGGGGGGCGCAAAATACTGTTTGCTTACTGTTGAAAATTACCTAGGTCCACCTCTGATTGCTTTACTATGGGATATTCTGTGTCTAAAGTCTCAATGGAGCGCGCTGTTGGTGCAGCAGGTTAAGCTGCTGAACTTGCTGACCGAAAAGTTGGTGGTTCAAATCTGGGGAGTGGGGTGAGCTCCTGCTGTTAGGCCCAGCTTCTGCCACACTATCAGTTCAGAAACATGCAAATATGAGTAGATCAATAGGTACCGCTTCAGCAGGAAGGTAACGGTGCCCCATGCAGTCATGCTGGCCACATGACCTTTGCGGTGTCTATGAACAATGCCTGCTCTTCGGCTTAGAAATGGAGATGAGCAACACTCCCAAGAATCAGACACAATTAGACTTAATGTCAAGGGGAAACCTTTACCTTTTAAAGTCTAAATATAAAATTAAGAATTGCTTAAAAGTGCAGGGAAGGTGCTTCATCTTTTCCAGCGATCAGTGAATGTATTTGCTCACAAAAGGGGAATCTGGTTTTCTAAATCTTTTGCTGTTGTTGAGGAGGATAGAGACAAACAGAAGCAAGTTCATAGAAAAAAAAACAATGATAGAGATATCGAAATCAAAGTCTACAAGATATGGTTGAAAGGCCTGTGCATATGTTTACCTTGGAGAAGAGAAGATTGAGATGGGATCTGGAAGTTCACACACTTCAATGTTCTGAAGAGAACCAAGATTAATTCTCTGTTACAGATGGTAAGACTAGGAGTGAATCCACACCAGGCATGGGAAAACTTTCTAACTTGGGGGCCACATGCCGGGCCAGAGTGGGGTGGGCAGATTGAGAGAGGGGGGGTTCTCCCCAAGTCCCCTCCCTTCCCTTTCCTCCCTTTCCTCTTCTCTGTCGGAGGCAGAAAGTGAAGGAAAGACAGGAATCCTTTGGATCTCAAAGGGTTAGCTTTGGTCAGGATGAGATGGTGAATGGGAGAGAAAAAGTATATCCATGAGACCCCGTATTGCCTACTCGTGATATAGAATCCTAGACTTGGAAGAGACCCTGAAGAACCATCCAGTCCAACCCCCTGCCTTGCAAAAAGATAACAATCAGAGCACAGCCTCTGTGGAAAAGCCACCAGAGAAGGAGACTCCACCACATTCCCAGGCAGCCAACACCACTCTCCAACAGCTCTTACTCTCAGGAAGTTCTTCCTAATCTTTTCAGTCGCATCTCTTTCCCTTTCATTTGAACCCATTGCTCCCTTGTGCCCTGGTCTCTAGAGAAAGTCAGTTTTTCCCTTCCTCCTCCTCAATGGGAGACCCTTTGAAATCATGGAACATGGCTCTCATGTTCCTTCTCTATTGTCTCTTCTCCCAGCTAAACATCCCCCAGGAGGAAAGGAGAAAGGAAAAAGAGAAGGAAGGAAGGGAAGAAGAGAAGGATGGAAGGAAGGATGTTGTGGCTCAGCAGGAGCCTCAGGAAGAGCTGGAAGAGGATGATGGGTTTCAGATTGCTGAACATGTTCTTATTGTTGATACAGACGATGTTGATGCGGAAGACAAGGAGTTCCAGTTTCCCATGGGAAGGGATATTGTCTTAGAAGATGTTTCTGATCTTAGTGAAACTTTACAGTTGCAGGAGGAGGCAAGCCAGCCTCTGAGCTCTCTGCCTGCCAATTCTCAGGCTGCTGATTCCCAGCTCCAGGATAATGAGTTATTTGATCTTGAAGGTTCTCCACAGTTAGATAGGGAGGATCGCTTGCAACTCAGGGTTTGCCGTAGTACAAGGCATGCAAACAAGAGAGAGGTTAGAGGTCAAAGAAATGCTTTCATGCTGGAGAAGTATATTTAGTGAGCTGATTGAAGGCAACTTTTTGTCATTGCAACTTCAGCGAACACCCTGATAACTTCTCAGGATTGCCTCTGCTTTTGGGCAATGCTTTTGGCTTCTTGGGACTTTGTATTGGACCTTGGTTCTTGGGACTCTGTCATGCTGCCATGGAGTCTTGTTTGATCAATGCTTATGGATTATGCTTCATGGTTTTTGCCTTTGGACTTTGGAAACTCTGCCTTTGCATTTAAGACTCTGGCTACTGAACTTTTGCAACTTTACTTTTGTGTTTAAGACTTTGCCTTTTCTTTCTTAAACTACAAAACCTACAGCCTTGGGGTGTGTGGTGTTCTGAGCAAGGTGAATCTATCCTGAGGTGCGACAAAGGAAAGACGAAAGAGAGGGAAGGAGGGAGGAAAGAGGGAAGGAAGAAAGGAAGGACGAAAGGGCGGAAGGGAAGGAAGGAGGGAGGGAGGGAGGAAGAAAGGGAAGCAAGAAAGGGAGGGAGGGAAGGAGGAAGGAAAGGGAAGGAAGGAAGGATAGGATATGATGGTGAGAGACAGGAGGGCCTGAAAAAAGAGTCCAAGGAGCCACATCTGGCCCCTGGGCCTGGGTTTGTCATACCGATCTACATGGTAAAATTAATGCAATTTGACATTGCTTTAACTGTCATGACTCAGTGCTATGGAATCATGGGGATTGCAATTTTACAAGGTCTTAACCTTTCCGTGCCAAAGAGTGCTGGTGCCTCACCAAGCTCCCGGGATTCCTTAGCATTGAACCATAGCAATAAAAGGGGTGAAACTACATTAATTTTACAGTGTAGTTGCACTCTGGACCTTATCCCCATTCGTCAGGATGGGACATTTTAGATATAGTTGCACAGTGCATGAACTACAGAGTGGGACATTCAATGCCAATGTGCTTCCATCCTTGGTAGGTTGTTCTCAATGGAGAGAAGCAATAAGAAGGCTTGGTTAAGAAAAGAATTGAATCCAAAGTTACTAACAGCCTTAGCAACCAAATAATATAAACTTTCCAAAAGGACGCCAAGGAGGAAGGCAAATGTGCTTTTCCAGAAAACGGATCATGTGGAATGTCCTCCTCCAACTTACTGCCAGTCAGTCATGGATGAACTTGTCCTCTAGCTCCAGTGAACTATTTTCTTTTCTCTGCGAATCTGGGTCATCTTTCAGATCCTCAGTTAACAAACTCTGCCATGGAGTACAGAACAACAGAGGCGCTGTCTTCTTTTCTCCCCCCTCGCTCCTCTTTTTGAAATGACGGCGCTGTAATATGATAAAGGGGATAAAATAAATGAGGCCAAAGCAACAAGTAATGGAATAGCATGGTGGCAACGGGAGACGGGTTGGAAGGGATGAATATATTCTGCTGCTTTCTGAGCCCATGAATCCACTTGATTCACTGGAATATCCAAATTATACCAACAATTTTTGGAATACATCTCCAATGAGAAACAAGTATCTGGAAAGCCTTGCACTGATATACAAAGGGAAAGGTTTTCCCCTGACTTTAATTCCAGTTGTGTCCAACTCTGGGGGTTGGTGCTCATCTCCATTTCTAAGCTGAAGAGCCAGTGTTGTCCGTAGACACCTCCAAGATCATGTGGCCAGCATGACTTCATGGCGCACTGTTACCTTCCCGCTGGAGCGGTATCTATTGATCTACTTACATTTGCATGTTTTCGAACTGCTAGGTTGGCAGAAACTGGGTCTAACAGCAGGAGCTCACCTCGCTCCCCGGATTTGAACCTACGTCCTTTCGGTCAGCAAGTTCAGCAGCTCAGCGGTTTAACCCACTGTGCCACTGGGGGCTCCTGATACACAAAACCAGGGTTCAAAAAATAAGCATGAAACAATAAACTCAATCAGGAGATGAGACTAACACAATGTGTGGCAGGAATGTTTAGTAAACATTACTTACTTAGGCGATCCCTCATTGTCCGAGTAGGATTGTCTTCCAAGATAGGTGTCCTGGCGGTGAATCCGTAGGTGACTGTGAAGCCCTATTCTTGACCTGCATGTTCTTTTAACAATCCAATCAAAACATATTTTTAAAAACATACCACATATTAAAAACTAAACCGCACATCTATTGAACATCCCAACCATGCAAAGACTGAAGTTCTGTTTAAATAAAGGTGCATCTACACTGCAGAGTTAATGCAGTTTGATACTACTTTCACTGGCATAGCTCAATACTGTGGGATCCTGGAAGTTGTAGTTTGGCTACTCTTTGGCTGTTCAGGTTTCCTTCATGATAGATGATGGGACAGCGTTCTTCATCGAGGACAAGCAGCTACCTTCTCCAACAACGTGCTGCCTCCCAACATTTGCTGCCTGAAGAGTCAGACTCATTCTCCTTAGAGTACAATCTGCAACAAAGAAATCGAGACTGATATTTTCAAAGTAAATGCCTCCCTTCCAAGTATAGAAGGTAAACAGCAATATAGCCATTGAGCGTTCCTTATCCGGAAATCTGAAATACTCCAAAACCCAAAAGTCCATGATCAGGACACCTTTGTTTTCTGATGAGTCAATGTGCATTAACTTTGCTTCATGCACAAAATTATTACAAAATATTGTATACAATCATCTTTAGGTTATGTTTAGGGAGTATATTTGAAGCATAAATTGATTTTGTGTTTAGAGTTGGGTCCCATCTCCAGTATTCTGTACATTATGTGTACATATCTATATAAATAAAAATGTAATGTTCATTTCTGGGATTAACAGAACTCAAAAACCACTGGACAAATTGAAACCAAATTTGGACACAAGACACCTAACAACCCAATGTATGTCCTTCACTAAAAAAAAAAATTGATTTTGGCATTTTGGAGTTGCAGTTGCTGGGATTTATAGTTCACCTACAATCAAAGAGCATTCTGAACCCCACCAACGATGCAGTTGAACCAAACCTGGCATACAGTTCTCCCATGACCAACAGAAAATATTGGGAGGATTTGGTGGGCAGTGTCCTTTGGTTTTGGAGTTGTAGTTCACCTACATCCAGAGATCACTGCGGACTCAAACAATGATGGATCTGGACCAAACTCTACATGAATACTCAATATGCCCAAATGTGAACACTGGTGGAGTTTGGGGGAAACAGAATCTTGACATTTGGGAGTTGTAGTTGCTGGGATTTATAGTTCACCTACAATCACAGAGTATTCTAAACCCCACCAACGATAGAATTGGGCCAAACCTCCCACACAGAACAGCCATGTGGGCCACAGCAACGCGTGGCAGGGGACGGCTAGTATATAAATACAGGTATTCCAAAATCTGAAATCCCAAAGACTTCTGCTCCCAAGCATTTGGATAAGGGACACTCAGCCGCCATAATATTGATATGAGATTTGGAAAACCCAGGTACTCATCCTCACTGTGGGCTCTTTCCCAGGACATAATTCCACATTGACTGCCTTGGCTTCGTGCTATGGGATCCTGGGAGTTATAGTTTAGTAGCCACAAATTTTAAAGTCTCCCTCCAAAAATCCCCAAGATTCCACAGGAAGTTGCCATGACAGTTAAAGTAGACTACAATGCTTTAATTGAGTACAATCCGCTTTGAGAATGCAGGAAGAATGTGTTGTTGAAGGCTTTCATAGCCTAAATGACTGGGTTTTGTGAGTTTTCTAGGCTATCTGGCCTTGTTCCCAAAGCATTCTCTCCTGACGTTTCACCCACATCTATGGCAGGCATCCTCAGAGGTTGAGGGGACTGTTGGAAACTAAGTAAGTGGGGTTTATATACCTGTGGAATGTCAAGAGTGGGAGAAAGAACTCTTGTCTGCTTGAGGCAAGTGTGAATGTTGCAAATGGCCACCTTGATTAGCATTTAATGGCCTTGCAGCTTCAAAGCCTGGCTGGTTGCTGCCTGGGATCCTTTGTTGGGAGATGTTAGCTGGCCTTAATAGTTTTCTGTCTGAAATTTCCCCATTTTCTTAGTATTGCTCTTTATTTACTGTCCTGATTTTAGAGTTTTCTAATCTGGCTACCAGTATTAAATCTGGCTACCAGTACTTAAAAAAACCTCTCAAACATGTATGTTTGGCATCAATTTGCTGCCTATTGTAAGGCCACCTTGAGTCCCTCTAGGTTGCGAAAGGCGGGGTACGAATATAGTAAATAAATAAATAATATCAGGACAGTAAATAAAGAGCATTGCAGTTTCAAAGCCTGACTGGATGGCTGCGGGGGGGGGGGGGGGGGGTGTCGTTTGCTGGGAGGTGT
Source organism: Anolis sagrei (assembly GCF_037176765.1). NCBI lineage: Eukaryota > Metazoa > Chordata > Lepidosauria > Squamata > Anolidae > Anolis > Anolis sagrei. Next base: position 17,288,437 of record NC_090025.1, on the reverse strand, counting down.
TAGCTGGCCCTGATTGATTCTTGTCTGGTATTCCTGTTTTTTGTCCATCCTCTGGTATGAAAGGAGTCCTTGGGTGACCTTGGGTGGGTCAGTCATTTTTCCTGAACCCCATCTATGTGGGATGAGAAGAGTCTTGTGGATTTCTTTCAAGTCACTTCAGGAAGGGAGGTATTTAATTATAATTAATTTTTAAAAATCAATTAATCCAGCAAATTAGTCTATGGGAGCCAGTTTGGGTAACAGTAGGGTGGGATACACAGCCACTGTAGAAATAGTTCCAGCAACCGAGTTGTTGTGAGTTTTCCAGGCTGTATGGCCATGTTCCAGAAGCATTCTTTCCTGACATTTTGTCTGCATCCGTGGCAGGCATCCTCATAGATTGTGAGGTGGGTTGGAAACTAGGAAAATTGTGTTTATTTATCCGTGGAATAATGTCCAGGGTGGGAGAAAAGACTCTTGTCTATTTGAGGTAGGTGTGAATGTTGCAAATAGCCACCTTGATTAGCATTTAATGCCCTTGCAGCTTCAAAGCCTGGCTGGTTGCTGCTTGGGATCCTTCGTTGAGAGATGTCAGCTGGCCTTGATTGTTTCCTGTCATGTTCCGGAATCTTTCTTCTGACGTTTCGCCTGCATCCATGGCAGGCATCCTCAAAGATTGTGAGGTAGGTTGGAAACTAAGAAAATGTGGTTTATATATCTGTGGAATAGTGTTGCAATTGGCCACCTTGATTAGCATTTAATGCCCTTGTGGCTTCAAAGCCTGGCTGGTTGCTGCCTGGGGGAATCCTTCGTTGGGAGATATCAGCTGGCCTTGATTGTTTCCTGTCATGTTCCAGAAGCTTTCCCTCCTGACATTTTGCCTGCATCCGTGGCAGGCATCCTCATAGATTGTGAGGTGGGTTGGAAACTAAGAAAATGTGGTTTATATATCTGTGGAATAGTGTTGCAATTGGCCACCTTGATTAGCATTTAATGCCCTTGCAGCTTCAAAGCCTAGCTGGTTGCTGCCTGGGAACCTTCGTTGGGAGATATCAGCTGGCCTTGTTTCCTGTCATGTTCCAGAAGCTTTCCCTCCTGACATTTCGCCTGCATCCATGGCAGGCATCCTCATAGATTGTGAGGTGGGTTGGAAACTAGGAAAATGTGGTTTATATATCTGTGGAATAGTGTTGCAATTGGCCACCTTGATTAGCATTTAATGCCCTTGCGGCTTCAAAGCCTGGCTGGTTGCTGCCTGGGAACCTTCGTTGAGAGATATCAGCTGGCCTTGTTTCCTGTCATGTTCCAGAAGCCTTCCCTCCTGACATTTCGCCTGCATCCATGGCAGGCATCCTCATAGATTGTGAGGTGGGTTGGAAACTAGGAAAACGTGGTTTATATATCTGTGGAATAGTGTTGCAATTGGCCACCTTGATTAGCATTTAATGCCCTTGCAACTTCAAAGCCTGGCTGGTTGCTGCCTGGGGGAATCCTTTGTTGGGAGATGTCATCTGGCCTTGATTGTTTCCTGTCATGTTCCAGAAGCTTTCTCTCCTGACGTTTCGCCTGCATTCGTGGCAGGCATCCTCAGAGATTGTGAGGTGGGTTGGAAACTAGGAAAATTTGCCACCTTGTTTTGCATTTAATGGTCTAGCAGTTTCAAGATCGGGCTTCTTACTGCCTGGGGGGGGGGGGGGGATCCTTTGTTGGGAGGTGATTTGCTGGGCCTGATTGCTTCTTGTCTGGAATTTCCCAGACTATCTATACATAAAAGGTGCCAAGTCCCAAGTGGAGCAGGCCGTCAATGTCCAAATGGTGAGCCATCAATGTCCAAATAGTGAGTCAACACAAAGAGAAATCTCATTGAGACAATAGTGTATGCTGTAGTCGGGATAAACAATAGAATCCCGGTCAATGAATGCATCCATGTATGCGTGTCTTTGTTGGATGGAGAATATATATTCCGTCCATCCGTCCGGTGCATGGATTCCTGGACAAAGATGCTATAGCTCTTTCTTCCTTTCTTTGCTTGCCTGCCCCCCTCTTTCCTCGGTCTCTCCCCCTTTAAGAGCGCCGCATATTATTCGGATTGGCTGTAGCTATGCAGGTCTTTGCTCTCATCCTCTCTCTCTCCCTCCTCCTCCTTCCCCCCCTTTTTTCATCCTCTGTTGCTGTGCGGAGTTCAGCTCTGACACAGCATCAGCATCAGCAGCACCACCGGGGATAAAATGCCAGCAACAGATGCTGTCCAACCCGGCCGGCGTTCGTAAAACCACATTCAGAAAGCGGTCCCAAGAAGGACAAGATCAGAAAGTGGAAGAAGGAGAAAGAGGAAGAGGAGAGGAAGAAAGCAATATTTTTCCTTTCTCTAGAAAGACAACAACTGCAAGCATTCATTCATCCCTTCTTTCTCCCAGTATTATAGAAAAGAATTCTGCTTTCCGGCTTTCCGATTTTGCAGACTGTGCTGATTTCCCCTCTCCGGCCATGTCAAAGCAAGAGGCCAACAACAGCATGACAGACAAGGGAACCAACCTGCCCTGCAATGGAAGAGAAGAAAGCCCAATGGAATCTGTCGCTGGGAGAAGAGAGCAGAAAGTTGGACAGCGGCAAGAAATCGTCTGGAGGAACGTCATCCTTATGACCCTGCTCCATGTCGGGGCCGTGTATTCCCTATGCCTCATCCCCAAGGCCCATGTGTTGACTCTGATTTGGGGTAAGTTGCCTCCTCTCTGAATGTCCCCCTAAATAACTCACAAAAGGGGAGGAAAAAAAGTCTATTTTCTTCTCCTTCTTTTTTCCCCTATCCTTTCCCCATCCATCTCTTGACATGTATTAATTTCCGTCTGCATTTGTTTTGATTTTCCTTTTCAAAAATCAAGATATTCAGATCATTATATTGTTGAAGGCTTTCATGACCAGAATCACTGGGTTGCTGTGTGTTTTCCAGACTGTAGAAATAGCCCCAGCAACCGAGTTGTTGTGAGTTTTCCAGGCTGTATGGCCATGTTCTGGAAGCATTCTCTCCTGACGTTTCGCCTGCATCTATGGCAGGCACCCTCAGAGGTTGTGACAAAGGATTCCCCCATGCAGGAACCAGCTAGGCTTTGAAACTACAAGACCATTCAATGCTAATCAAGGTAAAATCAATTTAAACATTAAATCATCATAAGATGATCCTTCTTTGGAAGCTGTTAAACAGAGGCTGGATGGTCATCTGTCAGGGGTGATTTGAATGCAATATTCCTGCTTCTTTGCAGGGGGTTGGACTGGATGGCCCATGAGGTCTCTTCCAACTCTTTGATTCTATGATTCTATGTTAGAAGTCAAATAGTTTAATTAAAAAAGAGACACTCTAAAACTTGAAAATCAGAACACAAATAAAGAGGAACACTCAAACAACAGAGGAATTCCTGACACAAAACAATCAGGGCCAGCTAATACCTCCCAATGAAGGATTCCCCCAGGCAGGAATCAGTCTTTGAAGCTGCAAGGCCATTCAATGCTAATCAAGGTGGCCAATTGCAACCTTCACACTTGCCTCAAGCAGACACAGAGGAATTCCTGACACAAAACAATCAGAGCCAGATAATACCTCCCAATGAAGGATCCCCCCATGTAGGAATCAGTCTTTGAAGCTGCAAGGCCATTCAATGCTAATCAAGGTGGCCAATTGCAACCTTCACACTTGCCTCAAGCAGACAAGAGTTCTTTCTCGCACCTTGGACATTATTCCACAGATATATAAACCCCATTTTCCTAGTTTCCAACATTCACAACCTCTGAAGATGTGTGTCATAGATGCAGGCGAAACAGGAGAGAATGCTTCCGGAACATGGCCATACAGCCTGGAATACACACAACTATCCAGATCATTATTACGACTAGATTCAGTGTTTTTGAAGTTCTCGAAGGCTTTCATGGCCGGAATCACTGGGTTGCTGTAGGTTTTTTCGGGCTATATGGCCATGTTCTAGAGGCATTCTCTCCTGACGTTTTGCCTGCATCTATGGCAAGCATCCTCACTACCTCTGAGGATGCTTGCCATAGATGCAGGCAAAACGTCAGGAGAGAATGCCTCTAGAACATGGCCATATAGCCCAAAAAACCCTACAACAACCCAGTTTTCGAAGTTCTTCCAATTCTGTTGAAATGATGTTCTGTCTCCGAAGCTACACACAAGATCCAACGCAGGTTGATTGCTCTGGAATAAATATCCATGCTGTGCTTTTTAAATATTTCTTAATATCCATTTTTAATTTGTGTTATCTATGGAAAGAGGCGTGTAAATTCCTAGATTCTGATTCCAGAATGAAGGGAGGGAAAACTGTATCACCTTGACTGTTTAGACAAAAGGTAAACGCAATCTGCATTAGAGAGAGGACTTGTGAACGCCCACTTTGAGAGGGCTTATGTGTAGGAGGCATATAGTACATATATCCCTTGCGTAGGAGATGCTTCATTTTTTCCCCTTTCTCACACAACTATTGCAAGAGGAGAATTGTTCAGTGGTGGGTGGATTTGTGTGCAAGTGAATGGGAAAAAATGATTATACACACCGTTGTGTTAAGGAAACAGATAGTTAATTCAAAGAAATGTTCCCGGATTCATAATACATAGCAAGGCCAGGAAAGGATCCAATTTATGCAAAGGATAATAAAGATGACAGTGGGTTGTTGTAGGTTTTTCTGGGCTATATGGCCATGTTCTAGAGGCATTTTCTCCTGACGTTTCACCTGCATCTATGGCAAGCATCCTCAGAGGTAGTGAGGACTTCCACTACCTCTGAGGATGCTTGCCATAGATGCAGGTGAAACGTCAGGAGAAAATGCCTCTAGAACATGGCCATATAGCCCGGAAAAACCTACAACAACCCAGTGATTCCGGCCATAAAAGCCTTCGACAATACAGAGATGACAGTGTTTGCCTTGTATGCTATCCTAGATCCCTGCCGTAAAGCGACTTCCCTGTTTACTTTAGACTCACTTCTGGATGGAGAAGTAATCCTCTCACAGCACAGTCTCAGAATTGTATATTCAGACGCAAGTCCCATTGATGAAGGCTTTCATGGCTGAATTGTTTTGAATTGTTTTGAGTTTTCCAAGGCTGTATGGCCATGCTCCAGAAGCATTCTCTCCTGATGTTTTGCCTGCATCTGTGGCAAGCATTCTCAGAGGTTGTGAGGTCTCACAACCTCTGAGGAGGCCTGCCATAGATGCAGGCGAAACGTCAGGAGAGAATGCTTCTGGAACATCAGTATATAGCTCAGAAAATTCACAGCAACCCAAGTCCAATTGAGAGGGCTTTCTTCAAGTTAAGAGATTAAAAGGTTGCAACCTTGGTTAAATAAATTTGGATAGATAACTAATCTGAACCTATAAGGAGCATAGTCGGGGTTATGCATTTTGCAGAACTGGTACATAACTGTCCTAAAAAAGGCCCTCCATTCATTTCCTATTATGCTCTGTTACATTTTCGTCCTCTTTTTTTTCGAAAAGCACTTTACTCCCTGCGTTATCATCTCCTCATTTCGGGTGTCAGTTGCATAAAAATACTGACAGCCAAGAGTTTTTCCATTTCAGCCACGGCGAACCTTGGAAGCCATGCTCCACATTGCGAATCCTATCCCTAGAGGTGACTTTCCCCTTTCTGCCTTGGCAGTGAAGAAAAGAGTGCCTTTCTGCCAAGCTGTGCCTCCTCCTCTTCCTCCTCCTCCTCTTCCTCACTGTCTCCGGCATTATTATGACTATTGCATTTTATTTATATAGTGCTGTGCAGGCTAATACGAGCCCCACTTAAGTTCCTGCCCCCAAGAAGCTTGCCAATTTGCCTTTAATAGTTCGATGGTAAGGGGAACAAAGAGAAAGATGGAGGCAAGGAAAGCAAGAGAATGGACACCTACACAGGCTTTGTTAAGAAAGGTTAAGCGACATGGCTTTGCATGAAAGGTTTTAATAGAGAGAGGATATTGGACATATTGACCGGTAAATGACAGTTTTGTAATTTCTAGATATTGTTGTCATCAAACTATAAAACAACCTTTTTTATTCTGCGTCCGACTGTAAAATCCTAGTGAGATGATATTGTGATTCTCGCCTGCTGCGTCTTTTTTATCTCATTGTTTTTATTGGTGTAATATATGCACTTCTAGGTTGGTTTTAAGAGCTTCGAATTCTGGAGCAACCAGACCAGGAACTGTTTAGTTTGCTTGTTTGTTCTGCATGGGCGATCTCTCCTTTCCTCCTCTTTGCTGAAATGGTGTAAACTGGGGCTCACTTCCTGGAGGTTGAAAAGAAATACGAATCCATGAACGGTTGGAGTGTATTTAAGGGGAGTGGCACGACAGCAGGACATCGGTCCCTTTGCAGCTTTATTACCCAAGTCCTCAATCTGTTGTGAATGGATTTTATTCTGTCATCTTTGGCTGGATCTACACTGACATATAATATAATTTGTGACTGCATCGTATGATCAATGTAGAGCAGTGGGTTGTTGTAGGTTTTTTCGGGCTATATGACCATGGTCTAGAGGCATTCTCTCCTGACGTTTCGCCTGCATCTATGGCAAGCATCCTCAGAGGTAGTGAGGATGCTTGCCATAGATGCAGGCGAAACGTCAGGAGAGAATGCCTCTAGACCATAGCCATATAGCCCGAAAAAACCTACAACAACCCAGTGATTCTGGTCATGAAAGCCTTCAACAATACAATGTAGAGCAGTGTTTATCAACCTGGGGGTTGGGACCCCCGGGGGGGTTGCGAGGGAGGTATCAGAGGGGTCACCAAAGACCATCAGAAAACACATATTTCTGATGGTTTTAGGAACCCTTTTGGCAGAGAAGGCTGAAGATCTCTTTGCCTGTCCTTCTCTTCCTTTTTGGTGTTGGTGAACTACAACTCCCAGAATTCAAAAACAACCCCCCCCCCCAAACCCCACCAGTATTCAGTGTTAGCCATGTAGGTAGTATGCCAAGTTTGGTGCCAAGTTTGGTGCATTGTTTGAGTCCACAGTGCTCTCTGGATGTAGGTGAACTACAACTCCAAAACTCAAGGTCAATGCCCACCAAACCCTTCCAGTACTTTCTGTTGGTCATGGGAGTTCTGTGTGCCAAGTTTGGTTCAATTCCATTGTTGTGGGGGAGGGGGGTGTCAGAATGCTCTTTGATTTTAGGATTTTAGGATTTTTAGGTGAACTATAAATCCCAGCAACTACAACTTCCAAATCTCAAGCACTATTTCCCCCAAACTCCACCAGTGTTCACATTTGGGTATATTGAGTATTCGTGCCAAGTTTGGTCCAGATCCATCATTGTTTGAGTCTACAGTGCTGTCTAGGTGTAGGTGAACTACAACTCCAAAACTCAAGGTCAATGCCCACCAAGCCCTTCCAGTATTTTCTGTTGGTTAAGGGAGTTCTGTGTGCCAAGTTTGGTTCAATTCCATTGTTGTTGTTGGTGGTGGTGGTGGTGGGGGGGTTCAGAATGCTCTGTGATTGTAGGTTAACTACAACTCCCAAATGACAAAATTAATCCCTCCCCCCCCCCCCCCCACAACCCCAGCAGTATTCAAATTTGGGTGTAACAGGTATTTGTGCCAAATTTGGTCAAGTGAATGGAAATACATCCTGCATATCAAATATTTACATTACGATTCGTAACAGTAGCAAAATTACAGTTTTGAAGTAGCAACAAACATAATTTTATGTTTGGGGGTCACCACAACATGAAGAACTGTATTAAGGGGTCGCGGCATTAGGAAGGTTGAGAAACACCGATGTAGACACATATACTGCATTCTATGGGTCTACCACACTGACCATACAATTCATTATATGGCAGTGTTGATCCAGTCAACGCAGCATTCTCTGACCACCAAGATGAGTCCCAATATCTCAGGGTGCATCTACACTGTGGAATTAATGCAGTTTGGCACCACTTTAACTATCATGGCTCAACACTATGGTAATCCTGGGTTTGGCAGTTTCTTGAAGCACTATCACTCTTTGGCAGAGAAGGCTAAAGACGCTGTAAAACTGCAACTTCCATAATTCCATATCACTGAGCCCTGGCAATTCAAGTGGAGTCTATAATGTAGATCAGGCATGGGCAAACTTCGGCCCTCCAGGTGTTTTGGACTCCAACTCCTACAATTCCTAACAGCCTACTGGACTTGAAGTCCAAAACACCTGGAAGGCCAAAGTTTGCCCATGCCTGGTGTAGCTGCACCTTCTGATTTTAGTGGGACTGAGGAAAACTTTCAACCAAGGACCTCAACATCCAAAACGGAGATACGGTCCTTCTGATAGTCTTGACCATATGGTCCTTCATAGGCCAAAACCTTAGGTTTGATCTTTCTTTGATGTTAGAACATGTATTGAGAATGAAACTGCTTATAGGAGTTTATGGAAAGTAATGACTCCAATCATTGTGTGCCTTTGGAAGGAGGTGGAACTGAAAGGAAGCCTTGTTTACGTGGAGGTAACACAATCCTGCTGGGGTTTGGATATCCCCTATTAGTGCGTTCCATAAATTAATTATAGCTTGTGTGAAGAAATACTTTTCTTTTGTCTGCTTTTCAATGCTACAGCTGGCTGGGTTTACAATGGAGAAGACAGAGTGAAAAGTTCTCCAGGGAGGGGAAAGGCCTCTCTGTCTCCAAACATAAGTTGCTATTTCTGTCTTGAACTAAACTACTGACATTTTTTTACGACAAAGAGGTAGTGGATTTTTAAAAACACTGTAGTCCAGGTATGGGTAAACCCAGGCCCGGGGCCCATATGCGGCCCCTTGGGTTCTTTTCTCAGGCCCTCCTCTCTTTCACCATCTTCTCCTTCCTTCCTTCCTTCCTTCCTTCCTTCCTTCCTTCCTTCCTTCCTTCCTTCTCTCTTTCCTTCCTCCTTCCTTTCCTCTTTCTTCTTCCCTTCCAACCCTTCGTCCTTCCTTCCTTCCTCTCTTTCCTTCCTCCATCCCTCCCTTCCTTCTCTTCCACCTTTTCCTCCTTCCCTCTATTTCTCCTTCCTCCCCATTTATTTTTCCTTCCTTTCCTCTTTCCTCCCTCCTTCCCTCCCTTCATCTTTCTCCCTGCCTCTATTCCCTTCCACCCTTCCTTCCTTCTCTTTTTCCTTCCTTCCTTCTCATCCTTCCTTCTATCCTTGTCTTCCGCCCTTTCATCCTTCCTTCCCTTTTGTTTTCCCTTCCTTTCCTCTTTCCTCCCTCCTTCCCTCTCTCCCTTTCTCCCTGCCTCTATTCCCTTCCATCCTTTAATTCTTCCCTCCTTCCTTCGTTCCTTCTCTTTTTCCTTCCTTCCCTTCCTTCTATCCTTGCCTTCCGCCCTTCCATCCTTCCTTCCTTCCCTTTTGTTTTTCCTTCCTTCCCACTTTCCTCCCTCCTTCCCTCTCTCCCTCTTTCTCCCTGCCTCTATTCCCTTCCACCCTTTCATCCTTCCTTCCTTCTTTCGTTCCTTCCTTCTCTTTTTTCTTCCTTCTCTTCCTTCCTTCTATCCTTGCCTTCTGCCCTTTCATCTTTCTTCCTTCCCTTTTGTTTTTCCTTCCTTCTCTCTTACCTCCCTCCTTCCCTCTCTCCCTCTTTCTCCCTCCATTCCCTCCCACCCTTTCCTCATTCCTTCTCCTCTCTATCCTTCCTCCTTCCCTTCCTTCCTTCTCTTTTTTCCTTCCTTCCTTCCCTTCTTTCCTCTCTTCCTCTTTCTCCCTCCATTCCCTTCCACCTTTCCATCCTCCCTCCCTCCCTCCCTCCTTCCTTCCTTCCTTCCTTCTTGCCTTCTACCCTATCATCCTTCCTTCCCTTTTGTTTCCCTTCCCTCTTTCCTCCCTCCTTCCCTCTCTCCATCTTTCTCCTTCCATCCTCCTCTTCCTCCCTTTTGTCCCTTCTTCCCTTCCTTCCTTCCATCACCAGGCAGCCAGTCCTCCTCGCAGGGAGTACTAGTATGCAGCCCCAAAGTCAGAAAGTTTCCCTATGCCTGGTGAAGTGGATCTGTGGAGGGACAGGAAGAGAGAGCAAATGGATTTGATAGGTGAAAACAATCAGGTTTATTTTTCCTGGCTAGACAGGTGAAAAAGTCCCTACTCTTACAGGTAAAAATGAAACTGCCCGTCCTGAAGCATACAATGGGTGGGCTTTTTATACCTTTTCTCAAAGAAAGTTTCATTAGAAATATAATAATTATTGTAATAATAATGTAGTAGTTGTTGACACTAATTGGTATTCAAGTACTGCATGCTCTCTCTCTCTATATATAGTATATATAGTAGTAGTAGTAGTATATAGTAGTAGTATATATAGTAGGTGGCAAGGAGTAAAGTTTTTGATTTAGGTCTCAACAGTTTATTTGAGATGAAATTTTAGCTCCCTGTATTAAGATTCTTAGTAGTCCCCATTCAGTAAACATAAAGTATTTCAATTAAGATCCAGAACAGTTACAGTGTTGGAAATAGCAATCTTCTCAAGCCCCCACTAGTTATTTGTTATGTATAGAATTGCTTACTCTATTGTATATGTGTGTATTGGTATGCAATTTTACCTTAACTCTTTGTTGTGGGAGGGGCTGCAGATCATGTGATCAGGTCTGGGCTTGTTCAGGGCTCAGACTCCATTTTAGAAACAATTCCGTTTAGACCTCAGTAGGAACAGTATGCTTGTAGGAACCTATGGGTCCCCAGGTATTTTGGCCCACAATTCCCAGAAATCCAAGCCAGTTTTCCAGCTTTAAGGATTTCTGGGAGTTGAAGGCCAAAACATCTGGAGACCCACAGGTTGAGAACCACTGGAGAGACTTCATTGGACTTTCAGACTAGACAAAGAGTGTATTAGACCCTCAGAATAGAGAGATGCTTTGGACTATGGACTATTGATTCTGAGCAAGACCATCTGTGTTACCTACACAGAGAAACTACTTCAAATCTAACTTTGATTGATAATCAAAGTATCTGTATGCTGAATACATGAAGTTTGTGAGTAAATCTACTATGTTATTTTTAAGGAAGTCTGCCTATTTTGTCTTTTGAGAGCATGATTTAAAGGCAATCGAAGAAAACACTTCTGTATATGTGTGTGTGTGTTTGTATTGGCATATCTTCCTAACAAAAAAAGAGATATCTGAGTTTATCAGTCTAACAGCCGAGAAACCTGATTGATTTGCATGAATGCCATTTTCCCAAAAGGTTATGACTCTAACTGGTCATGCTTTTACCAAGAGGTTATGGCATCATGTTTCAAAAGGTTGTGACTTTTGACAAGGTCATCCCTTTCCAAAAATCATAAAAACGGACAAAAACAGAGGAACAGGCTCTTATGTGCCATGTATATTTCCACCAGAAAAATGCCCAATATTTCTATGGCAAGGTCCATACAGATGTCTTATGGAATTAATGGGGATGCCATGAGTCGTAAGAGTTAAAGACAGACAGAACTAATACTAATATGCATCTTTACAGTGTAAAACAACTTTCACTACAATTCAAAAACAACTTAACATGGTATTTTTTCAAACAACAAAATTATAGGATTGCTGTGAGTTTTCCGGGCTGTATTGCCATGTTCCAGAAGCATTCTCTCCTAATGTTTTGCCCACATCTATGGCAAACATCCTCAGAGATTGAGCAGTCTCTGTGATGGCGTGAGTGGCGCCACCTATATGTAGAACTATAAGTTGCAAGATTTGAACTGTTGTATCATGCCTGATTTTGGCTTTTTACCCTGTAAATGTATAGTTGGATTGATTGGTTATTTATAGCTGTCAATCAATGCTGTTTGCACCAGTTATATTGCTTCCTCAGCTCAATTGTTTGACTCCACCTCTTCCTGGAGGAGGGCAGTGCCTTTCCTTTTACATTCCACCATCAAACTTTCTATCAGATGGACGTGAGAAAGGGACTTGGCTCTAAAGCCCTTGATTAAGTTACCTCTCAGCACCAATTCTGAGGTTCTTACCCTTGAAACTTATGCTTCATGTTCAGATCAACCTGGATGACATTGAGAAGTCTCAAGCACCTTCAAACCAGTTCTTTGGCACCAGAGGAAGGCTTTGGCCCTTCAAATATAGACCATTGGAATTGGGGTTGTGATTATTCCGATATTCACAGCCATTGAGAAAAGAGGGAACAGGAAAATCTTCTCAGCTGCGAAATCTCCTTGGATCCAAGACAACCAGAGGCTGTAATGTATATTTTCCTTTAGCCCTTTGAAACTTCCAGCTTATTGCCTTAAAGGGATAACTCTTTGTGAACAATAAAACCTACTTTGAGTTATCTACAGTGTTTTGGTCCTTGGGAGTTCCAGTTTCCTAAAGGAGGGCAAGAAGCAATCTCTTGGGGGAAAGATGTCACGTCCATGCCTCTTTCACTAACAGTTATAGCCCCCAGGCGCGACGGCACAGTCTCACAATCTCTGAGGTTGCTTGCCATAGATGTGGATGAAACGTCAGGAGGCAATGCTTCTGAAACATGGCTATACAGCCCGGAAAACTCACAGCAACCCAGTGATTCCAGTCCTGAAAGCCTTCAACAACGTATTGAACAAAATTACAGCTTTTTTTTGTAATCCCTTCACTGCCATAGTTGCATCCTTTGGAATCCACAGATTTGTAGAAGCATCTTGATTCAAGAGCTGCTTTCTCTAGCTTGTCAAGGGCATCACATTCCCATTATACACACTCACTCCCCCATCCCTTGAAATAGAAACTGTTTTCTCTCCAAAGAGGAAAAAAAATATTTGCTATTCTCCCCCAGCCTTCCCTTTTTCTTCTCGTTGCTGCTGGGTAAACACCTACGCATTTTATTTTGGGACTATTCTTTTCTGGAATGGCTAGTGCATTTTTATCTATTCAGGATCCGATAGCTAAGAATGCCAAGAATTTGCTGATACCAGAATAATGTAAATCTATGCTTCTTTTCCTCTTCCAGATGGAAGGAGGTTGTTATATGTCCTTTATGGGTGAAAATATCTTAGCAGAAGCAAAAAAAAAATCCCCTAAGCGTTGCTATATTGTTCCCCCAAACTGTGTCTCATGCCTTTGAAGAGATGTTTGCCCAAGAATGACAGATGAAACTTTCCCTTTTGTAGAGACAATGTCAGTCGATTATGTCTGCTACTAAAGGTACAGAGATGTCATATCCTCCAATATTTCATAGATCAAATCCAGGTATGTGGCTAAGCAACACCACAAAATGGTCAGGATACTAAAACCATTAATGAGAAGGAACAGAGAAGCTAGAATAGAATATATCAGTTTGTGTTTGCCTGGCCCGACAAGGAAAGGGGGATTTTTTTAACCTCTTCCTCCCTTTTCCCCATGGATGAGTTAATGCACTGCACACTATTTTGACTGAAGTAAGCCAAAGACAAACATGTGAGGAGGAGGAAAAGAGTGGGATATTTTAATACAGCGTTTTGCAACCTGGAGGTCGGGACCCCGGGGGGGAGGGGGGGTTACGAAGGGGTACCAGAGGGGTTGCCAAAGGCGATCTGAAAACAGTATTTTCTGTTGGTCATGGGGGTTCTGTATAGGAAGTTTGGCCCAACTCAGTCGTTGGTGGGGTTCAGAATGGTCTTTGATTGTAGGTGAACTGCAAGTCCCAGCAACTACAACTCTCAAATATCAAGGTCTATTTAACCCAAACTCCACTAGGGTTCACATTTGAGCATATTGAGTATTTGTGCCAAATTTGGTCCAGATCCACCATTGTCTGAGTCCACAGTGCTCTCTGGATGTGAACTACAACTCCAAAATCTAAGGTCAACCAAACCCAGTATTTTCTTTTGGTCATGTGAGTTCTGTGTGCCAAGTTTGGTTTAATTCCATTGTTGATGGAGTTCAGAATGCTCCTTGATTGTAGGTGAACTATAAATCCCAGCAACGACAACTCCCAAATGACAAAATCAGCCCCTCTCCAAACCCCACCCATATTCATATTTGGGTGTATCGGGTATTTGTGCCAAATTTGGTCCAGTGAATGAAAATACATCCTGCAAATCGGATATGTACATAACAATTCACAACAGTAGCAACATTACAGTTATGAAGTAGCAACAAAAATAATGTTATGGTTGGGGTCACCACAACAGGAGAAACTGGCTTAAGGGGTGTGGCATTAGCAAGGTTGAGAAGCACTGTTATAATGGCATCTGAAAGAATGGAGTGGACATCAAGTTCATCACAATAACAATGCTTCCTCGGATGTTTTATACAGTGAAACAGTGGATCTACAGGGAATATACACAAGTGGCTAGAACATGTCCCACAAGGGATAAACATTTGCATATTATGATAACATGTAAGGTATACATAACAAAAAGGCCTAGGTACTTACAACAGGTTCTCAAGGGCCGTGCTCTGCAAAAGTATGTTTCTGTAGTAAGCACATGGCCAACAGATAGAAAGAAGTTTATAAGGTAAAGTAATTAAAAGGGACCAACCCAGGTAGAGCAATTCATGAAACTATTAAAGAGCTATACACTATAATTTACTATAATTGGAATGAAATGGTGTCATTCAGGCCACTGGGATGTACAGTTTTAAGGGTGAAAATACAAAAGGCTTCACGCTGTAGTAATTTAGTACCCAAATCCAAATTAGAGGGAGGTGTGACCACCTCTAAAACCAGCACCTGGATTGAGTCTGCAATGTGATTTAAATCAGCCAAATGTTTATAAAGAATAGAATCAGCGTAATTATTTCTAATTTTGCTCTTGTGTTCGATGATCCGTTGTTTAATTTGTCTGCTTGTTTGGCCAATGTACATAAGAGAGTATGGGCAAAAAATAATATAGACCACACCTTTAGTCATACAGGTGGCAAAATGTTGTAACCGGTAAGAGGCTAATCACCTCTCAACAAGTTTGCTCCAGGCACTGACAGGCCATTATATGCTAATCAAGGTGATCAGTTGAAACATTCACACCTAGCTCCAGCAGACAAGAGTCCTTTGTCTCACCCTGGTCATTCCACAGATATATACACCTTTTCCCTAGTTCCAACAGACCTCACTACCTCTGAGGCTGCTTGCCATAGATGCAGGCGAAAGGTCGGGAGAGAAATGCCTCTAGACCATGGCCATATAGTCCGAAAAAACCTACAACAACCCAGTGGTTCCGGCCATGAAAGCCTTCGACAATACATTCTAGTTGTTGTTAGGATTTCCGCTAACGTTCAGCACTGGGTGCTTTCTCCCCCTCCTCTGTGGAGTTAACGCTGATTCGAAATGACATCTATTCTGAAAGGCCACCTCTGCACCCCAGTCTTGGATCAACCAGTGCCTTTGTGAGTCATGAATGGGTACAAAATGAAAGTTCGGCAAACCAGCTTTGGCTCCTCACCCCAGACTTGGCAGGAGATGCTCGACTCAAGATATAGATGCCTTCTTGGAAACGTTCCTCAGACTATTAATTTTTTTAATGCAATACAACGATAGACCTCTTTGTCAATAAGACCTATTTGTCAGTAAGATTTAGTTGCATGGAAATGAGTTGCTCTGAGAAGGGTCATCCGGAGCTGGTGTTGCATAGGACTTAGCCTACACAAATTAGATGTCAGGCTCAAAACACATTGTGGACCTTCTAGTTTGTTTTTTCTATCTTTTCTTTTTGGAATCCGTTGAGAGGGAGGCATCC
Organism: Anolis sagrei; assembly: GCF_037176765.1. NCBI lineage: Eukaryota > Metazoa > Chordata > Lepidosauria > Squamata > Anolidae > Anolis > Anolis sagrei. The sequence goes on along the minus strand of NC_090025.1, from coordinate 17,272,837 downwards.
GTGCTTCAATAATCCTGTATTTTCTACTTATTTTTGTTTTAAATTAATGCTCTATTACACACAAATATAATGATGTTAGTAACAATACATGATAGGCCTTGGGCTACTTACTTTATCATCATTTCAATGCTTGGAGAAAGACATTTTCGTTTTCCCGAACCTTTTAATCCTGTTTGTTATTTTCATCCAGGTTTTAACATAAGCTCCATTGTTTTTTCCCTATTTTTAAAAATACATTTTTAAACATACACTTGTTGTTTATTCGTTCAGTCATTTCTGACTCTTCGTAACCTCCTGGACCAGCCCACGCCAGAGCTCCCTGTCAGCCGTCTCCACCCCCAGGTCCTTCAAGGTCAAGCAAGTCACTTCAAGGATACTATCCATCCATCTTGCCTTTGGTCGGCCCTTCTTCCTTTTTCCTTCCACTTTCCCCAGCATAATTGTCTTCTCCAAAGTCTCCTGTCTTCTCATTAAGTGGCCAAAATACTTAATCTTTGTCTCTAATATCCTTCTGTCCCAGTGAGCAATCAGATATTATTTCCTGGAGTATGGACTAGTTGGATCTTCTTGCGGTCCAAGGTACTCTCAGAATTTTGCTCAGCACCACAGTTCGAAAGCATCTTATCTTCCTTTGCTCAGCCTTCCTTATGATCCAGCTCTCACATCCATAGATTACTATGGGGAATATCACTGCTTTAACTATGTGGATCTCTGTTGCATAGTTAATGTCTCTACTCTTCACTATTTCATTGGTCATTGTTCTCCTCCCAGGAAGTAAACGTCTTCTGATTTCCTGGCTGCAGTCTGTGTCTGCAGTCATCTTCGTGACTAGAAATACAAAGTCTGTTACTGCCTCCACGTTTTCTCCCTCTATTTGCTAGTTATCAATCAGTTGTAGTTGCCATAATCTAGGGCTTTTAAACATTTAACTGCAACCCAGCTTTTGGACTTCCTTCTTTCACCTTGACTAGAAGGCTCCTCAGCTCCTCCTCACTTTCAGCCATCAAAGTGGCATCACCTGCATATCTAAGGTTGTTAATGTTTCTTCCAGCAATTTTAACTCCAGCCTTGGATTCGTCAAGCCCCGCAAGTCACACAATGTGTTCTGCATATTTGTTGAATAGGTAGGGTGAGAGTATATAACCCTGCCATACTCCCTTCCCAATCTTGAACCAGTCTGTTGTTCCATCATCTCTAACGTTTAGAGGTAGATCTTATGTTTGACCAGAGTTCCAAGTATAGGACAAAATTTAATTTTCACCAGTGATAAATCAAGGATGGCATTTACATGTACATTGTGTCTTAATTGTGTTTACTGTGGCATGCTTTCTCTCCAGGACCAAGCAAGATTTGAACAAATGTGCTAATTTACTATCATATTTTCTCACCGAGAACAGTGTCATGGGTTAAGCATGCCTCAAACATATAAAATGAAATGCCTGCTTTTTTACCGTAATCTTGGATGCCCAAAAGTTGTATTTATTTATTTTTTACTGAATTGAAGAGATAAGGATTTCTCCATCACCTCTGGTATTATATAATCCAAGAAGTACAATGCACAGTGGAATCCAATTTTTGTTTTAGAGGTTATGAGTTGGAAGGTTGTGGCATTCATCTGATTCTTCTGCAATAAATAATCCTGAATGAAAAAGTCTACTCGTTATGTATTGATTTTTGCATTTGCAACACATAAGGGCTGAAGCAATGTACAGCCCATGTTAAAAGTGGAGGTGTTCAACCTTTGTGGGTGGATTGCTATTAATTTTGCCACCTTCCAGGTACTAGCAAGGAGAGAACAAATTACTTTTCCAGCTCATTATCACAAAAAAAAATCCCTGAATAGGAAGACCTACAAGAACAACATGTATTTAGAAGTTTCCTCCATGTGTTCAATGTCACTTACTTCAAAGTAAGTCTGCATAAGGATAGATTACGAGGCAACTTTTTATTATTTTGGAGTGGACTCAATGACAATAGCTGTCATAATATATCTTTGGATTTGATAATTTAGTACATTACTGATTGATGATTCTTGAGGGTGTTCAATCACATTGGAGTCTAGGAGGTCCAATTTTGCCAGATCTTTGAAGGGTGTGTGTCTGCCCTCCCAGTCTAGTCAAGGGGTCTTCAGTTCTCATGTCCTCCAAGACTTTGTGGTTATTGATTAAGTAATATGGGAGTTTTAAACATGCGGAAGACATTGTGTTGCCAGTGTCTTGTCTACACCTTTCTGGGACGCTCAATGAGAATGAAGGCGAGGAAGCAGGACAGAATGAGGATGAACAAAACAGGACCATAAAGCAAATGAAATTGAGAACCCAGCTGGATTTGAGAAAAATTTGAGACGACTTTTCTGGCTTTTGGGGGGAAATTTATGGCTATAAAAGCATAATGAAAAATAACTTTTAATATACAAAGATAACCACCTGAAGTCTAACCTTGTCAAGACACAAGTGTGTGCTTTCCATCTATGGAACCATGAAACCAACAGGAAATTGCATGTTACCTGGGAAGGTCAAGAGCTTGAACATTGTTTCCATCCTAAATATCTTGGTGTTACCTTAGATTGAACACTAACATATTGGAAAGACCTCATGAACACCAAGCACAAAATAGCTGCAGTCAATAACATCCTGTGAAAGCTTACTGGCAGAATATGGGGTGCAGACCCAAAATTAATAAGAACATCAGCCCTGGCCTTGTCTTACTCAACTGCTGAGTATGCCTGCCCTGTTTGGTACAAGTCTGCCCATGCGAAGCAAGTGAATGAAACATGCAGAATAAGCACAGGATGTCTTAAACCTACACCTGTTGATAAACTCTACAAGCTAGCTGGCATTGCCCCCTCTGATGTGCGATGGGAAGTTGCTGCTAATGTGAGGGAAATAAGGTTGAATACAGTGAAAGCCACCCACTTGCATGGCTATTAGCCTCCTCCCTGTAGACTCAAATCAAGGAAAAGCTTCATGAGACCACCACCCCCTTAACAGAGTATCCCTCTGGGCAGCTAAACGAGGAAATCCCAACTGGATGGCCCCCCACGAGGGTCTTCCTCCAGGGACAAACCAAGAATGGGCAACTTGGAAGTCCCTGAACAGACTCAGAATTGGGGTGGGCAGATCAAAAGCCAACCTGGCAAAATGGCACTATCTAAAAGAATACTCCACCTTGTCCGACTGTGGAGCAGAACAGACAACTCCACATCTGTATGCTTATCCACAATGCTCTGCCACATGCACAGAGGAAGAATTGTTTGAGGCTATAGACAATGCAGTCGCTGTTGCCTGTTTTTGATCAAAATATATTTAGCCACTTGTGCTCCTTCTGTTTTTATCAGTTTTATACTAATTTATGCAATTCTTTTGATATATAATGAAAGTAAATAATATACATCTAAGAAATCAGAAGGAAAGCAATGATCTCCAAAGTTTGGGGATTGTACAGTTTTGAGCATCACCAACAAAAAGTCCCTGTGATATAGTAAATCTAACATATGAGCAGAATTATACCTGCCCCGTATGTGGACAGGCATTATCGGAGAAGGGGCCTTTCAGGAATTCCTAGCAAAGATTATAAGCCAAAAGCACAGGTTCGAGTGAGCATCCTTTGTGGCTCCCTAGATCCCTAATGGCTTTCCCACACAATTGTTTTGGTGGGAGCAGATTTGCCAAGAAGTGGCATTTCTATAGTAAAACAGGAACTCTGCTTATTAACCTCAGGAGAAGGAGACTCCACCACATGCCAAGGAAGCATATTCCATTATCAAACACTTCTTCCTAATGTTTATATGACCATCTGCCAAGAGTGCTTTGATTTTGACTTTTCTGCATGGCGGAAGGGGGTTGGACTGGATGGCCCCTGTAGTCTCTTCCAACTCTATGATTTATGGCATTTGTCATCTCCTATAAAAGTAGGGCCTGAATACCCTAAAGGCTCCAGACCTTGTTTGACCTTGGAATCAGGTCAACCTTGGTTAGTGCTTGGATGGAAGATTGTCGAGAAATATCAGGTGTTGTAGGATATGTTTCAGGGGAAATTCTTTGTTGCATTTGTGTGCAGAGGAATCTATCTGATGCATTTGCATATTGGAAGGAACCTCTGAGTGTTCCTTGCTAAAGAAAACCACTTGATTTAAGGCATATATAGACATTCACATACACACACACACACGTACACAGTTTGTGCTAGGCAAGTGCTTTGCAATGCTGATGATCAACTGTTGATTTAGAATCAACATGATCCTTAATATTTTCATAGAATCATAGAGTTGGAAAAGACTTTGTGGGCCATCCAGTCCAACCCCCTGCCAAGAAGCAGGAAAATTACACTCAAAGTACCCCCGACAGATGGCCATCCAGCCTGTTTAAAAGCCTCCATCTGAACATTAGGAAGAACTTTCTGACTGTGAGAGCTGTTCAGCAGTGGAACTCTCTGCCCCAGAGTGTGGTGAAGGCTCCTTCTTTGGAGGCTTTTAAACAGAGGCTGGATGGCCATCTGTCGGGGGTGCTTTGAATGCAATTTTCCTGCTTCTTGGCAGAGGTTGGACTGGATGGCCCATGAGGTCTCTTCCAACTCTATGATTCCATGATCCTATGAGATGCAACCACGACAGTTCAAGTGGAATCACGTTGCTATAATTATGTAAAGGTCCCAAAATTGCAATTTTTGGACCTTTACATAAATATTGTTCTGATATTACAGTAGATGTGTATGTGCATTTTGTTGTTATACACACATTTAAAATAATAAAGATGTTCAAAGTCATAGACATAGATTCTATAGAACTATAGAACAAAAAATGCAACCTTATCACCAGCCGATAAGCTTTGTTGTATCATCTTTCCTTTCACGGGGTGGAGTGGCTTGGCTTTTGTCCAGAGAGACAATACTGCTCTTATTCTTTGATCTCCTTTAGTGCAGATTATTATTCGGTTCTATCAGCTCCTTGCAATTTATCTTAGATCACCGTTCGCGCTAGATATAGAGCCAGCCAACTGAAAAACTGCAGCCTCCATTTTCATTTAATGAGATCTACTTTTCAGTGTTTTATCTGGGAGGCGAGAGGCAGAAAGGCTTGGCAATAGCAATCTTGTTTGTTTGGGAAGGTAGCTTTGATGTTAATCCAATATAGAGTATTTTATTAAATGGGGACCTAAAGCATTACAAAGAGCATTAAAAGCAAAGAGGGAAGGTAGAGTTATAACTATCTGATCTTTTGCCTCTGTCCACTTCTGTGGTTCTGCAAACTGAAGAAGGAACCACAAATTCTTATAGAATCATAGAGTTGGAAGGGGCCTCATGGGTCATGTAGTCCCACCCCCTGCTTCATGCAGGATCTCCAGCTTAACCAGTCCCAGCAGGTAGCTCTTCAACCTGTTTTTGAAGGCATTCAGAGAAGAAGACCTCATCACCTCTGTAGGCAATTGATCCCATTGCCAAACTGCTATCATTAATGCTCAATCGAAATCTACCTTTCTGTAACTTTAAAACCACTAGACCTGGTCCTACCATCTATTGGTCCTACTTTCTTAGGTGATCCCTCATTGTCTGTGTATGATGGCTTTCCAAGTGTCTTAGTGGTGTCTTGGTGGTGGACACATAGGTGACTATGGAGCTCTATTCTTGACCTGCATGTTCTTCCGCAGTAAGGACATTGGTTTTCATGTGGAAGATGGTCCCAGTCTGGGTTGGCTTCACGTGCCTTCCTTTTGGCACGTTTCTCCCTTTCGCCCTCCATTGGTGCCTCTTCAAATTCCATAACACTATCGGTATCAGCTGACCTCCAGTTAGAGCTTCCCAGTTCTTGGTGTCTATGCCACAGTTTTTAAGTTTGGCTTTAAGCCCATATTTAAATCTCTTTTCCTGTCCACAAACATTACGTTTTCTGTTCTTGAGTTAGGAGTATAGTAACTGCTTTGGGAGACGGTGATCAGGCATTCAGACAATGTGGCCGGTCCAGTGGAGTTGATGGTGTAGGAGCATCACTTCAACGCTGGTGGTTTTTGCTTCTTCCAGCACGCTGATATTTGTCCGCCTGTCTTCCCAAGATATTTGGAGGCAACACTGATGGAATCGTTCCAGGTGTTGAGTCTGACATCTGTAGACAGTCTATGTTTCGCAGGTGTATAACAGGGTTGGGAGGACAATAACTTTATAAACAAGAACCTTGGTACCTCTATCGATGTCTTAATAATCAAACACTTTCTGCTTCATTTGGAAAAATGCTGTACTTGCAGAGCTCAGGTGGTGTTGTATTTCAGAGTCAATGTTGACTTTTGTGTAGAGGTGGCTGCCAAGGTAGCGGAAATAGTCAACATTTTCTAATGTTACACCATTAAACTGTATTTCTGGCATTGCAGAAGGATTGGCTGGTGCCTGCTGGAAGAGCACTTTGGTTTTCTCGATGTTCAATGAGAGGCTGAGCTTCTCGTATGCTTCTGCAAACGGTGCTTAGAGTGGCTTGTAGGTCTTCTTCTGAATGCGCACAGACTACATTATCATTAGCATATTGGAGTTCGGCATACCATCGGCATATTGGTCCTACCATTCCCCATCATTTCTTTAAAAATGATGGCAAATGGTTTTGTGAGTATATCAGCAGGTTTCTTCAATACCCTGAAATGCAGTTCACATGACCCTGCAAGTGTGAATTCATTCTGGTTACCTATATTATCTTTGTCAATCTTGATTTACAACCTAGATTCCTTTCCAAGGTCTCTAGTGATGTATGGAGGTACACGACCCTCTTTTTTGGAGGGGGGTGCAGGAAGATGTAAGAAGAGCCCCTTGAAAACCTATAGTCCAGCATATTGTTTCTCTGGTGGCCAGCCAGATATTTCTGAAAACCCACATGAATCCAGTAGCCCTCTTGTATTGCCGCCGCCAGCAAAGGGCAGGATGTCTGCGGAAGGAGGCTAGACCCATTTAATTTTGTGCTGAAGCTCCAGCCAAGAAACTGGCAAGCAATATTTAAAATGGAAGGATAGAAAATGAAATGCACATATTCAGTTTTCTCTTCTATCCTCCTCAAAGCCTCAGCGCTAAATGTAAATTATGTATCCTGGCTGTTTTTCATGGGCACAAAATCGCAGGAAGCGGAGCTGTTTTAAAATGGAAAATCACCAGCAGATGTGGCGCTTCAGCTGGGAGTTTGCAGAGCTCGAAGGTAAAAGGCAAGCAGATTTCCTTAAAATGCCAGCTCCTTATTGCAACTGCAGCAAAGCCTTTGTTGTTGTGAGCCTTTGAGTTGTTTCCGACTTATGGAGAAACTGTCACTGGGTTTTCTTGGCAAGATTTGTGCAAAGCCTTTACTTCCTCTGGAAATTGACTGTCCAGAGATTTAATTAGCCATGGCCAACCTCTCTCTCTTCTGCTCATGCAATTCATTTTAGCAAACTTTTCATCAGTAAAATCTGCACATCTCTTGGAAAGGAATGTGCCACTAACTAGATAATTGTGTCCCTCGAATGAGAAATAGTAAATGGGGTACAATAGGATCTCGCTTATCCGACCTTCGCTTATCCAACATTCCATCTTATCCAACACTTATCCAATGTCCCCTTTTCCTCCAGCCTTTCCCAGTCAATTAAAGGCGCACTCCCCAACTCTCTCTCCATTCCAAATAAGTGAAAAAGCCAAGACAAGGAGGAGGAGGAGGAGGGAGGAATGGGGGGAAAGAGGGAGGAACGGAAGCGGAAGCATCCTCGCTCCTTCCCTCTGTGATTTTCATGCTCCTCTTCTGCATGCGGGCACTTCCTGCTGGGCCGCTCTATCCCCGAGGCATTGCCTTGCCATAACCCTTTCAGTTCCTGTTGTTAGTATTCTAGATGTCTAGCACTGGGTCGAACGTGTAACAGTAGGAGACTCCATATTATCCAACATTTTCGTTTATCCAATGCTCTGCTGGCCTGTTTATGTCAGATATGCAAGACTCTCTTATTTTTCATAAATCCAGCAATCCCAAATCGTTGGAAGTCAGAATATATCCAGTCTAGTGCTAGTTCACAGCATTGCCGAGGCTACAGGGATGTCGGTGGGGGAGAGGCTGACTACCCACGAAAAATGCAACAACAAGCCTCCTGATTTCAACAGAAAGGAGGAAACCATGAAAATGAACAAAATCAGGCTACCAGTATTAAAAAACTCTAAAATTAGAACAGCACAACAACAGAGAGGAAACAAACAAGGACATCTAATCACCTCTCAACAAAGGATTGCTCCAGGCACTGCCAGGCAATCAAATGCTAATCAAGGTGATCAGTTGAAACATTCACACCTGGCTCCAGCAGATAAGAGTCCTTTGTCCCACCCTGGTCATTCCACAGATATATAAACCCTTTTTCCTAGTTCCAACAGACCTCACTACCTCTGAAGATGCTTGCCATAGATGCAGGCGAAACGTCAGGAGAAAATGCCTTTAGAACATGGCCATATAGCCCGAAAAAACCTACAACAACCCAAGCCTCCTGATTGCTGCTTCTCCACCTCCTCTTCTTCCCTCCCCCTGAGCAGAGCCATTCTATGTGGGGCTTTGAAGCAGGGTCGCCTTGGTGTCTTCGTTTTTATGTTATTTGGGGTGCTGATTCAGAAAAATGCATTGGATAGACCACATCAGCTCTTGACTATTAAATATGGTTTTATGTGGGTGGGCAGATGACAACCACTGGATGGTATATGTTCTGTATCAGAAACTAGAGCTGATGTGGTCTATCCAATGCAATTTTCTGAATCAGCACCCCAGATAACCAAACCGGATCTAAAGTTGGCCAAAAAGTGATTCATAACCTATTTGGTACTAATGTTGGAGAGTGGTTCCTGGTCAAGTGGTCCCTGGTCAAAGTGGTCTCTGATGTAAAAAAGGTTGGGAATCACTGCTCGAGACGCTTATTTATTTATTTAGTTGCTGACTTTAGCCACACAGATACTCTGCCTCAGAAATTCCATTGTGTTACTTATGAGCTGATGTGATTTTTGTATAAAAATCGCAGTTGTTTGCATTATGAATGTCACTTCTCTGGCTGTGTGGCAACGGAGAGTCAGTCTGCTTGAGCTCCTCCAACCCTGGACTTTTTTTTCACATTTGGGAGTTGCCAAATTCTTCATTATCCCACGTATTGATCTGGACCGATGTCTTTCGTCTGAGACTCGGAGCCAAGAGTGTGACCTTAGTCAAGTATCTTGATTAAAGATCTGTCGGGTTTCTTGTAACAGTAGCTGCCTTAAGCTCTCTGGGATCAGTTCCAGAGCCGGTAATTGCATCTTGCATGATCTATGAGAATGTAAAACTATTCTTCTTCCTCCAGGAGAGGCGACTGCTCCCCCTTTCTTGTTTTCCCCAGGTCTCCAAATTCTGTTTTTGTTCTCATCCTTTATTGGTACAGAAGTTCCCAGAAGCCTCAGCCAATATGGCCAATGGCAAAACATCTTAAGCAGTGGTACTGACAGTGGTGGGTTTGGGGACCAGTTCCATTCCCTAATCCAGGGGTGTCAAACTCATTTTCATTGAGGGCTCCTTCAAAAGGGCCATTGAATCCAGAGAGAGAACACATTCTACATAGCTGTTTCTTTCATTGGTGGAACCCGGTGAACCTATTCTGGTGGGAAATTTCTATAACTGATGCATTACCAAATACAACCCACATTCTTGGTGGTCATCCATCAGGATCTATCTATCTATCTATCTATCTATCTATCTATCTATCTATCTATCTATCTATCTTAGGACCTTATCACATTAGGAAATACTCTATGTCTGGGACTGAGAATGATTTTGAACTGGTCCCATCACATGACATTTACCCCATCCCGTCAATATTCCGTCAGAATCCATCTGCAAAGCGTCACAGAAACAGATTATTTGCAGACAGAATTCTAATTGTGTTTTTCGAAATACTACATAATCTTCTGTCGCTGAAGCACTGTTTTTGTGTGTGATAGGAAAATCTGTATGCATCCCATCAGCAACAATACTTTTTAAAAGTCCATAGAATAATGTAAGGGGTGTTTTGAATGGATTGGAAGGAGCTGGCCTTCCATGGTGTGATGAGTCAAAGCACAGTACAGTGTTCCCTCGCTACTTCGTGGTTCGCTTTTTGTGGACTCTCTGTTTTGTAGGTTTTTGCCTCCCAGTTTATGAATGGTTGCCATTGCCCAGAGCGGCGTTCTAATCCCGCATCCTGGCAATGATTGAGTGTGGAAGGGGGTTTCACCCTCCCCCTCGGGAGAGAGGCAGCCAATCAAGAGAGAGAGGAGATACAAAGCAGTATGTAAATCACAGCCTTATAGCCTCTTTCTTATAGCTAGCAAAAAAAAAAAAAAAAAGGTTCACAGTGCCTTTAAATCTCTCCTTGCTTCTGCCTCACCCTCAGAACTGTCACGATGCCAGGGCTCTGCCAATATTTAGGCAGAGATGAATCAAACTCCCGGTTTGTGTTAAACAATTTAATTAAAACAGCACTTACTTTCTTGCTGTTTTAATAGTCCAAAATATAAAACATAACGATAGTACTCAGCCACAGTATAAACAAAAACTGATAACAAAAGCTTCACCTTAGTCAAAGGGTCCAGTCCAGTAGTCAAATGCCGAGAGTTCAATGAGCAAAGTCCAGGGATCAAGAGTCTATACCATAGTCCAAAACCAGTCCAGAGATTTCAAGTTCCAGGGTTCTAAGAGTTCAGGAGACAGATTAGGATACCAAAAATCCAGAGATCTGGGGGGGAAACCAGCAGCATCTACCACCAAAATAAGACGAATACTTTTCTCCCTAACATCAGTCCCAAGGCTAGCTCCTTATATCCAGAAAAACCCAGCTGCAACCTATCTCTTACATACCTCCACTCCTAATTGCTTTCACCCATGAACTCTTACTTACAGATTACTCAGCCCTTTACAGCTTAGACTTACATTAACCCTTCTATCACCAACTGCTAAGCCTACCACCACCAACCACCATCAACTGCAGAACATGATACATGACAGGAACACGATATCCATATATAGGATCCCTATTTCATTGGTTTTCACTTTTTGTGGGTGGTCCTGGAACGTAACACCCACAATAAGTGAGGGAACACTGTATTTTCAAATCATAAGAAACGTAATAATCAGGTGTGATGAGGAGAGTATGCATCCTGTCTCAATACAGGATGCATTCAGTCCTAAAACAAATGTGATACATACTGATCTAAACAGATTCTATCCCAATGTGATAAGGTCCTATCTATCTGTCTGTCTGTCTATGTATCTATCTCTGAAAATATGTATATATGCATGTTTGTATGCATGTTTGTTTGTTCCATGAAGGCTCTTAGATGGCTTTATGGATCTAAACCAAACTCAGTACATGTACCACACATGAGCTAATTTAATATAGTGATGTGGTGGTGGTGGTGGGGGGGGGGGACTAGTAGAGGATAATGGGAGTTGGAGTCCAACAAGGAGGCTGAGTCATCCACTCAATTAAGAGAAGAGCCATTCCTTTGGTCGTGGGTGGGATTCACAGCATCCTGTTCGCAGCATCATCTCCCACTGGCCAATTGGGGCTCATGGGAGTTGCAACCCAGCCAGATCTGGATGGGAGTTGCAGTCTGGTTAGGTCTTGGTCAGAAGAGAGTTGCAGCCTAATGTTGACAATTAGATTTCTAATAAAGAGAATTAGAAATTGCATACCCAGCAGCCTCCAGTGATGCAATGAGTTGAATCCTTGTGCTGGCAGGACTGCTGACCAAAAGGTTGATGGTTCAAATCCAGGGAGTGGGGTGAGCTCCTGCCTGTCAGCTCCAACTTCCCATATGAAGACATGAGAGAAGCCTCCCACAGGATGGTAAAACATCTGGGCACCCCATGGGCAAAGTCCTTGCAGACGGCCAATTATCTCACACCAGAAGCGACTTGCAGTTTCTCAAGTTGCTCCTGACACACACACACAAAACCAAAACACCAACTACATAAACTAGTGTTTAATAACTATGAAGTCCTTGTTTGCTGATAAAGTAATCTCAGTTTCATTACGGAGTCTGACCACTCACGATGGGGTCAGGATGTTACAGTCATGGTCATGCTGGCTGGAGGATTTGGGGAGGTAAACACTCTCATCCCAGTAAATGTTAATGCCGTTTCTTTTGTGATACCTCCTCCTTTGTGTGAGGATAAGAGTGTATTGATACTGAACCAACAACGACCGACTGGGTGAAAAGCATTTCCCAACAGCTACTCTGCGGTAGTAATGGATTACATGCCTGGCTGGATAGAAAAAAGGAGGCTGCCTTGCTCTAGTGAAACGACTCCTGGCACAGCTCTGCAAACAAGGAATATGCATGTTCCTATTGAAGATTTCATTTTCCTTTCCCAAGAAGTGGAAGGAGGGACGGTACTGCGCATCCAATTGGATCACTAATTCAGAGAAAAGTGTGTATCCATGAAAGAGGAGTGAGCATGTTTGGCGCAGTGTGATTAGATGCAGAATGCAGAAGAAATTTCTCTCTTTATTCTTTTGCAGCAATAAAAATTTTACAAAGATACGGGCAACCAAGGGATGTAAGTTGAGCTGTCCTTGAAGAAACATCTCCGCAGATGTCCTTCTCTCTCATTTCTTTTTATCCCTGCCAGAAAGAAACAGCAGAAGTATGACAAATGAAGTATTGGATGCTGCTGTTCTTGAAAGCTCCATCTGAAATGCTGCTGCTTATTTATCATGGGAAGGGATGGAGGGAGGGAGCCAGCAGCCTTGCCCTTATCAGACGAGCTAGATAAAATCATAAAGATACACCATTGAGTACCGAAGCCAGGATCATCCACGCTGTAGTATTTTCAATTTCGATGCATGGATCTGAAGAGTAAACATTGAATAAAGGTAGAAGATCAACAGAATACCACGAACTGTTGAACATACAAATATAGCCAGGCCTCTACATCAACTAGGATGAGAGACATAAAAAAGGTAAAGGTTTCCCCTGACATGTCCGACTCTGGTGGGTGGTGCTCATCTCCATTTCTAAGTCAAAGAGCTGACGTTGTCCATAGACACCTCCTAGGTCACGTGGCCAGCATGACTGTATGGTACGATATTACTTTCCCGCAGAAGCAGTACCTATTGATCTACTCACATTTGCATGTTTTTGAACTGCTAGGTTGGCAGAAGCTGGGGCTAACAGAGGGAGCTCACCCCACTCCCTGGATTCGAACTGCTGACCTTTCGGTCAGCAAGTTCAGCAGCTCAGCAGTTTAACCCCCTTGTACCACCAGAGGGCCCATAGGACACCCATGAAAGTGAAACATTGTAAATAAAGAAAATATACATTTCTTTTCCCTCTTTAGGAATCTCTAGGTCTTCCTGCATGGCTCTATAGTTGATTTCCACTGGAAGCAGACCATAAAATCACAGTGAAGAACTGTGGCAGGACCTCACAACCTCTGAGGATGCCTGCCATGGATGCAGGTGAAACATCAGAAGAGAATGCTTCTGAAACATGGCCATACAGCCTGGAAAACACACAACAACCCAGTGATTCCAGCCATGAAAGCCTTTGACAATACATCTTTGTTATTGTTGTGTATGTCCTTTCCATCTTATGGCCACAATATGGCAAACGTGTGTGTGTGTCTTAAAGTCGCCTATTGATGTATGGCGACCACATGAATACTCAGAGGTGCTTTTGCTAGTCCCTTCCTCTCAAACATAGGCTACACACATGGTATGTGTTGGATGTCTCCCATCCAAGAAGTAATCTGGGCTGACTCTTCTTGAGAACCATTACCATGGAACGATTTATGTATACACCTAAAACATGATAATAGAAATGGTGTATTTAAATATTAGCATCATGTAACTTGAGCAATGTTTCTAACTTAGCTATCTGGATCCATGATAGAAGAGACCCACATTAATTCTGCTATCTGGATCCATGATATCTGGATCCATGAGTCGAGGATTTCAAGATACCGGATCAGACTGTTTCCCACCACATTATATTAACAGATGACTTTTGTCCTATTTACGGTTGGCCCATTAGCAGAAATATAGGTCAGCTCGGTTGAATCCATCATTTAAAATACTCCATGGCCCTTGAGGATTATTTTCCTTCGAAACGATCGCTTTGTATCTCTAAATAAATAAGTGACCTCAAGGGCGAGAGATAATATTAGAGGAGAATTGCCTGCCTATACAGTGTCTGTCTCAGCACTTTAAAAGATTCAGGAAACTGCCGATGCCACAAGAAACTTCAAAGCTGAAGAGCTGAGGGTCTCGTCCCCACCCCCCTTTCAGTTTCTATGTTGGAGATCATTAGGGAAGGAGAGGAAAATAAATCAGGCCATATCATAATAGTTTTATGAGCATCTATGGGTGCTTCATGCATGGGCAAACTTTGGCTCTCCAGGTGTTTTGGACTTCAACTCTCACAATTGTGGGAGTTGAAGTCCAAAACACCTGAAGGGTTGAAGTTTGTTGGAGAATGTAAGAAATAAGTTAGTGTGTGGAAAATAAGATGCATGAAGCTGATTGGTTGAGCTTCGCCTGGGGAGATGGCTGAGCCTGGGACTTTTGGATACTGGTACATTTATCAGGCTTGAGCTCAGCAGAGAAACAGTGAAGCACACAGAAAGACAGAGTTTGGAGTGTGCTCTAGCTTCACGAACTATTGAAGGAGATTAGCCTGGGGAGATGGCTGAGCCTGGGACTTTTGGATACTGGTACATTTATCAGGCTTGAGCTCTGCAGAGAAGCAGAGTGAAGCACACAGAGAGTCAGAGTTTGGAGTGTGCTCTAGCTTCATGAGCTATTGAAGGAGATTAGCCTGGAAAGATGGCTGAGCCTGGGACTTTTGGATACTGGTACATTTATCAGGCTTGAGATCTGCAGAGAAGCAGAGTGAAGCACACAGAGAGTCAGAGTTTGGAGTGTGCTCTAGCTTCATGAGCTATTGAAGGAGATTAGCCTGGGAAGATGGCTGAGCCTGGGACTTTTGGATACTGGTACATTTATCAGGGTTGAGCTCTGCAGAGAAACAGAGTGAAGCACACAGAGAGACAGAGTTTGGAGTGTGCTCTAGCTTCATGAGCTACTGAAGGAGATTATCCACATGGACAAAGAAAGATCATTTTAAATCTCATAAAAGGACATTATGTTAGCAGATGCAATTGATCATATGATTGTAAATATGTTGTTCTGGATTATGAAGAGTAAACTTCTTGTTTTTTATTGTTCACCTGTGTGGCATATTTTCTTTCTCTGGCAAGGCAGTGTGTGGACGGATCAAACATGAACTACACATGATTTTCATTCGTCACAAGTTTGCCTATGCCGGATCTACACTATAGAATTAATGCAGATTGGCATTGTTTTAATTGCTGTGGTTCAATGCTATAGAACTTTGGGAGCTGTAGTTTTTCAGGGTCTTAAGCTCTGCTAAAGAGTGCAGCTGTCTCACCAAACTACAAATCCCTGGATTCCATAGTTAGCCATGACATTTAAAGTGGTGTCAAACTGCATTAATTCTACAGTGTAGACTTCATCTTAGGTCTTCCAGTGCAATTCCAGAATATGCTTTCAGCCAAAGTACAGTTTCGCTATTATCCATGGTTTCAGTTATCTTGGATAATGGGCGTTGCATGGATTTGGTAAATAATGGAAGCATGGTTAAAGTTATTCTTAGCTTTACGGATATTCTTAGCTTTACAGATTAAAAATATGCATTTCACATTTGCAGGTTGTCTCTGTTGCACCTCCAAGACTGATTCATTTCACAATGCACTATTTTTATCCTCCTCCTTTTCCTCCAGCGAGATCACGGAGATCGTTGGTTCCTTTTATAGCTAGGTTAAGTTTGATCTTTTGCAGCCGCTTGAGGGATGTTAATTGCTATATTTCCTTGTAATTTTCTTCTCTAGGAACCAAGTCTGCATTTTTCTTTTGGATGTTTTAAAGCCTTTTAAAAAAAGTGAACAACGAAAGAAAAGTGCTTTCTGTTATTGATGGGGCTGGAGCAACCTGGGCTGCATCTGCACTTCACCGTTATAATAGGTTCATCCCACTTGAAATACAAATGCTGAATATGTTGCTATTTTGGGGAGAAACCAATGTGATTGTCTAATATCTTAAATCAGTGGTTCTCAACCTTATTGATGCCGTGACCCCTTGATACAGTTATTTTTGTTGCTACTTCATAACTGTAATTTTGCTACAGTTATGATTTGTCATGTAAATATCTGATATGCAGGATTTGTTTTCATTCACTGGACCAAATTTGGCACAAAAACCTGAATTTGAATACTGGTGGGGTTGGGAGGGGATTCATTTTGTCATTTGGGAGTTGTAGTTCCTGGGATTTATAGTTAACCTTCAATCAAGAGCATTCTGAACTTCACCAGCAATGGAATTGAACCAATATTGGCACACAGAATTCCCATGACCAAAAGAAAATACTGAAAGGGTTTGGTGGGCATTGAGTTTGGGAGTTGTAATTCGCCTACATCCAAAGAGCACTGTGGACTCAAACAATGATATATCTGGATGTGTCGTCGCGCCTGGGGGCTATAACTCTTAGTGAAAGAGGCATAGACGTGACATCTTTCCCCAGGGGATTGCTTCTTGCCCTCCTTTAGGAAAACTGGAACTCCCAAGGACCAAAACACTGTAGATAACTCAAAATAGGTTTAATTGTTCACAAAAAATTATCCCTTTAAGGCAATAAGCTGGAAGTTTCAAAGGAGTAAAGGAAAATATACATTACAGTCTCTGGTTGTTTTGGGTCCAAGGAGTTTTGCAGCTGAGAAGCTTTTCCAGGTCCCTTTTTCTCAATAGCTGTGAATGCTGGAGCAATCCACAACCCCAGTCCAAATGGCCTACGTTTGAAGACACAAAGCCTTCCTCTGGTGCCAAAGGACTGGTTTGAAGGCACCTGAGTCTTCCCAACGTCATCCAGGTTGATCTGAACATGAAGCATAAGTCTCAAGGGTAAGAACCTCAGAATTGGTGCTGAGAGGTAACTTAATCAAGGGCTTCAGAGCCAAGTCTCTCTCTCACATCCATCTGATAGAAAGTTTGATGGTGAAATGAAAAAGGAAACACTGGCCTGCTCCAGGAAGAGGTGGAGCCAAACAATTGAGCTTAGGAAGCAATATAATTGGTGCAAACAACATTGATTGACAGCTATAAATAACCAATCAATCCAGCTATACATTTACAGGGTAAAAAGGCAAAATCAGGCATGATACAACAATTCAAATCTTGCAACGTATAGTTCTACATGTAGGTGGCGCCACTTGCGCCGTCACACTGGACCAAACTTGGCACGGATACTCAATATGCCCAAATGTGAAAACTGGTGGAATTTGGTGAGTATAGACTTTGACATTTGGGAGTTGTCATTGCTGGGATTTATAGTTCACCTACAATCAAAGAGCTTTCTGAACCCCGCCAATGATAGAATCAGGCCAAACTTTCCACACAGAACCCCATGACCAAAATAAAATACTGTGTTTGGTCTTTGTCAACCCCTTTGACACCCCCTGGTGACCTCCCAGAGGTCCAGACCCCAAGGTTGAGAAACACTGTCTTAAATGTTTCCCAGCTGTGCACCCATATAATTAAACCATTAAATAGAGCACCCTTTTGAAACCCAAATCCAGATTTGTTCAATTGGCAAGTTTTACCTTATGCATGACTTAAAAGTTTTCTCTGATGTAATAGTACAGGTACTTTTTGAGAAATTCAGTGTGCTCTACCAAAGAAAGAAATTGTGTTTTGCACAGAACAGAGGCAGCTGGAATCTCAAGAGAAGTTACTTTTCTGTGGCTAAAGGGGTTGAAGCTTTTCTTACCTGTCTTTTATCAATCCTCCCTAATCCCACCAGTATTCAAATTTGGGCGTATTGGGTATTTGTGCCAAATTTGGTCCATTGGATGAAAATACAACCTGCATATCAGATATTTACATTACGATTCATAACAGTAGCAAAATTAGAGTGATGAGGTAGCAACAAAAATAATGGTATGGTTGGATGTCACCACAACATGAGGAACTGTATTAAGGGGTCAGGCATTAGGAAGGTTGAGAAACACTGCTTTAAATGAAGCCAACATGCAACAGTAGCACAAAGATCACCTAAATCAGAGGAAGAACAACTTGAGAGAAGGAACAGCTATTAAATCATATCCAAAATGACAAAGGATGCTCTCAATGTGACTTTGTGCAGCTCAGCAGGGTGTCACTGCAACTTAACTCAGTGCCTGATAGCTGCATTATAAACAACAGGGGATGTAATGATACCTTCCTGTTCCACAATCAATAATGTCTGAAATCTTGTGCTGAGCATTTCTGGTGTATTTTTAAAGAACTCCTCTTTCAAAATCTTACTTCTGAATAGCAATGCAGTGAATGGACAAACCCAGAAGTCTTTGGACTCCATATACGAGTCTACAGATATTATCTTGGCTGCAGAAAAGCTCAGAAACCAACACAAGATTTGGTATATTTCCACTAGTGAAAGGTCATGCCTCCAGCTAAATATACATCACATAAAACTACATTTTTTTGTCCCTCACTTATTGTAGACTATTTTCTATGACAGTTCTTTATGTGCTCACAGGCACACTTTCTCTAAAGAACAAGAACCAAGGTACAGTATAATTCACGATGTCAAAACCCAGAGACGACTAGTTCCAAATCACTACCACTGATCAGAACCAATATTCATCCCCACTAAGGGTTGTTATGTTATTTTTACCCAAAGGCTTACACAAATATGCAGTAAATTAGACTTTCTATTTAAAAAGACACACTCATCTCATGCCTCTGCCTTCAAATCAATATCATTCACCTTTGAATCAAAGTACAAAACCTGAGATACAAGGGGCATTCATTAAAGATTTTCCCTGACCCACTTCTATTTATCACAGAACGCTGAAATTGCGCTTGTGAAATGATAGGTTAGGTTCTAATATACAACTCAGATCTGATAACGGTCTTGATTTTACAGGTGCTGAAGTGATGTGAGGTTTGATAATAGACCCAGTGCAATACAGAGCAGTTATCAAGTTCCTTTCCTTGAAAGACTGTACACCAAAGGAGGCGTTTGATGAGAGGAAGGAGTTTTATGGTGATGATTCCCCATCATATGATGTAGTCAAGAACTGGCATTGTCAATTCAAAAACTTTCTAATTGTAGTCCAAATGCATGGCCAAGACAGCTAATCCTAAACATGACAACTGGGGAAATATAAACAAAATGGAGCAATGCATTGAGATGTAATTATTTAAGGATTATGGATCCAGTAAAAGATGAAACTCTATCATTTTTGGCTCCATTTGGCTGGTTTGAGAGAGAGTCCTAAACAATAATATTTTCCAAACTCTGATCTTGGAGACGTACAAGGAGCATTCATTAAAGGCTTCCCCGGACCCACTTCCTGTGGACTTAGAGTAGTGAAACTTGGCACAGTTATGAGTCCTTCTCTCCATCGGTGCCACCTAGGAACACACACTTCTCCCATCTTTTAAAGCAACTGAATGCACCTCGCTTATACGAAGTTGACAGGTTGCTCCAAAAGCCACACTGTGACTTGGGAAATCAGAGTTTCATCATCTGAAAAATGCTTGCCCTTCAAAAATAACTTCATTGTTGGAAAGAGGTGGAAGTCCGATGGTGCGAGGTCAGGTGAATAAGGGGGATGCGGCCAAATTCCAAAGCCACAGGAGCATGCTTCCATTTGGGCAACATGTGAGTTGTGAACTTAAAGTTTTACTTTTACAGTTTTTCCAGCTGTACAAGGTTTTATTGAGAAATTCACTGTTCTCTCCCATTGCACAGAGCAGGACAACCTGGATCTCAAGGGAAGTCTCCAATGTTATAGTGAGTCCAATGCTCAAACCACTATGCCACACTTGTGTCATATGGCCAACACGGTTACCTTCAAATATATCTCCTGGATTCTAAGAGCCCAGGATGTGATTTTGGAGATGGACCGTTGTGGCTACGGCAGGCTTCATTTGAAATCGTGAGCTAGGATCACAAGAGATGGGAAACAGATATTATCCTTGGTCAAAATGGGTCTTTAAGATGTTCTCTTTTGTCCTATCAGGAAACTGGTACTTGGGACATAGCAACAAGGAGATGTATGACTTTGGCTTCATCTACACTGACATATAAAATTCAGATTACCCATGTTGAACTGGATTATATGGCGGTGTAGAATAAGGCCCCTTCCACACAGCTGTATAAAGTCCACATTGAACTGGATTATATGGCTGTGTGGGCTCAGATAATCCAGTTCAAATATTGTGGATTATCTGCCTTGATATTCTGGGTTTTGTGGCTGTGTGGAAGAGCCCTCATATAATCCAGTTCAAAGCAGATATTGTGGATTATCTCCCTTGATATTTTGGGTTATGTGGCTGTGTGGGAGAGCCCTCATATAATCCAATTCAAAGCAGATAATCTGGACTATCTGCTTTGATAATCTGGATTATATGGTGGTGAAGATCCAGCCCAAGAAATTACACTGAAGCATTATAATCAAGGGGAATAATAAACAAAGGTAAAGGAGAGAAAAGAAGGAGAATTATTTTTTTATTCTTGATACACCTTCTTCTCCCTTCCTTTCTTTCCCTTCTTTTCCTCATTCTTTCCTTCCTTCCTTCCTTCCTTCCTTCCTTCCTTCCTTCCTTCTTTCCTTCCTTCTCCCTTCCTTTCTTTCCCTTCTTTTTCTCCTTCCTTCCTTCCATTTCAAGTCCTTCCTGACTTATGGCAAACCTTTCATGGGGTTTTCTGGGGCTGAGAGATTGTGACTTCTTCAAGGTCAGGTTGAACAGGGATTTGAACTCTGGATTGTTGAGTTGCCGCTCAACACTCAAACCGCTACATGTCATCTGGATATTTCTTTTCAAACTCTGTGAATTACAGCATCCAGTATCACGTCCTGCCAATGCGTTTGCCCCATCTGGAGGAGGCTATATATTGTGTAATTGGCAGAGAACAAATCTTTACCAGATGCAGACTTCTTAATGGTTCAGAATCTATGTGTAATGCTGTGACCTTGTTTTCCTTCCCATGTATGATGAGCAAAATTGACATATCTGAAAGCAGAGCACGGATAAAAGTCTTTTCGCTGACGCACGAGAAGCCGGTGCACAGTGGGATTTCTCACTGCACTTGCTGTGCTCAAATTGATATAACAGCAATGGAAAGCAGGGATAGCAGAGCAGAGCCGTTCCTTGGAAAGTTTTGGGAAGGAAATGGGAAATTAGATTTGGGTATCTTCAAAAAGGTCTTCCTAGACGGGGTGGTAGGACAGTGGAAGCTTTTTCTTGCAAGTGCTGAAATATATATATGATCATCTAGGCCAGAGCTTGGAAAATCTTCCAACTGCTGGATCTTTGAAGTATTCTGGGAGTTGTAGACCAAATGACCAAATGATCTCTGCTCCAGATGTTGTTTGAGTGCAGCATCCATCATCTTTAGCCAGGATAGTTGAGGGATTATGGAAGCTACAATCCAACATCATCTGGAGAGACACATAACTCATCTGTATTGCAAATTTTAACCAGATGAGATTGCAAAAGAAGGGTTACATTCCCATCAAAGCAAGATAATACTTTTGAGAAGCAGGTGATTGCTCAACCTGTGATAATCTTTGGAGGCTTTTAAACAGAGGCTAGTTGGCCATCTGTCAGGGGTGCTTTGAATGTGATTTTCCTGCTTCTTGGCAAGCGGTTGGACTGGATGGTCCACAAGGTCTCTTCCAACTCTATGATTCTAATATTCTATCTTATTTTGTTTAGGGGATGGATATATGTGTGCTTGTGTTGCATCTTTCGACTGTAAATATTGATTTAAATGTTTGCATCCCTGTCTGTGTCGCATGAGCAGCATACAACAAAATCAATTTCAAACAATAGAAGGCTAGAAAAGAGCCAAAAAGCAAGAAAAAGACTGAAAGAGCTATTGAAGGATTTCACAGGCTTAAATGACATTTAAAATCAGTAAAAACAGTTTAAAACAATTGAAAACCATTAGTATGCTTTTTGAAAATATGGGCATAATAAGTTTCAGAGAAGTGAAAATTTTGAAGGTTAGGTGAGCTTCATGTTTCACATCATGGTTCAGATGTGCAAAGTTAGGTATATTTGAATTAAAATATAGGCCCAATGTGTTTCTTCTCCTGGGTTGCTCCGAGTTTTGGGGCCTGTATGGCTGTGTTCCAGTAGCATTCTCTCCTAACATTTCACCTGCACCCGTGGCTGGCATCTTCAGAGAATAAACAATGTATTGTCGAAGGCTTTCATGGCTGGAATCACTGGGTTGCTGTGAGTTTTGTGAGCTGCATAGCCATGTTGCAGCAGCATTTTCTCCTGACGTTTCACCTGCATCTGGTTTCACCTGGTTCCCTCTGAAGATGCCAGCCTCTGAAGATAAACCTCCGAAGATGCCTTTAGCTACAGATGCAGGCGAAACGTCAGGAGAGAATGCTGCTGGAACATGCACACAACACTCACAGCAACTCAGTGATTCCAGCCATTTTTTTTCATATCAGAAACTGTAAGTTGCTTCTGGTGTGAGAAAATTGACTGCCTCCAAGGGAAGCCTGGATGTTTTACCATCCTGTGGGAGGCTTCTCTCCTATCCCTGCATGGGAAGCTGGAGCTGACAGACGGGAGCTCACCCTGCTCCCTGGATTCGAACTGCTGGCCTTTCAATCCCATTGTGCCACTGGGAGCTCCATTCCAGCCACGAAAGCCTTTGACAATACATTGTTTCTTCTCCATCTGCAAGTCTGCTTTGCACAGTGACATTACAGCCAATGCACCCTTTTTGCCCAGCGGAAAAGACAGGAGTGACATTTTGTGTCTTTGCAAATATCTAGGTGAGAAAAGAGCAAATGTCGTTCAAGTGTCAGATTTCTTGCTGATTGGTTTAGATACGAAAAGGCAGGCAGGGAGATCTCTGTCTCTCTCTCTCATTCTTCAGTCCAAGGGAAAGGACAACCTCTTGACCGGAGGGACCTTGGAAAGTAAATGTCGGCATTGCTTGGTTGCCAAGTTAAAAACTTTACTCAGCACAAGATTACTTTCTATTTGTTTGTTTGTGTAATGAAATCCTTGGCATTGTATCCCTCTTGTTTGTCCCAGATTTTAAATCTTCCTTCTTAGAGAGGCATGAATGACCCTCATCCTTGCTCTTCTTCTGGCAGCAGGCCAAAGCATCAGACTTTTGCAAACCAACTAGAGCTGGACTTTTGAATGCTATGCAGTGCTGCTTTTAGGTTTTTTAAAGGGTCTGTTGTGGGAACCACTCTACTTTTTGTCTGTTCTTTAACGTTACTATCCAGCCCAGCATTTCTCAACCTAGGGGTCGGGACCCTTGGGAGAGTCACGAGGGAGTGTCAGAGGGGTCACCAAAGACCTTCAGAAAACACCGTATTTTCTGTTGGTCATGGGGGTTCTGTGTGGGAAGTTTGGCCCGATTCTGTCATTGGAGTTCAGAATGCTCTTTGTTTGTAGGTGAACTATGAATCCCAGTAACTACAACTCCCAAATGTAAAATCTCTTTTCCCCAAACTCCACCAGTATTCACATTTGGGCATATTGAGAATTCATGCCAAATTTGGTCCCGATCCATCACTGTTTAGATCCACAGTGCTCTTTGGATTTAGGTGAACTACAACTCCAAAACTCAAGGTCAATACCCACCAAACTCTTCTAGTATTTTCTGTTGGTCATGGGAGTTCTGTGTGCCAAGTTTGGTCAAATTCCATCATTGGTGGAGTTCAGAATGCTCTTTGATTGTGGGTGAACTATAACTCCAAGCAATTACAACTCACAAATGATATAATCAATCCTCCCTAACCCCACCAGGATTCAAAATTGGGCATATTGGGTTTTGTGCCAAATTTAGTCCAGTGAATAAAAATACATCCTGCATAATGTAATACAATATAATACTAGTAATAATAATACAATATTATAATTATATATTTACATTACATGTAATATTACTAATAATATTACAATATAATGGTATAGTGCAATATAGTAATATATAATACTGATATTGAACTATGCTAATAATATAATATATTATATGAAAATATATCTTTTAAGCTGCTCTGAGTCCCCTTTGGGGTGAGAAGGGTGGCATATAAATGCCGTAAATAAATAAATAAATAAATATTGGATATTTACATTACAATTCATAACAGTAGCAAAATTACAGTTATGAAGTAGCAACGAAAATAATGTTATGTTTGGAAGTCACCACAACATGCGGAACTATATTAAGGGGCCGCAGCATTAGGAAGGTTGAGAAACACTGGTCTAAACCCTGGAGCAGATTCCTTACACATCTACCATTAGATCAGCCAGCTGTGTCTACCTTATGTGCTCATGGACACCAATGAGAGAGTGAGCTTTGGATTGTCACTTTTGAAATAAAGCTGTCGTTATCTCTCTTTCATAGCCATCTTCTATGTGCTGAGTCAGGTTCAGCACTTGCGATGTGCAGCTTTTGCCTTTCCTGAAGCCAGCTTGCTGTGGAATCAGACATGGGTCTAGTTTTTCCATAATTCTATGCAAAATAAGTCTCTCCAGAACTTTGTAGAGGTGGCACAACAGGGAGATTGGTCTATAGCTTTTTGGATCATTACGGTCTTTGCCTGGCTTCAAGATGGCAATGACTCTTGCTTTCCTCCAGATTTTGGGGATCTGACAGGATGCAGTGCAGTTGTTCATCAGCTCCAGCAGTCAGTGCCTTGCTTTTGGGCCAAAATTTTTGATTTGTTCCATCCGTAGATCATCCAGGCCAGCTGCTTTGCTATTTTTACATGCTGCACAATGCACACATGCACAATGGAAGACGTCCTCGCGGCAACACCAGAGGCACTCCAAGTGGCCAGATTCTGGTCAAAGGACATTTAATCAACTACCAAGCTTGCAAACCTTGTGTTTTGTCTGTTTGTTTGTTTTGTTAAAAATGTAATACAAATGTCTGGTTGCTCCTGACACGATAAATAAACAAATAAAATCTCTCTTTCATGTCTTTCAGCTTACCTCTGTTTCGTCATGTGTGCCCTGGGCGTGACCGCAGGCGCCCACCGTCTGTGGAGTCACAGGTCCTACAAAGCCAAGCTGCCTTTGCGGATATTCCTGGCGATAGCCAATTCCATGGCATTTCAGGTTGGCATGTCTGCCGCACCATATGTGTGCAAACGGTTCGATTTCTGTGCCTTATAGTCATATAGGACACTGCTTTGCACCAACTCAGAATGGTAGAATAGGAGGATAATCACTATTAGTGCTGTAATTGTGAACAATTGTATGGCAAGGAGTTGGATTAGATGGGCTTCATGTTCCCTTTCAGGTCTTTGTTGAATGAATTAGGCCAGGCATGGGCAAACTTTGGCCCTCCAGGTGTTTTGGACTTCAACTCCCACAATTCCTAACAGCCTACCGGCTGTTAGGAATTGTGGGAGTTGAAGTCCAAAACACCTGGAGGGCCAAAGTTTGCCCATGCCTGATTTAAGCAAATCCCTTGTTGAGTGCAATGGCAATGCAAGATTTGGACCATGCACAAGATACAGACCTGAATGAAAGAAAGATACTGTGCAGTAAAAGCCTTGCCAAGAACGGTAGTGTCCCCAACCATGTCATCATGTTCGAAATGAGAATAATCATGGCTATGAAGTTAGGATTCAAACCTAGTCTAGACTTATTCTTAAACACGATGGAGTAAATGTCTCAGGAAGATGATTTGGGATATTATTAAAAGACAATAAAAACTTATTTAAATTATCATTATTCAAGAAAAAGCATGGGATTACTGAGCTGCTGTGAGTTTTCTCAGGCTGTATGGTCATGTTCCAGAAGCATTGTCTCCTGACGTTTTGCCCACGTCTACGGCAGCTATCCTCAGAGGTTGTGATATCTGTTGGAAACTTGGCAAGTGAGATTTATATATCTCTGGAATGACCAGGGTGGAAGAAAGAACTCTTGTCTGTTTGAGGCCAATGTGAATGTTGCAGTTGGCCACCTTGATTAGCACTGAATGGCCTTGCAGCTTCAAAGATTGGCTGATTCCTGCCTGGGGGAAACCTTTGTTGGGAGGTCTTAGCTGGCCTTGATTGATTCTTGTCTGGAATTCCCCTGTTTTTTGGGGTTTTTTTTAGTGTTCCTCTTTATTTACTGTCCTGATGTTAAGAGTTTTTTAAAAACCGGTAGCCAGATTTTGTTCATTTTCATTGTTTCCTCCTTTCTGTTGAAATTGTCCATATGCTTGTGGTTTTCAATGGCTTCTATCTATGTCAGACTACACAAAGACGTCACTGAAATCCACAAGCATGTGGATAATTTCAACACAAAGAGAAAACAGTGAAAATGAACAAAATCTGGTTACTAGTATTTAAAAAAAACCTCTAAAATCAGGAGAGTAAATAAAGAGGGACATTCATAAAACGTGGGAGTTCCTGACAAGAAACAATCAGGGCCAGCTAACACCTTCCAGCAAAGGAAGGTGCTTCTTGGCAGGGGGTTGGACTGGATGGCCCATGAGGTCTCTTCCAACTCTATGATTCTTTGATTTCCCCAGGCAGGAATCAGCCAGGCTTTGAAACTACAAAGCCATTCAAGGTGACCAATTGCAACATTCACACTTGCCTCAAGCAAACAATAGTTCTTTCTCCCATCCTGAACATTCCACAGATATATAAACTTCACGTGCCTTGTTTCCAACAGACCTCACAACCTCTGAGGATGCCTGCCATAGATGTAGGCAAAACGTCAGGAGAGAATGCTTCTGGAACATGGCCATACAGCCCAGAAAACTCACAGCAACCCAGTGATTCTGGCTATGAAACCACTGACAACACATGGAACTATTCTTACCTCTTTGTTGTTGTCATCTACCTCCAAGTTGTTTTCAATGTATGGCAGCCCTAATGTGACCTTATCAAAAGATGTTTGCCTTTGATTTCTTCTGAAGTTGAAAGAGTGTGACTCACCCAAGGTCACCCAGTGGGTTTCCATGGTTGGCTTCCAGAGTTGGAGTACTCAAACTGTTATATTATGGCAACTCTCATTTCTATTTCCTAGGATGCAAAATAATATGATCAAACTTTAATATGGAGCTGGCCTGACATGGTGAGTTGAGCACTGGACTATGTTTTTGGAGACTAGTGTCCAAATCCCATCTCAGCCATAGAAACCCACTGGGTTTTTTTTTAATTTATTTCGTGTCAGGGCAGCCAATCAATTATATTACATTTCTATATTACATCTACATCTACACAAATGACCAGCCACTGCCAG